>NC_035108.1:143052272-143737254 GCF_002204515.2 Aedes aegypti | reverse complement strand
CCGCCATCTTGGATTTCAAAATGGCGTCGGACATCGATTTTCGTCATCCCCTCATCGTGCCCGTTCCGAAAATACCCATATTGCATGGGTTTCCAATGATTTCACTAATCCGGAGGCCGCCATCTTGGATTTCAAAATGGCGTCGGACATCGATTTCGTCATCCCCTCATCGTGCCCGTTCCGAAAATACCCATATTGCATGGGTTTCCAATGATTTACTAATCCGGAGGCCGCCATCTTGGATTTCAAAATGGCGTCGGACATCGATTTCGTCATCCCTCATCGTGTCCGTTTCGAAAATACCCATATTGCATGGGTTTTCCAATGATTTCATTAATCCAGAGGCCGCCATCTTGGATTTCAAAATGGCGTCGGATATCGATTTCTGTCATTCCCTCATCGCGCCCGTTCCGAAAATACCCATATTGCATGGGTTTCCAATGATTTTACTTATCCCGGAGGTCGCCATCTTGGATTTCAAAATGGCGTCGGACATCGATTTCCGTCATCCCTCATCGTGTCCCGTTCCAAAAATACCCATATTGCATGGGTTTTCCAATGATTTCACTTAATCCAGAGGCCGCCATCTTGGATTTCAAAATGGCGTTGGATATCGATTTCTGTCATTCCCTCATCGTGCCCGTTCCGAAAATACCCATATTGCATGAGTTTTCAATGATTTTACTTATCCGGAGGTCGCCATCTTGGATTTCAAAATGGCGTCGGACATCGATTTCTGTCATTCCCCTCATCGTGCCCGTTCCGAAAAATACCCATATTGCATGGGTTTTCAATGATTTTACTTATCTGAGGTCGCATCTTGAATTTCAAAAATGGCGTCGGACATCGATTTCCGTCATCCCCTCATCGTGTCCGTTTCCAAAATACCCATATTGCATGGGTTTCCAATGATTTCATTAATCCAGAGCTCGCCATCTTGGATTTCAAAATGGCGTTGGATATCGATTTCTGTCATTCCCTCATCGTGCCGCGTTCCGAAAATACCCATATTGCATGAGTTTTCAATGATTTTACTTATCGGAGGTCGCCATCTTGGATTCAAAATGGCGTCGGACATCGATTTCCGTCATCCCCTCGTCGCGCCCGTTCCGAAAATACCCATATTGCATGGGTTTCCAATGATTTTCTTATCCGGAGGCCGCCATCTTGGATTTTCAAAATGGCGTCGGACATCGATTTCCGTCATCCCCTCATCGTGCCCGTTCCGAAAATACCCATATTGCATGGTTTTCAATGATTTTACTTAATCCGGAGGTCGCCATCTTGGATTTCAAAATGGCGTCGGACATCGATTTCCGTCATCCCTCATCGTGTCCGTTCCAAAATACCCATATTGCATGGGTTTCCAATGATTTCATTAATCCAGAGGCCGCCATCTTGGATTTCAAAATGGCGTTGGATATCGATTTCTGTCATTCCCCTCATCGTGCCCGTTCCGAAAATACCCATATTGCATGAGTTTTCAATGATTTTACTTATCTGGAGGTCGCCATCTTGAATTTCAAAATGGCGTCGGACATCGATTTCCGTCATCCCCTCATCGTGTCCCGTTCCGAAAATACCCATATTGCATGGGTTTCCAATGATTTCATTAATCCAGAGGCCGCCATCTTGGATTTCAAAATGGCGTTGGATATCGATTTCTGTCATTCCCTCATCGTGCCCGTTCCGAAAATACCCATATTGCATGAGTTTTCAATGATTTTACTTATCCGGAGGTCGCCATCTTGGATTTCAAAATGGCGTCGGACATCGATTTCCGTCATCCCCTCATCGTGTCCGTTTCAAAAATACCCATATTGCATGGGTTTCCAATGATTTCATTAATCCAGAGGCCGCCATCTTGGATTTCAAAATGGCGTTGGATATCGATTTCTGTCATTCCCTCATCGTGCCCGTTCCGAAAATACCCATATTGCATGAGTTTTCAATGATTTTACTTATCCGGAGGTCGCCATCTTGGGATTTCAAAATGGCGTCGGACATCGATTTTCCGTCATCCCCTCATCGTGTCCGTTTCGAAAATACCCATATTGCATGGGTTTCCAATGATTTCATTAATCCAGAGGCCGCCATCTTGGATTTCAAAATGGCGTTGGATATCGATTTCTGTCATTCCCTCATCGTGCCCGTTCCGAAAATACCCATATTGCATGAGTTTTCAATGATTTTACTTATCCGGAGGTCGCCATCTTGAATTTCAAAATGGCGTCGGACATCGATTTCCGTCATCCCCTCATCGTGCCCGTTTCAAAAATACCCATATTGCATGGGTTTCCAATGATTTCATTAATCCAGAGGCCGCCATCTTGGATTTCAAAATGGCGTTGGATATCGATTTCTGTCATTCCCTCATCGTGCCCGTTCCGAAAATACCCATATTGCATGAGTTTTCAATGATTTTACTTATCCGGAGGTCGCCATCTTGGATTTCAAAATGGCGTCGGACATCGATTTCCGTCATCCCCTCATCGTGTCCGTTTCCGAAAAATACCCATATTGCATGGGTTTCCAATTGATTTCATTAATCCAGAGGGCCGCCCATCTTGGATTTCAAAATGGCGGTTGATATCGATTTCTGTCATTCCCTCATCGTGCCCGTTCCGAAAATACCCATATTGCATGAGTTTTCAATGATTTTACTTATCCGGAGGTCGCCATCTTGGATTTCAAAATGGCGTCGGACATCGATTTCCGTCATCCCCTCATCGTGTCCCGTTCCGAAAATACCCATATTGCATGGTTTCCAATGATTTCATTAATCCAGAGGCCGCCATCTTGGATTCAAAATGGCGTGGACATCGATTTCCGTCATTCCCTCATCGTGCCCGTTTCCGAAAATACCCATATTGCATGAGTTTCCAATGATTTACTTAATCCGGAGGTCGCCATCTTGGATTTCAAAATGGCTCGGACATCGATTTCCGTCATCCCCTCATCGTGTCCGTTCGAAAATACCCATATTGCATGGGTTTCCATTGATTTTCATTAATCCGGAGGCCGCCATCTTGGATTTCAAAATGGCGTCGGGACATCGATTTCCGTCATCCCTCATCGTGTCCGTTTCGAAAATACCCATATTGCATGGGTTTCCAATGATTTCATTAATCCAGAGGCCGCCATCTTGGATTTCAAAATGGCTTCGGACATCGATTTCTGTCATTCCCTCATCGTGCCCGTTCCGAAAATACCCATATTGCATGGGTTTCCAATGATTTTACTAATCCGGAGGTCTGCCATCTTGGATTTCAAAATGGCGTCGGACATCGATTTCCGTCATCCCCTCATCGTGTCCGTTTCAAAAATACCCATATTGCATGGGTTTCCAATGATTTCATTAATCCAGAGGCCGCCATCTTGGATTTCAAAATGGCGTTGGATATCGATTTCTGTCATTCCCTCATCGTGCCCGTTCCGAAAATACCCATATTGCATGAGTTTTCAATGATTTTACTTATCCGGAGGTCGCCATCTTGAATTTCAAAATGGCGTCGGACATCGATTTCCGTCATCCCTCATCGTGTCCGTTTCAAAAATACCCATATTGCATGGGTTTCCAATGATTTCATTAATCCAGAGGCCGCCATCTTGGATTTCAAAATGGCGTTGGATATCGATTTCTGTCATTCCCTCATCGTGCCCGTTCCGAAAATACCCATATTGCATGAGTTTTCAATGATTTTACTTATCCGGAGGTCGCCATCTTGAATTTCAAAATGGCGTCGGACATCGATTTCCGTAACTCCCCTCATCGTTCCGTTCCGAAAATCCCATTATGCATGGGTTTCAGATGATTTTACTAGATCGCAGGCCGCCATTCTTGGATTTCAAAATAGCGTCCAGACATCGAATTTCCGTCATCCCTCCGCTGCCCGTTCCGAATAAACCCATATTGCATGGGTTTCCAATTGACTTTTATTAATCCGAAACCCGCCAGTCTTGGATTTAGAAATGCGTCGGACGATCGATGTTTCGTCATGCCCTTTCCCGCCCGTTCCGAAAAATACCCATTATTGCCATGGGTTTTCCCAATTGATTCACTAATTCCGGAGGCCGCCATCTTGGATTTCAAAATGGCGTTGGATATCGATTTCTGTCATTCCCCTCATCGTGCCCGTTCCGAAAATACCCATATTGCATGAGTTTCCAATGATTTTACTTAATCCGGAGGTCGCCATCTTGAATTTCAAAATGGCGTCGGACATCGATTTCCGTCATCCCCTCATCGTGCCCGTTCGAAAATACCCATATTGCATGGGTTTTCCAATGATTTCATTAATCCGGAGGCCGCCATCTTGGATTTCAAAATGGCGTCGGACATCGATTTCTGTCATCCCCTCATCGTGCCCGTTCCGAAAATACCCATATTGCATGGGTTTCCAATTGATTTTACTTAATCCAGAGGTCGCCATCTTGAATTTCAAAATGGCGTCGGACATCGATTTCCGTCATCCCCTCATCGTTCCCGTTCCGAAAATACCCATATTGCATGGGTTTCCAATGATTTCACTAATCCGGAGGCCGCCATTTGGATTTCAAAATGGCGTCGGACATCGATTTCCGTCATCCCTCATCGTGTCCCGTTTCGAAAATACCCATATTGCATGAGTTTTCAATGATTTTACTTATCTGGAGGCCGCCATCTTGGATTTCAAAATGGCGTCGGACATCGATTTCTGTCATCCCCTCATCGTGCCCGTTCAGAAAATACCCATATTGCATGGGTTTCCATTGATTTTACTAATCCAGAGGTCGCCATCTTGAATTTCAAAATGGCGTCGGACATCGATTTCCGTCATCCCCTCATCGTTCCCGTTCCGAAAATACCCATATTGCATGGGTTTCCAATGATTTCACTAATCCGGAGGCCGCCATTTTGGATTTCAAAATGGCGTCGGGACATCGATTTCCGTCATCCCCTCATCGTTCCCGTTCCGAAAATACCCATATTGCATGGGTTTCCATTGATTTATTAATCCGGAAACCGCCATCTTGGATTTCAAAATGGCGTCGGACATCGATTTTCGTCATCCCCTCTTCGCGCCCGTTCCGAAAATACCCATATTGCATGGGTTTCCAATGATTTCACTAATCCGGAGGCCGCCATCTTGGATTTCAAAATGGCGTCGGACATCGATTTCCGTCATCCTCTCATCGTGTCCGTTTCGAAAATACCAATATTGCATGGGTTTCCAATGATTTCACTAATCCGGAGGCCGCCATCTTGGATTTCAAAATGGCTTCGGACATCGATTTCTGTCATTCCCTCATCGTGCCCGTTGCGAAAATACCCATATTGCATGGGTTTCCATTGATTTTCCTAACCCGGAGGCTGCCATCTTGGATTTCAAAATGGCGTCGGGCATCGATTTCCGTCATCCCCTCATCGTGTCCGTTTCAAAAATACCCATATTGCATGGGTTTCCAATGATTTCATTAATCCAGAGGCCGCCATCTTGGATTTCAAAATGGCTTCGGACATCGATTTCTGTCATTCCCTCATCGTGCCCGTTCCGAAAATACCCATATTGCATGGGTTTCCAATGATTTTACTTATCCGGAGGTCGCCATCTTGAATTTCAAAATGGCGTCGGACATCGATTTCCGTCATCCTCTCATCGTGTCCGTTTCAAAAATACCCATATTGCATGGGTTTCCAATGATTTCATTAATCCAGAGGCCGCCATCTTGGATTTCAAAATGGCTTCGGACATCGATTTCTGTCATTCCCTCATCGTGCCCGTTCCGAAAATACCCATATTGCATGGGTTTCCAATGATTTTACTTATCCGGAGGTCGCCATCTTGAATTTCAAAATGGCGTCGGACATCGATTTCCGTCATCCTCTCATCGTGTCCGTTTCAAAAATACCCATATTGCATGGGTTTCCAATGATTTCATTAATCCAGAGGCCGCCATCTTGGATTTCAAAATGGCGTTGGATATCGATTTCTGTCATTCCCTCATCGTGCCCGTTCCGAAAATACCCATATTGCATGAGTTTTCAATGATTTTACTTATCCGGAGGTCGCCATCTTGAATTTCAAAATGGCGTCGGACATCGATTTCCGTCATCCCCTCATCGTGTCCGTTTCAAAAATACCCATATTGCATGGGTTTCCAATGATTTCATTAATCCAGAGGCCGCCATCTTGGATTTCAAAATGGCGTTGGATATCGATTTCTGTCATTCCCTCATCGTGCCCGTTCCGAAAATACCCATATTGCATGGGTTTTCAATGATTTTATTAATCCAGAAACCGCCATCTTGGATATCAAAATGGCGTCGGGCATAGATTTCCGTAATCCCCTCATCGTTCCCGTTCCGAAAATACCCATTATGCATGGGTTTCCAATGATTTTACTTATCTGGAGGCCGCCATCTTGGATTTCAAAATAGCGTCAGACATCGATTTCTGTCATCCCCTCATCGTGCCCGTTCAGAAAATACCCATATTGCATGGGTTTCCATTGATTTTACTAATCCAGAGGTCGCCATCTTGAATTTCAAAATGGCGTCGGACATCGATTTCCGTCATCCCCTCATCGTTCCCGTTCCGAAAATACCCATATTGCATGGGTTTCCAATGATTTCACTAATCCGGAGGCCGCCATTTTTGGATTTCAAAATGGCGTCGGACATCGATTTCCGTCATCCCCTCATCGTTCCCGTTCCGAAAATACCCATATTGCATGGGTTTCCATTGATTTTATTAATCCGGAAACCGCCATCTTGGATTTCAAAATGGCGTCGGACATCGATTTTCGTCATCCCCCTCTTCGCGCCCGTTCCGAAGAGAATGGAGGCTGCCGACAATAGTCACACTGACAAGGGATGTTCGCAGCGTTATAAAAACGTTTCCAAAAGCATTTTGACAAGTCTGTCGGTGTTAATCGATAGAGGATTGAGCAACGCATAAATGTAAATAGACAAACACGGAATTTGTCTGCTGATGTCCGAGACAATTACAAAAGAAGCACGGCATCGGCTTAGACTGACGAGAATACGTAAGTTCCCCTACATTGCGTTATTTCTATTGGCTTTTTCCCATTATGCGCAAGATTTTGGTTTTGTTTTTTTGTTTCAATGATATAGGATAGATAGGGATAGCTATGGAAATTTGCTGATAGTATATTTTCCCCAAAGGTAGATGATAAAGATAGGCTTGATCCATCAGTGATGGAAAAATGCTGATAGTATCTCCATCCGTCTATCAATTGATAGAGATAATAAAGTCTATCTTCTATCCATCATTTTTCAAGAAGTGATAGTATCCCTATCACTACCCATAGGGATAGTATCATTTGATAGTATCAAAAGATAGACGTGATAATGATAAATGATAGGGATAAATTTGAAGCCTGCTCATAGATGAATGCACTTAATATCCTGAAGATATTACTTGGTGAAATTTTTGTACAACGGCACAGTAGAAATCATAGATATATTTAAAAAAAAACTATTGGAGAAATTCAAAAAAGTTGAATTTAAAATGCCTAGAATACGGAATTCCTTGGAAACAGTTCTTGGAGATATTCTGAAGAAATTTCTGAAGGAATATTTGAACCTTTTCTTGGTGGAAGCGAATGCAAAACTTTCTGATGAAATTCTTCAAGGAATTCTTAAGACGGGAATCCGTTAAGTCAATATTGATGAAATGATCCTAGAAACTCTTAGATGAATCTCTGAAATCGCTTTGAAAAATCTGGTTGAATCCCTGACATTATTTCTGAAGAAAATCTTAGAAGTTTATAACATGAATATCAGGAGGTTTAACTAGTAAAATTTCTGGAATATGCCTGTCGGCATTAATTTAAGAATACGTTTTAAGTTTTATACATGCATACCAGGAGAGTTTAAGAGAAGTCCATGGAGAAATTATTGGCGTAATCTCTGGAGGCACCCTAAGAATGATTCTTGTTAGAAATCCGTGGAGAAATGTCAGGAGAAACATTAAATTCTTGGAGAAACCATTTGAAGGATATATGTAAGAATTCTTAAAGCAATAGCTTAATATTTCCTTAATCATTTTTAAGTGGCCTGGCGACACACAAGTCTAATCAGAGTTTGATCTAGTCTTTTTGAATGCAAAATCTAAATCAATAACTATTAAAGTTTTCATAGAAAATTGAAGTGAGTATCAGGCTTGGTTCCAGTGGGAGCGTAAATGCAACAAAAATGAAAAAGAATGATGTATTCAAACATATAGCAATGCCAAAATGTTGGTTTTAACATTAGCGCATTGCTCACTCGATATCTGTTTATGACTGTATGCAGTGATAGTAAACGCTTGCATTGCTTTGATTTAGAACTGGTTGGTGTTTGAATCTTGAAAAACGTTTATTGTAGTTCATAAACCATGTTTTTAAATTAAATTGGAGAAATAAATGGGAGCCAAAAAAAGTTACGTTATATCCAGGTAAAAATTACGTTATATCGAGTTACGTTATAAAGAGGCTACGCTATATCGAGGTTACGTTATATCGAGGTATGACTGTACTGATTTGAAAATTCGCCGTAAATAAGCAAACGTAGTTACTGAATTGATATCAGTAATCTTTGTTTGCTGTGAACCAGCAGTTCGATCTGTCAATCAAGTGTATTGCTGGATTTACAGTACAAAAACTCGGCTGATTTTATACTGTAAAACAAGCAATCCATCCTATGTAGGATAATAGGATTTAATTAAGGTATATTATTTTCAAATTCTGGATGGCCCTCATTAAGCAATACATTAAGGCTGAACAATACATCAAATATATTCTGAAAGTAGAGTAGATGTACCAACAGTGAAGGTATTAGGCACGATGCAATTTCGGTTCATCGCTGAAAATTCGCTGAAAATTTAAAACCGGTACCGTAATTCGGGGTGTAGTTGATCATTCTCGTACCCACATGTGTGAAACGTCAAGAGAGCAATGATCCGAATTCAATTATCACAATTTCTGTGATGTCGCAGTACCTGACAGCTGCTACTGATGTTTTGAAATTCGTTTTGACATTCAAATTAATCATGCCATGGAAGCAAAGGTTTTCATGAAATGCTTGATGAACTGTTGGAGGGTTCTTCTCCAAACAACCGATCAATAGGCTATTTAAAGACACCATTAAAAAAAAAAACTGTTTCATACATTCCAGATATGTTCTGTGAACCCAGTTTTGTATTAGCATTGAGGATGAAAATTCATTTTGAGTTCTTTTTGTGAGAAAGGAAAATTGCATACGTTTAGGCGTTTAATGTGGAGTATTCTGAAATCCATAACATTCAACTCTAAAATTGATCGATTTATCAAAAAGTTGTAAGATTTTTGAGACTTGATTCAAATTCAGTGACCCCAAATCTAGTTATTTTAGGAAACCTAACGCAGTAATTGATCAACTTCACCCCGGAATTAAAACTCCACTTTTTGATGTCTAAAAATTATTTCTGTTATCATGATAACATTTCGTTAACATTAAGCTTGTGTAATACGATAAACATTCAACCAGTACAGGTTTTAAAAATATGTGTATGATAATACATGCACCCTACTAGGAATTATAGAACAGAATCGAATAAAAGTGATCAACTTCACCCCATTTTATGGTACACATTATATTGTAACAGAAAGTAACGACGATTTACTTTACGAGAAAAAAAGCTTCATCGTAGTACTCTAGCGCATGTTAGTTAAAAATAATGCCTCCAGCTTTTGGTACACTGTTCCTATAGTTGTGGTATATTTTTAATTTGTGTTCCAATAGCTGTGGTATTCGTTGTTTTCTTATGGGATTCTCCACTATAGGAACATTTTACCGCAACTATTGGTAATAGCGAGAAAGCTTTGAGCATATTTGTGAGTATTTTGAAAATTTTGCAGGAATTCTAACGTATTTTTATCATTAACGCTAGACGTAAAAACAGGGTCCTAAAATTTTCGATAAAATCTTATTTTTATTAAATAACACGATATACACTCCCGTGCAAAAGTTTGGGTTCACCCCCTAAAAAACATACAAAAGTGTTCAGTTCATATATCCGGGATTACGCGTGCAATTGAAACTCTATAAGCCGCATTCGAAAGGCAAAGAGTTATTATTATTTCGTATGTATTTTTTCATGAACATTTTTTGAATTTTGTATACAAAATTTTTACTTGAAGTTGTGACATTTTCCAAAAAACACACTGAAAAAACATATCTAATTTCCTCAGCATTAGATCGACCAAAATTTAAAAAAAGGATCGTAATCTTATATTTCTTGAAGAGCACTCACGATTTTTTTTGCGGAAATATCTGAAAACTATTCAAAATCAATGAAACAGTCTTCAAGCCATCGTGCAAAAGTTTGGGTTCACCTCTCAGTATGATGCGAATCGTGTAGAAGTTTGGGTTCACCTGAGCCGCACGCAAATCATTTTTGTCAATATCTCTGCCATTTTTTAACCGATTTTAATAATTCCTAGCTTTTTCAAACGCAAATAATGATTGGTTTGAGATTTCACAGATTTTTCGTGTTTTTTTAAAGTTTAGGTGAACTTAAAGTTTTGCACGATACACCATACTAAGAGGTGAACCCAAACTTTTGAACGATTGCTTGAATGACTGTTTCATTGGTCTTGAAAAGTTTTCAAATTTTTCTGTAAAAAATCGTGAATGCTCTTCAAAAAATATTAGATTACGATTCTAATGCCACTTTCTTCTAAAATTATGGTCGATCCAATGCTGAGGAAATCAGCTATGTTTTTTAATGTGTTTTTTGAAAAATATCACAACTTTAAGTAAAAATTTAGTATACAAAATTAAAAAAATGTTTCTGGAAAAATACATACGTAGTAAGAATAACTCTTTGCCTTTCGAAAGCGACTTAGAGAGATTCAATTTGACGCGTAATCCCAGAGATATGGACTGAACACTTTTGTATGTTTTTTAGGGGGTGAACCCAAACTTTTGCCGGGAGTGTAATATGTGAGACTTCTAATATAAGTGACATGCGCTCAATTGCGCATAACTGCATATTTGTCACATTCGACATGTTTGACAGTTTAGAGTTAATACCGTGGAAAGTAATCAAATCATAAACACTTTCGATCATCTTACTCAAATCTGTGAGATTGTTCTACAAAATAAAAAAATATATACCAAGTCGTTTTGTCACATTCTTAATATTACATATGACGTTAATTTACAAAAGCGAAATTCTCGAAAAAATAAGTGAAGTAAATTTGATGATTGAACTTAAAAATACGTCATTCTTGTAAAATTATATCCAATGTAACTGGAAATTTGTGTGATGCGAGCAATAATCAGTTGAAAGTGACGGAAATTACCGTTTTGTTCCGTACAGACTCATATTCCGGACACTCTGTTTTTGTATGACGATTTGGATGAAATATTTCGCTGAAATATGTCACCGCATAAAAAGGAAATGTCAGTCAATTGTAATTTTACCGTCTCCAATAGAATTTATACCACGGGAGTATGATGAATCTCTACTTTGAGACCAGTAGAACAAGCTCAGATAAATTTATTTGCGTATTCATTTGAATACGATTTATTCGTGCTGTTCGGAATTTGAATTAAGGTGTTCGGAATATGGGACACAATAAACACAGTGTTCGGCATTTGAATCAAAATGTTGTTCCATACTTTTGCGTAAAAACGATACTAAAACTGATTAAAACAACATTATTATTGGTGCACCCTACAGCTAACAGTTAGACTTTGCGAAGAAATTACAATTTACACAAATATCAGCCAATTTATGCCAATCAGATGCATTTGAAGTCACTGTTGGCCTTAAGTGTTCGGAATATTAATCAAAACGGTACGTCATTTGTAACATAAATTTACGTCATTTCACTCTTTTAATATGTGGGGCACATATGAATTAAATTTCAATGGTTTTTTTCTAAGTGTGCACTCTTTGGTTTAAAGTCAAATTTCAAGTGTGTTTTGTTTCCCTTATCCCTTCCGAAATGTCAGATAGGAAAAAAAAAACAGTTGTAAATAGTAATACCCGTGGCGTTTTGTCGACTATGTTAACGTAAAACATGATAGCAAGTGTCAAGGTTCAAATTATAACATGATATAGATGTTATTTGAAAGGAAAAAAATGTTATTTAAATTAAAATAAAACAAGATTTTATCAAAATTTCAGGATTCTATTGGCTGAATACTGAATGACGAACTACTACAAAAAAAAACTGTAACTTTGTCTACTGCGACATCATTACACTACATTACATTTTCCAAAGAGTTTCAGAGCGTTTTTCAAAGACAAAAGTAAGTAATCAATAGATTTGTCTACTTAGTTCGAAAACGGTAATTTGTGGATGGTTAATGTGTTCTGCAAACTTGCGTAACTATTTAAAGTGTTTTTGAAAACAAATCTTATGGTTACTTACTTCCCGAAACACTTTGGAAAATCGCTGCAAAGTAACGAATTCACCTTAGAAAAAATTTCAGGTTGTACAATTTTCAATGAATTCGTACCACTTGAAGCAGATACATGGGCATTTTTTTATGGGAAAACAACAATTGGTTACAAACATTTGGTGCTTCATTTTTAAATGTTGACGACATAACAACATAAAATCTCATGAGCTTTGGATGTATAACTGTGAATACCCTAACTTACTTTGGATAGCCTAGACAGAAAAGTACCCTAATAACAAAAGATATATTGGACGCCTTTGAACAGACAGTTGTGGGATCGAAACATGAATGGATTATTGAAGCTAGTGATTGCTAACCTGTGATTAATAGAAACCATCTATAGCATTGACAACATTGAATGATTTTGTAAAATATCAAGAATAATGAAAAAGTGTATAATTTTTAAATGTCAAATGAGCTTATACATATAGGAGGAAAACCATAACAAATGCAAAACTAATCACCTTAATTTTAAAGGTCCTACTTTCTAGCCTCTAACGTTACCGCTGAACTAAGTCGAGCTCCGCTAAATTTTTCTATTCCTCAACTACCGTCAATTATTTTCGTCTCATTAACTCCTCAAACCCATGGAAGCAGCCCATAAAATTAATGTGACGTTAATGTCGATGATGAAATTATAATCGCTTAGTACGAGGTGCCCCTTTTCCTACATCCAATGAAACGAGATCCATTTCTACAGCACCATTTTCACACGCTAGGCGCGGGCTAGAGCGAATTTAGAACATCACCCTTCAAAAAATAAACTTTAATTTGATAGCAAACACGTGTTGAGAGAATATGCCACACAGATCGACACCAGTGAAATATTCACTTTTACTCACGGGTGAAAACGGCAAACACGAAAAACTTTAACAACTTTGGAAAACAAACGAGCAGTTCGACGTATTTTTTACGATTTCGATTTCACGGGTTGTGTATCGGTGTTTTGTTTTAATTGCCATTCCACGCGGCTCCCGGGGAAGTTTCAAGCGATTTGAAAGGAATGTGCCGGTTTTACAATATTTTAAATTTGTTTTGTTATTATTCTAGCACTTAACACATCTATGAGTGTCGTGACGGAGGTCATATTCACAGAATTTAAACACCCAAGCAAATATTCTTATTTTCTTAACTGACAGGAACAAACACTAGGGCAGTGGTTCTCTACTTTTTTTGAAGATGTCATCATCTTTGAAATTCTGCAGCAAACATTTTGCAGACTCTGGAAACTGATTCTTGAAATGAAAGTTCAGGGAATATTATTGCAGATATCAGAATGGATTAACAGATACTTTGCAAGCGCACTCAAATATAACTTCTGTTGCACCACATGCCACATCACCCTTTGACGAAATACACTAAAAAGTTATACTAGAAAGTTTACTATAAAGCCCGATAAAAAAAAATCTTCAAGAATGGATCTTGCACCTATCCTACAAAAATACAGTATTACTTGTTCATCAAATTCTAACCATCAATCCCATTCCTTGTTGAGTGCTCGCCCGAGTCAGTCGACTATCGCGCTACGATCTACGATCAATCGAAAGTTGTTTTTTTAAAAGTGTTTTTCCCAAGTATATGGGTTTTTTCACTGGCCGATCATAACGCCGATATTGCACCCGCACAAGGAGCAGCTACCATTGGCCGAGCCCAGATTGGTAGACTGTACATCTTTAGCATCATCTTCACCAGCATCAACCGGTGGCGATAATACTACAAGAGGCATCATCAAATTCGATACACCACGTGGCAGAACAAAGGCGATCGGCGTCATCGTTTCATCGCATCAAAACAAGCTGCAAAAATAGAAGATCGCACCACGCCGGTACATCTGTCCTCGCAGTTAGAGCAGCAGAAAGGGGATTGTGGGTATTGTTCCTCCATCCGCATTACTTTGTCGCTGTTTGTCCCCGTTGTTAGAGTGATATTCTCACAGTGGTCTCGAAGTGCTCTTTCGCTCGATTAATTGGCATATTTTTGATAATTTTTTCAAAACATTTTGTGGGAGTAATTTTGAAACACCGTGTGACACAGTGGTCTCGGAGTGTTTTATTGCTCAATTAATTAGTTTTTTTTTTATATTTTTTCGCTTTTTTTTTTCTTAGTATTTTTTTTTCTCTGTAAATATATATATATATATATATATATATATATATATATATATATATATATATATATATATATATATATATATATATATATATATATATATATATATATATATATATATATATATATATATATATATATATATATATATATATATATATATATATATATATATATATATATATATATATATATATTCTGTAAATATTTTTTTTTCTTTATTATCATTTTTTGTTTCTCGTTAATTTTTTTTTTCGTAATATATATTTTTTTTTGTTAATACTTTTTTACACTATTAGGAATATCTCGCCAAACTTGTTGTAGTACGTGATTTGGTTTTTATTTAATTTCTTTGTGATTAAATTAAGTGAAGTTAATTCGCTCATTAGCGCTGTGTTGACCTTCCTTTGCGGTAGAGCAAAAATTGCTCCGCAATGGAACCAAATGATACTGGCGGGGGCACGCCGGAATATTTAGTCTCTTCTGACGATGAGTTAGTTTTGGGTCAGATGAATAAAATTCTAAAAACCCAACATAGTGAGGCCATGGAGACCATCGATGATGGTACTCCTTCTCCTCCTTTATCTCCTTCATCTGTGCCTCCAGTACACTCAGGTACTGCATTGTCAGGAGATGTTACGGTTAATCTCTCTGTTCATGACTCATCGCATTCGTCTCAAAAGCAAACGGTTACAAATTCTGGTCTGCTCGGCAGTTCAAGCCAATCCCATGCGTTCTCCCCCTCTGGTTCCTCATCGAAACCGGCGCCCCCCCGCCATAAAGCTTACCCACCCGGATCTAAGGGTCCCTTTCTGGTTTTCTTTCGGCCCAAAGCGAATGGAAAACCGTTGAACAAACTCCAAATTGAAAGGGATCTGGCAAAATCGTTTCGAGGTATCCTCGAGATAGATTCACCCAGCCGTGATAAGTTGCGTGTCACAGTCAGTGATCGCGACCAGGCGAACAAAATTGCTGCCTTTGAGCTCTTTTTGATGGAGTACAGAGTCTACATTCCCAGTAGCGAGGTCGAGTGTTACGGAGTGGTCACGGAGCACAATTTGACTCGCGCAGACATCATGTCAGGAGCTGGTGGGTTTAAAAATCGTGCCGTTCCGCTGGCTCCTGTTCTTGATGCCAATCAAATGAACAAAATGCCGCCTGATGGCTCAAAACAGCCGTCAAATTCGTTCCGTGTAACCTTCTCCGGGTCGGCCTTACCAAGCGTCCTCGTGATTGGGCGTCTTCGGTTACCTGTTCGACTCTATGTACCGACGGTTATGCATTATGAAAAGTGCCGGCAGTTGGGCCACACTGCACCTTACTGCAGCAACAAACCACGTTGTAGTAAGTGTGGCGAATAACATGCCGAAGGTTCCTGCAATATGGAGCCAAAATGTACCTCTTGCGGCCAAACTCCTCACGAACTCAGTGCATGCCCGAAGTGCATAGAGCGGGAGAAACATACCATAAACTCCCTGAAACAGCGGTCCAGGCGTTCTTATGCAGATATGCTGAAAAAGATCGCTCCGACTGTTGCTCCATCGGCCCATACCATTCAAAGCAACAATATCTTCGCATCTCTGCCGGATAACGATCAATGCTCTGACTCTGAGGATGGAGAAGAGTATACAATAATTGAGACAGGGACGAAAAGGAAGCGTGCGGTTACAAAACGGCGCTTGAAGCAACAGGCTTCTCAGAACGTCCCTGTTGATCAAAACGCTTCTTCAAGCCTTTGACAAAATCAAGAAATGGCGGAAACACCAAAAAGGGGTCACCTCCAGGCTTCAAGTTTTCAGCTGGAGAATTTCCGTCACTTCCGGGAACATCTAAAACCCCAGTTGTCCCAGTTTTTTGCCCAGAAGAACAACCAATTCGTCAGCAGGAGCAAAATAATGCTTCCGGAAAACTGACTCTTTCTGGGATAGTGGATTTCATTTTCGAAATGTTTCAATTCTCACCCGAAACGAGAAACCTGCTCAACATGGCACTTTCCTTGGTGAAACCTTTCCTGAAGCAAATAGCTTCAAAGTGGCCGATTCTTGACTCGTTCATATCTTTCGATGGCTAATATGGTCAATGAGGTCGGAGATATGATCGAAGTACTACAGTGGAATTGTAGAAGTCTTATGAAAAATATGGAGGCATTCAAATTTTTAGTACACAGCACTCGCTGCGACATATTTGCTCTCTGTGAAACATGGCTCACTTCTGATAAAAATATCTCTTTCCACGATTTTAATATTATTCGTCTGGATCGAGGGGATGGATATGGAGGGGTGCTCTTAGGGATTAGCAAGCTTCACTCCTTTTATAGAATCGATTTCCCCTTGATGACAGGCATTGAAGTAGTTGCATGTCAAATTACAGCCCGAGGTAAAAGCCTCAGCATAGCCAGTGTGTACATACCGAAAAACGCTAGAATGTCTCGCAGAGACTTAGCGGCAATATGCGAAGCTATGCCTGCGCCATGCACGGTGTCTTTGTGGAGCAACTTTATTACAAAAAAATAGGTAAGTCTGAAATTTCATACTAAAAACAATTAGATTTTTCTCTTTCATTTGCGACCAAAATCAAAATAATCGGTCGGGGGGTCCAGAACATTTTTTTAAATTTTGTGTAAAGTGTTCATAGATATGTGTTGTTGTACCGACCCACATTGCGTGGAACGTATGGAGGTGCGGGACAAACTGCAAGATCGAACCATTTAAATATCTTAGCATGGAAATTAAAGTTATTCTTGGTCAAAAGAGCTGTAATAAGCATAAATGACGTATGATATACGCATAATCGCAAAACTGTCTCAAGCATCATTTTAATAATTTTCCACGAAAACCCTTGAAAATCGTACCTAAATTGATCATAATGATGTAAGAAGTTATTAGGAAATATTTCTCGCATAACTTATGATCTCGTCCTAAGGTGAAGATGCATCGAAGTCAAACTTCGAATTTTCAAGAGCACAATACGTACATTTATTTAAATATACATCCAAACATATGTACATTAGGGCGATTCAAATTTGAAAACTGTTTGAAAAGCCAATCTCTCATATGCTCCTTAGCATCGTTACCATAAAAATAGTGTTCTGTGAAATTTTCAGCTTTCTAGGTAGTGATTTAAAGGTGGCCCAAAGACAATGTAGGTCTATATGGAAATTACTATGGAGAATTTTTGAGAAATGTTCCAAACACGCTACTACTGTAATGTAAGAAAAAAAATATCATCCCATATTGAAAACTCATTCTTCAAATCTTAATGAAGGATGTTGCTGAAGAAACAAATCCCTTTGAGCTAATTTTGTTTGGGATTTTTGTACAAGTTTGCAGGGCTCTAATCCCATATCAAGCTAAATAATAGCAAACAAACTCGTGAATATCTCTTCTGCTATCCGTTGGATTGAATTTCTTTATTATGGTAGAAGATTGAGTTTTTATAATGGGATAATAAGTTTGTACCGTAAATTCGGGTGAAATTGATCAGTAGGGTGAAATTGATCACTGCGTCACACGATTTTATTTCCCTCTAATAGAGCACAGAAATCAATGCAACCTATGTAAATGAACGTTGTTTGTCTTAACTATTGTCGAATTCCAAGTTGTGAAGCTTTTTGTGTTTAGGAATGTTTATTTCTATGAAAATAATAGAAAATTCCATAATCGTGTTCTGTGTGGTATTTGCAGACATTAATAAACTTATAGTTTTAAACAAGGATTTGGACATGGTGTCAACCTGAAAACTTGTAGGGATGCTTGAAATATATCCCCAAAACGAATTTTATTATCAAAATTCGTACCAATTTGTTCATTTTGTTGTAATAATTGAAATTTTTAATAGATATCAATAGATTCTTTCGGAAATTGCCTACATTTGGGCGTTTTCTGCGGTATTGTTGAAAATTAATTGTTTATTATTTCCATAAATTTTGCATTGCTAAGAATTTGGCAAGCATATTTAGATTCAGGAGGCCCAAATTAAGTTAGTAAAGTTGTTTTCAAAATTAACAATAATTGTTTTGACATGTGATCAATTTCACCCCGAAATGGAATTCCATGAATTTTTATTTTAGAGGCGATTTTGAGCACTAAAATCACAACTGTACAAAAATTTGAGTATATAAACCAATGAGGCTCATCGTCGTACTTGTTTTCCTGCATTAAGTTGTTTGGAATTGGCAACATTATAGAAAACAGACAAGGGAAACAGTGAAAAGTGATCAATTTCACCCGAAATTACGGTACTTATATTACATTACAAGCGTGTTTGGAACATATCTCAAAATTTCTTCATAGTAATTTCCATATAAACCTACATTGTCTTTGGGACACCTTTAAATCACCACCTAGAAAGCTGAAAATTTCACAGAACACTATTTATATAGTAAGGATGACAAGGAACATATGGAAGATTGGATTCTCAAACATTTTTAAATTTTGAACCACCCCAATGTACATAAACACACGGATACGCATATACAAACATATGTGCAAGTCTCTCGAAATCAAAAAAAAAAAAAAATTACTCTAGACCCCCCGACCGATTATTTTGGTTTTTGCAGCAAATGAACGCGAGAGACCTAAATATTATTGTGGCGATGTTTCAGACTTACCTATTTTTTTGTAATAAAGTTGTTCTACGAAACACACCGTGCATGGAGTCTATCGCGAAAGATCAGATGCGTTTAAAGAATATCGGAAACGTGGCACTCGCGATAACTACGATCGGTATTGTTCTCTTGACCGCAAGTTCAAGAGCCTCGTGAAAGCGAAGAAACGCGGTTACTGGAGAAATTTCGTCAACGGATTATCACGGGAAACGTCGATGCAAACCCTGTGGACGGTCGGTAGAAGAATGCGGAACGTACAATCGGCAAACGAGGATCGTGAAAGCTCTTCTCGATGGATATTTGATTTCGCGAAAAAAGTTTGTCCGGACTCTGTCCAAGTTCAAATGACTATTCGTGATTATCCAGAAGAAAGGAATGCAATGGACTCAACTTTTTCGATGGTAGAATTCTCACTTGCTCTCTTTTCATGTAATAATTCTGCCCCGGGTATGGATAAAATTAAGTTCAACTTGCTGAAAAACCTCCCAGACGTCGCAAAGAGGCGCTTGTTGAACTTATTCAATGTATTCTTGGAGAGCAACATTGTTCCGGATGATTGGAGACAAGTGAGAGTTATTGCCATCCAAAAGCCAGGAAAGCCTGCGTCGGATTACAACTCGTACCGTCCTATTGCGATGTTGTCGTGTCTCCGAAAGTTGTTAGAGAAGATGATTCTCTTTCGACTGGACAAATGGGTTGAATCGAATGGCCTTCTCTCAGATACTCAATTTGGATTCCGCAGAGGCAAAGGAACGAGCGATTGTCTTGCGTTGCTTTCTACTGAAATTCAACTGGCCTACGCTCAAAAAGAACAAATGGGCTCAGTCTTTTTGGATATTAAGGGGGCTTTTGATGCAGTTTGCGTTGATGTCCTTTCAGACAAACTCCACGAGTGTGGACTTGCCCCGATTTTGAATAACTACTTGAACAATTTGTTGTCTGAGAAGCACATGTTTTTTTCACATGGAAACTCAACAACTTCTCGAATAAGTTACATGGTCTCCCCCAGGGCTCATGTTTAAGCCCTCTTCTTTACAACTTTTACGTAAGAGATATTGATGATTGTCTCATGGGAAATTGCTCGCTAAGACAGCTTGCGGATGACGCCGTTGTTTCTGTTACAGGACCAGAGGCGGACAATCTGCAAGGACCATTGCAAGATACTCTGGACAATTTGTCCGCTTGGGCGGTGAAGCTGGGTATCGAATTCTCTCCGGAGAAAACCGAGTTAGTTGTCTTTTCTAGAAAGCGTGATCCGGCGCAGCTAGAACTTCAGTTTATGGGTAAGGCACTGACTCAAGGTTTATCATATATGTATTTAGGGGTCTGGTTTGATTCTAAATGCACCTGGGGAAAACAAATTAGGTATCTGTATCAGAAGTGCCAGCAACGAATCAACTTCATGCGTACACTCACAGGAACATGGTGGGGAGCCCACCCGGACGATCTGATAAAGCTATATCGTACAACGATTCTGTCGGTTCTTGAATACGGTAGTTTTTGCTTCCAATCCGCCGCGAAAACACACATTTTGAAGCTCCAGCGTATTCAGTATCGCTGTCTTCGGATCGCGTTAGGTTGCATGAATTCGACTCATACCATGAGTTTAGAGGTATTAGCTGGAATACTGCCTTTATCAGATCGGTTCGTGGAATTGTCGTTAAGGTTCCTCATCCGCTGTGAAGTGTTGAACCCGTTGGTAATTGAAAATTTTGAGTAGCTAATCGAACGAAATCCTCAAACAAGATTTATGACATTGTACTACGCGTACATGACTCTGGAGGTTAACCCTTCTTTGAATCTTCCCAATTACGGTTGCTTCCCTGACTTCTCAAGTTCTGCTGTAGTTTTTGATCTGACCATGAGACAAGACATCCGTGGAATTCCAGATCTGCTTCGTTCGGAGCAAATGCCAAAAATTTTTGCTAGCAAGTTCGGTCACATCAGCTCCGAGAAAAGGTTTTACACCGACGGGTCAAAAACGAATGATTCCACTGGATTTGGTATGTACAATGAGTTTGATAGCGCCGCATATAAACTTCAGAATCCTTGCTCCGTATATGTCGCGGAATTAACGGCTATACATTACGCATTAGAGCGAATTGCCTCTCTTCCCTCTGATCAATATTTCATTTTTACGGATAGCCTTAGCTCCATAGAGGCTATACGTTCAATGAGGCCGGTGAAGCACTCCCCGTATTTTCTCAGTGAAATACGATCTAAATTGAGTGCTCTATCGAATGATTCATACACTATCACCTTGGTTTGGGTCCCTTCACATTGCTCGATCCCGGGAAATGAGAAAGCGGACTCGCTCGCCAAGGTGATATTTTTGACCGACAAATTGCCTTCAATGAATTTTTCTCAATTGCTCGTCAACATGCATTGGTCAGCTGGCAACAAAAATGGGATGCCGGAGAATTGGGCAGGTGGTTACATTCCATTCTCCCGCAGGTATCGAAGAAGCCGTGGTTCAAGGGGTTGGACTTAAGTCGAGACTTTATTAAGGTAATGTGTCGACTTATGTCCAACCACTACTCTCTAGGCTCTCACTTCTATCGAATAGGGCTCACAGATAGCAATCACTGCAGCTGCGGTGCAGGTTACCAAGATATCAACCACGTAGTTTGGGACTGCCCCGAATACGGTTTTGCCAGATCTGATTTTTTTGCATCCCTCAGGGCCCAAGGGAAACCAGAAAAGGAAGACATTAGGGATGTGTTGGGTAAACTTGACCTTGTGTACATGAAGCTTTTGTACGATTTTTTGAAACAAGCTAACATCTGTGTTTGATTCTCCCATCTCGTCGGTCCACTTGTCCACCTTGTATCCCCTCGAAATTCGTCTTGTTGTATCGTTACAGGTTGTCATTGTCCACTCCACGTTCGACCAGCAACAAAGCAAACACCTCGTCACATCTTCAAGCTGCTGAATGTCAACGGAACGATCCCATTGTCCTATCCCTTCCTTGGAATTATTGTTACCCCTAACCTCGACCAAACCGCGAGTTTTACGGTTCCCCAAAACTAACATAGTATATTAAGAAAACATCATGAAATTGTTAAAACAATCAAAAGAAGTCGGCTCCGTAATGCCTAATGGCGCATGAGCCTAGTAAATAAAGATTAAGTAAAAAAAAAATAACCATCAATCCCGCCAATATTTGCCGTAGATATTCCCGGAAGTTCGCTAAATATATCCTTGAAAACTATCCCAACGAATTTCCTGAAAATTGAAAAGATTTGATTCATTTGCTCTAGAAAGCAAGATCGGTAAGATCTCATCAAGAAACTAGGGATCTTCTTTGAAAGGTGCTATGAATATTAAAAAAAAACTTGCTAATTGGCTTCTTAGGAGTCAACTAAAGGGCGTAGAAAGAATTAGTTCTATTATACACTTGAGTCGACCTTTGAGTCGCAAAAAAAAAATTATATTATATTATATATTATAAATCATTGTCGTCATTTAGAAGTATATACAGTTTTAGTTTCTTGATTAATCTAAAAGGAGATTTGTTGTGTCCAGCAAACTACCATGACTAACTATAATTTAACATCAACAGAAAACGGCTTGTACCCATCAAGTTCATCATGCTGAAAAATGACATTCCGTCTAGTAAATTGCGCTAGGTAGTCTAATTCACCGTACGACTGAAACCATGCATGCCGGGGCTAACGGTGATATTGATGTTTGAAAAGCGCACGCTTTTTCCTGGCGCCTCCTGGATGATGTGCGGAGGAATTTATGTGCTCCGTGGTGTCTAAATAAAATACTTAGAAATGGGGGTAAATGGTACAAAGTGCACAGGATGTGCTACTACAGTCATTTTCCTTTTCAAATCTAACGTAATGCAGTTATCTAATATTCTTCTTTACGTCACAACAGATTCTAAGATTACAATTGGACAGACTATGCTTCTCAGCTTAGTAATCTTATGAACATTTCTACAGTTATTAACTGTGCGCTTAAATGTATCGTGAGGTAAGCGTGAAGATAGATATGCCCTACGAAGTCGAGACATTTAAATGGAAATTTTCTACCCGAGAAGATCCTCGACGGCCGAAAGACGAACGAACTCTCGATCTTGCTGCGTCATATGTTATCCGGCTGTTGGATGGTTCGCTCTGTTCTGTCTTCCTCCAAATAGTCACATATGTTCCAGAATGATGAATCTAATGAGCAGCAAGTAAGTTGGAGCGTGCTGCATTCTAACCTGACGGTAGCGGCGATGATAGATTGATGTGGCGTCGCTATTTACTCCATCATCGCTCCACGGTAATAAAATTCCTGTATACGTTGAGATTACCACGTACCGAAAGATTTATTATTGATAAGGGATGATACACACATTATGTCACGGTAAATTGAGATTTTCACGATCCGTTCTCTCATTTAAAAAGTTTGTAAGGCTGATAATAATCGAGCTGTTTAGTGGAATACCTATAAGTAGATGAAAACCAAATTTAGTACTACACCATTTTTTTTCAATTATTTATTAGTATCATTCCAAACAATACATTCATTTCTCATATCTAGGTGTTCTGTGTTAGACAACACTGTCATCCTAATTTGGTAAAACATAATTTAGCTTTTATTAATATTTTGTTAACAACATATTACATTTCATGAGCCAAAGCAGTTAAGAATTTTCACAGGTGAGTTGATTTCACCTGCTTAGAAGAGAAAAAAACGCTTTCAATTCACTTAATCTAACTTAACCTAATATATAACGCATTAATAGAAGATTGCAACGATTTTTGTCTAAAATTATTGATTATTTTATTTGACATTTGTTCCAATGTTTCATGTAACTCATTTTTAATATAAGGTACCGTGGGGCAAGTGGGTAATGGAATTCGCATAGTTGAGATTCTTCAAATTCTAGAGACTTTAAATTGAAACAAATGAGGTTGTGTATATTTTTTAGCTTGACTCCCACCAAATATAAGCAGCATGCTGAAATTATTTTTTATGAAAAATTGAAGAAAAAAATACAGAAAAAGTTTTTGGAAAATGTCTCATTACTTTTCACTTGCCCCAAAAGTGGGGCAAGTGAAAAGTTTACCGTTTTGAACAAAAATGTCAAAAACAAACAGTTATATTCACGATTTCTATTAGCTTTAACATTTGTTAAGGCTTCCCAATGAACAATAACATAAGTAACATGTAAACAAAGAAAATGTTATTCTTTTCACTTGAATTTTCTTCTGTTCAGTTATGTCAGTTGAAATGATTCGACAACATTATAACTACCACATTTCCAATGTTAGTTCTTACATTATAGGACAGCAATTGCATTTTTGCTCTGTAGAATTTCCACCACTCGTTATTTGTTTTTGAGAAAGTCGAATATGACGTCGGATAACTCTTCGGGAGAAATCAAACGGAATCCTTCAATAAAGTATTTAGAATCTTTTTTATGTGGATAGACCTATACCCCATTTTTATGTTTTGAACTAGCTTACATAGACATTCCACGAGATTTCCGTGTGTTCTCTAATATTGCAACTTTTCAGTTAACGTCTTCCTTTTAATTGGCTGCCCGAAGTAGACATATTAATATTGTAATGTCTAGCAACATCTTTTAGAGAAGTTCTATGATTTCTAATAGCTTTTAACGCTTGAGTATAGTGTTTCTTGAATTATCAGCACGTTATGTTTTTCTATGATAATTGCGAACCATGTTTACTTATGGCTACTTAAGTACGAAAACTCAAATTCAATCTCTAATGATAAACTTTTCACTTGCCCCACCTGATAAGAAAATTGACGGTGTTTCAATTTAGTTATTTTTTGGTCTACGTCGAATTAATTCTAAAACTTTTTTTTATTGCAGTTTGAAACTGTCACAGAGGACAACTAGAAAGTGGTACAGAAAACTGTTTTCCGCAACTTTTTTCCACTGAAAATATTAAAATAAGATTGTACGCCGCCAACTTGTTACGGAGTAACAGTTGACAGGTTAACAATTTTTCGCTCTATTATGCAAAAATGGCTGAAAAATCTCAGAAATCTCTTACATATCGTAATGTTCTGAATGGCCTCAAAGGTTTACGCATGAGTTTAAAACGTTAATTTACATATTCAGTAAAATATATCAATTGTTTTCACTTACCCCATTTACCTACTTACCCCGCGGTACCTTACCAGGGAGAAAGCTTCAGAATCATTTTCAAAATTTTATTTTGAATCCTTTTGATAGCTTTCTTCCTGGTATAACAACAGCTAGTTCACATTGGTACAGCATACAACATGACTGGCCTGAAAATTTGAAGTTAAATTTTTATCATATTCGACAGATAACTTTGACAGATGCTTTTTCTATGTCTAGAAAGGCAAGACCAGTATAAAGCCTTCAGATTTGTTGGAACGGATCCAATTTGTAACACGTAAAATTTGATGAGTGGTCAAATGTCCATGGCGGAATCCGAACTGTTTTTTTTTTTGCAAAAATTGAATTTCCATTGATCTGGACATTCAGTCCAAAATGACCTTTTCAAAGAGTTTACTGATGGAGGAAAGCAAACTGATTGGACGATAGCTAGAAGCTTCTGCAGGATTTTTGTCTGGTTTTAAATTGCAGTTTTCAATTTAAAAAAAAACCCAACTGAAAAGATTTGTTAAATATACCAACTAAGAATAAGCTACTTTCTGGAAGTTTCTTGATGAGGATGTAGAAAATTCCATCATCACCAGCGGCTTTCATATTTTTGAATTTTTAATGATAGTTCTCACTTCTTCCAAATCAGTCTCCCAAGAATTTTCAATAACGTTCTCTTGATTGAGAATATTTTCGAAGTCCTGAGTAACTTGATTTTCAATTAGACTAGTAAGTCCTAAATTTAAATTGTGCGCGTTTTTAAACTGCATTGCAAGTTTTTGAACTTTTTCGCAATTGGTTAGTAATAATTTGTTTTCCTCTTTCAATGCCGGTATAGGCTTCTGTTTTTTTCAAAATTTTAGATAATTTCCAAAAGGGCTTAGACCAAAGGTCCAATTGAAAAATTTTATTTTCAAAATTTTTGTTTTTTTTTTTGTGAAAAACGTTTTTTGATTTCTTTCTGCAAATCCTGCCATATAATTTGCATAGCAGGATCGCGAGTGCGTTGAAATTGCCTTCTCCTCACGTTTTTAAGACGGATCAAGAGTTTAAGATCATCGTCTATAATCACGGATTCAAATTTAACTTCGCATTTTGGAATTGCAATGCTCCTGGCTTCAACAATGGAATTTGTTAAAGTTTCAAGAGCATTGTCAATATCAGGTTTTGTAAAGAAATCTCGCGGAACATTACTAAAGGACCTATGTACAAATGAGAGATTCTCTCCTCTCTCGTTCTCTTTCGATTATAACAGTGGAATACTAAAGATTTTGGGAAGTTTTTCACTATAGATCGAAAGTCAATTTCCTTGACTAGCGTTTCATACAAAAAATACAACAAAAGAGGTTAATGTCACTCAGTTATTAATGAAAGAGAAAATAAACAAAGAGAGCCTCTCAATGTTAGATAGGTCCTTTAGTAATGTTCCGCGAAAAATGTTAACATCAAAATGTTAACATCAAAATAAGTGACAATATATGTTTCATATATATTCCAGTCGGCTCGAAAATAATTGAAAGTGGAGCTGATAGGATTGAGAATCGCTTCATGGGATATTTGAAACGGAACAGGGACATCAACAGACTCAAAATCAGCATGAGTAACTATTTGGCTACAGAGATGACTAGATTCGGTTAAGACCAAATCAATCGTAGATGGGTTTCTAGAAGAGGAAAAACACGTAGGGCTATCAGGGTATTGAATTGAGAAATATCCTGAAGAACACTCATCAAATAAAATTCTGCCGTTGGAATTACTTTGAGAATTATTCCATGACCTATGTTTGGCATTAAAGTCACCAATGACAAAAAAAAATTGATTTATTGCGAGTCAATTTTCGCAAGTCAGTTTGGAGCAAATTCACTTGCTGTTCAGAGCATTGAAAAGGCAAATAGGCAGCTATGAAAGTATATTTATCAAGCTATGTTTCAACTGAAACACATACAGTTTCAGAAACTTTAGTTTCAAATGACGAAAACAGTTGATGTTTTATACGCCTATGAATGATGATTGCAACTCCCCCACATGCCCCATCAAGTCGATCATTACGATAAACAAAAAAGTTAGGATCTTTTTTAAGTTTGACCCAGGTTTTAAATATGTTTCAGTAATAACTGCTATATGCACGTTATTAGTTGTAAGAAAATTAAACAGCTCGTCCTCTTTACCATTCAAGGAACGAGCATTCCAATTCAAAATATTTAAATTATTATTTATTGGATCCATTGGAAAAACGTAATCCAATAACAATTTGATTAGTAAATATTACACCAACTTGGACTGCTTCAGTCATAGTGGTGGCTTTGAACATTGCATCAATCATTAGATTCAATTGTTCAGTTAGAAAATTAAAATGAAAGGCAGACATATCACTTGAAGTGGGTACATTATCTGATGATTTTCCGTTAGAATTTTCGGTAGACGAAGAGACGGAGTAGAAGTTTCGGACGGAGTGGCGGCAGGGTTTTTCCGTATGATTTGAAACAATTAGAATGGGTACTCATAGTATGAATAGGGGAGGAGTTCAAATTACCTGCTACGATATCGGCAAAGGATTTTCCGTGGATAGATACAAATTCAAACGGCTACCCGACGGATTAAAATTAGTTTGTGAATGAGCATGATTATGATCTTCCTGATGGGTATGATTCTTGATCAAGCGATCGTTAGCTGAAAAATTAGCATTGTTTGATACTCTACCAGGCAAATTCCGAAAACGAGCGTTATCGTAACGGATATTACTGTCCATCTGACTGGCACGAGTCTCGACGACTCGCCTACGTGAAGGGCATTCCCAAAAATTTGACTTATGATTGCCCCCGCAATTGGCGCATATGAACTTATCGGTATCTTCCTTCACTGGACAGGCATCTTTGGCGTGAGAAGAACCTCCGCAAAACATGCATTTAGCATCCATGCGACAATTTTTTGTACCATGACCCCACTTTTGGCACCGACGGCACTGAGTGGGGTTCTGGTAATTTCCTCCAGGATTCTGTAAATGTTCCCATGTCACACGGACATCGAACATAAGTCTAGCTTTTTCTAAAGCTTTAATATAGTCACTTGAGAGACCTTTCAAGACGACTTTGAACAAACGTTCAGTTTTGTCGTCATTGTGCTTCTTTTCTTCAAGATGTTTGAGAAGAAGTTCGCGATCTTTAAGAGTTTCCGACAAAAAGCGACAGTCTCCTTTCTTTGCGATTTGGAAGGAAACCTTGATTCCCCTAATGGAGTTCAAGATCTCCTTCGGAACAACTAACCACGATAGGCGGCACTCTTTGCTTTCTCACTTGAATCAAAGAGCCTGGGCTAGAGGCTGCTTCGATTTGGCGTTCGGATTTTTTTTCTAGAGCATCGAACTGATTTTTCATTTCGATGCAATTATCAACATTATCGATTTCACCCTTGGAAGCAAGTTCGCATTCCGGAGAAACGTCCTTTCTTCCATTCTTGCCACGTTTAGTGACAGTTTTAAATCCCACTTTTTTGGAAGGAAGTTGTGAATTCAGAGATTCACCCTTCCTTTTGTTTATAGTTGCAAACATGTTTAGTGAATAAACGAAAGAAGACGAGACCTCCTAAGAGGTTTTTTTCCCAAGACGGTGTCCAAGAAGGATTACCACCGCTAGCTTTCGCCAACGGGTCCAACGAAAAATCAAGGGCACGGGTCCAAACAAGGATCGTAAAGGGATCAATAGTAGAAAAAATAGTACTGAAAAGTACTAGAAGAAGAGCTAGGTAACACTGAAACAACAAATTTTCGCTGAACTCAAAGCGAAATGTACTAGGATGAAGTGACGGCTCTTTTTAGTGCAAAGAACGAGCGTACAAATCAACAGGTGCGGCTGGAAAAGACCAGCTTAATTCGTATGCTGTCGCCGTTGATAGACGAATCGGGAGTAATTCGTTCAGATTCTATTAGCTGCCGCCACGTACGTCTCGTATGACACGAGATTTTCCATCATTCTCTCCAATGAACACCAAGTTACACATTTACTGGTTAAATGGTTCCACCAGAATTATCTGCACGCCAACGGAGAAACAGTCGTGAACGAGATAAGGCAGCGCTTCCACATCTCACAGCTCAGATCGTTCGTCCGCATGGTAGCTAGAAAGTGTGCAAAGTGAAGAAGCCTATTCTAGCGGTTCCACGAATGGCCCCACTACCAGCGACCCGGGTACAAGCCTACGTGCGTCCATTTTCTTTCGTCGGTGTTGATTACTTTGGCCCAATCAGCATCAGAGTAAATCGCACCATCGCCAAACGGTGGGTCGGATTGTTCAGTGATAGGGGCATGAATTTCGTTGGATCGAGTAACGAATTGAAGCAGGAAATGGGCAAAATCAACCAACACCTGGCCGAGACATTCACCAATGCAAATACAAAGTGGGTATTCAACCCACCATGCGCACCGCACATGGGTGGGGCGTGGGAGCGTTTGGTGCGGTCAGTGAAAACCGCACTAGCCGCGATGGATACTTCACGAACACCGAGTGAGGAGGCATTGGTAACAATACTGATAGAGGCTAAGAGTGTAGTGAATTCCAGGCCGCTTACATATATACCTCTGGAGACGGTGCAACGTCGGACAAAGTGGTTTGAGGAGGTTAAGCCAATCGAAGTCGGAGACTTGGTCGTTATGGTTGAGGAGAAGATACGCAATAGATGGATACGAGCACGTGTGGCCAAGATCTCAGTAGGGCATGATGGATGAGTACGTGAAGCTATCTTTAGCATTTTTATCTTTCAGTGAGGACGCATGGTTCATCTACCGGTTTCGAAGCTAGCGAAGTTGGATGTAGCAGTGAGTAAAGCCGAACCGGAGATACTGGACCAACCTTACGGGTCGGGGAACTGTTACGGAATATTACACCGATCCCGTACGATTACCCACAGATCGAGTACCCCTCGGGGAAGGTGATAGATGACAGCTCAGGTTGTCATCGAGCGCGTACTATGAGGGGATTTTTTTATTTCCGTACAAAGTGGGCCGAAGGGTCTTAGATTTACATGAAACTTTCTCCACATGCAGGGCTCATCAATATATGAATGAAAAAAATTGAGAAAAATTCAGGGTCGCTTATTTTCCCGGAAAACTCAGTTGGAATTTTTTGTTTTCCTCTGACACTACTTACTTTGAAAAACCATAACTCAAGAACGAAGCATCGTAGAAACAAAGTTTTTTATGAAAATGAAAGCAAATTTTCTCAGGAATAAAAAAAATATATTAACTGGAAAAAGTTTTCCACAAAATTTTCCACCGTTGAGAAAATTCGTAAAGAAAAGCCGGAAAAACTATGTACCAATTAGTGGAAAACTTTCAAAAATATATTTTTTGCAATTTCTCATCGTAATAGGCTGTTTTTCATCACGCCAATCTGTCATGAAACGGCCTACTTTCCTGCACTGAAGTATGCAGTGCGGGAATAGTCATTACCTAACTAAAACCAGTGCTGTAATGATTCATTACGCAACGCTTTCTCATTACGCAACTGTTTTGAGTTGCGTAATGAATCATAACACAACAATTTCTCAGAAATTGTAAAATAGTGGTGAATGCATTCCGATATAATTTCTGATACCCTCAAGTGGTCTCTCTACGTAATTGCAAAAAATGTTGTACGTAACTCGTTGCAGAACTCGATTTTTACAGCACTCGTCGTAATTATCCTACTCGGCAAGCCTCGTAGGATAAATTTACGACTCGTGCTGTAAAAATCATCATTCTGCAACTTGTTCCGTAAACTACTATTGAGAAGGTATTTTCATAAGCTTTAATCGCTGAAATTTTTGAAATGTACTTTTTTTTCGTTTTTGAGTTATGGCCAATTTTGTGGAAGCCTTTTCTTTGAAAACCTATATTTCAATCGAAGCATCGGAAAAACATAGATTTTTTTATCAAAGCAATTGCAAATTTTCTAAAACATCTGAGAAAAAGATATGGGATTGGTTTTAATGAAGTATAAGTCGAAATGGATGATATTTTTCATGAAAAATTACATCGCTAATTGCACTGAAAAGGAATTGTTTCTTTTCTATGGAACAAATAAGATTATTATTTTTTTTTTTTAATTTTATTTATTTAATATTCAGTATATAACTTACATTTTCATCTTAATACTATCTATTTTTTTCAACCGGAAAGATTGTCTTAGGTTGCTAACACCAGAAGATTTTCGTTTCTTTGTATTATTAAGTTAAGAACAAAGCATGCTGTATTTTCTTGGTTTTCATGTGCATCTGAGAAATCACTAGCAAAAATGCTTCGTTCGTCTTTTGGTATAAATGAATGATATTTTTTTGTTCCAGGAATTGGAACAAGGTTAGAAAATCTTTCCTGAAGAAATTTTTCAGCCTCTGAATAGTCATTTTCAGTTGCATAGATAAATTCCCAATCTTTTTTAAATTGGTCTTTCACCTTTTGCGACACAGCCCAGTCGAAAAATTGTTTGGCGTTATTAATGTCTGCTGACTTTCTAATACTAGCATCTCTAGCCATTCGCTTAATGTTGCCACCGATACCATCACAAGGACCTTTTCCATGTGAGGTTGGGAAAAAGGGCCATTCTGCTTTAATTTTCAAATCATTTTCATCGTTGCATACATTTTTGAACTTTGATTTATTTTTGTATTGCTCTCCGCAACCATCAGAAAGATACATGATTTTTTCAAGCTCCGGAAATTTGTTTTTCAATCTTGAAATTAGTTTTGTTTGAAAAGCATAAACTGATGTCGTGTTATGCTTTTTAATGTCAGCAGGCATTGCAGGATTCGCTCTCATTTGAGTATGAAGCACGATCAAAGCAAGCAATGAAAAACATCCAATTTGTTGCGGTCCACGATCGTCATTGTATCGCAAAGTGTAACAAGTCTGATAAATGGAAGCACCGAGCGAGAACCCCAAAGAGAAGGCGATGATAAAATCCATTTTTCTCGCTTGTTTACCGTTGGGGATAGGTGTTTTTCTTTACTGGAACGATAAACAATCCACGAACTTCCAATAGCAATAGTGTCCCCCAGGCTGTGAGCATATTTAGAGGGGTTTTATCATGCACTACTATCCCCCCAATCTGATCAAAGTTGTAGCAGTATACGATAAACAGTCTCTCATAATGTGCAGCATGTTATGATAGTTACAGAGAGCGATACGTGAGAGATTATTTCAATTTTCTCAGGATTCAATCCCTGAATGTCAGCAATTACAACAAAATTTAAGATTTGTCTTTGTAATAAATTACAAATGGATGTATTGTTACTTGAGGTCGTACGAAGTAATGGCTTTGAATGGAATCTTGTATCACGCACGAATAATTTTCCGCAAAATCCATCTGGCACATTATTTCTTTTGTTTCTACAAGTGATTCCTTTTCAGATCTTATAAATTTATTTTGTTTTTCTACTTTAAATTGATGCACAAGAAACTTCTCGTTCAGATTTTGCAAGTTTTCAATAAAATCATTTACATTTTCCTCTTTGTTGATAATTTCACAACGAGGAGAAATAATCCAAAAACAATACTTGACTTCATCAACGTTATTTTCATCTAAACGATTGGCAACAAAATCTAATTTCTTTAATTTACAATCCTCACAGGACCTCAAGTAACAATCATCTGTACTGTTTGAACTAGTCAAAAAGGTGTTATGTTTCTTATCTGTATTATGAACTTCAAAGCAATTATTTTTTTTCAATGCATCAACCATGAATTTCATATTCTCAGAGACAGAATCCTGTTCACTCTTACAGGATTCCAAATATTGTTTATATAAAGTATCCAAAGGGTCAAGCAAAAGGCGTTTTTGGACATTTTGGCGCACTCCGTTAGGTTTTGTGGACAAAAGGCTCCGGATATGGTATCTTTCTAGCCATTTCCTAGCCGACTGATATCATCCCTTAGGTAAAAACTTTAAACTTTATCTTGGACATCCGATCCATGCGAGGGCCATCCTACTTTTGAAAGTGGTTGAATCCCTAAATTGATTTTTTTTGATTCAGTAATAACGTGTTGAGAAACGTCAAAATGAGCTTTAACTTTGGCATATGACTAATTCCTAGGAAGTAATTTTAGAAGTTCAATTTGCTTTTCAGGTTCGGCTTTTGAAACAGCTGAGTTTACATTCAATAAAACGGAATTAAAATCCTCTGTAACATCGACAATATTAGACGGAAACCAAGTCTTTATTTTACTCAAAATTTGATTGAACATTTCGTCCATGATAGTATTGCGATAGTTACTACTAGAAGCATCTAATCGTGAAGATTTTACTTGAAAAGAAATTTCCAAGAATTTAGCAAGCTCTTGTATTTTTTGTATATTATATGTAGAACCTACTGACTCACCGGAGGAAGGAGTTTCCTTTGACGACGCCAACGAAGATAGTGGTGAAACTTGTTCCTCAAACACCATTCTGCAAGATCTGCATTCTGCAAGATCCGTTACGGGAGCCTTCTGGTTAATCATAATCATGCACTTCATGCAGATTTTCATCTTTTCCGTAATCCACCGAACTCCATACGAATGAAACTTGGTCATGAGACCATGGCTAATCGAGCGTAAATTTGTCCTTACTGATTTGTGGCTTTCCAGTCCGAAGGGCGAATAGTATTCGTAGTATTGAACTTTGTCCATTTCAACAGCTTCGGTAATAACGAGTAATATACAGCTGACAACACTTGCACTTTCTCACTGCTCTTTGTTAGTTTTTTGGTAAACTAATGATTCTCAAGCCATTTTAACGCTTTAAACCAGAATTGGCAAATAGCTAATTGTCATATTGTCTACCCATTGATTTAACTGTCAATTTTGTAGTTACCTAACAGGTAGCTGGAAAAAATGCCTACATTATGACTGAAGAAATGTTTGTTTCTATGCTGTTTCGTTCTTAAGTAGTTTTGTTTATAAACTTATAAATTTGAAAATGAGCTTTATAAACTTATAAATGTATAAATTTGAAAACAGCTCATCTTGGCAATATTTGATCATGTTTTAGGAACGAAAAATGAGCGTATTAAAAAATGTTTAGAATTGGATCCTATTGATTGCTCTTTTCAAATATACTTTGTTTGTAAGCTGGAATAGCTAATCGGGTTATCATTATTTATTTTCCTTAACGGTGAAAAATGTCCTGAGAATCTTATTCCATTTCAAAAAATCTCAAAGTTTTGAGAAAATTTGATTCCGATTTGACAAAAAAAAATGTTTCTGTGACGCTTTTATCTTCAGTTATGATTTTCGAACGAAAAGACTTGTACGAGAAATCTGGGCATTTTTCACAAAACTATGAGCAAACGCAGGAATTAAAAGTAGTACATCTTAAAAATTTCAGTGATTGAAATTTATAAAATTCTGTTCTCAAAAATATTTCTTTGTAAATCTTACACAAGTTGGAACATAGTTTTCCCGGCTTTTTTTTACGAATTTTCTCAACGGTGGAAAATTTTGTGGAAAACTTTATCCAGTTAACATTTTTTTTCTATTCCTTAGAAAATTTGCTTTCATTTTCATAAAAAAAACTTCGTTTCTACGATGCTTCTTTCTTGAGCTATTATTTTTCAAAGAAAAGGCTCAAAATAGCACATTTGCACATTTTTTACAAAATTGGCCATAACTCAAAAACGAAAAAAAATACCATTTCAAAAATTTCAGCGATTAAAGCTTATGAAATTACCTTCTCAAAATTATTGTTTTGAAAATTTTCCACGAGTTGGAGCATAGTTTTTCCGGCTTTTCTTTACGAATTTTCTCAACGGTGGAAAATTTTGTGGAAAACTTTTTCCAGTTAACATTTTTTTCTATTCCTTAGAAAATTTGCTTTCATTTTCATAAAAAAAAAACTTTGTTTCTACGATGCTTCGTTCTTGAGTTACGATTTTTCAAAGTAAGTAGTGTCAGGGGAAAACAAAAAAATTCCAACTGAGTTTTCCGGGAAAATAGGCGACCCTGAATTTTTCTCAATTTTTTTTATTCATATATTGATGAGCCCTGCCTGTGGAAAAAGTTTCATGAAAATCTGAGACCTCTCGGCCCACACCCATACGGAAATAGAAAAAAATCCCCATGAGAGATGTCAAAGGGAAGACGAAAATCACATAAAATCAAATAGGAAGGCTCGGAATTGATAAACATCTTTTTCTTAAACTGAATTAAAGCTAATTAAATGATTTATTTTCTATATTTTGTACAACAGTAAGTTGAATGTTTTTTCTGAATTGCTTATAATTAATTTTAAAAACCTCGTTTAGGTAGTATTTACTGTAAAACAACCGTTCTGAATTTGATATTTGAGCTTAGCCCATTTGGCTCAATCGAAAGATCTTCTGCTCACTGGGTCACTAGAAGATAGATTGTTGGGCCATGAGGAGCTTAGGGAGAGAGACCGATGTAAGTAAGGATGCTTTACTGTTCAGCATAATGATTAATAAAAATTTACAGCTTTTAGCTCACGCAAGTTACACCGAAGCAAGTGTGTTGCTCAAAGAACCTTGAAACTCCCCCTGCCTAACAGTTAAATATCGCTGCAAATAAACATTTACAATAACCAAATAAAACCAATTTGTATTCGAATTATTACTTTGCATAAATGCAACGACAGAAGTAATTCAATAAGCATAATTCAATTTTCATCAATCACAAACTGCACCTGTTCTGCCATTGCACTAGTCCTCGAATCATAAATGGCGCGTCGTCAGAAAATAGATCCCACGGTTTATATTCAACCCGTTCGAACCACATGCGTCATAACATGTTTTTGTTTTTACTCTATCTCTGCAGACCTGGCCGATGGCATGTACTACTCAAACCATCAACGGATAGAAGAACATTCAAAGCCCAACCCACAACCGCCAGATCCTTACATAAAAACCTCAATGTCAAAAAACGCCACGGTTCGTCGGGGAGATCCGGCCTTTCTAACCTGTGTCGTGGAAAATCTTGGCAAGTACACTGTATCGTGGATATCCCAAAAGGATTTGCGGATCCTCACAATTGATCGGATCACGTACACCGCAGACGAAAGATTTCAGTCCCTACATAATGCGGACACGAACGAGTGGATTCTGCACATCAAATGGACCGAACGGAAAGATACCGGTATCTATGAGTGTCAGATCTCCACGATGCCAGTTAGGAGTTTGGCCCTCTATCTGATCGTGCTAAGTAAGTAAAACTAATAGCCTATGCATGATTTCTAAAACGAGCACTTTAACTGCCACGCGGTCAGAAATATACATTTATTTGTGGTAATTTATGTGTCGTTATGTCTAATAATAAGCAAACAGATTCAGAGTACCGCAAGCCACAAGTGGTCAGGTGACAAGGTTTTCATAAGCGTGATTTATGCTTTGGCGTTGAGTGGTTAAATCGTTTTGTCTCAAATAATGCACATAATAGGGTCATAAAATATCTGATAAAATCTTGGTTTCATTTAATAGCCCGATAGAGCATAATATTAGGATTATATGCTTAAGCCACTTTTCTCGCTTAAATAACGGCTATTTCATAAAAAAACATTGATTTGAAAAATCGGTAGGAATTTCAACATTGAGAATGATAGTTCACATAAACGAAAATTATTTTTTTGTCAATGAACAGTTCGGACTCATTAAATTTCACGTGTAACGGATTTGATTCGTTCCTACATTTATGAAAGCTGTTAAACTGGTCTTCTAGACATATACAAAGCATAGGACAGTGTTTGGCATAATGCTATGATAGTAAAATTTAAAAAAATAGCTTTCCAACATACATTGTTATAATAATTCAAAGTGATCTGTTAATTCGTACACTTCAGGTTAATTATCAGAACTCCATGTCTGGTATACTTCCTGTAAGAGCTTGTGTTCCTCAAGGCAATATCCTGGGACGAACATTGTACAACATTTGAACATCTATCTTACGTGATTTATTTCAGCAATGTGATAATTCTTTGTTTGCAGATGACACAGTCCTTTCCTGTAGTAGATTGCAAAAAGGTTTGGATATTTTTTCTTGCAGATTTAAAAAAATAGAATATTTCTCCTATTGGTTCCAAAACTCATCTTATAATATTCCCACAAAAACCAAAATCTCTTCATCGACGTAGGTATTGCGAGTTACCAACACATTAGATAAATGTTTACTGTTCTTGGAAAAAAAAAACAACTAAACGTTTTCCCATTAGCTTTTGCCAAAAATCTCCATAGGGATTTGCGTTCAATATAAAACACGTGACATCATATTTTTCTTGGCACACTACCCAACTTACGATACCGTTAATCCTCTCAACACCCACTTCCCAACGTTCCATCAATTGTCGTCATGCCAAGATGCCGTTGCGTTGCGACACGGCAGCGTCTTTTGATATTGTTTGGATCTATTTTATCCCCAATTCCGCCAGTAACAACTCTCCTGGTGCACGGCTCCCTGTTTACTACTCGCTTGACTCTAAATAAACATCGGAGAATAGTTGTGCATTGGGCAGCAAAGGGTAATAAAACATGATGAATGTAATCTGCCTGATGAAGGAATTTCTGACGAACGATTAAACCTAGAAGTGGATCTGAACCATTTCAGTGGCATTGACGCAATATTTATTTATTACCTTTGTTGTTTATCTGAAGTGGCATTTTCAAGTATAATTTGTACCTAATATAGGAACACATCTTATAGCAGTTCAAAGAAAATCTGGACAAACATTTGAAAAGGGCCCAAGAGGTCTTGAGCCAAACGTTGCTGTTGAGCCCTTCTTAGCCCGCCCACGCAAGCTAACACCACTATCAGAAATATTGGTGGTAGCTCTTCCTGATAGTGGTATTGATAAGCGTGATCGAGTTGAAATGGGCTCAACAGCGTCTTGCAAAGCCAGTGTTTACCAATGTCGATGTGCCCTTTTGAAATGTTTGCCCAGAAATAGTATCTTTCTTCAGCCGGAACAGTTAGGGTAAGATAAAGTGCTTTCACGGCGTGTCTGGTAGAACAATATTATCACAAAAAAATAGGCATCGCAAAATCTTTCAGCATTCGAAAATATAGGTTTTTAGCTTTCATTTGACGAGATCCCCAAAAAAAATCCACCGAGGGATCCCGAACATTTTTTTTTATTTTTAATTTTTGTTCCTTGAAGTACAATATTTTCAAATATAATCATGGTAAAAGACAGTTTTTTCTCTCAAGCTCGATGGTAGCCCAAATTTCAAATGAAAGTTGATATAACATAGATATATAAGATTACATATTGTAATAGACATAACTGTCCTATATGATCTTGGGGATACGACACTTACTCGAACAGTGGAGGAGACACTCAGTTGAGTTCAACTAATTTTCATTCTTTTATCGAGATCCGCACAGCTGAGTGGTTAGCAAATTAATTTTAACTGATTTGTCAGCCTAACATCGAGTTTACTTAAAACAGCACCTTTGGGTGCCGTTACGAAACGTCACTTTTACTAAGATGTCAACAAACGACCTTTTACCGAGATTTGCACAGCTGAGATCGGCATTCGGTTTTAAGTGTGTATTTGATTCTAGTGTATAACTGTTTCTGTTCATATTTAGAAAAGATTAATTTTCGTTTCCTTCTGTCTGGAATTACACCAGTATTGAGACAAAGCCAGGTTTTCAAATAAGAGTTCTTTGGTTACTCATTAACTGAGAATTGATTCGCCTATCATTAATATTTTTTTATATTGTGTGTAAGAAAAATATACTCGACTAATCAACCATTCTGAAAATTCCACAAACTACGTAACGTTCTAGGGGGAGGTGGGAATAGCGTTTAATTTTTCCATACAAAAAACATTACGGAGGTGGATGGGGTGAGGTGCTCAAAAATTTCCGATTTAAGCGTTACGTAATAAATGGACGCTGCCAAACGATTGATACGAAATAGAGCTCTTTTGAACCATTTTTACAAATCAATATCACTTGCTGCTGGGTTAATATTGGCATATTTTCCACAATTAATATGATATAAAAAAACAACATGCCAAAATAATGACTCTTTGAATTGAAAATAGTCTGTGTTAGTCTGTAATAGTGTGTTAACTCAACTGTTATATCTTTGAAAATATCGTGGTCAACAGGCACAATCTGGCTTCATAAATAAGCAAAAATGCCACATTTGATGAACAGAAAATCTATTCAAGATTCAAGAAACGCCTTTCCATGACCAAGTACTAACAGTTTGGACCAGACCAAAAGAATCATTGAGTCATTTTTTTTTTTTCAAACAGTACGAAACAGTCGATAAAATTCGATATCTTTGGAAGTTTGTTCATTATGTCTCTGCAACGGGAATTCCATGGACATCTGACATAAAAAAGGGACACATGATTTGATTTTGGAGATCCTAATTTGACTCCTCCTGACTTAAGTTTATGGAGCTACTGTAAAAACAGAGGCAGAGCTCAAGGCAGACTCTTGAGTCGGTATCATCGCAAAACCCCCAGAAAAGCTCCAAAAGGTAATGTAAAATGCATGTTGTATGGAGCTCATTTTGCTACGACCAATAAATGCAGCCACCTGATTGATGTTGCTTTCATGAAATACCCCAAAAAATTATAAAATTTGCACCCTGTATTCGCCGATGCCCGCACGAATGGCAAGGTATCTTTTCGAGATATTGAAACCCTTAGAATAAAGTCATAAAAATCTACTGTAAATTGCAGTTACTCAACTCTACGGGGCAAGTGTATACAAGAAATTTAACTTTTTATTCTCCCTCATAATACTTACTTTTTTTTTACTTACCGTTGCCAATAATAACATAATTACCCATATTTCATGTTGAAAACATGTATTGTATGAATATGATATCAATCTAAAAGGAGTATAAAATGGTAAAACTTTCTTGTTCGTAAGCTACTTACGTGTATTAATTACTGCAGTAATTGTGAAAATTGTATTATTTTTGTTCTGCTTGTCAGAAAACCACTTTCACGGTGGATTTATTTTTATGATTTGATTTAACAGGAAATATCTTCCACTATATTCTTATTAAATTTTGAAATTCCAAGCTAAAAATCATCAAAATAACTTCAACACTATTAAAAAAGTCTGTGGAGTGTCACTTACTCCGGGTGCCTGGATGATATTCTTAATGAGGATTTTTTAAGCTTTTTGCTATGGCTTGGGTAACAGGGCGTTTAAGCATATTCCATTTACTTTCGTAGGCCGTTGTAATGTTGATCCATTCTACTTTTAATCTTCAACGGTTGATTGGCAAAGAAAATTATCAATCAATAACTAAGTACTCAACGAACTCTGGCTATGTCCCAACGAAGCTGAGAAGCAGGCTATGTCCCAGCAGAGGTGTAATGCCAGACAGAAGAAGAATAAATTTAATGCATTCTAACCATGAAAAGAAACAGTGCTCGGTTAGATATACTTCCACAGTATGAATAAGTGAACAGTCGGACTTACAACATATCTAATCTAATAAGTTTCCTATAGCTAAATAAATCCTCAAAATCACATAGGACAGTTTTGTTTTTTACAAAATGAAACTCAATAGATGTGTATGTATATTTATTTTATGAACATTTATATGGAAATAAAACTTTTATCCAACGAAGCTGTCTTTTGCAATGATTACATTTAAAAATAATGTACTCTAAAGAACAAAAATTTTAAATAAAAAAAAAATGTTCGGGATCCCTCGGTGGATTTTTTTGGGGAATACGTCAAATGAAAGCTAAAAACCTGTATTTTCGAGTGGTGAAAGATTTAGTGATGCCTATTTTTTTGTGATAAACCTTTCCCATATACACGCCGTGCTTTGTTTTGGATGTAAGGTGTCCATTTCCCTGTCATTAAGCTTGAAGTATTGTGAACAAAAAGCTGGTCACAGCTTTATTACCAATGGTTTTAGAGGTTTATTATGAACTGTGTCGCAATAAAAAATATTTTGTGTTCAATCTACTTTTGTAAGCAGATTTTCATACAACATGCACTCAATAAGTGCAATAATGAATTATTATTCAAAATTACAAATATTGTGACCTTTAATCTATTTAGGTTTTTATTTTCGAAATGGTATTTTAATAATTAAACAAATACGAGATAAACCAGCCAGTTTTTCGTTTGTTTCACACAACACAATTAATGTCACCCAAAAATCTCATTTATCAAGCCTAGCGTTTCGATTTTCTCCAACGAATTAATCTCATCTTTCCCTACATTGTTTGGCAATTTTTCATGCCTACTTTCCACAGTGGTGGACTCAACGCGTGATATTTCTAGATCACTCTCACTCGTGGTTTTGTGGGCGTGGATGCGCCTGCCCTCCAAGATAAACGACAAACATTGCGAAGCCGCGCGAGGTCAATAAATACCGTCATTTTTTTCCGTCGAGTGGTAGACTTCAGATTTCCGATGGTATACTAGTAAATCCAGTTCGACACACTGCCATCTGTGATGGACAAAATTACCTACACGGAACAAAATTCTGTGGTAAAAAAAACTATTTTAGCTGACTACGCCCATTCTTGAAATTACCATGGAAATTCAGACCAATTTACTATGTTTATGGTACACCTCACCGCATTACTGTTTCATTTGACAGAAATAATTTACAACAATCTGATTCCGACTACAGACATGGTAAAATCAAGCGCATTTCTGGTCTGCTGAAAATTGCCGGAGCGAGCGCTTAAGTTAACCCCCTAAAATGGTAGTTTTTACCGCATAATTTTTTTGCGTGTAGCTATGCTATGTAGATGCAGATGCAAATAACATAGTACGAAATCTGGAAGTTTTTTCTATCTAGTACCTACATTGTTATCTTTGGTATCACGCTTAATATTATTACATTTATATCACGGTACCACGACAGGGATAATAAGGCTCCCGAAAGACAGACGTGATCAATGATCGAAAGGTGAAACTAGCAATACTATGAGCATATGAATGGCGCAGAGAGCACAGGCACAGAAGATCAGTACAGCGAAGGTGATGACTACGTTAGCATAGGGGACAGTGGATCCAACCAACTCTCACGACGAAGATTCAACAACTCAAGAATAACAACAAAAAATCAGTGCAAAATGGGTTAGGTCATATTTTTTGTAATTGTCTCTCAAAAGCAAGTTTCTAACTTCATGATCTTCCGATCGATTTCCGATTTCAGCTTCCTAATATGTTTATAAAGCTTGCTTAAAATAAACCCATTTTATTTTCAGCCAGAGCAAATGAAACGTTTTCTAGCTACATATCTCGAAATTATTATGAATAATGCTCTTTTTGAAACCTGCAAGAATTATATTAGCAGTGCTCAACATGGCTTCTATCCTAAAAGATCAGTTACAACCAACCTACATCTCTATGTACGCGTTCCATGGATGCTGGTTTGCAAGTGGACGCTGTTTATACTGATTTTAAAGCAGCTTTTGATAGAGTCAATCACGAAATTCTTCTGTACAAGTTGGAAAGAATGGGTGTGTCGATAACAGTAGTACGCTGGTTGAAATCTTACTTGGCAGACAGATCTGTGAGAGTACGCATTGGTTCAACATGTTCAGAAACATTCTCAATCTTGTCTGGCGTTCCGCAGGGGAGTAATTTGGGTCCTCTCCTATTCTCCCTTTACATTAACGACATGTCTCGTGTGATACCTAGATGTACCCGCCTGTTATTTGCGGATGACGTTAGATTATTCATGATTATCGCCAGCTTAGAGGATTGCGAAGTACTTCAGCAAAATTTAAATACGTTCGAGGATTGCAGCACCCGTAATTGTTTGGAGCTGTGTGTAACTAAATGTTACACAATTTCATTAAGCAGGAGACAGAATCCTATGCGTTATGACTACTGCCTCTGTGGTCATATTTTAGAGCGCAAGGACGAGGTTAAAGATCTTGGAGTGATCTTGGATCGCCACATGACATTTCGTCCGCATTGCGATGATGTGATAGCTAATGCTAATAAACAACTTGGGTTTATATTCATGATTGCCTGTGGATTTGATGATCCCCTTTGCTTCAAGTCCCTTTATTGCGCTTTAGTACGCTCGATACTGGAATCTTCTGTGCTGGTTTGGTGTCCTTACAGTAGAAATTGGATCGATCGATTTGAGGCCATTCAGCGAAAATTTGTGCGATTAGCACTAAGGAATCTTCCATGGCAGGACACCGATGCATGCTGCTTGGAATCGACACCTTGGAAAAGAGAAGACATAGTATGCAAGCAGCTCTTCATTTCGAAGGTTCTCAACAGCGAAGTTGATGCACCAGCTATTCTAGCGGAGCTGCAACTCTACGTTCCCGAACGTCCCCTGCGTCGACGAAACTTCTTACATTTACCAAGCCGCAACAGCCGTTATGGACAACATGATGCCCTGAGATTTATGGCCCTCCGCTACAATGAAACTGCTGAGCATTACGACTTTTACATGTCTCACCAGAATATTCCTTTAAGAAAGTGAAGCTTAAATTGTTTACTAGTTTAATAATTCTTTGTATTTATGTATTTTGTAATTTTGTTTATATTTGTGTTTTAATTACTAGTATTTTAATTTGTATTGCCAGACGTTTATATGTTATGTATGTGTAAATCATTGTCGAAAAGATATGGGGTTTTTATGCCAACTTTATTTATGCACCATGCTAGCAATTCAATTTGGCTTTTCCCCTATCAATCTTCATTAAGACAATCGTGTCAGATGGAGAAAATTAATAAAATAAATAAATAAATAAAAAATAATAAATAAATAACGGCAGCATTTATTTCCAAATTCTGGACAACCCAAAACCACCATACCGAAAGCAACGAAAGAAAATAAATACCTTGCATGCCAGAGGCGTCCATCCGTACATTAAACATATGCGGGGGCGCTATGTTTGCACTCAGACGACATTTATTTTGACACTCATAGCTTTATAAATGTGGTAGCCAAGTTATTAACTGGTTAATTTACACCAGTGTTGACACTTTCGGTGAGTTTTCATCATCCCACTTTACAGCTCGCGGCCGGGATGTCACCTTTGATTCATAAACGGATTTGTAGTGATACCTATAGCTAGCTGTGTGTATTTAGAGAACCCATTTGCCTCCGGGTTATCCCAATAACCGGCGCAGAAATTATTGCTAGGAAAATTAACCGACTAATAATTGGCGTGTAAACGATTTTGCCTCTACCATAAGGTCCACGGACTGGTGATCGTTTGTGCGATCGCACATCTTCGTGGAGGCGGTTGTGTGATTTATAGACACTGTCAATTTAATTGCTTGCCGAACACGTCACCTAATGGATGAATTTTCTTTTCATGATTATTTCCAGATGATTCCGAACTCGTACGAAGACAAGATGATATTCTATACGATCTGCCAGTGCCGACCAGTCTACCGGAGGCAAAACGAAGTGGCTCTGGTGGCACTAATTCTAGTAGCGTGGATATCTACAACCGGATGTACGCGGATAGAGGTAGGAAGTGTTTTAAAAAGATATTAAATATATTAAAATTTAGGGGACTCAGATCATTATTTATCTTAGTATCTACAGTTAACTCTCAGTTTAAGACTCTAGTGGGATCCTCCTTACAATATCTTCTTCTTTTTGGCATTACGTCCTCACTGAGCCAGAACCTGCTTCTCAGCTTAGTGTTCTTATGAGCACTTCCACAGTTATTGACTGAAAGATTTGTTTGCCAAAGTTGCCATTTTCGCATTCGTATATCGTACCTACCACGATGATACTTTATGCCCAGGGAAATCAACGAAATTTCAAATATGAAAAAAACTCCTTACAATATAAGCATCGCATATTTTGTATTTTTTCACTAGTGGACTGCGAAGAGCAGCTTCATCAATGCGAAAATGCGAAAGAAAGTGCGGGATTGCATCGAATCATGTTGGTGTTTTCAGGGCACTTATTCTTCGGATTGCCAAGAATAAGCCCGCTGAGGACACCGTCCCGATTTTATGTAAACGCGTACTTTTATTAGTGTTTCCGCACTTGTAAAAACTTCTGCGGCAGTCCAGTGGTTAAAGAAATGCGCAATAATACAAAAGATGATTTCATCATACGTACATTCTGGTTGTCTGGGCCCATCTAACATGGAGCTGTCATGCGAATAAACGCAATAAACAGCTAACATTTCGTGGTTAATAACTACAGTCGATATTCCGTATCTCAATATTGAGTTAGAGATTGTAAAAGTTGTTTTTTATTGCTACCTCGATAGTCCCTTGGATCGCACTTGCACTGGTCCCTTCAATATCGAGTTATGGAGAGTTGACTGTATATCGATCTCATTCTACGTTTGCATATTTTTTATTTTTTAATAATAGTTCTCACTTCTTCCAAATCAGCCTCCCAGGAATTTTCGAAAACATTCTCTTGATTGAGAATGCTTTCGAAGTCCTGAGCAACTTGATTTTCAATTGGACTAGTAAGTCCTAAATTAAAATGCACGCTTTCAAATGCATAGCAAGTTTTTGAACTTTTTCGCAATTACTTTTTTTTTTTTTTAATTTCTTTATTAGTATCATTTCAAACATTACATTCATTTCTTATATCTAGGTGTTCTGTGTTATTTGACAACACTATCATCCTAATTTGGTAAAACAAATTTAAGATTTAATTAACATTTTGTTAACAACATATTACATTTCATTTGCCGTAGCAGTTCAGTTTTTTTACAGGTGAGTTGATTTCACCTGCTTATAAGAGAAAAAAAAACGTTTTTAATATACTTAACCTAACTTAACCTAAACATATAACGCATTAATCGTGGCAATAGAAGATTGTAACGATTTTTGCCTGAAATTATTAATGATTGTATTTGACATTTGTTCCAATGTTTCAACATTGGATATTCTATGTAACTCATTGGTACTATACCAGGGAGGAAGTCTCAGAATCATTTTCAAAATTTTATTTTGAATTCTCTGCAGAGCTTTCTTCCTGGTATTACAACAGCTAGTCCATATTGGTACAGCATACAACATGGCTGGCCTGAAAATTTGTTTGAATATCAACAGCTTGTTCTTAAGACAAAGTTTTGATTTTCTATTAATAAGGGGATAGAGACATTTTACATATTTGTTACATTTGGCTTGAATGCCCTCAATGTGATTTTTGAAAGTTAAATTCTTATCTAGCATGAGCCCTAGATACTTAACTTCATCTGACCAATTTATTGGAACCCCTCTCATCGTGACAACATGTCTACTTGAGGGTTTCAAATAAAGAGCTTTTGGTTTATGTGGGAATATTATTAGTTGAGTTTTGGAAGCATTAGGAGAAATCTTCCATTTTTGCAAGTATGAAGAAAAAATATCCAAACTTTTTTGCAATCGACTACAGATGACACGCAGGCTTCGTCCTTTGGCGGAGAGGCCTGTGTCATCCGCAAACAAAGATTTTTGACATCCCTGAGGTAACTCAGGTAAGTCAGATGTGAAAATATTGTATAATATTGGTCCCAAAATGCTGCCTTGGGGAACACCAGCTCTTACAGGAAGTCTTTCAGATCTGGAGTTCTGATAATTAACCTGAAGTGTACGATTTGACAGATAACTTTGAATTATTCTAACAATGTATGTTGGAAAATTAAAGTTTTTTAATTTTACAATCAAACCTTCATGCCAAACACTGTCGAATGCTTTTTCTATGTCTAGAAGAGCAAGACCAGTAGAATAGCCTTCAGATTTGTTGGAACGGATCAAATTTGTTACACGTAAAAGTTGATGAGTGGTCGAATGTCCATGGCGGAATCCGAACTGTTCATTGGCAAAAATTGAATTTTCGTTGATGTGGGCCATCATTCTGTTCAAAATAACCTTTTCAAAAAGTTTACTGATGGAGGAAAGCAAACTGATTGGACGATAGCTAGAAGCTTCTGCAGGATTTTTGTCTGGTTTTAAAATTGGAACAACCTTAGCATTTTTCCATTTGTCAGGAAAATATGCTAAATGAAAACATTTGTTAAATATATCAACTAAAAATGATAAGCTACTTTCTGGAAGTTTCTTGATGAGGATGTAAAAAATTCCATCATCGCCAGGAGCTTTCATATTTTTGAATTTTTTAATAATAGTTCTCACTTCTTCCAAATCAGTCTCCCAGGCATTTTCGAAAACGTTCTCTTGATTGAGAATATTTTCGAACTCCTGAGTAACTTCATTTTCAATTGGACTAGTAAGTCCTAAATTAAAATTGTGCGCACTTTCAAACTGCATAGCAAGTTTTTGAGCTTTTTCGCAATTAGTTAGTAATAATTTGTTTTCCTCTTTCAATGCCGGTATTGGCTTCTGAGGTTTTTTCAAGATTTTCGATAATTTCCAAAAGGGCTTAGAGCCAGGGTCCAATTGAGAAATTTTATTTTCAAAATTTTTGTTTCTTAATTGAGCAAAACGTTTCTTGATTTCTTTCTGCAAATCCTGCCATATAATTTTCATAGCAGGATCGCGAGTGCGTTGAAATTGCCTTCTCCTCACGTTTTTAAGACGGATCAAGAGTTTAAGATCATCGTCTATAATCACGGATTCAAATTTTACTTCACATTTTGGAATTGCAATGCTCCGGGCTTCAACAATGGAATTTGTTAAAGTTTCAAGAGCATTGTCAATATCAAGTTTAGTTTCTAAAGAAATGTTAACATCAAGATTGGAGTCAACATACGTTTTATATATATTCCAGTCGGCTCGTAAATAATTGAAAGTGGAGCTGATAGGATTGAGAATCGCTTCTTGGGATATTTGAAATGTAACAGGGACATGATCAGAATCAAAATCAGCATGAGTAATCAGTTGGCTACAAAGATGACTAGAGTCGGTTAAGACCAAATCAATCGTAGATGGATTTCTAGAAGAGGAAAAACAAGTGGGGCTATCAGGGTATTGAATTGAGAAATATCCTGAAGAGCACTCATCAAATAAAATTCTGCCGTTGGAATTACTTTGAGAATTATTCCATGACCGATGTTTGGCATTAAAGTCACCAATGACAAAAAATTTTGACTTATTGCGAGTCAATTTACGCAAGTCAGTTTGGAGCAAATTAACTTGCTGCCCAGAGCATTGAAAAGGCAAATAGGCAGCTATGAAAGTATATTTACCAAACTGTGTTTCAACAGAAACACCTAAAGTTTCAAAAACTTTAGTTTCAAATGATGAAAACAGTTGATGTTTTATACGCCTATGAATGATGATTGCAACTCCCCCACATGCCCCATCAAGTCGATCATTACGATAAACAAAAAAGTTAGGATCTCTTTTGAGTTTAGATCCAGGTTTTAAATACGTTTCGGTAATAACTGCTATATGCACGTTATTAACCGTAAGAAAATTAAACAGCTCGTCCTCTTTACCATTCAGAGAACGAGCATTCCAATTTAAAATATTTAAATTATTATTTGGATCCATTAGAAAAACGTAATCCAATAACAATTTGATTTGTAAATTTTACACCTACTTGGACAGCTTCAGTCATAGTGGTGGCTTTGAACATTGCATCAATCATTAGATTCAATTGTTCAGTTAGAAAATTAAAATCAGAGGCAGACATGTCATGTGATTTCCCATTGGAATTTCCGGTAGACGAAGAAGCGGAGTTACCTGTGGCGGTAGGGTTTTTTTTTCCATTTGATTTGAAACAAGTAGAATGGGTACCCATGGATCGAACAGGGGAGGAGTTCGAATTTCCTGCTACGATATCGGCAAAGGATTTACCGTGGGTAGATACATTCGAAATAGAAAGATTCGAACGGCTACCCGACGAATTAAAATTAGTTTGTGAATGAGCATGATTATGATCTTCCTGATGGGTATGATTCATGATCAAGCGATCGTTAACTGAAAAATGAGCATTGTTCGATACTCTACCAGGCAAATTCCGGAAACGACCGTTATCGTAACGGATATTATCTTTCATCTGCCTGGCACGAGCCTCAATGACCTTTTTGCGTGAAGGACAATTCCAAAAATTGGACTTATGGTTAGCCCCGCAATTACAACATACGAATTTGGTGGTATCTTCCTTCACTGGACAGACGTCTTTGGCGTGAGAAGAACCTCCGCAAATCATGCATTTAGCATCCATGCGACAATTTTTTGTACCATGACCCCACTTTTGGCACCGACGGCACTGAGTGGGGTTCTGGTAATTTCCTCCAGGTTTCTGGAAATGTTCCCACGTCACACGGACATCGAACATAAGTTTTGCTTTTTCTAAAGCTTTAATATTATTTAGTTCTTTTTTGTTAAAGTGAACTAAATAAAATTCTTGAGAAAGCCCTTTCCGAACAATGCCAGATTGGGTTCTCTTTTTCATAATGATTACTTGGACTGGGGAAAATCCAAGTATATCATTTATTCCATTTTTGATCTCTTCAGGTGATTTATAGTCACTTGAGAGACCTTTCAAGACAACTTTGAACAAACGTTCAGTTTTGTCGTCATAAGTAAAAAATTTGTGCTTCTTCTCTTCAAGATGTTTGAGAAGAAGCTCACGATCTTTAAGAGTTTCCGGCAAAACGCGACAGTCTCCTTTATTTGCGATTTGGAAGGAAACCTTGATTCCCCTAATGGAGTTCAAGATCTCCTGCCTAAATCCCCCAAATTCGGAACAACTGACCACGATAGGCGGCACTCTTTGCTTCCTCACTTGAATCAAAGAGCCTGGGCTAGAGGCTGCTTCGATTTGGTGTTCGGAAAATTTGTCTAGAGCATCGAACTGATTGCTCATTTCGATACAATTATTCATTTCACCCTTGGAAGAAAGTTCGCATTCCGGGGAAACGTCCTTTCTTCCATTCTTGCCACGTGTAGTGACAGTTTTAAAACCCACTTTTTTGGAAGGAAGTAGTGAATTCAGAGATTCACCCTTCCTTTTGTTTGTTGTTGATACCATGTTTAATTAATAAACGAAAGAAGACGTGACCTTCGAAAGGTTTTTTCCCAAGACGGTGTCCAAGAAGGATTACCACCGCTAGCTTTCGCCAACGGGTCCAACGAAAAATCGAAGGCACGGGTCCAAACAAGGATCGTAAAGGGATCAATAGTAGAAAAAATAGTACTGAAAAGTACTGTTTTAGTAGCACTGAAAAGTACCGTTTTTAATTTAAGCACTGAAAAGTACTGTTTTTGTAGCACTGAAAAGTACTGTTTTATTGCTTTAGGTAGTTTTTAAGAAAACTTCCAAGAGCAGAGAGAACTCGTGTACGCACAGCACGAAGGTACGATGCGCACTGATTCGCAATTACTTATTGAATGACAACTCTTTCCAACTGCGTACTGCGATCAAAGAAACATGTTTTTCTTGAGCATTCCTTGCCAGAAATTTCCCACACATCGTGATAGGCGATTACTTTTCTTTTCAGGTACATAGTCCCATTAACCCAGACTTTAGAATTGGGTTGATATTTTGCTACACTTCTTTAAATTTATTGAGGGATTATTAGAGTATGTTTAAGAAACCTTTAAATGAAGTTTAACACTTCACTTCACTCTCGCAAAAGAAAAAATAAAATACTAAAAATCAAGCCGAGCAAATAGCTTAAAACTCTAATATGTTGCTTATCTTGACAGATAGCGGAATTTGGGGCAAGTGTGCCACTTTAAGCAAATTGTTCTCTAACTTTGCCTAAAGCTTATAAAATCCACCAATTTAGCCTCATGATGTTAGTTTCACATCTTTTCATAACCACTGTGCAATTTGAAAAGAAAATAATTTCAAAAAGTATTAATTTTGGAGCTTCTCAAATATCATCCAAAATAACCTATTTTTTGACACTATGGGGCAAGTGTGCCACTGAATGAACATCGCAGATAATTCTACTTGTAATAAAATTTTCTTTATTTCCTATTATTATTACTTACAAAGCAGACGCTTATCGATATTTAAAAAACATAATTTTAAGTTCACCATAATAAGGGGACGTTTTATAACAAGGTTTAAAACATGTGTAATTCTTTATTACTCAATACGAATTACTAAAATGGTTATTTTTGTCTCCATTCAATACAATATATGTATTACCCTTATATTACGGCGAATATGTATAATATTACACTAGATCAGCACTAAATAACGATAAAATATTGATGTAGATATGTAAACCGGTACTTAATAAGCCGAAAATTATGTTATTATTGAATATTTTGAGAAAAAAACACTTTGGGGCAAAAATGTCAGTTATTTTCTTACTATGCTTCAAAAACCACTACTGGTGCCTCATTTTGGTTTATTATTATGATTTTATTGATGATGCTTACATTTTTGTAAATTTCACTCCAACAATTTTTGTTGGAAATGGGTGGCACACTTGCCCCAATAAGTATACATTTTAACCAAACTGGATTTCGTATGTAAAACTAAATACTTTTTTCGTTCAAATGGCACAATAACTTACACATTTAAATAGTTTCACGATGTACAGTACGTTAGAAAAATCTGTTAAAAATTTACCATTTACCATGCTATTTTAAAACAACGACATCTTATAAAAATCCACTCAAATTTGGTTGTCTTTGTAAAAGTCGATGTAAATCCGTGAAAAATAGAGCAATTTTCATCATATTTTGATCATTGTATTGTGAACTATAATTGAACATATTGTTAAGCTCAAAGAGAAAATATATATCGTAGTTTATATTAAAAGTAGGGGTGGCACACTTGCCCCTATGGCACACTTGCCCCAAAGTCCGCTAGGCCTATTTTGTCTGCGACTCACAGACATCTTCAGTGTCGAGTGCTCGACATTTACATTACATTTCCCGCACTGTATCTTATACATACAGCATGAGAGAACGATCTGCACTGATTATATGTAATATTTTAGAGAGTGCTAAAAAATACCTAAACATTATAATTTAATCTCGACTAATTTATCGTTAATAAATTAAATTTGATCATCATTCATGTTTGAATCATTTTTTTCTGTTTTCAGATTACTTATACTTAACTTCAACGACACAGATCGTGGAGGGAACTATGGTGTATGCTTACAAGGGAGAAAATCTTAACCTTACTTGTATCATAAATCACAATTATGATCGTCGGCCCAATCACGTGATATGGTATCACCAGAATGATGTAACAAAAACAAAAGCTTATAACATACTATTATTAATATCCTCATCAAACATTTTCAGATTGTGGCATACGAATCCTTACGTAAGCGAGACAAATCTCCCTTGAATAGTATCACGTCACACCACGTGATACGGAACGTGGACTTTGACGACTCTGGCAATTATACGTGCGCTCCAGAGCTGTATGGAGCAGCCAGTACCATCGTGCAAATCTTAGATGGTAAGCTAAACAAGAAATGGCACTTTTGGAAACTCTGGTATGCTAATTAACTTTTTTTCGTAGGTGACGAAACACAAGATGTGATAGCCAGTAATAAGGCAGGAGCTGGGAATGAATTTCACTCGAGGGAAACTTTATTAGTAGCTCTTGTAGCCGGCATCCTGAGTCAATGCATATTTTACTGTCATCCGGACAAAGAGAGATGATGTTACTTAATAAAATAATTCAATACTAAGGCTGTAAATAATTCAACGCAATGCATGGGTAAACAGGATTCAAAACTTCTTAATTAGATAATAAGAGTTTGAAAGAAAGCCATCCATTTTACCATTTACAAATTTTTATCAGAGATTTTATCAAAATGATTAAATCATATTCTTGTCATGGAAAAATCTCTCCATAATGATTTTACCATGACAAGAATATGATTTAATCATTTTGATAAAATCTTTGCAACTGCGAAAAAAAAAACACAAAAATAAAAACAAGGCCTTTTTTTACACAAAACAAATTCAAACCTTTTACCACAGATAAACAAACATAATACTGTAAAAAAATTTCCACCCATCCAGTAAAATTAGAGCAAATTTTCTAGGAATTTCACTGAACGACCTATGTAACGGCTATTCGAGTCTAGCACACGACATTGAAGACGGCCTTATAGTTGAGGTCGAAATACGCATATCTGCGTCAAAGTTTGGAAGTGGACTAAAATGGTATAACACTAAAATCGGGTTTCTATAACCTATAGGTGTTAATATTATAGTTAGTATACATATATATTTAGTATTAAGGGAACGTCCTTTAATTATGTCACCAAAGGGATAACTATGAACTCCATTTTCTTAAGAGTACACATATTTTTTATTCCATGATATCAGACGACATATATTGAATTAAAAATCCACATGGACATGGACAAAATCCTATTATTTCTCTACTATATTCTCATTAACAAAACGGAATGTACTTACTGGATGTTGCGAGACTTTTTCGATTTTGGCGCGGATTTTTTCTGGTTGTTAACCGATTTTGGCTTCTGCTGCGGCATGTTACTTTTGCAGGATCTGTTCAGCACAACCTTACAGCTTTGAATCTTTGTCTCTGTAGAACTCTGTGACTGCAGCTTGTTGGTCAGCTTTCGGGTAAATCTTAAATCACTCAGGAAAAGTGGCTCGATGAGCACCTGATTGCACATGGGACAGTTCTTGTATTTGGCCATGGTCGTACGAATGCACTTGCCGCAGAAGGTGTGACCGCAGTTGACGACCACTGGCTTGTCGAACACATCAGAGAGACAAATGGGACATTCCGATTCCGTCAATACCGTGAACATCGTGGAACCTGGAAATAGTATATTGTGAATCGAACATTGCGGTTTAAAATGTAGCCTAATAACAAATGGAAAATAAACCGTTGTTGGTAATGTTCAGGAACGGTTGAGATTTTTGCGGGAGGATATTTCATATTTCATTCCTATTTTGCAGCGTTTGGATTGGATTGTTTAGTCATGAAAAAGTTACAAGTTTTCAAAGCTTGATCGAAAGAGTACATTTGTATAAGGATAAAACAATTTTTTTTGCGCTCGGAACCGGTTCGATGTTGTTTATAACAGACATCTCAGAGACAAATTTATTGAGTTATGAGTCACTTTGAATATAAAACATTCAAAAGTCCGCGACAAAAGTGACTCCTAATCACAAACATTACCCATAAACAATGTTTCGTATTATAATTCAAAATAATTAATTTGAGCAAATAAATCTAGATAATTGATCACAAAATATCGAAGCTTGTTTTAAAATGTGCAATCTTACTTAATAGATAGAGATTTTAATATTCTAATTAACAATACGACTGCGAATGGATCAAAACATTAAAAAACTTAAGGACAAAATGGAAACAATATGGTAGTATGAAACTACATATTACTATACCTATCAAGTGCGCATCGTACCTTCGTGCTGTGCGTACACGAATTCTCTCTGCTCTTGGAAGTTTTTTAAAAACTACCTAAAGCATAGTTTCCCAAACTGTGGGTCGCGACCCTCAGGGGGGTCGTGAGCCTAAGTCAGGGAGGTCGCGAGAAAAATTCCAACTATATATATTCCACACATTTTCCCAAATACTATTTTATTCTATTATTAAAATGACGCCAACAAGTTAATACCCCCAGTGTATGATTGTTTCCTTCCCAAATATTCATATGTGCATTAGGAGTTATTTTTTTGTTTTAGTAAAAAAAATCAGAGGATTTCAGCTCTTTGTCCTGATTGTTATGTCAAGATTACTAACCTTACGGTCGTTTACCACTATAATTTGGATAGTAATTATTATTGAAAATGTCTTATTCTTTGTGAACTCATCCAAGTTAATGAACTTCGGTCCCAGATCTTATGATCTTTAAATATCTTCAGAAATTTGAGCTTGAGCTTGAGCTTGATTGGCCGCCCGTGGTTGCTACTCCAGTATCGCCAGATCAGCTGCACTTACACAAGGAACCAACCAGATGACTGCTTGGGATTAACAGGCACCCTCAGTGTATAAGTGCTGGTGATCTTCTATTTTTAGGCAACAATGGTGCCTGCCACTTCAGAATGCAAACCAAAGAAGAGAAGGGGAAGGAATTGATGATGCATTCAACTGGCTCCCACGGTTGACCTTATATACCACTGCGTCAACGCCAGTTCATGCGGGAAGGGTGAAAGAGTGGGGTAAATTTTATGGCAGAGAGGCTTGCTGGTTTGGTTAGCAGACTGCCTATGTATCAGGCGTAAAGGAAGGCTATAATGATGAACGAATGGAAGCGTTCACAGTATTTCGATCGGCCGAAATCGTGAACTTAATTCTGTAGCACCTTTAAACGTGATTTTTTCGGGATGGTGTCTTCGGACGAAAATTTTCTAAAATTATAGCGCATATATTGACGGTAAATGTTAGTTCGCAACTACGCCACGGGCGGCGCTGCGAAACTATTTTTTTTTGAAATGACGATCTTTAAATATGATGTCTTCGGCAAAGTTGTAGATAATTCAAATACAAACAACTTTGCCAAAGACACCTAGTGTGTGTTCAGCCGCATTTGAGTGTGTGTATAAACATGAAGAATGTGTCAAGAAGAAGAAAAAGCAGAAGTTTGGAGTCACATAGCTCTCTACCCATCATATAACTAAGTACTACAGGGTAATAAGAGTCATTGATGAAACTTCCTCTAAGTAAAAGGGATACTCGTGGATACTAATAACACTATCGACATTTACAACTACTAATGATGTATTATGAACCCTTCTAGGTTTCATCTGCCACCACCCGTCACCCGAATAAATACACGGACCCCAAAAATGACTGATTTTTTCACTTAAACGGTTGTAACTGCTTTTCCTTGATCTTTAGAAACCTAGTGTCTTCTAGAGAATAATTCATTTTGACTGTTTACACAATTTTGTAGAACATTGTTGCTACCGGAAACTTCGCATTTTCAAAATATACGATAAAAACTAGTTTTAGGGGGTCGTTCATAAAATACTCCCGTATTTTGGAAATGCGGCTGAATACACACAAGGTGTCTTTAGCAAAGTTGTTTGTATTTGAATTATCTACAACTTTGCCGAAGACATCATATTTAAAGATCATCATTTCAAAAAAAAAAAATAGTTTCGCAGCGCCGCCCGTGGCAAAGTTGCGAACTAACATTTACCGTCAATATATGCGCTATAATTTTAGAAAATTTTCGTCCGAAGACACCATCCCGAAAAAATCACGTTTAAAGGTGCTACAGAATTAAGTTCACGATTTCGGCCGATCGAAATACTGTGCGTTGGGAAACGGTTTATTTCTGTCCGTCTCGGGTTCTAGCAATCTAGCATATCTTCAGAAATGTGACCTTTTATGATTAGCTTTTACAAATTGAAATTCAAATGTTAATTTGAAAAATTTCAAGATGATCATACTGATTCTTCCTTTATTTTGAGAGAGGGTTAAAACAAATATTGAAAGCGATTTCATAGCATTGTGTAAATAAGAAACTTTGACCATGTTTTACTCGAAAGTCATATGTTACAATTTTTCAATGGTGGGTCGCGAAAATAAGCCGGAGGGCTGGGTGGGTACGGACGGATCGAAAAAGTTTGGGAACCTATGACCTAAAGCAATGAAACAGTACTTTTCAGTGCTAAAAAACAGTACTTTTCAGTGCTATAATAATATCAAGAATATTATTTAGTTCACTTTAACAAAAAAGATCTAAATAATAGTTAAGCTTTAGAAAAAGCTAGACTTATGTTCGATGTCCGTGTGACATGGGAACATTTCCAGAAACCTGGAGGAAATTACCAGAACCCCACTCAGTGCCGTCGGTGCCAAAAGTGGGGTCATGGTACAAAAAATTCTCGCATGGATGCTAAATGCACGGTTTGTGGAGGTTCCTCTCACGACAAGGCCGTCTGTCCAGTGAAGGAAGATACCGATAAGTAACAATTCTCATTTTTCAGTTAACGATCGCTTGATCAAGAAAAAATCATACCCATCAAGAAGATTATAATCATGCTCATTCACAATGAATTTTTAAACCGTCGAGTAGCCGTTCAAATCTTTTAATTTCGAATGTATCCCCACGGAAAATCCTTTGCCGATATCGTAGCAGGTAATTTGAACTCCTCCCCTATTCGTACTATGAGTACCCATTCTACTTGTTTCAAATCAAATGGTAAAAAACCCTGCCGCCACAGGTAACATCTACTCCGCCTCTTCGTCTAACGAAAATTCTAACGGAAAATCATCAAATCACTTCAAGTGATATGTCTGCTTCTGATTTTAATTTTCTATGCCACCACTATGACTGAAGCAGTCCAAGTAGGTGTAAAATTTACTAATCATATTGTTTATTTATTTATTTATTTATTTATTCTTCGTCTTCAGTTAACACTGTACAGACTGTTACCTATAACTAATTTGACATTAACATTGAAACACAAAACATTTTCACACTCAAATTCTTCAATCGTTAGACATCAAACTAATAATCCTAGATTTTATACATTAACAATTGATACTAAACATTACTAAGCATTCAATCCGTTTACACAAAACATTCTGCGAACAAACAATAAACATTACACAACTTTCGATTCATTTAATCAATCTGCTTCATCATATCATTACTTCAAATTTTCAAGTTGGTCTCCACGTCTTCCTCGGCTTTTCATAAAATTTACGATACATTATACCGGTAGGCCATGTGCTAGCTTGCAACGCTCTGTTCTTATATTGATCGTGCAACGTAACTTTGAAGGATGCATAATCACGAAAATCGGTACTCCATTTTGGTACAAGTTTTACAATATTGATCGAGCTACATTCATCTATCCCTAACGATTGCGAGACTAAATTGCTCACTTCTTCCTCTGTCACCTTTTCGTCGATATTTGATAAAAATAAAGAGAACATCTCCTCATTTCTACAAGCAGAGTTTGTTGCTGATAAGTTCATGCGAGATGTCCGAGTTTTACAGAAGCTTGTGTCGATTTTGGAACCTTTTTGAAGCAGCATACTGTGAATTGGCGTAGAGTGGCTAGGTGCTATCTCTGTTCTCTCAGGGTTTTCGATGCTGTTTACCATTGGAATCAATTGCATGATTTCGGCCACTTTCGTTGAGATCGCATTTAAAGCTCCAGTGACTGATCGAAGCACGGTATCCTCTTGCTGATCGAGCTCAGATTGTTGCTTACGCTGACTACGGTGGAAATCGTAGAGACAGTCATCACACAGCCAAATAACATTTTTCTGTAGACAACAAACACTAGTCTCCGACAGGCCAACACACGCAGCGTGGAATGTCGAATAACATTTTCCCTCGCAGACAACAAATAGATCTGTCTTGCAGTTCACAGGTAACTCACACTTTGGACAAGACATGATATCGAGCATCACAAACAGACAATGGTTGAGTTGAAGAAACAATAAAGCACGCCAAATCTGATGAATATTTCACTTTCGTCGATAAAACCGGCTATCACAGTAGTTTTTGGAAGATCAATTCATTCAACTGCAGTTAATTGTCGATAGCAATGACTGATGATGAATTTTGGTGGCGTATTTACGGAATTATTCAGCAATAATCTGCGGTCTACGTGGAGCACAACATCGCACAACGTTCACACAAATGCAATATATAATATGATGATTGGGTTGAGGGGCCCAAATAGCCGTAGCGGTAAACGCGCAGCTATTCAGCAAGACCAAGCTGATGGTCGTGGGTTCGAATCCCACCGGTCGAGGATCTTTTCGGGTTGGAAATTTTCTCGACTTCCCAGGGCATAGAGTATCTTCGTACCTGCCACACGATATACGCATGCAAAAATGGTCATTGGCATAGTAAGCTCTCAGTTTATAACTGTGGAAGTGCTCATAAGAACACTAAGCTGAGAAGCAGGCTCTGTCCCAGTGGGGACGTAACGCCAGAAAAGAAGAAGAAGATTGTTATTGGGTTACGTTTTTCTAATGTATCAAAATAATAATTTAAATATTTTAAATTGGAATGCTCGTTCTCTGAATGGTAAAGAGGATGAGCTGTTTAATTTTCTTACAGCTAATAACGTGCATATAGCACTTATTAATGAAACGTATTTGAAACCTGGATCTAAACTCAAAAGAGATCCTAACTTTTTTGTTTATCGTAATTTGTTTATTTGTTTATTTGTTTATACTACATCAACAGGCAAGTAGTAGCCCCAATGATGTCTTAAAATATAAGTATATGCTAACATTAACAACAAAGTACAGTGACGTCAAAAACAATAAGAATGAATTTAAAAACAAATATAGTCAGGCGATAAAACTTAAATTAAACACTTAGACTAATTATTTCGTTCAGCGAAAAACAATGAAAATCTTCGACGGATTGTCTCTCGGGTAATGTTGAAATCAAACAATGAAGATACTCTGTTGAAAACTCGCTGTAGTCCACTAAGAGCACCGTGAAGTCCATAATTTGTACGAAATAGAGGCAGTCTTAGCATGATGTTGTTGCGAAGCGAGCGTGGTCGGACGTTCAAATTAATTTGTTCCAGAATAGTTCCACAGTCGATGCGTCCCTGCAACACATCCGCAATAGTCAAAGCTCTTATGACATCCCTTCTACAGCGAAGAAGGTCCAAGTCTATTAGCTGACAACGACTTTCGTAGCTCGGCAGGCGAAACGGATCTCTCCACGGTAACTTGCGAAGTGCGAATCGAAGAAATCTTCGTTGGACAGATTCGATCCTTTCCGCTCCATTGTTGTAAGCGGGGCTCCAAACCGCAGCGCCGTATTCCAGCGTGGAGCGCACAAGAGAGCAATAAAGCGATTTCAGGATGTATACATCTGAGAAATTCTTGGCGATTCTGAAGATGAAACCGAGAGTTGTCGAAGCTTTGCTGACCGTGTACGAAATATGTTGTTTGAATGATAACTGTTAATCAAGGAAAACACCTAGGTCCTTGATGTGATCCACACGTTCGAGATTCGTCCCGAGCAAACTATAAGGGAACGCTGTTGATCGCTTTTTCCTGGAAAACGTTATGATGGAGCACTTTGTTGGATTCACCACCATACCATTTAGAGAGCACCAGCTTGCAAACAAGTCAAGTTGTTGTTGCAGGTACAAACAATCAGCAGTTGAGCGTATTCGTAAGAACAATTTCAGATCATCCGCGTAAGATAACCGAGGGGCTTTTAATACGTAATGAACGTCATTGAAATAAAGCAAGAAAATCACTGGACCCAGGTGACTTCCTTGTGGTATGCCGGAAGTAGCATGAAAGCTGTCGGAGCTGCAGTCCCCTATCACGACTTTTAACTGACGATCGGTGAGATACGATCTGAACCAGCGCAGGAAGTTACCGCAGATGCCGAACCTGTCGAGCTTTGCAATGGCGATGTTGTGGTCCAACTTGTCGAAAGCAGCGGACAGATCGGTATAGATTGCATCAGTTTGAACTCTATCGACCATACTATCAGTTATGTACGATGTGAAGCATAGTAGATTAGTAGTGGTCGAGCGACCAGTGATGAAGCCGTGTTGATCGTTGTCTAGCTGATGTTTGCAATGTGATAGCAATGGTTCAATAACAACGAGTTCGAAAAGCTTCGAAACTGAGCTCAGAGATGTGATGCCACGATAATTATCTACGTCACGTTTTCTCCCTTTCTTATGCACTGGAAACATGTTTGCTACTTTCCAGCATGACGGAAAGATTCCGGTGGAAAGTGATAGACGAAATAAACTGTGCAACGGAGTAATCAGACTGTCGATATGCTTCTTGAGGACTACCCAAGAAACATTTGCCTATTTTATAATCATTTATTAAGCAATTTTTCACAACTACATACTGATTAGTTGCTTTATTATATTACTTTGCAGCTGCTTCGCACACATTGTTCAAGCAAATCTGGCGAAATTATAAAGCTTCTTATCATTTAGTGACTGTAATCATATATTGTAATGATGTTTATTCAGGTTTCACTCAGCTTAATAAGGTTTGATGATTTAACAACGCTAGTTTAACAAACTATTTTATTGCAGTTTAATTCAGCATCATGTTTAACAACATTTTAACTATTTGCAAGTGAAGCCTTTGTTCAGGCGTTGTTCACACAAATTTGGAAAAGTTATAAAGCGTGTCGTTGTATATTGACTTCATTCTACAACTTCAAAATCGCTTTATAAGCATTCATCTCAGCTTTTATTCAACTGCCACAAAATTGATTGAAAACAAATAATCGAAATCAAAAATAGCTAATACTTTATACATCAAATGCAGTGTATACCTTTACCATGAATTAATAACCACACTTTTAAAAATTACCTGAATATTGGATTCAAACTCGAGACCTTCCCATCGTCAGCGGTATACCTTGCCATCTGCGCCATCCTTGAATTCATATATCAGCCTTCCAGTGCCCAATATAAACCTCTTGTAGCTGATTATTGATCATGCTTGAGCTTCTATTCAACAATAACTAATCAACACGTGCTATGCTGATCAACAACTGAATAAGCGCATTACTTCGGCTGCTTTTCAGTACTGATGCGAGCTGAACTCAGTCGGCTATTTATAGCGCACAGTGAGAAAAATAAAGTTTATTCACAAAGTAAAAACAGTCTGAAATGATTAATCGTATTTCATAATAAGTTTTAACTTGTTAAAACTTTAATTGAATTGTTCATCTAACTATACTTAAATTCATTTATTAAATGTATAATATTTCTACTAGGTTAATATTTTAATTATTTGTCGTACTTTTTCCATCTATTAAACATTATACAAATATAAAATATATTTCAATCAATAATCCTATGTCAGAAGACTAATTCAAAATATTTTCTAAACATAATTGAATATTGTATTGAGAAAGCATCAGTTATTATTGTATCCAACATGTTTTTATATATTAGTAAGTTAGTGGCGAATTCGCCAAGGGCGAAAGCCACTCAAATAAAAATACATTAGGAATACAACGCAATTTTTAGATATTTTGTCCATTTGTCAAAAATTTGGCTATGGTGTGACCTCTTTTGTAAGGCTTCTTTGTTGCTGAACAATGTGTTTAGTAATCGTTATTTTGGACTTCTTTGGATGACCTGCTCGGATGATATATCTATGTTGTATTAGGATTTTATAAAATACCTATTCAGCTTTTGATCATGTTCATGTTAAACATGGAAACAGCTGAAGTGCGAAGCAACCAAAACGTTAGTTCGTCTCCTGTACATCTGTTTACACAATTATGTTTGTTTGGTGGAATATTGGCTCTTTAATAGATGGAAAAATGACTTGTTCAACTCATTAGTAAAACAATCTTGACAAGTCGGCAGAGATTCTTTGGAGAAGTTTAATAAGTGTTGATTCTACTATTATTCATTCCAATGAAAAATGTTGAACATAGACTTAAATTTGGATCTAAATACCATCTTCTCAGCTCTTTGTAGGGCATTTTTTCAGCTGTCATCATTATTCAACAATAATTAACTATGTATGTTTATTTGTGACACTTGACAGTCAGTTGGGTAACCACTTTCATGTAACTGTTGTTAAATTATTATTTATACTTCGATTATCATTAAAAATGTTATGATTAGTAACTTTTTCCGATATCAATAACGTCGCAAATGATGATCAATACATTTGGAAAATTTAAATTTTGATATTTTTAATCCAATGTGATTCGAACTTTACCCTCGTTGATCCATTACGTCGCCATTACGTCCATTACGTTAATCCATCCATCGCATACACGTCTTGGATTTGATTTGAAAAACATTTGAAACATTTGAAAATAACATAAAAAGACATGATATGTTTTGCTTGAATAAGAGCATACTCATGTACTGTTATTCACATTGTTTATAAGTTTTACTAATCAAGCTGGTCAACATTTTAAGTATTAGACACTAAAACTTTTGTACGATTTGTTGTTAATCAAATGTTCAATATGCTACTAAAATGATGGCTACAACCTATAGAAGCTTTTAATCAGTCAATTGTTAAACTTCTTATGTGTTGTAGAACAAAAGCTATTATATTTGCATTTTCGGAGGTTTATTCAGCTCTTATTCAAAACACAAACTGCAAGTGGAATAACAGCTTTTTTATAAGCGGAAATTAATTTTATTCAATTAATGATTCAACTAAAAATTTGTTCAGCAATGGTTGCTGCTATGCAGCTTGTATTAAACACGTAAGTATCTTAAAAGCTACCAATTGTTCCTTGGGTACTGACGGAATTCCATCTGGTCCAGGGTTATACGACGACTTGAGTTGCAATGCGGCCCTTGAAATGGCATTATGGTCAACATCGAAATTGTCCAGCGTTTGTCCGTTTAGAGGAGCATTGTTGGCTGCTAGGATGACTTGTTCATTACTTATTTGAACGTCGCTGAATACGCTGGCAAATTTGGAAGAAAACAACTGGCATATCTCCTGGAGGCACGTTGCGGTTCTACCATTCCATTCCATCGAGGATGGAAGACCAGACTCCTTACGCTGCTCATTCACGTATTTCCAGAAAGACTTTGGATGGCGTTTAAGTTTCTGCTCAATGCTTCGCTGATACTGCTGGAAACAATGACGACTGACTCGCTGATACTCGTAGTTCGACCTTAGATAGTAACAGCGCGATGAAGGTGTTCAGTACTTAGTGAGGCTACAAATACTTAGAGCCGCTCGCTTGACCGACTTCAACTTCCGCAGTTCACTGGTTTGCCAAGGAGGTCGGGAGGCATAGTGGTGTGCTCTTTTCGGAACGTGCCTGTCAATGATGTATGACAATACATGTGCAAAAGTTTGCGCAGCTACTTCGATGTCGTTGTGATCAAGAATGCTCTCCCAGTGGATGGTGGCTAACACATCAGCGATGCTACGATGATCAGCTTTCGCGTAATCGTACGACACGGTAGCGGGGCGGTTGTTAAAATCGTGAAAGTGGTTATTATCAACGGTGATGATCAACGGAGGATGATGAGGGACTACTTTCACCAGCTCGCAAGGTGCCGCCTCAATTATTGGAGCTTTATCTTGCAAGCAAACGAAGCAAAGATCCAAACTCGATTGTTTTCGTTGACGATATGGTTGATTTGTGCCAACGTGGCAGTGCTGTAATTATCGAGGAGATTAGCTGCGCAAGCATGCAGTGACGATCGTACAGGATCCGGATAGAGGAAGCCGTTGTCCGAGCGTTTCCACGAAATGCCAGCTAGATTGAAATCACCCAGAATGAAGATGTCGTCAACAGGATTAGCAGTTTCCATTATAGTAAAAACTGAGTCGCAATGTGCTTGTATTAGCTCGTTATCGCGAACTCGGTCAGGCGCGATGTACAAGGCACACAAGAATAAGGTACGATCACCTAGCTCGACGGATACCCAAACTTGTTCCAGGCAACTCCACAGATCCTTTTCAACTGCCTTTGCTTTTAAACCGTGACGAACAGCCACAATTACTCCACCTCCTGTAGATTTTCTGTTATTGCTAGGATTTCGATCGCAACGGAACACTTCATAATCGATCCCAAGCACCTGACTGGACAGCGTTCGAGAGTCAAGCCACGTTTCGGTTAGAACGATGATATCGTAGCACGTATCCGATACAGCCAAGCGGTAGTCGTCAACACATGAGTTCATCCCGCCAACGTTCTGGTAATACATTAGTATATCTTGGTTGCGCTGCACTGCTGGGACGCCGATATGTCTGGAAGGCATTTGTGCATCAGGCAAATACTGAGGATTCACAATACTAAAATACTCGCCGTTGTTAGGTTGTTGGAAGACCCTCTCTCCACTTCCGACAGCAGGGCCGGAACGACTATGATGAACGAAGGCAGCAGGAGGCACGACTGCGTCGGAGGGATTGAGGACTTCCATAGGGCTTTCTAAGGTGCGTTCCGGGTTTCCAGTAAGCGTATCCAAAGTGCTGAAATACGGATCGGCATCAGGGTTCGAAGAAGCGACAACTTGATGTAACAACTTGCCTGACAAAGGAGTCTGGAAGATCTCTGAACCACATCTAGCATCAGGACCAGGACGACTGTGATGAACGCTGGCTGGAAAAGGCACGACTGAGCTAGAGGATCCAGAGACTTCCAAAGTGCAATCTGCAGTGCGTCCTGGTAGTACAGTAGATGGATAAATGCGTTTTCCTTGGAGTCTTGGAGGCCTCGGTGTTAGTTGAACATTGATTGTTTCAAGCTGAGATTGTCTAATGGTGAGTACTCCAATGTCGTTGCTGTTATGCTGGACAGCATTAGAAGGAGTGCTGGAATACGGAGGCTGATCAGGCGAAGAATTGGAACTAATGGATGTGTACTTGCCTGAGAAAGAAGGTTGGGAGACCCTGTCACCAGTCTCGACAACAGGTCCAGAACGACTTCGATGACAGGAACCAGCATGCGCGACTGTGTCGAGTGGATCGAGGGCTCCCTTAAGGCGGCAGGCAAAGCGTTCTGGATTACAGGAACTGTTGACACGTTCAATCACGTTGCTCCGATGCGCATTATTCGAAATTACCCGGCTAGATTGACTCCGGTTGAGGGAGTGGAAAACTGTGATGCTCCCAATTCGGGCGACACCATAACTGTCGGCGTATTCAATCGGGGTAACCAAGAGTTTTTTGCACTTAGATCTTCGAACTCGCGGAACAAAATTCCTTTTGGCCACGTGTCAGGGCTCAGTGCATTCTGACGGAGTTTATGATCAATGCCAATCTTGTAGGAAATAAAGTTTAAGCGGCTAGCGTCAATTCCACGCTTTACGAGTGGAATCGCCTTGACAGGATCTTCACTCTCCAAACAGTCTTTAGCCAACTTTTCTATGTCTTCCGGTTTGACACTCGGATGGACACGAGAAAGATACAGCCAGAACAACTCAACCGGTTCGGAGACAGTGCGCCGTATGAATAAAAAGCGTTGAACTTTACTACATGTAGCATCTACTCAAAAACAAAATCCACAAAGTTTACTACACTTTTGGTATGAATAAAAACCCTTTCGAACATGTAGTACCTACTACTTTCGAACATGAGCAGTGACTGATGCTGCACTTTAAGAAAATTCTATTCAAAGTACAGAGTAATGCTGCATGTTAAGAAAATTCCATTCAGAGTGACTCTTGAAATCAATAAAATCATGCATATATGCCAAATTTGTCACTTATTCACGTGACAAATTATGTGAAAATATGAATATTACTACATTCCCGCTATGCATCGCGTAATCGATCATGAAATTTATGTTGGTTATGTAACTTTACAGTATTCCCATTATGTGCATGTGAATTTTATAATGATTTGACAACAAGGATTTTCCTTAGAATTTTCGAATTTTAGCTAGAAATCTGTATCCTATGAATGAATCTTGAGATAACAGCAATTGTGACATTATAAAGTTCCTAACATTTTCAAGATTCCAGTATTGAGAATTTGAAGAAATGGCGGTAGAATTTTGAGCTTCCTCTGTGAATTAAAAAAAAACAGCATGTCGGACTCCGCTGATGGATATGGGATTCTTGGTATTTCTGTGGTATTCTCGTTATTTCGATAGGTTTCCTGGTAGTATCCCTGGGCTTCTTAGAAATAAAAATTCTCACAATAGTGGTTGAATTAAGGATTTTCTTTTACATTTTTACATTCAGACGCTCAAAGGTTTATACTATAATTGAAGATTTTTTCTGAAATCCCAACGGAACTGGAAATCAATGGGATCTAAAGTTTACAAGAATTCCAAAGATTCGGACCAGAGTTTGCAAGAATCTCACTGAAATCTCAGAGATTCTTACAGAAATACCGTCTTAAAGATACCCGAATAATTTCAAAAGATTAATAGCCAGGTCAAAAAGCATAGCATAGCATAGCATAGACTGACTGTACATGTCAATGGTTGCTACTCCGTGATTGATCGGAACTGGTAAGAATTGCACTACGATCCAAATGAATAAGGGATGGGAGTTTCCGCTTACTCTCGAAGTGCAATTTTAGCAGATCTAATATTATTGATCAATAACGGCGCCGGCCAAGTCCTTACAGTCAGTTGGGATGGGGAAGGAATGTTAGGGTGTAATGATTGTTGCTTCTAGAGACCGAGAATACCTCTGCATCTCCACAATCACCACGGGAAGGGTGTTTATTAGTGAGGGAGGAAAAGATCTGGGAGTCACCTCTGGTCGGTGATGCGATCCATGGACAAGGGGGAAATATACGACTTGTATTTAAAGCTAGTTTTGTATTTTTGTCTCGAGAAGTTTTTGGAAAAATACGTCAACATCTATAATGTCGAACAATTCAAAAGACGTTTTTATTAATGACGAAAACTGAAAATTACATGTATATATTTTAACTTATATGAAACAGGAATAATGCCGACACTTGTAGTGACGAACCATACATAGTTTGTTTGAAAATTACATATGAGTATTACTGTGCATTTTGTCTCGATATGGTAGAAGTTTTAGGAAATACGTCAACATTCACAATGTCGAACAATTCAAAAGATTTTTTTTAATAAATAATTTTTATTAATGTCAAAAAGAGAAAAATATATGTATATTCAAATTGTATAAGAAAAAAGCATAATGCCGACACATATAGTGACGAACCATACAAAGTTTGTTTTAATATTACATAAAAGTTACTCTTTCAAGAAAATATGTGTTATCATAAGCATGAAACGAACTCACCAGTTGGTAATCCATTCTCGACTGAACACAAAACTGACACTGACAGCAAAACTTCTTGGCGTCCCGAAAATAAACCGTCTTGCTTGGGCCTTCCCAAATACGTACCCGCAAGACGCTCCAAAACAGGTGAAAAAAAAAAAAAAAAAATCTCCGGCGACGAAAACACGCGCGAATCCGTCAGCAAAATCAATCGGACGACGCAAAACCGAACTGTCCTGCTTGGGCTTCACGAAGCACCCAGATTAATAGCCAGGTCAAAAATCGGATTTACCCAAAAGAATCCCAGAATAGCTTACAGCATCCCATAATTGTTATAACAAATCTAGAATGCCTATCGGAAACCCAGAATTTCTATAGGTATTCCAGAATCCCAAAGAAAATCAGAGAATCTGGGATGTCAGAATTCTTACATAAAATTAAGAATTACTTTATAATTAGCTGAAATCCATCTGACATCCGAGAATTCCTAAGAAACGACATAATTATCGTAATGCCAGATTGAGCATAATTATCGTAATGAGTATCTTCGTATCTGCCACGCAATATTCACATGCAAAATGGTCAATTGACATTGAAAGCTCATAGTAAGTACTCATAAGAACAGCTGAAGCTGAGAGTTAGGCTCTGCCCCAGTTGGGACTTAACGTCAGAAAGAATACCAGATCTCTCAAAAAAAAAAAATCTAAAATCTTTACCGGAATCTCAAAGTTCTTTTCGAAATATCAAAATTTCTACGGAAATCTTAAAATACCGTTCGAAATACCAAAGCTGATATCGTATTCCCATGATATTTACTCAAATTTTAATTATTCCATTCATTTCAACAATCACAATGCATGAGTAGCAAGCTCTGAAGCTAACTACCAGTCGCTTTGTAGTAAATGCTACCTTTATTCATAGCAACGCGTTGTTTGTAGTATGTTCGAAAGGTGTAGAAAGAGAAATGACACAAACATGTTCCACTCATGTTCCACATCTAGCGTTTACTACCGATCATGTAGTAAACTCACTTTACTACATTTTTATTCATACGGCCCAGTAAGTATGCTGGCGGTAGTTGTTTCTTTTGTGCCACCTAGCAGCGGTTTTGAAGCAGTCGGGTTAAAATTGATCTCTTCATCACGGCGTCTTTTTTGAGGGCGGTTGTCGAGAAAACGAACCAGATTCACGCAAGAAGGCGGACGATGGAGTCATACGCTTAGACAACAGAGCAATTTGTTGGCCTTGTTTTGCAAGTTCCTTTCTAATCTCTGCGTGTACAGATTCTTGTTTTTCGGTAATGGATTGGAAGGCCTCACCGAACGAAGAGACGGCAGATTTAAATCTAGCGATTTTCATCAATTTCGCGCACTCGTCGCACATCCAAATCAGATTTGGGCTTTCATGAATGATTTTCACAAACGGTTTGTTGAGCTTCGTAACCGAGCACCTAATATGTACCATTCGTTCACAAAAAGCCATACAAGTAATAAACTCGTCATCTGATTTGACCGGCTTAGCACATTGATCACAAGCATCAGACATGGTTCGGAGTTACTGTCTGTTTGACTGTGACTTTATTATTCTAGTAAAGTACGGTAGTCCAAAAAGTGCACAGAGAGACCAGTGGTGAAAACAAAGCGAAAGCAAAACAACTATCAACGGCGCGACGTGAGGCGATAATATTATCGAACTTTCCTTGGTTTTAACACAGGATATGTGGAATTTATCAACTTGACGAAGAGCACGGCACAGTATTTTATGGCAGTAAACTAAACGCAGGTAAATACGATATATATTTCACGGGAAACTGTTAAATTTCGGCGCGTGATAAAAAAATAATGATCGACTTGATGGGGCTTGTGGGGGAGTTTCAATCAATTCATAGGCCTAAAAAACATCAACTATTTTCGTCCAAAGGGCTAAAAATCTCGTTAATAAAGATAGAAAAAAAAATATTTTCGTCATTTAAAACTAAAGTTTTTGAAACTTTGTTTTTTTTTTTTTTTGTTGAAACACAGCTTAGTAAATATACTCTCATAGCTGCCTATTTGCCTTTTCAATGCTCTGGACTTGGTGACTTTAATGGTGACTTTAATGCCAAACATTGGTCATGGAATAATTCTCAAAGTAATTCCAACGGCAGAATTTTATTTGATGAGTGCTTTTCAGGATATTTCTTACTCTGTATTCTATATTCAATACCCTGATAGCCCTACATGTTTTTCCTCTTCTAGAAACCCATCTACGATTGATTTGGTGTTAACCGAATCTAGTCATCTTTGTAGCTACGAGAAGAACTAGCTTATAAGTTAAAATTCTCGTTAATAAAGAAATAAAAAAAAAAAAAAAAAAAAAATCTTTGTAGCCAACTGATTACTCGTGCTGATTTTGATTCTGATCATGTCCCTGTTACATTTCAAATATCCCATGAAACGATTCTCAATCCTATCAGCTACACTTTCAATTATTTTCGAGCCGACTGGAATATATATGAAACATATATTGACTCTAATATTGATGTTAACATTTCTTCACAAACAAAACTTGATATTGACAATGCTCTTGAAACTTTAACAAATTCCATTGTTGAAGCCAGGAGCATTGCAATTCAAAATGTGATTAAAATTTAAATCCGTGATTATAGACGATGATCTTAAACTCTTGATCCGTCTTAAAAACGTGAGAAGAAGGCAATTTCAACGCACTCGCGATCCTGCTATGAAAATTATAAAGCAGGATTTGCAGAAAGAAATCAAAAAACGTTTTTCACAATTAAGAAACAAAAATTTTGAAAATAAAATTTTTCAATTGGACCCTTGCTCTAAGCCCTTTTGGAAATTATCTAAAATTTTGAAAAAAAAAACCCAGAAGCCTATACCGGCATTGAAAGAGGAAAACAAATTATTACTAACCAATTGCGAAAAAGCTCAAAAACTGTCAATGCGCAGTTGAAAAGCGCGCACAATTTGACCCACATCAACGAAAATTCAATGTTTGCCAATGTACAGTTCGGATTCCGCCATAAACATTCGACCACTCATCGACTTGTACGTGTAACAAATTTGATCCGTTCCAACAAATCTGAAGGCTATTCTACTGGTCTTGCTCTTCTAGACATAGAAAAAGCATTCGACAGTGTTTGGCATGGAAGTTTGATTGTAAAAAAAAAAAAATTCCAACATACATTGTTAGAATAATTCAAAGTTATCTGTCAAATCGTACACTTCAGGTTGATTATCAGATCTCCAGGTCAGAAAGACTTTCTGTAAGAGCTGGTGTTCCCCAAGGCAGCATTTTGGGGCCAATATTATACAATATTTTCACATCTGACTTAACTGAGTTACCTCAGGGATGTCAAAAATCCTTGTTTGCGGATGACACAGGCCTCTCCGCCGAAGGACGAAGCCTTCGTGTCATCTGTAGTCGATTGCAAAAAAAGTTTAGATATTTTTTCTTCATAGTTGCAAAAATGGAAGATTTCTCCTAATGCTTCCTAAACTCAACTAATAATATTCCCACATAAACTAAAAGCTCTTTATTTGAAACCTTCAAGTAGACATATTGTCACTATGAATGGGGTTCCAAGAAATTGATCAGATGGAGTTAAGTATCTAGGGCTCATGCTTAGATAAGAATTTAATTGTAATTTTGTAATTGCTCAATCCACACCCTGGCAGACAATTATCCGCCCATCTAGACACGGGCTGGGTGAGGACCTACCAAGCCTCCCCCGTTAGCATGTCCTATACCGTTTAGCACACCGGGATCTTCCACAAGCAGGCGCCGGAATTAAAGCGGTCCCACAAGCTTCAGATACATTAAATAGATATAGTCCCTCTGACACTAAACCGAATGGCGCCCTCCGCTTCACCACCAGTACTGCCTCCCCACACGCCAAGCACAATATCGAAAGTACCGCGACGTATAGCAAATACAGTACACCACCTCCGACACTATTCCAAATGTACAGGAAAGACAACACCAGTAAGAAAGCGGAAGGCGCACCACTCGGTTCAGTGCCAGAGGGACTATAAGTATAACGAAGAAGAAATGAAAAGATAGTAGAGTTGGTTCGGTTGTTTGATTGCTGAAACGAAAAAAACAGAAACAAAGTGTTAACATTAAAACGGGGTTTCATAATTGATAAATGTATCGATAGTTTCTCATCTGTTACGTTTCCTTATCGTAGCGCTGTCGATTTTTTCCATCTTCAGGGTGTTCGTCTTCGCTCGAGCAATGAGGACCATGATGAAAGGAGAATATAAAAATGTGAGCATTAGTGTTGATCTACTAATAGATTAATTTAAACTACTTTTCATGTGCTAAGTAACTTGTAAACTCCTACTCAATTATGTTTTGTTGGCCTACACGTTTTATTTAGACACAATTTTATTTAGAAAACTATTTGGATCCGAGATTTTAGGTGCAGATTGAGCATGTTTGATAAAACAAGCATCCTGTTTTTAGTTAAAGAATGTTTAAGAAGTTGATGATTCTGTTATTTATACTAGCTATATACAAGAATTCACTATTGATGTGATATATGGTTATTGAATAAGTTTCAACGCGCGATTATAATACTTCAGTTTTCGTGCTGTTGTATTGGTGTATGTAGTGGGAAACCAATCAGTTTGGTGATTCTAACGGTAACAAATAACACGACGAAAGGAAAGTTGATAATCTATCATCATTATGATTATAGTCCTAATTTCATGATCCGTTTAATGAATTCCGCGTATGATTCGACAATTTTAACAATTTACACATGTGTATTCGAAGAAAACAGACTACGAGCATTTATTACCTTGCAACACATTCCTAAGTGATCAGATATTTATCATTTTCTACAGCCTAATTTAATAATACCTACATTGGGTTGTAACAAAAATTTGATCTTGGGATGTTGATTTGCCTCCTAATCATAGTTTCGACAATAGTCACATGCTTACTATCCCTTATGGCAGTGTTGTTGATTCTATTGTCTATCGCTCATCAGTTTCGCGCTAACCGGCAGGGACTTGGTCCTATGTACCCAATACTCTGCTGTGTCTTAAATTCACGCAATACATTCTGTAGATGTGTGATACAGTTTGCGGAATATTATGATTTATCACTTCGTTCAGATGGAAAATTCTGTTATAGTACCATATTCACATACCAGATAACTCCCACCTGGAACGATGTAATACATTGGAGACATGTAGATTCAATGTATGTAACATCTTGTTTCGGATGATCACAGGCATCGTGATTCAGTTTTTCACTAGTTGAAGCGGAACGTTTAGAATCTCCACTATAGTTGCAATCACGGCGTCGATGCATTCGTCTAATGCTAAGAATATCCGAGTATCAAAGCTCTCATGCTTTCAATACCTAATCAGACAAGCACAAATGTACGTAACATGAGGCGGACCGAAGGTTAGCAATCCCTCATGCTTAGATAAGAATTTAACTTTCAAAAATCACATTGAGGGCATTCAAGCCAAATGTAATAAATATGTAAAATGTCTCTATCCCCTTATCAATAGAAAATCAAAACTTTGTCTTAAGAACAAGCTTTTGATATTCAAACAAATTTTCAGGCCATTTTGTATGCTGTACCAATATGCGACTAGCTGTTGTAATACCAGGAAGAAAGCTCTGCAGAGAATTCAAAATAAAATTTTGGAAATGATTCTGAAACTCCAATGTTGAAATAGAATATCCAATGTTGAAACATTGGAACAAATGTCAAATAAAATAATTAATAATTACATGTAAAATTGTTACAATCTTCTATTGTCACGATTAATGCGTTATATATTTAGGTTATGTTAGGTTAAGTATATTAAAATCGTGTTTTTTTTCTCTTATAAGCATGTGAAATCCAATGTAAAAAATCTGAACTGCTACGGCAAATGAAATGTAATATGTTGTTAACAAAATGTTAATAAAATCTTAAATTTGTTTTACCAAATTAGTGTTGTCTAACACAGAACACCTAGATATAAGAAACGAATGTTATGTTTGGAATGATACTAATAAAGAAATTAAAAAAAACTATTACCTATCAAGTAATGATGATCATCCAGAAATTAAGAAAATGTATATTCAACAGGCATTTATCGCGCTCAGTTCAGTGTGTATGATACCCAACGCGAGTTTTTATTATGTTATTTTTTACATTTTATTTTTCAAGGAGGCCCCCCTGCCAAATTTTATATTTTCAAAAATCTCAACAAAGTAATTTGTACGTATTTTTGAAGCTTCACTGTACTTACCTCTGTTTCGGAGATTGTATCGACAACAGCTGATAGAATCTGTACTCAGATTTCCCGGTTCCGGAGACGATAGCGTCTTGATGTCCATCATCATCGATGCATTGGTAATCATGATAAGTTTGATACAGTTTCACAATCCACAACATGAACGAAGGCGAAAAATATTGAACGAAATTGTGCTTTTTATATCAGAATGTAAAACAAACGAAAGCAACTAAAACTACACGCTAAGGGACCGTTCAAATAGTACGTAATGTAGCAGGGGGAGGGAGGGGCTCTTCCGTAGTGTTACGGTCCATACAAAAATTTTAAATTTTTCATGCAAAAGCTGTTACGTGGGGGAGGGAGGGGGTCAAAAATTGACAAACTTTGCGTTACGTAATATTTGAATCATCCCTAACAGTCTTTCTAAAATGCACCACGAGAAAAACATTGAATCAGCACTCAGTAACTCACCGTTCATGGCTGCGTACCCAACCGTCAGTTCAATTCACTCAACTCAGCACTGTACCATCGACTCTCATTGAGCTCCTGTTTGAGGAGCAAAATCAGCTGATGACGAATCGTGTTGGAGAACGTCCATAAACCAAGCCACAAAAATATGTCGATTTGGATAACCTAATTCTAATTAGGTTTTTCGAAAATTTTGGGTCGTTATGCTTTTCTCAATAATTGAAATTATTATTCTTCCCTCGCCAAAACCGTGACGAAATTTAAGGAAGCCCTTCAGAGAAAAGCCGATAGATTGACCGGTGTTCAGATCGGAAAACGGGATAGACGGTTCGGTTGTTCGAGTTGGATTAGCAATCATGTCTGATGAAGTTGCAAAAGCCCAAGCGGCTGATGCGACCGTAGAGGATACCATCTTTGGGAAAATCATTCGCAAGGAGATCCCCTGCAACTTCATCCACGAGGATGATCGGGTAACGAGAGCAAGGATTATTCTAGAACTGCATTACAAAGTGTTACAATGCATTTTTATTTTTTCACAGTGTGTCGCATTCCATGATATCAGCGCTCAAGCTCCGGTGCACTTTCTGGTGATTCCGAAGAAACCGATACCACAGCTGTCGAAGGCCACCGAGAAAGATGAAGCTCTGCTGGGGCATTTGATGTTGGTGGCCAAGAAGGTTGCGGCCGAACAAGGCCTAGGCGAAGGCTTCCGTATCGTCATCAACGACGGGAAGAATGGTGCCCAGTCCGTTTACCATTTGCATTTGCATGTCCTCGGAGGACGGCAGATGAAGTGGCCTCCTGGTTAACTGTATAAATTTCAATTGAATATTTCCAAATAAAAGCAAAACGATTGTAAGTGTCTTGTTTTTTTGTATTAACTGGAAAACCTTACAATTCCATGACTAAGCCAGATTCTATTCTTGGCACTTTTGATTCACTTCGGCAGGAGTTAAAAAAGGAAAATAACCACATAACAAATTTTCAAAAGCATTTTTTTTGCTCAAAATTTATGCAATTCTCAAGAAAATGTATCATTGCATTACACTTGCTACCTGGATTGCAATGATAGATTTTTATGAGAATTTATTTAAATTTGAACGAAAAAACTGGTTTTTCGTTTTTGATGATTGAATGATGGAATCTTGAGCCTTAATAATAGCTTCATATTTGGTCACAATGCGTTAGTAATAAATATTTTCGGAATCTGGTGAGCTATGAGCTGTTTTTTTGTGTTGGGTAAGAATTCAAGATATTCCTATAGTTGCGGGAGTCCTCTTTACACTGCTTTTAATTTTTATCTAATCATTTATTTAGCAGGCTCATGCGCTCTTAGGCATTACGGAGCCGGATTCTATTGATTTAATTTTCAAAATCATATTTGCTTCTTATTGCATTGGGTTAGTGTTGGGAACCGTACTACTGTAAGGAAACAATATAAAAAGAGTGATAAAATTATATTTTGAGCATAAAATCGCTTAAGCCACTATTAGTACACGTATTCCAGTAGTAGACGTTCGGCAAAGATGTAACGAATTTCAAACAAAATAGTAGATTTTCACATAGGTTTAACATTTTTCCCTCGGAGCAGCAACTAAAATCTTTCGAATGAAGCATAAAGCATTCATTTTTGTACATCAATTTGAAGAACTGCCTCCATCAGTTGATCCACTTCTGGAACACGAAAGCAACTACTGGAGCTAATTTTTTTTTATTTCTTCAAAAAACAACTGTGCTCAACTCTCTTTTTTCCACGAATTTGATCAATTATTTCTTCACAATTCGCTCCCAAAACGTTTATTCGTCCGCTGGAGTGTGCTGCTATCGTCATGATTATGAATTTCGAAAACAATGTCCAACCCATTCATGATTTCAAAACATTCGGAAGAATATATTTATTTTTACCGTAGAAGTGAAGTAATGTATGAAATTGAATGAGATCCAAAAAAACTCATTTCTCTATCCAATGGTATTTTTAGAGGCAACGGAGAATGTTCCGAAACGTGTTTTATTCAAGCGCAAAAATCGCGCAGGCGAAAGTTCCAATGAAACTAACCTCACATATCCAGGTTTTCCAACCTCAAACGAGTGCTCCTACCAGCCGGATCTCAATTTTTATGAAAGTAGTGCAATAATACAAAAAACAAACGTGTGTAGAACATATAGAATAGATATTCCTACCTTTCCCGCCTAACTGTTTCACTGCTAATCGTCTTATATCAGGAAAATAAAACATTTTTCCCCACAGCGACAAGTGGTGGATGCGTGAAAAATCAAATCTCTCATCCACTGACTAGTTGCGCTACGTAAGTATAGATGGCTAACATTATGTTGCGTTTCGCGCTTGGAGGCGTATAGTTACTATTAAAACAGTGTCTTTAAAAACAGTTAGTTGACTTTTGGATCAATCTGATCAATCTGATAAGTATTGAATCATATCCAAGTAACTATTGCATAGTATTCATCTGGTTCGGTTTGTCTCAAATTCGTCGAAAACAAATGGTGCTCCAGAGCTACCATGGGAAAGAAAGGGTTAAAAATACCTAAAAGCTTCAATAAAAAATATTTTGATGTTTGTCATTCGATTTTTTTTTCAAGTGTCCCGAAGCTTTAAGGACAATCTAATCAGGAGTAATCATCATTTCTGATTAACGTGTATTTTGAACAATCTTAAATATTAAGGAATTTCTTTTCTGTTAACGAATAGATACACTGATCAACAATTTACCTAATTTTACTGTTCATGCTATGGTCTCCGAAGAGGTTTGACTGTAGAGACTCGCTTGAGGCGCTGCACCAAACGTGTTGAATTAGCCTGGCAGAGATGGATTGTACGATCCTGCATATTTTCGACTTGTATCTCTGCTGTAATATTTGCGTTCAATGACTTTGTCGAAAAATCGTGATAACTTAACTGAATCTGTAGTTCCAGCTGCTAGGCTTCTGGCTTCATGACAGTTTAGACATATTTCATCCGCACCACACTGCTCTGCAATACTTCCAGCAGATGTTTTGTTGAGGATCTTGTTCTTATGATGTTCATCTAGCATATCCAGCTTAGTTCCGATTACCAGTATAGGGATCTGAGAATTTTTAAACTAAAAATTATTCCATTATTAAGCAAGTACTTTTTGTCACCACCATTAGACTTACCTGAGTCGATCCCAGAAATTGTTCGGGATCAATGTCCAGGAAATCACCACCTTTCAATGCGTCTTTTCCATCCTTATTCAAGATCTCTATCAGCCAACGCTGTAAATTGTCGTGGCTTTTCTTGTTGGTCAGGTCATGTACCAAGATGATGCCATGTGTAGGATTATAGAACACACCTCGGGTATTCATGTGACTGATGGATCCACCCACGTCCCACAGCTCTATAAAGAACGTGTTTTGGGAGGGGGTGCCCTCCTTATACTCGTGGAGTTTCACCTCGACAGCACAACCGACGGTCCATCCTGGCGAGGTAAGTGGCTCGTTGTTTGCTATTAAGTGAGTTAAAGAAGTCTTCCCAACACCTACAAACATAGGACATAGAGAAATTTGAATGATTAGATTAGAAATTTTTATTCAGATTACTAATTTACAAGTTTTTTCCTTTAACTTATGATAATGCCGCGAAAGCAATTGGTAATCACGTGTATTGCACGCTGTTTCAGAGCATGAACATCCAAACCATAACCTTTGGTAGATAGAGGGTAATATTTCCTTCATACTGTGTTGATCAGTAACGTTCAAATCCATTTATATACTCAGAAACGAAGTGCTACACACCACGTGGTTAGCGTTAGGGCGTTATCCTAAATCTTACGAGTATAGAAAATATTTATACAAAAAGCTTTACGAGAAGTGGTGGGCACTAAAATGAGTATTACGCGTTATGAAATATGTCTATGAATGAACCAAATGAAATGGAAGTTATTTTACAACATCCAGAAAACGTTGAATCTAATACAAATATGTATTAGTGATTATCAATAAGCGTTTAAGAGGATTTGAGAGGGTGTCATATATATAAATTTTCGGCGTCATGAAATTTGTGATTCACACTGTCTAAAGATTATGAAAAATGAGTTCCTTTTTCGATTTTGTTCTAACACGTAGGCGAAATTTTGAACACCTGAGAATCCCTTTTTGAAAAAATACCACGGGGTTTAGAACCGACCCCTTTTCCGATTTTTATTTTCTAAGATTTTAACATTCGCTAAACTGGCAACACTGGTGCGGCGAGGACGGCAATCTGGGAATGTATTTTCAACATGGCGGTACGCTGTTGTGTTTGACATTTGATCGCCGCCGATAAAAGTTGCTAATTTCCGCCGAATTCGTGATAGTTCCGCCCGTAAAAGATTGTCCCCGAGTTATTGATGGTGTGAATTACCGGAATCGCCTACGACCAAAACGCGAACTTTGTCGATTGCTGCCATAAACTCGTTTTAATTCCGGTCAGTGAATCCAACCTAGCGCCTGTGGAAGAAAAACAACACTGCTTCAAGTGAACGACGTCGTTCTGTCCGAGAGAAATCGGTGAGACAGATAGCAACTTGTGCGCATGCATCACCGTATGCGAGAGCGAGAGACTACTGTCAAACGTCACTGTTTACTTGGCTTTCGGGTGAGTGAGTGAGCGACTCGCTGTTTGTTGATTTCGCGCTCTCTGCCCAACGAAGCACTCACTCTCGAAGAACGTTAGTCAGGGATTGGAAACTCGGCATGAACGTCTCACAGCTATGAACGTGGTCTAGCAGCGAGGAAGTCTGATTTATTAATTAAAGGGTGAGCATCAAAACATTATTTCCATTAAGGTGAAACATTTCGGATTCCTGCGGTCATAATGGCCAACTTGTATGTCTACTCTCGTTCCTGAAAATTTTCTCAAAGTTCAATGTACAACCTACGCCTATAACATGGTACTTATTATAAAACCTCTCTTTTCATCATATCATAGAAATCAATACCAGCCTTTTAACTTTAAAAGTTATTGAAACACGCTCAAAATGGGTGATCAACGATACGTTACCGAAATACCGAGCAGTTTAAAACAACTCGCCAGATTTGTCGTACGCGGTTTCTACACCCTTGAAGATGCTCTAGTAATCGACATGCTGGTGCGCAACCCTTGCATGAAGGAAGACGATATTTGCGAGCTATTAAAATTTGAACGCAAAATGTTGCGCGCTCGAATAGCAGTGCTAAAAAACGACAAATTCCTGCAGGTTCGACTTAAAATGGAAACTGGTCCAGATGGAAAAGCTCAGAAAGTTAACTATTATTTCATCAACTACAAGACTTTTGTAAATGTAGTAAAATATAAGCTAGATCACATGCGCAAACGAATGGAGACCGAGGAACGTGATGCAACCAGTCGTGCCAGTTTCAAATGTCCTGCGTGTAAAAAAACTTTTACTGACCTAGAAGCTGATCAGTTGTTTGATTTCACCACCGGAGAATTTAGATGTACGTTTTGTGGAAGTACGGTGGAAGAGGATAGCTCAGCACTACCAAAGAAGGATTCTCGTTTGTTGTTAGCTAAATTCAATGAGCAATTACAACCATTATACGATCTGTTGCGGCAAGTTGAAGATATCAAGCTCGCTCCGGAAATATTGGAACCCGAACCGGTGGACATCGATACAATTAGAGGGTATGGAATCGTGATTAAAAAATTGAATGTGTTTAAAAATGTCATTTTCTTCTTCAATTTTAGTGTTGCCAAGCCAACTAATAGACTTCCAACGGAACAGTGGTCCGGCGAAGCAACGCGCTCCAGCGGGTTCGCTGTGGAGGAAACACGAGTCGATGTTACAATTGGAGATTCTGACGCCGTCGAAACTACTACTCAACGAAAGGATCGTCCAGTATGGATGACAGAATCAACCGTCATCACCAACGATGCTGAAGATAACTCCGTGGAATCGATACTCGAAAAGGCTGCGTTCACTTCTACGCAATCATCGGCGGCGGCTACTAATACTAACGTTACCACGTCTTCGCGTAGTCGTAAAGAAAACGACGATATTATGTCGGTACTGTTACAGCACGAGAAGCAAAGTTCACGAAACACTACAAATGATGCTATACGTGGATTGGGTCTCAATAACGACAATTCGAGCGATAGTAGCGATGACGAAAAAGATATCGATAATACAGAAGTGCCCACTGTGGAAATCATGGATACTGATTCTGACGACGACACGCCAGTCGTGACGGTAGCTGGACGACCGTACCCTGTAGATGAGATCAACGACACGCTGATAGCTGAAATGACACCACAGGAAAAGGAAACCTACATCCAGGTGTACCAAGATCACTTTAGTCATATGTACGATTAGATAGTTTCAAAGTGAACATAAATAAAACAAAATGTTGAATTTTTACAACTATTAATATGTGTTGCATTTTCTTCAATAGAGAAATCAACAGATCATGCGAGTTAGCGATTCTTATGGTCAATAATTTTATACAAATCATATTTGAATCGTCAACAATATCGCATTATCAGTATTCGTTTATAAATCTAGCTTTAGTTTTGAAACTGTAAGTATTGTGCTCTGCAAGATAAATCCACGTAATGCGATTATCTGAAAATGTCGATATACCGTCGCAGTGATAATGAAAATCATCAAATGTTTCAGAATTAGCAAATTTGAAACATTTGTTTCCTTGAAGGAGGAATTTTGATGTTGCGTTTGAATTGCGCGCATATCTTCTGCGCGTTACCGCCGCCGCTGGATGTGGTTTTAATATAAGCGCCGCAATAATGAAAATTGAAATGAACGTTTGAGAAATTAGGATGGAGATACAGTTATCCGAGGTTGAACATTTAAACAACCATATCACAAACAAACATACGCAGCATTTAGAACAAATTTGACACCATCGTTATCTCGTAGCATGTTGCTCTAAATATTGTTTTGTCAACCAGACCATGACTTCATAAGCAGAAGATCATGGGTTCAATCCCAGGCCCGTCCCATTCCTCGTACTTTGTAGTTGTATCTTTCACTTGTTCTCCACTCTTCATCTATCACATTTGATCTATCGTTGATAGCGTTTGCTAGAACCAGAGACAGACAAAAAAACCGTTTCCCTTCGCTTCCATTCTTCCATCATTGTAGTACGTCTTTCCTTACGCCTAATACATAGGCATTCTGCTAACCTAACAGCACGCCTCTCTGCCATAAATTTACCACCCTTATAACTTCCCGCATGAACTGGCGTAGATATACGGTTTATGTGCTCTTGTCCACAGTTTACAAGCAGAAGTTTTCTCGTTTTATTTTGTATGGGAAAAGGCATCTCTAACTTCGAATTCCTCGTAACCATTACGTACAATTTCGAAACAATATTTGATACCGGAAATATTGTTTCGAAAAAATTTGAGAAATCTCGAAAACTTATTCAAACAGACTCAAGTCATAAAAGTTAACAAACTTACTTTAGAATCTATGACAAAAGGTCGAAAGACAAAAGGTCGAAAGGACAAAAGGTCGAAAGACAAAAGGTCGAAAGGACAAAAGGTCGAAGAACAAAAAAGAAGGGACAAAAGGTCGAAAATCTTTTTTCAAAGAAGGAAAAAATTCCCACCAAGCAAATCACTTTCGACCTTTTGTCCTTTCGACCTTCTGTCTTTCGACCTTTTGTCCTTTCGACGTTTTGTCTTTCGACCTTTTGTCCATAACCCCTTACTTTATCAATCCTACGTGTTTCGCAGACGAAATTCTACACGTTCTGCTCTAAACTAACTCGATTTTTCACTTTTAGAACGTCTAATTTCAGGATTTACAAAACGGCGTAAGTAAGATTTTCAACTTTCGCAACCTAACCGTTACTTTCGCCGCTCCGTTGTATGGATAGACAAAGTGATTTAACCACGAATCAAAGTCGATTTTACACTGGTACAAAAATGTCGTAAATAACTGAATGAAACGGCACAGACAAACAGACGTAACACTCTAATTATTTTCATTGCACAGCAGAATAGCGCCCGATTCTAATATTTGGTAGTTGGCCGACGAGCCACTCGTGGCGCTCGCATCACTTTTGTTCGAGTTTGACGTTTGCTCACTACCGCCACCTAGTTCGTGGTTGGCCAAATGAAGTATTTTCAGCATTGGGTGTAATTGTTCACGTGACTATGTTTTGAATTGATAATTGTTCTAGCTGTTACGTCTGTTTGTCTGTGGAAACGGCTTATCATTTTGTCATATAATTTTTGTGGGAAACGATAGGAACTACCTAGTGTTTTAACGATGATGCAAGCTGATTGCATGGAAAATTTAAGCGATGTACACGGTAAAAAAAAAATGTTAAAAAGGATTAATTTTAAAACAGTTTTAGAAGACATTTTGAGATTCTTTTCAATTAACTTTCTCAAAACCGTATGAAAGTTACTTACGTCGATTTGAAAAAGTAATCGAGAAATAATTCGTTAGGTGCATTTAGCCATGCAAATATTTTTCGCATTATCTTTAAGCGATTTTTCGTGCATATACACTAGCGCATGTGCGTTACTGTGCGGTAGGTAGCGGAATCAGGCCTGCGTGTAACCCATTCCTCCCACTTTCCCTCATTGGTCTGCATTCTGACGTGGCAGGCGCCATTGTTGCCTAAAAATAAAGCACTTATCCACTGAGGGTGTCTGTTAGTCCCAAGCAGTCATCTGGTTGGTTCTTTGTGCAGTTGATCTGGTGATATTGGAGTAGCAAGCTCAGACCATGGCTGACGGCTGTAGTTTTAACCGTCAAACACGAAGAAAAACATGTGCGCCTTTGGGTGTAAGGTTTGAAACAAAGCTCTTTTGAAATTTATCGTTGACCAATTTATAAATTTCATAGCGCTGAAGGAGGTGGGAGTCTGTCGGGTGTTACAGCTCACACGAAATTTTAAAAAATAATACAAAAACCGTTACAAATGGGTGGGTGACAGAAATGGCCATTTTTGGCGTTTTGAATTTTGTGAATGATTTCACACATCGCCGAAAAAATAAGCTATGCACATGTAAAAACGAAAACGAAGAAAGTAGGATTTGTGGCAGTTTTGCAAATACATGCGAAAATATAAGGTTTCCAGTACTTTAGTAGTACTCAGTTTCTGAAAAGATGGCCGTGCGTTGTGAGTGATGTATTCGTAGGAGTGGCTTTAGCGATGATTTTGTAGTGCTAACTAATGTGATCGACTGTTGTTTATTCATATTATGCTGTTTGAGGTCCCGATTTATGTGCTGGTTATGGAGTTTGATGATTATTGATATCCCAGTGCTCTCTTCTGGTGCTTTAATATTCTTATCAATTCGACTGTGAACGCCATCATAGCGACGTTTCTCACGTTCATCATTGTCTGCTGAGAGAAAGGTAACTCACGGGTTTGTTCTCGCTCTCGCCCTTTGTACTATTATCACGCGCCTAAAGCAATTGATATGTGTACTGGCATGACCTCGAATACTATGGATTCTATCGACGGCCAGCTGAAGCCGGGCTCCCATCTTTCAACGTTGGACGGTTTGCTGAAAAAAGTTCTTCATCTTTGTGAAATAGAGTGCTCCACCATTAGATCTAAATTTCAAGATAGCGTTTCTGACATCAGAAATCAAATTTCAATTGTGCAAAATGAAATCACGTCTTTACAAACTGTTTATTTACAAAATGTGAAAAAACTAGCGGCTTCTGTTTCAGCAATTGAAAAAGATCTGGAGAAATCTAGGAAAGAAAGAATTGACAGGTCTAACGATCTTATTGTTTCTGGTATCCCATATGTGCCCAATGAAAACTTAAATGATATGGTTCAAAATATTGCACTACATCTCGGATATGAAAACAACAATCTTCCAATTGTTTATGCTACTCGATTACCAAAAAGAACTAGGAAATATAGGGAAACCACACCCGTGCTGATTCAATTTGTTACCAATTTATCCAGAGAGCATTTTTTTTTCGACGTTATTTAGCAAAGCGAGATTTATCACTGCAACACGTAGGCTTCAATTCTAGACAGCGTGTATATATCAATGAAAATCTAAGCACAGTAGATCGACAAATTTGGCGCTATGCATGCAAACTAAGAAATGATGGAAAGCTGGTTAGGGTACACTTGAAAAATGGTATTGTTCTAGTTAAACGCTCTAATGATAATCATTCAACTCCGATACATTCTATGAAACAGTTATTTGTGTTTATGAAATTTGAATCTTAAATCATGAAATCATCGTTTCAGCCACCAGCTTACCATTCGAAAATAATAATAATTATTAATTGTACTTATATCATGAATTCATCTGTAATCCTTCTGTTGATCCTCTTTGCGCTCTGCGTTCCGCGCTCATACTACTATTACCACGATGTCAGATAACATGCTAAACAACGTCAGTTCGAATGAAGGTATTTATCATATTCCTCGTGCTGTCATGAATGCGGCTCTTCGTAAAGATTTCCTAAATATTTGCCACATGAATGTGCAAAGTATTTGTTCACGGCAACTTAGTAAGTTCAATGAGTTCACTTCCTGTTTTCACAATGGAAAAGTTGATTTGATTTGTTTGACTGAGACATGGTTGACTAACGATATTTCTGACGATACTATCGCTGTGGATGGTTTCAAATTGATTAGAAATGATCGCAACTATGGCAGAGGGGGAGGTGTTTGTCTTTATTTTAGAAATAATCTTAACTGCAAAAAAGTTTCTGCTTCAGATTTATTTGTGGGGCTGGGTAATGCCTGTAATACTGAATTTTTGTTTGTCGAAGTATCAACAGGGGCTGACAAGTTTTTGCTTGGAATTTTCTACAACCCTCCACGCGTCGACTGCTGTGAACTTATTTTTCAACAGTTGAGTGATCATATCTTAAAGTACAAAAATATTGTATTATTAGGCGATTTCAACATGAACGTTAAGAGGGATTCTCCAGTAGTCGATCGTTTTTGTAGTGTGTTTGATCATTTCGGGTTTACATGTGTTGGAAACGAGCCAACTCATTATTATTCTGGCGGAAGTTCTCAAATAGACTTGATGTTCACAAACGATCCTGAATTTATACTCAATTTCAACCAAGTGTCCGGACCTGGATTCTCGGCTCATGATATTATATTTTCTTCTTTGAACGTAGCTCGATCATGTTTCAGTAGCGCAATATTATTTCGTGATTACAAACACATAAATTTTGAATCTCTAAATCACACTTTAACTGCAATTGATTGGTCAGTTCTTTACTCTATCAATGATTCTAATTTAGCTTTAGACTATTTCAATCAAGTAGTTTTATCACTTTTTGATCATTTCGTACCTCTTCGTTCTAGTAAGCTTTTCAGACATAATAAATGGTTCAACAATGACATTTCAAGAGCAATGGTAGAGCGAGATTTAGCGTATCGTATTTGGAAGCAGACTAAAGGTCAACAAGAAAGAGACCAATACAAACGCTTACGAAATAGAGTAACAATGCTAATCAATGAAGCTAAATCCGATTATATTTCTCGTTCATCTGAATTATCTCGTTCAAATAATGACTTGTGGAGAAGACTGAAAGAGATAAATGTTAAAAAATCTGGCGCTGGTATGCTTTTCAACAACTCTTGTGATGAGATCAACAACTACTTTGCGTCTAACTTCACCGTCGATAATTATTTTCCTCGATTACCACCACCGAACGAAAATGGTTTCAGATTTGTTACTACTAATGAATACGAAATCGATAAAATGATCAATAGTATTACTTCGGATGCTGTTGGATTAGATGGTGTACCTCTTAAATTCATTAAATTGATCTTACCGTTTGTGATTACACCAATTACTCATGTCTTCAATACAATCATTTTGACTTGTAACTACCCACGAGCATGGAAAACAGCTAAAATTTTGCCAATTCGTAAAAAATCTAGAGGCTGCGATTTAAAAAACCTAAGACCTATAAGCATTTTAAGCGCGCTTTCAAAGGCTTTTGAAAAAATACTGAAAAATCAAATGCTTGAATTTTTGAATCATTTTAATCTTTTATTTTAACGGATGTTCAGTCAGGCTTTCGTGCGGGGCACAATACAACATCTGCTCTTTTAAAAGTCCATGATGATGTTCATCGTACAATTGATAGGAAAGGAATCGCTTTTTTGCTTTTAATTGATTTTTCTAAAGCGTTTGACCGAGTTTCCCATTATCAACTGCTTCGCAAACTTTCGGATCAATTCAACTTCTCTGCTCCCGCCGTGAATCTTCTGCAGTCCTATCTAACGGATCGTTCGCAACAGGTTTCAATTGATGCAAACCTTTCTGAAATAGCTCAAATTGTCTCAGGAGTCCCGCAAGGATCAGTTTTAGGCCCTTTACTGTTTACCCTTTTTATAAATGATCTACCGTCTGTATTGAAATATTGTTCTATACACATGTTCGCTGACGATGTTCAAATTTATTTTCACTCCTGCAACCTTTCTTCGTCAGAAATGGCTCACCTTATCAATGAAGATTTATCAAACATCTACGATTGGTCATGTCGCAATACTCTACCTATTAATGCTTCTAAAACTAAAATAATGCATATTTCAAGGGCTCGTCAGTCCCAGTCACTACCGGTCATTTCCTTAGGAGGTGAAACTCTTTCTTATGTAAATCATGTTTCAAACCTAGGGATGATATTTCAACATGATCTAGAATGGGATTCCCACATTAATACTCAATGTGGAAAAATCTATGGAGGTTTAAAACACCTTAAGCTCACGGCTAATATGGTTTCTATTGAAATTAAGCTTAGATTGTTTAAATCACTTATTCTTCCGCATTTTTTGTATGGTATAGAGCTATTACACAATGCTTCAGCTCGAGCCCTTGACAGATTAAGAGTTGCCCTGAACTGCTGTGTTAGATGGGTCTATAGTTTAACAAGATTTTCTAGTGTTTCACGACTACAGCACAAATTATTAGGTTGTAATTTTTATGATTTCTTTAAACTACGTTCTTGCATAACACTCTTTAAGATTATCAAAACAACTACACCACATTATCTCTTCACTAAACTGCAACCATTCCGTAGCATGCGTACATGTAATTTTGTTTTACCGCAGTATGCTACATCTCATTATGGTGGTACCTTCTTCGTTCGTGGCGTTGTATTTTGGAACCAACTACCTCTAGAAATAAGATCTATTGATCGATTGGATAGGTTCCGAACAGAGTGCAGAGAGTTTTTCAACAGAAGGAATTAGTATTAGAAATATGAAAATAGCAACGTATAAGTGAACAGAATTCAGAAACTGTTATGTTTAGTTTTAAGTGTTTTTGTAACAAAATGAATTCGGAATGCAATAATTGAAAAAGGTGTAACCTTACATTGCAAATTAACAAATATAAATAAATAAATAAATAAATAAATTTCCAAAATGTAGCAGTAAAATGATTGTGGTGATTTTCATTCAAAAGTTATCGTTATGACTTTGACTGGAATACACTAATCACCATTGTAAAACAGCATCACTTTCGCATTTAAAGCTAAGTATGCTGTTTCGCTCAAGAAAAGTAAAGAAATTCCTTGACTGAAAGGGTCAAGAAATTTCCTACAGAGAGCCCCCTTTGAAGTGACATTTCTTCTCAACTGCGTACTGCGATCAGAAATAAGTGATTTTCTTGACCATTTCTTGGGAGAAATTTTCCACGCATCGAGATAGACGATTCCTTTTCTTGTCAGTAGCAAACCAGCCTTAAGCTATGAATATGCGGGTGAAAACGAATGAGCTGTGGCGCATTTTTATTGTAAGATACTGTAGTTTCATGAACGTGGTCTTAGTTTCATGTGAGTTCCCCTCTGAAAAATGAAGATGCGCATGCATGAACAAAAACAAACCAAATCAGCAGAGTTTCGGATGTGAAATAAAGAACAGTTACATTAGTTTGTTTAAAATCAGTGATTTTTCAAACGTTTTGTTTCCATTTTTAAATAAACTATTTGCGATGTCAGAGGATATGTAAGTATAGCAATGGTTTTTTTCAAAGTTAAAAGAGATCGCACAAAATCGTAAACAAAATTACCTTTGTCGATTTCAGAGCCGAGGGAGTGGACACTGGTGAATACACAGAGACAGTGAGAGCGCTCTCATCCGGTCTTCTTCAAATGTACGAACCAACACTGAATCAAGTGAAAAGCAATTTGAAAGAGCTACTGTAAGCATATACATTTTGAACGGAATATAATCTTTATTAATTGTTTTTTTTTTATATTTGTCTTAGGGAAAAACAAGAGGAAATGCAGATAGCACTTGCAAATGAAAAACTTGCTTACAACACACAAGAAGTGCAACAGATAAGTGAAATGGTATGATATATGAAGAAAGAAGACACATCGTACTGATATATAAATTATACCGTTTTGTCTCATGAATAAGCTCCTATTGTGAACGAAATATTTTTAACTAAAATTACAATCATTTCCCAACTGAAAAGTACCATCGATAATTATCGCTTGTTAAAATTTTGGGACTTGACTGCATATTCAAAATAAAAATTTCGTGTGGTTTTCTAAATTTAAACCACAAAGAGGAATCCTCCGAATTTGAACCAAACAATTTAAGATGAATTTTAAAATATGACCTCCAGTTAAACTTGCACAACTTTGTAATTTCCACTAAATTCAAACTAATCAGTGGGACGTTATGCCATGAAGAAGAAGAATAGTCGAATGGTGCCGAAGCCGTACATTATCCTATTGAAACTTCATCGACCATCAACCAAGAATTCATTCTATGTGCATGATTGATTTTTAAACCATTTTCAATTTGAATGGTGTGCAAATTAGCGGGAGTCAAAGTAAAAGTGTTCAGATAAAAAGTGATCAAACAAATCGGTATTTTATAACATTCATTTTCAGCCCATTTTCTTCTTTTTTCTTGCTTTACGTTCCAACTGGGACATAGCCTGCTTCTTAGTGTTCTTTTTGAGCACTACCAGAGTTGTTTTTACCGAGAGCTTTCTTTGACAATTGGCCATTTTGTACGTCGTGGTATATCGTGGTACGAAGATACTTTATGTCCTGGGAAGTTGAGAAAATTTCCTTTACGAATACGCTGCCTACCTGCGTACCTATGTACCTATGATTTTTTTTCAATGTTGGCTTATTTGAATTTGAATGGTTGAGAACTTTTGATAAGTAATAAGCACCCCACTGCAAATGGTTTTAAATCAAATATTCCCTCTTTAAGGTCAACAAGGCAAAAATCTACAGAGAAAAGGCTGTTCGGATTAAGAATCAAATGCACCAAATTCACCAAAGGGCAAAAAGTTTACGTGTAAGTAAAATCGTATTTTATTTTTTGATCAAACATTTAAATTCCACCCCTCTCCTAAAGGCTAAGGCACTCGACATTCAGGAACTAAAGGTTAACCAGTGTGCATCAAAGCTGCAACAGTTACACTATGAAGAATCTCTAGTGGCTAATAGTAAAAAAGGAATCAGAAAATCTTAGCACAAAATGTTACACATTACGGTGAGCATGGATAATCAAACTCGCGTAGGAACTGTAGCTGAGGCTTTCGGTGGTTTGGAAAAAAGTGCATGCATTTATCTACCCAAAATAATAAAATTATCTTAAGGAAGGTTTTATTACACTACTTAATAGCCTTTATGCCAACGAAAACAGATATCCTTAGGACAAATGTAATATTTTAATCACGATAATTGTAGTAACAATTTACACATATATTTAAAACATGTGCTACCTATTTGTCATATCAATAAAATCTTCTATGAAACAGCAGCGACGACTTATTTTGTATAATTAAGTGAAAGCATACCTATTTGTCCACTGGTACAATTGGCTGATCGTCATCTAAGTGGTGTAGCGCATTCTCTGGTGTAGTATATGCAATACGAGTATCTGTAATATAGACATAATTAGGCTCTTATTCATCCATTGCATGTACAATGATAGTAGTCACATGCTTCAATTTCGTGCAGCTGAACATTCTCAAAAGCACAACTGTCAGTTATTGTGATGTAAAACATATCAAAGATATTCCCTCTTATGTGACAGTTGTGCATTTAAGTTTATTGAATGAATAATCAATCAAGCAGAAAATCTAATAATGCAACTTTTGGTTTGATAACATTTGTCGTGCTGTCATGCAATAATTTAGATTTCTATTAACAAGCGAACAATATTTTAAGAAATGTAGCTTACACTGTCAAGCACGACCCTCACTCATCAGTTAGTCCAGTCGCTAATCACTATAACAACACGGAACTTCCACGCAGTTTATCTATCACATATTGTATTCGTTCGTCGCTAGACCACTGACTACAAAGTTGCGACTATCTACGATGGTATTGTAGCCTTGTTTGCGGAATGCAATCTTTACTGCTACGTCTGGTAGGGAATAAGATAGCAATATGCGATGTAGCCCAACAGATTAAACATTGGCGCTTCGATGATAATGATGAGTGTGATTTGATTCAGTCTCACAGAGTTTTTCAACAGGAAAGGATCCTTGGTGTTTTAGGTATAGATAAGTTGTTTTAAAGGGACAAGTTACACGTTTGAAACATTCAAATTATGCTAATGTTAGTACTTTTCTCAAATATCACATCCCTACATTTTATCTTCAAAAAAAGTTCGTTTATTTTGTGTAATAAAAATAACTTCTTTTAGTAATACTACCGGGTACCCCCGTTTGTTTGACCACATTTAATCTGAACACTTTTTAATTTGTACCCCGCTAATTTGCACATAGTTTAGATTAAAAATAGTTCAAACATCATTTAGCTCATGGAACGGAGTAAAGTGAAATGGAACGCTGTGGAACGGAGCGCAGAATCAAAACAAACCAGTGAAAAAGGTAACCAGAAGCACGATTCTAGGGTGACTAGTTGTTCAAATTAAAAATGAACCCCGATGGTTTGCATGAGGTATCGTTCAAATTAACGAGGGTACCCAAGTAACCACTGGCCCGCTAATTCGCCTTTTTGGCCTTATAGGGCTGTTATACGGCTAATATAGAGCATGTCAGCTCTATGATAGCCCTATATAAGCACGAAGGGCGAATTAAAGTGCTATTTGGTTACTTGGGTACACTGTACTATAAGATCAACCGCAGTAACCTTCATCTCCTTCTTCTTGGCATAACGTCCTCACTGGGACAGGTACGATGATACTCTAATATGCCCAGTTAAGTCAAGGAAATTTTCGTTTCGAAAAGATCCTGGACAGAGCGGGAATCAAACCCACACACCTTCAGCATGGCTTTGCTTTGTAGCCGCGGACTCTAGCCACTCGGCTCAGGAAGGCCCCATAACAATGCACGCTTAAACTAAGGTACTCAAAATAGAGTACGATTCGCACTCAATCGAGCTGTTTTTGACCAACACATCATATATGTAAATTCAACAATACAACAATTTTTAAGCGCAATATACATTTTCATTTTGTTAAATGGGCAGCATGTTTTATTCAAGAGATCCTCATTGATTACTATAATGCTAGATTTTTTGCTGGTAAAAAATAGTCATACATTTTACACACTACTTTATAATACATTACATTTTAAATTAGTCCCGTGTAAATCAATCAGTGAAGTGGGCGAAAATTCGAGTGCGGCTAGAGTTTCTTTTTAAGTTTCCTAGTTCAATTCGAAACAAATGTTTTAAACGCCGTGGTGGTTCGAATGCTATTCAAGTAAGGGACTTTCACTCCAAGCATTATAGAAATCGAGTGAGATTTGGAAAAGATATGTCGATTTGTTGTTTTTATACGTGAAACTTGTAATTTTCGGTCGAACTTTCATTGCATGGAACAAAATAAAAACGATATCTCTTTCGGTTTTTTATGTTAGGGCGTTTCTAGGCCTATCATAAAGTTGCTTTGTGATGCATTAGTTTTTGCATAAATTCTTGGAAACCATTCTTGGCCCTTAGTGGGGGCAAAAGCTCGAGCAATATATTATCTCGCGGAAAAAATGCATATTTCCTGAAATCCATATACAGGTCGGACTTGATTATCCGGAGACTCAATTATCCAGCTACTCGGTTATGTGGGATTCGATTATCCGGAATTTTAGACTCGATTATCCGGAATATGTTTTTTTGATATACTTGTTTTTCAGTTTTTATGCATAAATATGGGATAATTTAGTATTGCAATATACTATATGAATGACTTAGCAGTTTTAGAGTGAATAGAATAAGGGGGGTTGGAAAAAGGGTTTTTTTGTGTATGCTGGTCAAAAAATTGTTTTCTTTCCAAAAGTCGTAATGTTTCTAGAAACAACTTCTGGCTACACCACTGCATCATATAAATAAAACAACAAAAAATATTCAAGCTCTTTTATCGTAGATTTTATTTATTTTTAGTGATTTGATTATCCGAAGTGAGAAAAAAATCGATATTCCGGATAATCGAGTCCGACCTGTACTAGTTTAAGCAAAATATGCCTGACTGTGCGGGAAAAGTAATCCAAACATCACTTGGATTTGCGGAAAACTGCTATTTTTTAAGACACAAAAATTAACCCTGTTTTAGGTAATTTATTGATGAAAATTTAGTGTGTATTTATCTGCAAAAATAAGTGTACGGCTCTAATAAGGTAAGCCAGTCACGATAGTATCGATATTTTGTGTTTTAGCTAGTCAACTTTTGCCCCATACTAGATTCGAACTCTTCCCCACCGGTGAGGCAAAAGTTCGTGCCAAGACAGCGAAGCAGTGCCAAAGACTGCGAAGCGATTCAATCTCTATACAAAAAGTACATGCAAACAACGATGAAAAAATTGAGCAATTTTGTTAAATACTATATTTTTATTTGCATGTTCAATTTTCAGTTTTCATCATCGCCGGATCGTTATTCAGTTTAATCGTTGTTAAAATTTCGTATGGGATTTTAATTTTCCGAAGAAGAGGTCAATTGGCGTTTTTTTACAATTATGTAGAGATGTACAGTGATCACATTATTATGGGTCAATTGCATTTAAATTGAAGGCAGAACAGAATTACTAACAATCGTGACTAGCTGACCCATAATAGTGTGATCAGTGTACTTCCAACAATTGAACTAAAGTGTCGCACAGTAGTTGTAATCGGATTTGAAAGCAAGCAAAATGTCGACAGAAGCGAAATTTAAGTCTTTATCGTTATGCTATTTTTACGCTTTTATTTGTAATTCCAGCCCAGAATATCTCCCTAAATAATTTTAGGGTTTAATTGTCGAAGATTATAGATAAATGTAACAGAAACTAAATAGCTAGATACTTAATGTAGCTACGTTGAACGGATTCTATTGTACCATATTTCAGTCGACATACAGTGGAATTACGGTCTAAAAAACAAAGTTTTATCCAATACACTATATCAGATAAATACATTTTATCATGTAAAACACAAGTTTGTGTTAGTCGACGTTTCAGAAATCACTCTTGGGTTTACCCTCAATGTCTTCACTTTTTGGACTGTCGAGTACCTCCTGTACTGTTGCCTGGGACAAAATGGAATCATCTTTGCTAATGATACAGTCAACTTCGATATCGTTATTGGTGGTACCGTTCGTTATGGGTCGGTTCAACATGGAATCGTTTGCAATTTTTTCGTCAACTTTCTTACCCCTGGATCCCAGCTTATCCATCACAAACTGGATGACAACGTGCACAACGAAAAGAATCAGAGCACCAGTTCCAAACCACCGGAACGTTTTGCTGCCGCCAATTTTGAAGAAAAGATTCCCGGCCAGCAAACTGCCTAGCGAAACTCCAACCCCTTCAAATACCGCACCGACCAAACCCTGAAATTCCAAATAGATTTAGTGGATTTCACTATGACTGACAAAAATCACATTACCTGCATGGTAGCTTCTGTACCAGGTGGTGCAACAATGCTAGCATACGAAGCCATTGTGGCGTAGAACAATCCGAATGTGATTCCATTCATGAACTCGATAGGAATAACCCACCAAGGATCGACTAATAATGAATACAGCAAAAACCGTACACCGAAACCCAGCAGAACCAAACTCATCGCATGAATGTGTCCTATTTTCTTAAGAATCCACCCGGAGAGGAAAAAGAAAGGCAGCTCCCCACCGAAACACTGAATCGACATAACGATCCCTTCGAGAGTTTTAATCCATGTCGCATGACCACATCTGTGAATAGGACAAAACTTTAGCTTGATCTAAGTTTTTTTCAGTATACTTTTTTCCCGCACCCTTCCTGCAGACTGGCCAAATCCTCCAAATGCCAAAACAAAAAGTTCCAGATAAGGGCGGTTCCAAGACCAACTAACACGCACCAGCAAAAAAATATCACTATTTTGAATGAGGCGAAAATTTGACTAACATCTCGCAGAATGTTTGTCGACAGTCTTGTTTGAGTGTGCTGAAAAGGATGATTTCTATTAGTCATAAGAACTTCCATTAGCCATCGTAACATGTGACTTACCTTCAACTTTGATGAAACAAGTATGTCCACTCCAATAATGATCACAGTCATATAAAACACAACTGTGTAGTCTTTGCTAGCTTTACCGTTCGAGAAGTGATCCACCAGAAATCCGGCCAACAGGGAAAACGTTCCCCAGCCAATCGAACCCCAGAGTCTTTGGTTACCATATAGATGAGGCCTGTCGCCTAGCATGTCGAAACATATCGCATCGCCTACACTAACTACTACGGCCATACCGGCCCAACTGAGTATCAGGAATAAAAATAGCAACCAAAACTGGTACAGTCCTTTTGCCTCGCTGTCGGGAATCTTCGATTGGGTTACAGCTTCCATAATCTCGGAATTGTTGCACTTCACCTGGCAGCTGGTCCTGAAATCGGTCGTATTAGCCGGGCAATACAAAGGCACATTGTTGCTGTCCAGTTCGGCTGATTTGAGCATAAAAAATAGGCAGTTATCGACAAGTTCGATATGATTCATCGGTACAAAACTCGTCATTCGTAAGCGATTATCGGTGGGTATGTTTTGAGGGTCGCAATACTTTTCCACTTTCCAATAGTTACAGATTGTGTCCCACATCCATGGCTCCGTTTTACAATCCATCTGGCAGCTCAGAAGAGTTGAGTTGCTTGTGGGGTCATTGACAATCCGATCTGTCAGGCAGTCATCCAGAGTTGTACCATTCGGGGGACAATATCGAAGATTGGAAACGCCTTCGTGACAGTGGAACGATACTGTCGACTCCTGAGGAATCGCTGGAATGAACATGATGAGGAAAAACGGTACAGCGGAAAGGATCTGGAAATAAACGTGGATACATTTAGAATGAATACTGCAGATCTACAGGCTGTACTTTTAAGGTGGGACCGTGTAAGGTCGCGCAATCAGCTGCTAGCATTAGGTACAACATTATCAAAAGGTTGAAATAGGCAGATATCAAATAACCACTATTGATTAGGGCGGTTCAAAATTTCAAAATGTTCGTAAATCCAATCTTCCATATCTTCCTTACCATCCTAACGATAAGAATAGTTGGTTGGTTTGACTTTATTAACGAGATTTTTAGCCCTGGGCTAGTTCATCTCGGGACCAACGGCTTTACTTCCCTTCCAAAGGAAGTCGTCACTATAACTTTTTACGTCATAAGTGACTATGTCGGGGATGGGATTCGATCCCAGGTCCTCGGCGTGAGAGGCGAGTGTTCTAACCACTACACCAGATCCGTCCCCCGATAAGAATAGTGTTCTGTGAAATGTTCAGCTTTCTAGTTGGTCATTTGAAGGTAGCCTACAGACGATGTAGTTTTATATGGAAACTACTATGGAGAAATTTTGAAAAATATTCCAAACTGGTTAGTACCATAATGTAATTACAAACTTACAATCCCATAGTGGAACTATAATAATGAAATTAGCTTAAGAGAGCAATTCAATCCAACGGATAGGAGAATCTCATCCCAAACAAAATTAGCTCAAAAGGGATTTGTTACTCCAGCAACATCCATCATTAAAGATTAAATAATTAAATTAAATTCAATATGGGGTGACAAGTTTCTACTTGCATTACAGTACTAAAATGTTTGGAACATTTTTCAAAATTTCAATACTATTTTTGTTACAAACCTACATCGTCTTTGGGCCTCCTTAAAATAACCACCTAGAAAGCTGAAAATTTCACAGCACTCTATTTTTATAGTAAGGATGGTAAGGAGAATATGGGAGATTGGATTTTCAAACATTTTAAAATTTTCAAATTGCTCTACTATTGATATTATAGTTAAAAATTTTATTGATCTTAGAAGACCTGAAAAGCAGGCTCGGGGCAAAGATTTAAGAAATTAGAGGATAAAACATAACTGCCCTAAGTTGGACAACAGGATGATTCATAATGATTAAAATACAAAAATCTTAAATTACGCCAGTTAGACAGCTCCGTAGAAAAGTGTTATTGTTCAGAAGTGTAACTTAAGATAGGTTTGCTTGTTTTTGTATAAAAATTGATTATCCTATTAGACAAGTATATAGTTAAAAACGTTACCACACCAAAACAATAAGTGCTCCCTCGCAATACATACCTGAAAAAGTAGGAACAGTAGCTTTTGGCGCTGAAACCGATCGGCAATTATACCGAACAGCGGCTTAACCAGCATGCCGACGATTGGTAGTACGGTATAGATTGTCCCCACGATGACCGTCGAGAAGCCTAGCTGGCGAACCAGTGTTGGCATGAAGGGTACGACTGGCGCAGTACCTGAAAACAAGAGGTCAACATATTTAACCACAGATAACATTGATGGATATTATGAAGAATACAGCGCTCATAGAACACTTAAGCTTAGAAGTATTATTTAGCGCACTTTTTTTAACATGAACTGCCCATAACTGCATAGTCACAGTCTTCTATGGACTGCTATTAATATAAATTGTAGGATTATAACAGGTGGCTCATACTGCCCCGTTGGATGGCATATTTTTAATTATTAAGTGCTGAACACATGAAATATACGCTTTAACAAAACATTGCTCAAAAACTTTCAAGTATAGATTAACTGTCACAAAAGGTCTACAGACGAAAAAAAAACTTTAACAATCGATATAATACTATACTTAATATACAGTCGACTCTCCACATCTCGATATCGAAGGGACCATCGAGATAGGGAGAGATCGAGACAAAGACCAAATGTTTGATGAATACTAAATTGACAATCACTCTGTTACCAGGAAAACTAAAAACAAACAGACGTCATTTCGTCTTCGCAAATTGTTTTGAATCCTTAAAATCTAGTCTAGTAACCTTTGATAATGGGCATATCGACATACAGAGAGAACATCGGGAATGAAAATCACATCGAGATAGGGAGATAACGAGATATGGAGAGTGAATGTATGCAGAATGAAGGGACCGAAAAAAGCATCGACATAAGGAGAAATATCGAGATGTAGAACATCGAGATGTGGATAATCGACTTTAATAAACTGCCAATGTGCGCGTCGACTATCATTGTTGGGAAAATGCGTTTTTACAGTACCGGCTGTATTCTTGCATCTGTTAACAATTTCAATCGTGCATTTGTTAAGAAATTAAATTCAAAAATTGGCTTAGGAAGATTGTTTGTGTCATGTTTCAATTTTGTCAACTAAAAACAAATACAGTGGGATTCCGTTTTTAGCAACAAAGTTGAAATTATCAGTTGCCAGAAACGGAACTGTGCCAAAATCGGAACCTATTTGAACGTTATTACATCATCATTATGGATCCAAATGATGTCCAAACTTCCGGAAGGTCAACTGTGAAGCAGATTTCCGTAGGATAGGGTTATGCTATAAACTTATAGACCCGTCATATTAATTGTGACAGACGTTCCACACACTTTTCGTTGTTGAAGTATCTCCATTAAGTTTTATAAGCTTTATGTATACAATTTGTATACATAGGCCATGTAAAAACAAAAATTGCATAAGTGTACTTTATTCAAGAACTGGGCAATTCCTAAGATGTTACTAAACTGAATGATTTTTCTACTTTATAGAACATAGACAATTTTCGGACAATAACTCTTACATAGTAAAGCATCTCATATAGAATGATTGGCAACAGTCAAAGCTGTTCACAAAAAATATGATATTTTTCGGAACAGAATATTGATTAAGTTTAGAAGTTGAGCTTGTTAAGCTTAATCGATCATATGAATTCAACAGAAATTTTCAAGATCTATGAAAGCCTAAGTGTCCGATAAGAAACCTCAGTTGGCCGTAAAAATCTACAGGAATCCGCTAGAACTCTGAAGAAGCACGCTACGAATCCACAAGATCTTGTGTAGGAATCAGATAGAAACTGTCATCTACCCAAGAGTTTACTGAGAATTATGAGACTATCGCTATGAATTTTAAGATTTCACTGCAATATTGCTGAAAATCCTCAAGAATCCGAGGGAAAATTTCAAAACCTATTAAGAAACCTCAAGATCCTGCCATTTTTTTTTAAACACAACTAAATATTCACAGTATTCCGCTAGATATTCACAGGACGCCGTAATCTTAAGAGTTTACAAGGAACCGCCAGATTTGGCATAAAATCCCAATTACTAATCATACATTCTCAGAAAAAACCCTAATATCCGAAAGGAATACTCAGATTTCGCTCAGTATCCTACAGAATCTACAGAAAAATCTCCGAAGCCCACTATAAGAACATAGAATTTTGAAAGGAATCTTCAGAATTCAGTTAGAAAACTCCTAGACCCAGCTCTCATCATATTTAATTCATCGCATGCTCTAATGAACTTATTGAGAATAAAGTGTAGTTTAGACTGTGTTTGCTTTTGTCGTGGTGGCGCGATAAATGGCATATAGAAGAAGCCGTTGAGTCATTCATTTCTTTGTCTATTTTCAAAGTTATGGATTATATGTTGGCACTCCTGAAATTCACTTGAATACGAGTTTACTTGAAATACGCAATTTATTTTATGAAATTCTATAAAAAGTTAGACACGACTTTTTGCTTGGCTTGCTGCTATTGTTGTGTTGTGCTTTTACATACGTAATGCTTGCAATTTCACAATAAAAAGAACAGCGAGCTGAAGAGGCAAGATGAAGTTAATGATAGAAATTCTGTGAGTCATAGAAGTTTTGTTCCTTTTGTGTCAATGCTTGTGCTTTGTTCATACGAGCTGTTCAAAATCTAGAGAAAAATTATTTTTATCATCTATCGGCATACTCAAATGAGCTGGTCATATAACGTGAATGCTTGATAGATTAAAACTTTAGTTGAGATACTCATAGAGTTTAATGACTTTATAAAACGTTGCGAATGCACGACCATCTAGAATTGAAGAAGCGCGCACGGGACGGTGTATTAGTAGGAAAAGAATACATAGAAATGATAAAATGCATTTTGATCATATTGGCGCATACGTCGACTATGCGAATATGGGCAGTAAAGTAAACATATACCTAATCAGCAAAACGAAGAAAAAAATATAAAGATATTAGACATCTATATACATAAACAGTAAGAGAAGTCTATGATTAGAAACTGAAGTATCCATCCATATTTATAGCAATGAAATCCTATGCATAATAGAAATTATCCATGAAATATTTATGGAGAAACCATTTAGAAAATACTGGAAAAACTCGTAAGTAATTCCTTATGCTTCGAATAAATGTAATACCTTTGATGGAACTTCTTGAACCTTTCCCCTAGTGTTCCGCAAGATATATTGTAGAATTCCTGGAAATATCACAGATATCCCTAGATTGAATTCTGAGGATTAATTTACGTATTGCATGGGTAATCTTTGCAGAACTGTGTACGGAATGCCTGCTCTGCTGTAATTCCAAAATGATTATTGAATGAAACTGTAATTTCTCCAACCTAATCGAACCTAATCGATAAAATGAATTAAGTCCCATTTTTATTGCACTTTGTCCATTGCAATATAATAAGTAAAGTTTTCGTACATCATAATGTCCTACTTTAGTTCAAAGTTTAAAACAATCACCCAAAATGTGCAAAATTGTAAAAGAAATAAAACATTGTTATCTTTTGCGAAAATAGTGAACAATGCCTTAGAAATCATTCACCACCCTCCTGACGAAAATCCTGGTTATTATTTGAATCTCTACCTCCCCTGATCTAAAAAATCGACAAAAAAACATGTCTCACCTAGTATTCTATGTCATAAATAAACAAATGCATTTCGTAAGTGTAAGTGATTCAACGTTTTCAATACATACCCACTGTACTACGTTAAAAATTAGAATAGAGAAACTGATTACGCGGTGCTCAATTTCTTATCGGCCAATTAATCAGTCGGTTCAAAGGTTTCACCCGATCGCACAGTCTAAATGAAATACCCTATCATAAAACAAAATACTTAGCATCTCTCAAATTAGTAAATACATTTTGGCTTGTTCATAATCCGCATGACCATTTGTTGAAAATATCAGACAGGTCGTTTTTTTTGGAAAATTTCACTATTGCTGGTGCAAAGGAACAAATAAGTTAAGTCTTTCAATTGTTTTCTACTATTTTCTTATTGAACAAATACCAAGATTTTTTTAACAAATTTATTTTTTTACTATTTCTGGTACACTCAGTATCACTGGCTCAGCCACCCTAAACGGTAAATATGTCTGTCGGTTCAATTGAAACTAATAAAGCATTTGCTTTGATCTGACGATCTATTATTTATGGGTCAACCTATGTAAACGCAACCGCTATGAATCAAACGAAAAATAAGCCATGACCTATTGTGTGAATTAATTCGGTGATTGTAGCAGTAGTGAAGAAGAAAAAATGTATCCCAAGTGAGAGCTGGCTTCGACACGCGACGTGTGAATTCACACAAGCAACTAGAGTGAGAATATGTATCTCAACATAAATTGTATTTTTGAATTGATGTTGAGAAGATTGATACCATGCCCACACAGTTACGGATCACCCACAGTGACGGATCACTTTGGCGTTCAACATTGAATAACTCGCTCAAAACATAAACGTTGACGTTAAACATATTTTTCCCATGTTATATTATTTGTCTTCTATTATTTGTAATGTTTAGCACAACATTCAACCGCTAAATAACGGTGTATTTGACAAATCTCGCGGAACATTACTAAAGGACCTATCTAACATTGAGAGGCTCTCTTTGTTTACTTTCTCTTTCATTAATAACTGAGTCACATTAACTTCTTCTGTTGCGTTTTTTGTATGGAACGCTAGTCAAGGAAATTGACTTTCGATCTATAGTGAAAAACTTCCCAAAATCTTTAGTATTCCACTGTTATAATCGAAAGAGAACGAGAGAGGAGAGAATCTCTCATTTGTACATAGGTCCTTTAGTAATGTTCCGCGAGAATTCATCTTTGGAAAACATTTTTCTTGATTGTTGATTCTAAATACCGAAAATTAGCACTTTTAACTAGTGATCCATAATATGGACCAGAAAACGATTGTTTACCACGGTTATGGATCACTTCAAAAGAACGTAGATTTCTGCCACTTTAAGCATTGGATTTGACATTTTCAGACAATAGCACTAAGGATAAAACTAATAAAACATCAAGGTTTGTAAATTTCATTTTTTAGCAGAGAAAAATGGGTGGAAAACTTGGTGTGGAGCGAAAACAGTTCATGTCACAGTTACTACAATGCAGTATCACAAAAAAGGGCATTGTTTCCAGCTCTAATACTGCTATTTTTTGCAGTAATACGTGACACATTAATAACTTTCGCCAAATCATGCAATACAGATGCATTGAGTTGAAAATCTCTTGATTTTGCGCACTGATCCGTAATATGTCACAATTTGATCCATAATATAAAAATTGATCCATAATATGGTTTTCAGAAACCGATACAATTTTTAATTTTTATGCAATCCTATGTAAATATTACACTCAAAACAGTTTACTAACAGAAGTTCCAATTTGAAACGATTCAATTCGGGCTTTTAAATTCCAATTTTACGTTTTCCATGTTGTTTTATTGAATTTTATAGGTTGGACTCCACACTATTTGATCCATAACCGTGGGGTCATGGTACAGTTAACTCTCTTTTACTCGATATTCCGTATCTCGATATCCAGTTAGAGAACCATAGTGAAAGTTGGTTTTCATGGCTAACTCGATGGTCCCTTAGATCGCAGTTGCACTGGTTTTGTGTTCTGTAACTCGATACCTCCCTAACTCGATGGTCCCTTCAATATCGAGTAAGGGAGAGATGACTGTAACTTCTTTGTTGCTTATGAGGTGGGTTACCCTTATTACAGGGCTGGTAGCGAATAAGTGTCTTGAAAAAAGGGACTCTAGAGACTCCTAGCTTGTAAAAAGAGTCCAAACAGGTACAGAAAGGATGCCGAAAAGGAACCAAATAGGTATCAAGAAATGAACTAGGAGATACAAAGATGTTTACACCAGACATTTCTTTAAGATTCTAGCATATTTTTCTGGTCATTACAACAAATATTGCGAATCGTATTTTCGTATTTATTTATTTATTATTTATTAGTTTCTCCAAGAATTGAATTAGACATTTGTCCAAAGTTTTCTTCGGATAAAGACTTCTTTTGGAGTTTATGCTGGAGTGATGTATCCAAGAAAATGTCGAGGATTTCTTCGAGAAGTTTTTGGAGATTTTTTAGTCCGAGGGGCGTTTTAGAAGGTCATCTCATTCTCAGTTATTGGGTCACCAAGAGGCTCGGTAGCTTAGTTCAGTGATCCTCAGCCTAAATGATTGTGCGGGCCACTGCGGTGCTTACAGAACTCAACGCGGGCCGCTTTTATAATTAGCATGTTTTTATCTCAAAGCAATCGAAAAATATCAGGAGTGAGTGAAACACGACGAAAAACACTCCTACACGTTTTTATTTTCTTGCTGTCAATCAATAATTAAGATGAATTGAAATATGCTATTTTGCAACAAAAAGATCTATCCCTGAATCATCAGAAAATCTGTGAAATGTAGTTTCATCGCCGTTCCAGAAATTTTAAACATTAAGGTTTTGAGAAAGCATTGAAGAGTTAAAATTTGATTTTCAGAAAAAAACTTAAATTGCTCAAACTTGAAGAAACTTGACAATTTATGAAGTTTGACTGAGATTCAGTTGAGAAATGAGCAAATTTCATGGTAATGAATCCCAATTTATTGAAACTCGGCAGTTCATTCCAGGAATCAGTTTTGTTTGATAAAAATAACTAGTTTAAATAAGTCAACTTAAATATTCAAGTGTTCAGAAAATCCACGACACAAAATTCAAAATCATCTTGGAGTTAATACATTGATTTCATTTGAAGGAATTTCAAAGATTCAGAACCCCAGAGTTCGCGGGCCGCACAAAAACTCACTGGGGGCCGCAGTTTGGTGACCACTGGCTTAGTTGATAAAGCGCTCGTCTAGCATACAAGAGTCCTGGGTTCAAATCCCAGCCGAGGACGTGGATTTTTTTTCATAAATTCACCCATAATTTGTCCATCTTTACCACGCGAGTTAGCAACGGAGCTACCCGGTTGGCGTTAACCAAAAATGCTGACGACCCAGCTGCAGCGAGTCGGTAACGGAGCCGCCAGAATGGGTGCAGTGGAGATTGCTGACGACGGCATCGGGGCGGATGTAACCATCGGTCATCGACGCGATCCAGCTGTTTCGATATGCGACGACGAAAAGTGCTAGTGCAGGCAAATGAAGTGTAGTTAATGGATAGATTGTAATAAACGTTTAGTTCGATTTCGGCTCTAGGGTAGTTAAGTAGCTTTTTTAAAAAGAAACTTCCATCCGTGAAAATGTAACTGGAGGCTCCGGCGAGATCCTCCATATCGGGAACAGTATAAGTGATATAAGTGAAGTGTAAAAATCTTTGAAAAATTCTTCTAAGTGGTTCCAAGAGCCACACCTTCAATATATCACAAAGCGACCCGCAGGATACCGTGGATCACCCGATCGGCGTGCCAGGACCCCAGTAGCGCTCCAGCAAAAAGGACAATCCAAACTCGCCTGCCTGCGGATCCCCCGAGTGTGAGGACGACAGCCACCAAAAGACCAACGATCCAATGTTGGCCGGACTCAGGACACGGTCCTTTATGTAAGTTTTTCCATTTTTATTATAAACCGACTAAAGGAGTATTTTTTTAATAAGAGAAAGTGCAATTTATTGATAAAATCAAATCGAATTATCAAATAGTGATTATTCTTATAAGTGCAATCAATTTTTAAATCTGAGTGAATACAGTGAATCAAACGATACAGTAGATTTAGCTTTTAGTGTCTCATAGTTTTGCTACATTAGAATCAAACAATAATGGCTAATCCAAATGCCGCTATCAATGGAGAGCCGGTTATCCCACCGCTAACCATGCAGCAATTTATTGAGTTAGGGAAGTTACCAGATTTTCTGCGTGACCTACAACCCTTTGACGGTCGACCAACCGAATTAATTAATTGGTTAGCCGACGTTCAAGGTGTAATCGATATGTATCGTGAACACGGTGCAACCGATGCTCAACTTGAGCTTATCGGACGTTCTGTTCGAAGAAAAATTAAAGGCGAAGCCGCCGACATTCTTAATGCAAATAATATCATGCACAATTGGAACAACATCAAAAGTACACTTTTGCTGTACTATAAAGATAAAAGGGATTTGAAAACCCTAGATTTTGAGTTAACGTCCATCAAAAAAGCACCTAATGAAAGCTTAGGGAGTTATTATTCTCGTGTTAATGAGCTACTATCGTCAATTATCGCTCAAATTCAGACAGAACCAAAATTTTTCCTACATGCAAATTCACACATTGATTACTTTCGAGAAAAGGCAATTGATTCTTTTATTAGGGGGCTAGAAAAACCCTTATGCCAACTTCTGAAAACTTTCTCTCAAAAGACACTAAACCATGCCTATCAGTTTTGCCTGGAATATTTCAACATGGACACCCGATCGGCTCCATATCGAAATGAACATGCATCTAATATCCCAAAACCAATGGATTTAGGAACACCTCCCAGATTGCCACCTAAAAAACAACCATTACAACCTTTTACTAGAAGTTTTCAACAACCATTTGTGCCTATGCAACCGTTTCAATGGTCTAAATTCAATTATGGACCCCAAGTTCCACAATTTCCACCAAGACCTTTCATGCCAAACCAACAATTTCAACAAAACAGTAGACCATTTCCTAAACCGGAACCCATGGAAGTGGATCCAAGTATCAGGTCAAGGAACATAAATTACGGTAATAGACCTCCCATGGGAGTCAAAAGACCACATCCGTTCCCATTTAATCAACCACAGCATTTTAAACGAGTGGCTCACCCGCTCGAATATAGTTATGCATATCCTGGTTACCCAGAATGTGATTCAGGATACGAAGATTTTTATTACCATTATTATCAATCGCAATTTGAACCACAAGAGCACGAAGAACAACCACAGCCCGACATTCATCGTGATGATGTACCAACAGCTGAAGAGGGCCCCGTCAATCAAGAAGATCCGCAACCATCCTCATCATCTCAGACTAATTTTTTAGAATGGAATCCGAGTTGGTAATTCCAACTCTTCCGTTTATCTATTTAAAAACAAATATTGGCGAGTTTCCATTTCTTGTAGATACTGGAGCGAATGTTAACATGATTGAACCCAAATTAGCCTACAGTTACAAGATTTCGAAACCGTACGACTTCAAAGCTGACAATATATCCAGTGCGAATGGTAATTTTAACGCCTCATCTGCTATCGACATTAACTTCTTTTACCCTAAAATCAACCACAGTGCTCAATTTTTGCTTCGCCAATTTCATCCATTTTTTAAAGGAATAATTGGTACAGGTATTCTACAATGTTTGAATGCAGTAATTGATTTAGAAAATAACGTTTTACATTTAAGAAAAGGTAAAGAAACCTTAAGTGTGCCACTTTCAAGATATAATCCCGCAACTCCAACATCAAACAACTTATTCAGAATTTCTCATTTGTCAACTGACGAAAGAGATAAGCTTCAAAAAATATTAGATTCTCACAAAGAAGTATTTCATCAACCCAACACCAAACTTACTTGTGGTACCACTGTGGAATGTTCAATAAATACCTCTGATGATGTACCAATCCATCAAAAGGTATATCCTTATCCTGCAGCCTATACAGAAGAAGTTAGGAAACAAGTTGATAAACTTTTAGCCGACGGTATAATCAGACCCTCAAGATCGGCTTGGACTTCACCGGTATGGATAGTGCCAAAAAAGGCAGATGCATCTGGCGAGAAAAAGTTTAGAATGGTCATAGATTACAGGAAGTTGAATGAAAAGACAATTTCCGATCGATATCCAATGCCCGAAATTGGTTATGTAATTGATCAATTGAAAGGACAGAAATATTTTTCCACATTAGACCTTGCGTCTGGCTTTCATCAAATACGGATGAAAGCAAGCGATATTGAAAAAACGGCATTCTCTATAAATAATGGCAAGTATGAATTCACAAGAATGCCATTTGGATTAAAAAACGCGCCTGCAACTTTTCAGAGGGCGATTGATGATGTTCTTAGAGAACACATAGGAAAGATCTGCTACGTGTATATAGACGACGTGATAGTTTTCGGTAAAGACCTTGTAGAGCATTTGAAAAATTTGGACACTATCTTCAGAACACTGAACGCTGCTGGATTAAAGATCCAGTTAGATAAATCAGAATTTCTTCATCAAGACGTTGAATTCTTAGGCTACATTATAAGCTCAGAAGGAATTAAACCAAATCAAAAGAAAATTGAAGCCATCAATCAGTTTCCAGAACCTAAGAATCTAAAGGAACTTCGAGGGTTTTTAGGAATGATGGGCTATTATCGAAGATTTGTCAAAGATTTTGCAAAGATTGCAAAACCCCTGACGAACCTTCTAAGGGGGGAGAGAAGCCCTGCCTCTAACAAGAGAATAAGTTTGAATGATAAAGAAAAACAATGCTTCCAGAAAATGAAAAGCTTACTTTCATCTTCCGATATACTCATATACCCAGATTTTAATAAACCTTTTATCTTGACGACCGATGCATCCGATTTCGCAATTGGTGCAGTCCTGTCTCAAGGAGAGTTGGGAAAAGATAAACCGATACACTTTGCGTCTAGAACCCTTTCAAAAACGGAAGAAGGTTGTTCAGTACCCGAAAAAGAAATGCTTGCGATTTACTGGGCACTTCAAACATTTAGAAACTATTTGTATGGAGCAAAGTTTAAAATATTAACGGATCACCAGCCTCTTACATTCGCATTGTCTCCTAAAAATACGAACGCTAAACTTAAGAGATGGAAAGCGTACCTTGAAGAGCATGATTATGAAATCATTTATAAGCCGGGGAAATCGAATGTATTTGCTGATGCTTTAAGTAGAATTGTCTGCTCCATGACAGGAACCCAACACTCTGCAGACAACAGCGACGATTTTTATATCGAATCCACTGAAGCACCTATCAATGCCTTTAAACACCAAGTAATTTTGCAGGAAGGTCCGGACAAAGTAACAATAACCAATCCATTCTCTAGCTACACTAGAATAAACATTTCTACTCTTAATACTAATGACGACTATCTTTTGCAGGTTCTTAAAAATCATTTTGATTTATCGAAGGTTAACGGATTATTAACAACAGAACCCTTGATGGGTAAAATCCAAGAAATTTACAAAAAACATTTTGGCTCCAAGAGAATGTTAAAAATCCGCTTTTGCCAAACGATGCTTCAAGATGTACCACAAGAGGATGAACAGTGGAATATCATCCGACGAGAACATTACAGAGCTCATCGCGGAGCTGAAGAAAACAAGTTACAACTATTGAGGGGGTTTTACTTCCCAAAACTCTCTCAAAAGTTGAAAGACTTTGTGACAAATTGCCAAATTTGCCACGAAAGTAAATACAATCGAAACCCTATCAAATATCCTATCCAGGCCACTCCAATCCCAAATGCCCCTTTCAAGATTGCCCATATCGATATCCTTTTCCTTGAGAATCACCACTTCCTAACCTATATCGACAAATTTTCCAAATTTGCCCAAATTAAAAGTATTGATTCTAGAGCTGCTGTCGATATAGTTCCCGCAGTTAAAGAGATCCTTTTGAAGTACAATACACCAGAAATATTAGTAATGGACGGAGAAAAATCCTTCATGACTGGAGATTTGGTAAACTTTTACAACACCCATCATATTCAACCATATATTACCGCAACCGGACGAAGCGAGATGAATGGTGTTGTGGAGCGTTTCCACTCCACAATTCTAGAAATTTATAGAATGTCAAAAGCAGAGAATCCAGGGAAACCTGTTAATGAAATGCTCCTTTTGTCATTGAATAAATACAATTCCTCAATCCATAGTACCACTAAACATACTCCTCTCGAAATTATCCTTCCTTCTCCCAGAACTCCAGAAATAATAGAAAAAGTTTTCAAGAACATTACGGAAAAACAGAAAAAAGATTTGAAATATCATAATAAATCAAAAAAAACGATTGAACTGGAATGCAATCAGGAAGTGTATGAAAATGCTAGACAAAGGATGAAGCATAAACCGCGATTTAAGAAAAATAAAATCAAACACGTTAATAACAGTACGGTTACTATGGATGATGGAAGAAAAGTTCACAAAAATGATGTCAAGGTCAGAAAAATCTAACATCTGTCTTTCTTCATTTCACTTTTCAGAGTTTTTATAAGCTTAAGTATAGTAATAGGTAGTAAAATAGACGTTAACAGAATTGATCATTTGCCGATTGTTATTTTTCATTCAGGTTCAGCGAGAATTCAATTATCATCCCATTTCATTCAATATTCATTCCCATATCATTTCAATATTACTTCCTTAACTAATCATGTAGAAGGTCTTAGAAGTCAATTCGAACAGCTAAAATTTAATCAATTCACGAAGCTTATCCTCCAAAAGTTTGACGAGATTCATCAAACACTTAAAAATTTAGCTCCATCAAAAAGAAACAAGAGATGGGATAGTTTAGGAGCGGGATGGAAATTTATTGCCGGTAGCCCAGACGCGAACGATTTAAAAATTATAAACTCCTCAATCAACGAACTTGTTAATAATAATAATCAGCAGATCAGAATAAACAGAGCCCTAAATTTGCAAATGAAAGAATTGGTTTACAAAACAAAGGATGCAATAGACCTCTCAAATTCAAAATCATTGGAAATCTATTCGATTAATATTTTCCTTAACTTGAAGTATCTAGCAGAAAAATTAACACAAATTGTCGATAGTGTAATACTTGCCAAAATAGGAATTTTAAACGAAAAAATACTAAGTCAAGATGAAGTAGAAGTTTTGTATCAAGATTTATCTAAACAGAATATTACACTTCATAACGTCTTGGAAGCACTGAGCCTTGCAGATACAACGATCGCAACCAACACCAAGGAATTGACCCTTTTGATAAAGACACCCATCTTAGATAAAAGGATTTTCAACAAGATTCACGCCTTCCCTGTAACATCCAATCATAAACAAATTCATTTGGCGAAAAGGTATTATTTGAATCATGATACCGGTAACTACATTGTAAATTCACTGGAATCAACCATTTACAAAATTCATGAAACGGAATTCGACAACTCCAAATGCGTACCAAATCTTCTCTCTGGACAGCAAGCTAGCTGCAACTATACCATGAACCCACCTGATGAGGAAGTCATTATTATAAACGATGGAAACATTATCCTGAACACAATCCAAAACATTTCTCTTACATCAAATTGTGGAATTAGTAATCGTACTTTAACTGGAACGTTTTTGCTATCATTTCACGATTGCGAAGTAACCATCAACAATACCAGCTATTCAAACACGGTTCAGAATATGGCAGGAAGCCCAATACAGCTACCTTTAGATGGAATTTCAATACAGAAGCAGTTTACAATAGCAAACCTGAGTTTGGAACATTTGCATAACCTGCATCTGGAGATGAGAAAGGAGATGGAGTATATCCGATTGAACAACACCAGCTTCAGCATCAAGTGGCCCTCTTGGCCCGCCTTTGGGGGAATCATCTCGTTCCCCTGCATGATAATCGTAATTGCGATTCTTTTCAAAGTTTTCTCCCACAGATCAGCCACTATAAAGATACAGGCATCTAATGACATAGCTACTCAGGAATCAGTGGTGGACATGCAACCCAGGATCAAGCCTTTGAGTCTAATGGACGTGATTCGCACGGAACCTCATCTCTCAGGAAGGGACGAGTTAGCAACGGAGCTACCCGGTTGGCGTTAACCAAAAATGCTGACGACCCAGCTGCAGCGAGTCCGTAACGGAGCCGCCAGAATGGGTGCAGTGGAGATTGCTGACGACGGCATCGGGGCGGATGTAACCATCGGTCATCGACGCGATCCAGCTGTTTCGATATGCGACGACGAAAAGTGCTAGTGCAGGCAAATGAAGTGTAGTTAATGGATAGATTGTTATAAACGTTTAGTTCGATTTCGGCTCTAGGGTAGTTAAGTAGCTTTTTTTAAAAAGAAACCATCCGTGAAAATGTAACTCGCGTAATGAGTTAATTAATTCAAGGAATTCTGTCAGATTTATCGTTTCAAAATTTAAATCTCATGTCAAAAATATTGAGAAATTCCTGGAAGAGTATTCAAAATATTTCCTCGAATGTTCTCAGGAGAAAAAAATTGAGCAATTCCTGGGAGTAAATGCGGGTGAATTCTTGTAGGAATATATATGAAAATTCCTGGCAGACTAACTGGGAACATTAACGATGAATTCTTGTAAATCTTCCTGGACAAATCTAAAGGATTTTTTTTTTGTTTCAAAAACTGTGAAATGAACCTTCGTGGATTTTCTTGGAAGATCTCCTGTAAGAATCTTTGGATGATCTCCTATAATGATAACTGGGGAAATCGGTGGAAGAATCATTATCTAATATCTGGAGGAGATCCTTAAATAGTCTTTGGGAAATTACTGGAGATAGAAGCGTTAGAGATCTCAAAGATTTCCTGAAGCAACTTTGAAGAAATTCCTCAAATCATCCCTTGAAACACAACTAGAAGTCTTTTTGGGATAATTGATGAAGAAATTGCAAGATGATTTTTTGTAGAGATCTGTAGAGGAGTATGCCAGAAGAAATCTAAAAAGAAATGACTAGCAGAATTCCTGAAGCTCTGAAAAGTACTGAAGAAGCTGTGAAATAGTTTCGCAAAGTCTCTGTAGGTTTCTCTTGAATCTCTAATATTTGCCAGTAGGATTCACAGTAAGCAGAATAAGGAAAAAAGAGACTTTAGAGACAATGTTGGTCAAAGTAGAGGCTTTAGAGACCTTGCGTTAAAATATAGACTTGCATTAAAATAGAGGCCAAGTCTCTAAAAAATACTTGCTACCTGCCTCAATAGAGCTGGTAGCGACTGAGGGTCTTAAAAATAGAAACTTAAGATACCTCATGCCTGAAAAACGAGATCTTCAGGTATTTGCCTAGGTTCCCTTCAGGCATTACCCCGAAGATTTCTTCGGTAGTTCATTTGGTGATTCTTTTACGGACTTGCTAAGAAGCTCTTCCTAAATTTTTGATGCAAAAACATCGGGCATATATGTAGGATTGTTCGAGCTTGATTGGCCGCCCGTGGTTGCTACTCCAATATCGCCAGATCAGCTGCACTTACACAAGGAACCAACCAGATGACTGCTTGGGATTAACAGGCACCCTCAGTGCATAAGCGCTGGTGATCTTCTATTTTCAGGCCATATTGGCACCTGCCACGTCAGAATGCAGACCAATGAGGGGAAGGGGAAGAAGTTGATTATGCATTCATCTGGCTCCCACGGTCGACCGTATATACCACCGCGTCTACGCCAGTTCATGCGGGAAAGGTGAAGTGGTGGGGTTATTTTTATGGCAGAGAGGCTTGCTGGTTGCATAGCGAAAGATACAACTACAAAGTACGAGGAAAGGGATGGGACTGGGATTGAACACATGACCTTCTGTTTATGAAGCAGAAGCAGTAGCTATTAGACCACCGACCCCGTCTAACATATATGTAGGATCGTTCGGAGGAAATACTGGAATAATGGTCGAAAGCTATGTGGAATCGTAAATGGCATATTGAAGATTTATGGAGATTATTATTTTAAATTACTCAGAAAAGTTTGGAAAAACTACAGAAGCAATCCTTGGATGTAACATTGAATGAAGTTCTCGGTGAAATGTTTGGAGGAACTTCATGAATAATCCCTAATTGTTTTTTTTTCAAGGAATTCATATGCATTAAGATTTTTTGAAATAAACATTGGACGAATTTTTGAAACTATTTTACTTACGAAATTACTCGAAAAAATTCGAAAGAACTACAGAAGCCATACCTGGTTGAAATGTTGTAGAAAAACTTCTTCTTCTTCTTCTTTTTGTCATCACTGGGACAGACCCTGCTTCTCAGCACAGCTTTCTTTGCCAAAGTTGCCATTTTCGTATTCGTATATCATGTGGCAAGTACTATGATACTCTAACCATGGGAAGTCAAGGAAATTTCCATTGCGAAAAGATCCTGGACCAACCGGAAATCAAACCCACATACCTTCAGCATTGCTTTGCTTTGTAGCCGTGGACTCTATTCACTCAGCTAAAGAAGGACCCAAGGGAAAGTCTTAGTGAAATTTTTGAAGTCTTAGTGACTTCATGAACAATCCCTGGTCGATTTTATTGAGGAATTCATGTTCTTGATAGAATTAGTCGAATAAACTTTGGAATTTTTGAAGCAGTTTTACTTGAGAAAGTTTGAAAGAACTATAGTACTGCCGTTCTAAGCATATTCTCGTGTTCGATAATGTTCACATTGAACATGGGAACAAGTAGGCGTAGAATGCAGAGTAGGCATTGAGAAAATAGGCAGAGAAATTGAAATGTTTGAAATGAAAAACTCGTTTATCATTCGAACATTCGAAAAAATCCAAAAAATTCAGAAGATTCAAACATGCTAAGTCTTAATGAAACTTTCATAGTTTGCTTTTCACTTCGATATCTTTCCGTAAAATATTTGTAGTATTCGATTAATTTTCATTATGTGAAAATTTAAATGGCGTTTTTTCTTGTTTTACCGAACAAATCATGTCCTCTCATTAGTGCAGCTGAAAGATCATTAGAAGATATGTTGAAATCTGAACTCAACTCATCTGCGTTTTCGAGATGGGACTGACTGGCGATTCACGGCAGTACAGGAGCAATCCCTGGATAAATTGCTGATGAAATCCCAAGTAAAATTTTTGGAAGAAATTGTTTAGTTAAAATGCTGGAGAAATTCTTAGCGAAATTTTTGGAGGAACTACTTGAGTAATCCCTGGTCCACTATGTTTCTGTTCCTAAAATAATTTACTAAAAAAACCTTGGATGAATTTTCGAAGCTATGTTTGGACTGAATTTTAGAAAATCCATATGTCAAAAGCTGGAAAAAATATTAGAAAAATCGGCCTAGAAACTCCTGTGAGATGAACTGAAAACTATATCTCTAAACGAATTTCTTTGGAAGTTCTCATACACGCTAAGCCTGCTCCACGCAGCGCATGTGTTAAAACTACACAGAATGAGGCAACCGATGCAGGACTAGCTGGCTGAGTGAAAATTCTGTGTAAGTCGCACTCATGCTGTGTGTAGCCGATGTGTTGGCCTTCGGCTGTGCGGGGATCGATGGAAACGGAACTGTCAATCATCTCCCGCGCAGCAGCAAACAGTTGGCCGTTGGTAAGATGGGGAGTTTTCTGGGATTTTTTCTAGCAAAAAGCCGGAAGATGGTCGCATATGTGGAAGTTTTTTCCCTATTTGCTTCCGCTTCGGCTATTCGAATGAAAACATCTCTGAAAACTTGAAAATTTTAATGTTTTTCTAATGTTTTCAGAAGCAAAACAAAAATGGAAGCGAATTCCGCATTCCAAGCGTTCCTCCTCTGTACGCATTTCACTCATTCGGTTTGTTCACCACTGTTTGCACAAAACTGTGCACTCGGCACTCATTTTTGAGCGTGGCAAGTTTAGCGTGTAGCAACTGGAAGAATCGGTGAATATAACAATAGTATAAGTAAATCTGGATAGTCCCTGCTAAAATTTTCAAAGTATAGGATCCCTGTTTAAATTACTGAGGCATACTCAAGGATTTTTTAAGCAAATTTTAGAAAAATTTCTATAGGTATACCATGAAAAATCTCTGATGGAATTTCTAGACGAGTTTTTGATGTCATTCGTGGAGGAATCTATAGAGAATTTTTATGCATTCCAATATTAAAAAATCTTTGAAGATATCACTAGAATTCCTGAAGATTCTAAGCTAAGAGGTATTATATGTGAGGTAGGATTTTCAAATGTTAATTTTTCGAAGTGTATTACACGAATGTGCTTATCAAGGTCTAGTTATCATAAAAATAAATAGTTTCATCATTTCTGTGAATAAATATTAGTCGTTATATTCTAGTAGAACAATACGAAAAATCTTTTTTTTGTTTCCGCTATTGCCATAATTGGTACATTTCTAAAGGTATCATGAAAAATATCTGATGAAATTTTTAGACATACTCTTGAAGGAGAATTTTTATGCATTCCAATAGAAATCTTTGGAGATATCGCTAAAAGAATTCTTGAAGATAATGTTGTATTATTATTATTATTATCATTGTCTTTATTAACAAGGCTTTCAGCCCGTGACTGGTTCACCTCGACGAAGAAATGTGGAATAGTCGCGTAATTGGGTTGTTTAGTGATGCAACATTCACAGTTTTTTGTAGTTTGATCGAAAGAGCACATTTTTCTAAGTGTAACACGATTTTATTGCCCTCTAATATCTTATTTTTAATATAATAAATGATTAAAAAAGATTTCATTCCGTCGACTCAATGACATTTCAATTTACATAATGACAGTTCGTCCCGAAGTAAAATTTGCCGAGGGGTGATTCAAACGCGATTTCCATACTAAATTCAAACGTGTTTTAAAAATAGTTCCAGGGCACGGAAAATTATGAAACTTCGGATTCTGGCTCAGTTTTTAACGTAGAATCAGAATATGTAAAAAACAGGATACCCCTAAACAAGCCAATTGTCTCTGGAGCTTCTAGAATTTTGCACCACAATTGATAGCGAAAAAGAGATTTTAGAAACTATTTCGTCTAAAAAGAAACTTCTAAGATCTCCCATTAAAAAAATGAGACATTTCATAGACATGCATTAAAATAGTGACCGAGTCTATGAAAAGAGACCAGCTACCAGCCCTGTGGGAAAATTGTACAATGAATGATTAACTGTAGCTAAGGCAATAAAGCACCGTCGCTATCCGACACTGATTTCTCTAGCGTCGATACAGCCTTTTTTGACGTCTCTTTGCATTTTTACCTACATATGTGTACTGTGGACAATAATTAATCAATCCAATAATTGAAGCCTATCTTATCGAAAAGACTAATGCCTCATCATCTTCGTGATAAAGCTGATTGTGCTCAAGACAGGTCCACATGTTGTAGCCTATAGCCAGCCAAGTACTTAGATGCTTCATTGGCATTTTTTGCCATGTGAACTATCATATTGCCAATGCTTCTGGCGTTCTTTATTTTCACTCATTCATGTATTGCGGGCAACAACACGTTTTCCAAGAAATACGTTTCATTCAATACCGGTTTGCATAAAGTATGGATGGATATAGAACAAAATGCCGGCAAATTCCAAAAGGGCTCCTTTACTGCATAAAAGCATAACTGTCCTATATGGAAGAAGTAGATATTGAGAAAATTGCGCTCAATGTTTGAAGTATGTTTTCTCAAATATATTTTCATAATTTTCTAACACATTTCTGCATGCCATATTCATTTATCTCCAATCAGTGGCGATTCCCTAACCTCAAATCTACCTGTTCCACGAATAGAAAATCTTCATTTTTAGCAACAAATTTACATCTAATGAGTAGAGATTTGTTAGAAAGGATGATTTCAATCATTATCTGTCTGATTTACATCCTAAATTTGCCGAAATAGTCATTTTCAGAGTCGTAGAACAGGTAGAAAGTGAGGTTACGAGTCGCCACTGTCTCCAATGCACAGATAATTTATTTTACTGGGCAACAATTGCCCTTTTAACGTTGCTGGGTATATTAAAGAGACTATTATGCCTTTGCTTTTTACTATGAGACTTCATATACTTCCACTACATTTTCGAACAAAGCGTGTTAATTTGTATACCTATGCGTAGTAAAGTACATACATAATAAAACATTATTGACGATGGAATTAGGTGTTGGTTAAATCCATATGCGACAGTTATGCTTTTATGGACAATATAGTTCGTACATCTGACTTCATAGTTATACGAGCTTGCAGATGAAATGATTTTAATAATTTTGAGTTTAGTTCGACCAGAGCCAGTTTAAACGAAATGCCATCTTTTAAACCTAAAGTAACGTACCTGCATTGAACAAGAAATAATGCGCCTTCATCGGGAGCAACTTTTTGTTGACTTCAATGTTCCCCATCTTTGCCTTCTCCTAGCACTTCCTTTTCCGCTTCACACTTTCAAATGATGGTTAACTTAAGATTGTTAAATCCGTCTGCACAATTTCATTCAAAATACAACGGGGTGTAACTTAGATTGACCATTGAATACACACGACTTCTAATAATATCAGGATTCTCCACAAGCGATCTGTTTCTCGGCTATTCGACCATCGTGTTCTGGTCGCTATCACTACGTCCAGTTTCCCATCGGAATGACGACCATGCAATGTGGAATAACTTCTCTCTGATGCGCACTGCACAATGTTTTGGGGAGGAATCAGCTGAACTTATTATGGAGCACACAGATCACTGCACTTGTTATCTTATCAATGGTAAGTAAGTAGTTTAGAAGAATGAATGACAAAAACAGCACCACAAACACAAATCGAAAGAACTCGTGGAACCGGCGTGTTGAGTAAAAATAACGCTAAACACAACTGGAACCTTTAAACCTGCCACCACATCCAAATCTCTGCTTGCAGTCTCTTGAAGACTTCACATGGAACTATTCGTCCACTCGTGGATTTAGATCGCTGCTTTGGTGCTGCTGTTTGCGTGACAGATCCGAATCCGAAGTTATGCAATTTCTCTCAGCTGCTCTCTCTTTATTTATATTCAATTCATCGGCACTCACGCATGATGCTGAATACAATCATCGAGAACGCGATCCAAGCGGCAGTGAGGAACCCTTGCGTGAAATTTGCCGCAAGCTTATCTGATGTCGACCGCGCGTCGACCGTTTACGCTCGGCGCGTCGGCTGCTCAGCATTCATGATTATTTTAACGTTCAACGCTCCGTCATCGTAATCATCGTCATCATCGAAACATCAAAAGCAGTTTTTCTGTTCAAAACCTAAAAATATTCGATGAAAATGTGTTCATTGTTCAATGAACACATTGTCATCGAATATTTTTAGGTATTGAACAGAAAAACTGCTTTTGAAGTTTCGATGCGATTTCAAATGGTGCTTTTTAACGGGTCTGTTGAAAAATTAAAATATTTTGATAATTAACATGAGCATACTTGTACCGTTTTGACTCATATTCCGAACACTTACGGCCAACGGTGATTTCGAATGCATCTGATGGGCATAAATTAGCTGATATTTGTGAAAATTTTAAATTCTTCGCAGAGTCTAACTGTTAGCTGTTGGTTGTGTCGACAAAAATGTTTATTTAAACTTGTTTAGTATTGTTTTTACGTAAAAGTATGGAACAACATTTTGCTTCAAATGCCGAACACTGTGTTCTTTCTGTCTCATATTCCGAACACCTTGATTGAAATTCCGAACAGCAGGAATAAATCCGATTCAAATGAATAATTTCGCAAATAAATTTATCTGAGCTAGTTTTAATGACGTCGAGCTTGAGAATGATAACTACTCCCGACATTTAAAATAGATTGAAAGATGATTAAATGTGTCTTTGATTAAATGGCATTGCAATTGACTAACATTTCTTGGTAATTTTATGACATATTTCAACGAAATATTTCAACCACATCGTCATACAAAAACTGAGTGTTCGGAATATGAGTCTGTTCGGAATTTGAGACAAAACGGTACTTCTTCTTCTCTTCTGGTGTGGTGTAACCACACTGAAATGAACGGTATCGTAATTCGAGCGATATCATAGCAGTAAAATTTACAATGGACGAATTTAGGAGAAATCACTATAAGTTCAGTCAAATTAATTGGCATTCCATTACATTAAGTATGCACACGGTCATTTATGCATAGTAAATTTAAAAATGCAATGTTCTTAAAAAGCTCACAAATGTTTTGACAGTTTATGGTTTAATCCACCATATTTGTAGTAAAAAATAGAACAAATCATTGTTTTTACAAATGAGTTGTCATTTCTACAACATTAATAATGTAAAATTTACTAACTACGAAGTAAATTATTCCTACACTGAAATGAATTTTATTGTAGAAACTACTGAATCCATGGTAAAATTAAGAACTGCACCAACGATTTTCAACCGACTACATTAATCTGTTAACTCTACCAAAACATAGTCAACATCACTACACAAAAAAATTTCTTCTGTTGATTTAACCAGAGTTGTAGTATTTTTGACTAGAAACATTCTCGATTTGAGAAGTTTAGCATCATACTTTTGACCACACTGTGTTGTACGGTGGGTGTCACGGATTGAAATACAATGCTTTGTAGTGGATGCTACTATGGACATAGTCCAATTTACTGCACTGCTCAGTGATTTTCACCAGATTATAGTATTGCGATTTTTTTTCAGCACTTAGACTTTAGTAGATCACTAAATTTCGTCTTTCTCAGATTTCGCCATCGATTTCGCTGCCCCTTTTCGATCATCGCCGCCCATGCAATTATCCTGATGTTCATGACAGTTTTCTCCGGCCGGATCGATGTTTACCATTTTTTCTTTGTTCTCGATTCACCAGCTGGTCTTGTGTACACAACAGCTGTTCCAGCTGATCGTGTTTTCGTGTCAAAACCAGCTGGTAGTGACTAAAATCAAGGATGAAAGGTCGATGGTGTTTGAAAATGTACCATGAGTACATTATTGGCAGCTTCTCAATTTCGTCATGAAAGTCTAATCATTCGTGAAAATTACAATAAACTTAACAGATTTTTGTAGTCGGTTGAAAATCGTTGGTGCAGTTCTTAATTCTACCACGGATACGGTAGATTATACAACAAAATTTGTTTGCGTGTATCGTGTTTGTTTACTGTTCACCATTTTATCTCTCAGGGTCGATTTCTTCACCCTCGCTTAGGCCTTAAACCTAGTTTAACTATATGGGTAAGCGTGGTTTACGGTTTAAGCGAAGGTGAAGAAATCGGCCCTCAATAGGGTCCTAAAGCCCTGTCCCGATTTTAGTGCCAAACGCTTAAGTTTAAGCCAAAAACACAAGTTTACTCAATTGGGTCCTAAAGCCCTGTCCCAATTTTAGTGCCAAACGCTTAAGTTTAGGCCAAAAACACATGTTTACTCAATTTTCTAATGTTTTCCGTTGGTTTAAGCCCAAAAACATTTTTATTAGATTTTGACGCATCCTTTGGCTTGAACTCAAATTTTGGGTGTATTTTGTTTTCCGTGTCCCTTACGAAATGTCAGATAGGAACAACCCCAGTGGTCGAACTAAAACCCCTGTGGTGTTTTTGTCGACTAAGCGAACGTCAAACATGATCAAAAGTGTCAAGGTTCATTTATGGACCAAATTTTTAAATTAAAGTTTAAACATGATATAGCCATTATTTGAGCGATAAAAATTGCTAAAGTAATTACAGTAACATGCTTTTTCGTGTTATTAAATAAAAACAAGATTTCATTACAAATTTTAGGACCCAATTTTCTAATGTTTTCCGTTGGTTTAAGTCAAAAAATCATTGTTTTAGATTTTGTCACACCCCTTGGCTTAAACTCAAATTTTGGGTGTATTTCGTTTTCCGTGTCCCTTCCGAAATGTCAGATAGGAACAACCCTAGTGTTGAAACTAAAACCCCTGTAGTGTTTTTGTCGACTAAGCAAACGTCAAACATGATCTCAAGTGTCAAGGTTCATTTATGGACCCAATTTTTAAATTAAAGTTTTAATATGATATAGCCGTTATTTGAACGGGAAAAAATGCTAAAGTAGTTGAAGCATCATGCTCTTTCGGGTTGTTAAATAAAAACAAGATTTTATTAAAAATTTTAGGACCCAATTGACAACTATGAGCGCTATTCTGCCCTTGAACGCAAGTTTAAAAGCTTGGTCAAAGCGAAGAAAAGCGATTATTGGCGTCATTTTGTGGAAGGATTATCACGTGAGACCTCGTTGAGAACGCTTTGGACCGTCGGAAGAAGAATGCGTAATACATCGTCGGTTAATGAGGATCGAGAAAGCTCTCCTCGGTGGATTATCGATTTCGCTAAGAAAGTTTGTCCGGATTCCGTTCCTGTTGATCGCGTGCGACGAGATATTCCGGTGGATAGGGACGCCATGGATAGACCATTTTCGATGGTTGAATTCTCACTTGCTCTCCTTTCATGTAACAATTCCGCTCCAGGAATGGATCGAGTCAAGTTCAATTTGCTTAAGGGCCTCCATGACGTCGCAAAGAGGCGCCTGTTGAACTTGTTTAATCACTTTCTGGAGTGTAATATTGTTCCGGATGACTGGAGGCAGGTGAGAGTAATAGCCATCCATAAACCCGGGAAACCCGCGTCGAACTATAATTCGTACCGTCTGTTCCGTACGGAACGTGCGGAAAAAGCGCAAACGACAATTCGTTTACACACCCAATCCGAATGTAGCGAAACACTCACCGAATACAGCCCCCTGTGTGTCCCAGCCTAGCTACGTCACTGGGATCGCGAGTTACCTCGATTGAAGTGAGTTCTACTCGTGAGTGCCTGTGAGAGATTCCCGCCATCATTGTCATCGTCATCGAGGTACTCACTGGCACTCACCACATCAGTAGCGAGACGATGAGTGCTAGCGCGTCGCGAATGTTCCACGCGCGTCTGGAACACGTGTCCGGCTAGAGCGCGAACTTTCTAGAACGTGTACGCGCTAGTATAAATACGTGACCATCTCACCCGTACGATCAGTATTGTTTCAACATCCGCGCGAATAAGATCGAGTGTAATAAGTGAAAAGTGACTCAAGTAAATAGTGTAATGTATATAGTATAAGTGCAGAGTAAAATAAAGTGAAGTAGTGAGTAGTGATTGATAAGTGTGGTGCATCCTTTCATTCCGAAATCCCGACCCACGAAATACAGTCCACCCGACCCGACCGGAGTTGGCCACGGTGAACAGCGCCAACATAGTGGTCCTTCGAGCCGGATCCAGTGCCGCCCCACCGCCGTTGGAAAGGATTACGCACCACCGCTACCCGACACGTTTGCGTGGCACTCTAGCCAGAACGTGTACCGCCCGAGGATAGGAGAAGCTACTACTGCTACCGCCGCCACCGTTTGTGGATTTCCGAGCATTCGTCACCCAAGGAGAACTCTACACCGCCGATCCGACCCGACACGCTGTCGTTACCCGCAACGCTGTGTGTTCCAACTGAAGATCGTCTACTATGACACCCCCGAAGACCAGATCGGCTGCTAAGGCAGCAGCTGAAGCCGCTTCCAACTGGGAAGTCACCGCCGATGCTGAGACACTAAAGGAGCTTTCGTCGCTGTCCCGCCAACGTGACCAAGTGAGCCTGAAACTAACGAGAGTGGAAAGGGCACTTGTCGCCGCTCGCAACCAGGTTAGTCCTTCCCAGCTGAGGACATTCTTGAAGAACATCGACGACGCCTACAGTGAATTCAGCACAGTGCACAGCAAACTGATCGCCATCATTCCCGACGAAGCCTTCCGCCAGCAAGAGGAGGTTTATGTGTCGTTTGAAGAGCGATACAACTACGTCCGCACGACCATCGACGAGCTGATGCTGGCAAACGAGATGAACCCCGTCAGAGCTCCAGTGCCACAGCCACAAGTAATCGTGCAGCAGCAACCATTGAAGGTTCCGATCCCCACCTTCGATGGATCGTATGCCAACTGGCCGAAATTCAAGGCCATCTTCCAGGACTTGATGGCCAACTCAGGAGATTCGGACGCCATCAAGTTGTACCATCTCGACAAGGCACTTGTTGGTAACGCGGCTGGAGTTTTAGATGCGAAAGTGATCAGCGAAGGAAACTACCAGCAAGCATGGGCCATCCTCACCGAGCGCTACGCAAATAAAAGGATCATTGTGGAGACACACATCCGTGGTCTGTTCGATGTGAAACCAATGACATCCGGATCATCCAAGGAATTGCGACGCCTACTCGACGAGTGCACCAACCACGTAGAGAGCCTTAAGTACCTTGAACAGGACTTTCTGGGTATTTCCGATTTGTTCCTCGTCCACATCGTGTCATCCGCAATGGATCAGCCGACCAGGATGGCATGGGAAGCCACGCAGAAAAAAGGTGAGCTACCGAACTATGCGCAGACCATCTCGTTCCTGCAGGCAAGATGCCAGATGCTGGAAAATTGTGAAATGGCGTTCCAGCAAACCCGCACCGAGATTCAACCGAACCCGAATACAACAAGCCCAGTGTCATCGAAAGCAACCGACGTGAAGGTTTACACCGCTTCAACCGAGCCGAAGAAGGACAGTTGTGATTTCTGCCAGGGACCACATCGCAACTATCAATGCAACGCAATAAGTGCTATGCCGTTCGACCAAAGGATAGAGAAGGTGCGAGCATCTGGCGTCTGCTTCAATTGTCTTCGCAAGGGGCATAGCGCCAGAGACTGCTACTCGACAAAATCGTGCCAAAAATGCCAGAGACGACATCACACACAGCTCCACAACGAGGAAGTAGATCTTGAGCCAAAACCCAGTGTGTCCGTTCCAGCACAGGAACCTAAGCCTGTGACTCCCCAAAGAATGGAATCCGCTTCGACTTCCACAAGAGACTCTCCGATCATGCCGCTCTCTTGCAACTACGCTGACACTTCGAAGACTGTGTTCTTGCTAACTGCTATTGTCCACGCCTTGGATGAGAACGATCAACCGTATCCCTGCCGTGTGCTCCTGGACAGTGGCTCTCAAGTAAACTTCGTCACAGCTGATCTTGCGAACCGTCTTGGAAGTACGAAACGACGAGTTAATATCCCGATCAGAGGAATCAACGATGTGAAAACCGTCGCATACGACAAAGTGACGATCAAATTCCGATCCCGTGTATCCGACTACGAAACCCAGGTGCAATGCCTCGTAACACCGAACGTGACAGGAGTCATTCCAGCTACGAAAATCGACATTTCATCCTGGAGCATCCCCTTTGGTATTCAACTCGCAGATCCAGAGTTCTACAAGCCAGAGAAGATCGACATGCTTCTTGGTGCAGAATTATTCTTGCAGCTGCTACGACCTGGTTACATCAAACTCAACGACGATTTTCCAGAGCTTCGCGAAACCACTCTAGGATGGGTGGTAGCCGGAGTGTTCCGAGAGAAACCCGTTGCCAGCAAGACTCAGCATTCGTTAGTTGCATCGATAGACGACACCGAGGAGATTCCACAACAATCGAACATCGATGAGGTAGCAAATCCGAACTCGTTACCCAAGCAGATATGTAAGCAATGCGAAAAGTTGAAACAACGCCGAAAAATACGAAGCGAATGGGACAACCCGAATCAACGAAACCTTCCTCCGCAAGACGCCATTTTCCGACCTTCAAGTTTGCCCTACACACTTCGAGTAACCGACGCTACCCTGAAGACAACCGCCGCTAGTAATCCGCTCAACGACTATCGTTTGGCCGACGTGTTAAAGACCAATCATCGAGTCAGCAGTGTTCCGCCCGCAAACTACCAAATTCTTTCGCAACAAGGATCGAGGAGTACGACACGTTTTCGCCCTGGATTGACAAGCGTGCCAAAAAATACACCACGAACATCGCTCTACCAGAAGGTAGGACGCACGACACGAGAGTATGCTGAACCAGACGAAGTCGCACTTTCGAATGGATACACCTATCGACGAGCAAGCATTCCGACCAAGAGCAACCAGTCGCGATCATCGAAGAAACCTGTTGAAACTTCGTGTCAACCGGGGGGAGTATGTTCCGTACGGAACGTGCGGAAAAAGCGCAAACGACAATTCGTTTACACACCCAATCCGAATGTAGCGAAACACTCACCGAATACAGCCCCCTGTGTGTCCCAGCCTAGCTACGTCACTGGGATCGCGAGTTACCTCGATTGAAGTGAGTTCTACTCGTGAGTGCCTGTGAGAGATTCCCGCCATCATTGTCATCGTCATCGAGGTACTCACTGGCACTCACTGAAATTAAGCGACCGAAGGGACTCGCGGATCGAAAATAAAACTTGTAAAATACTCTTTACGAAAGAAACGAATTCAACGCGTGTTTATTTGATCAACTTTGTTGTTATAATAATGGATAGCAGAAACATAAAAAGAAAACTGGTTTGACAGCAGTGGTGTCGGCATCAGAAGGGGTTGAGCATAGGCGTAGGGATTGTAGGGTTTGCACTCTTAACACGCCCGCTCAAACTCTGCAATCGGTCAATCCAAGATACTCACGAAACTTCCTGAATGCAGGGCCCGGAAGGCTCTTCGTAAGTATGTCCGCCTGTTGCTTCGACGTTGGTACATATTCAACTCGAATCAAATTGCTCTCCAACAGCTCTCGAACGAAGAAGTGTTTCACGTCCAAGTGCTTCAGACGACCAGAATCTTTCGGGTTAGTGGCAATACTCATCGTCGATTGGTTGTCTTCATAGTAGGTAATAGGAGTGATCGGCTTCGCCCCCAGATCTCGCAAAATCCTCACCATCCACTGACCATGGCAAGTAGCTGCGCAGAGAGCGATCAGCTCAGCTTCCGTAGAAGAGAGAGACACGGTAGCTTGCTTCTTCGCGCTCCAGCTCACAGTAGATCCATACACCTTAAATACTGCACCAGACACAGACCGACGATCGGTACAGTCGTTTGCCCAGTCAGCATCCGAAAAAGCTTCGAGCACCGGACCACGATCGCATCCTCGGTAGACAAGCCCATAATCTAGCGTTCCTCGTATGTAACGTAGTACACGGCGCAAATGGACCCAGTGAATTTCGTTGGGGCAAGCCTGAAACTGGCTGAAATAGTTTGCAGCAACAGCCAAGTCCGGCCGAGACGTCAGCGATACGTACATGACGCATCCAACTAGCTCACGATATGGCTTGCTCGTTCTCTTCGCCTCGTCACCTTTTGGTAGTTTCAGCCTGTTCTCCATGGGCGTAGCAATCGGCCTACAGTCCAGCATCTGGAAACGGTCCAAAAGGTGTTCCAAGTAGCGTCGTTGGCTAATCCGAAGGGTCTTCTCCTCGATATTCCGCTCAATCCGCATGCCTAAGAAATTCTTCACCTCGCCCACGTCCGTCATTTCGAATTCGGTGGCGAGACACTTCTTGACCGTTCCGACTAATTTCCCGGAACTGCTGGCGATTAGCACATCATCCACGTAGATGACCAAGATAACTTGCATTTCTCCTGAACCACGACAGTATAGGCAAAGATCGTTACGGCTTCTCACGAATCCCAGACGAACTACGAATTTGTGGAATCGTTCGTTCCACGACCTTGCTGCCTGCTTAAGGCCATACAGAGACCTGTTCAAACGGCAAACGAGTCCGTTCTGCTCTTCGAAGCCTTCCGGCTGACGCATATATATTTCCTCCGATAACTCTCCGTTGAGGAAAGCGGTTTTAACGTCCATTTGGTGGACGGTCCAACCTTCATGGTTCGCCAGTGCCAGCACCGTACGTAGCGTGTCCATCCGTGCGACAGGCGAATACGTGTCGGAGTAGTCAAACCCCGGCTTCTGGGTGAATCCTCTGGCGACCAATCTCGCCTTGTACCTTGGAGCCTCTTCGTCATCGGATTGCTTCAACTTGAACACCCACTTACACGTAACGGCATTCCGACCCTTCGGCAGCTCTGCTAAGGTCCATGTCTCGTTTCTCGCTAACGAATCCATTTCCTCCTGCATCGCTTGCTTCCACAAAGGCCAATCTTCCCTCTTTCGACACTCCGCAACTGTATTGGGCAAACGCTCCACGTACGACGTCGCATTCAATGCGAACCCGGCGTAATCAACTTCATAGTCTCTGTGCCACGACGGCACACTACGATTCCGCACTGGTCGCGCACATGGATCGGCTTCACCTCCCGGCACAAGATCTTCATCAACGAAACTCGTAAACTGTTCATCATCGTGTTCAACATCGTCTACAGAGTCATCAGCATTATAGCCACGATCAGAACAACCGGCGTCACTGTCCACATCACTTCGCTCTTCTTCAGTGTCATTAGCAAGTTCACCAACACGAATCACCGAAACACTATTTTGTTTCTTCGCTTTCTCTTCTCTGAACGCTTGCTGCTCCAAAAAATCCACATCGCGAGCGACCACGATCGATTTATCCTTTGGGTTCCACACCAGGTATCCTTTCGCCGCGTACCCAACAAAAACGCCCTTCCATGCCTTTGGGTCTAGCTTCCTGCGGCGCTCTTGTGGCACATGCACATAGACGGCACATCCGAAGCTCCGAAGTCTGGAAACATCCGGTCGTTTTCCTTCCCAAAGCTCTGCTGGAGTTTTGTTCGGGTCAATAGCAGTTGTCGGCGATCTGTTGACAACGAACGCTGCGGTCTGAACTGCTTGAACCCAAAACGTTTTCTCCAGTTTTGCTCCTTCAAGCATCGCACGAGCCCTCTCGATGATCGTGCGATTCATCCGCTCGCTCGTTCCGTTAAGCTCCGGGGTATACGGAACAGTCCACTGGATTTCGATCCCTTTCGTACTGCAAAATGACTGGAACGCCTTATTCTTGTATTCGCCTCCGTTGTCACAGACGAACCGGGAAATGCGCGTACCGAATTTAGCAGTGACTAACGCCTCGTAGTGCACAAACCAATCAAAAACTTCGTCCTTCCTCTTCATGGGAAAAATCATGACGAAGTGACTCCAATCGTCAATGAATGTGACGAAGAATCGTTCGCCGTTCCGTCCGATTGGCGACACCGGTCCACATACGTCCGAGTGGACAACTTCTAGCACTCGCGAAGATCTCTTACCGACGCGCGCGGGAAAAGGCTTTCGCGTTTGTTTACCGATAATGCACGGCTCGCAAATCACTTCACTTTTGTCCGAACATTTCTTCACAGGTTGCAAACCGTCGACCATTTCTCTACTAATCAACTGTTCGAGCTGCTTCAAGTTCAAGTGGCCGAACCGGCGGTGCCACAACTCCAGCTCCTTTGTGATACGACCACACGCAAACGCTGACGCACCACTGTCACAGTCTTCGATCTTAAAAAGATCCAGTTCGTAAAGTTTTCCACGTCGCGCACCGGTTGCCACTATTTCGGACCCGTTGTAAATACTGACTCGTCCATTCCCGAACACAACGCGCATGCCTTTCTTCTCCACATTCACCACCGAGAAAAGATTGAAACGCAGCGATGGGACGTATAGCACGTTCGTCACTGTACATGGAATGCACTTTCCATTAACGACGGATTGCAATCTCACCGTCCCCGAGTAGTGCGCTACGATTGACTGTCCGTTTTTGGCCACCGCGATTTCGACCGGCTTTGGCAGCGGTACAAGCTCGTCGAATAACTCCTTGTCCTTTGCCATATGATCCGAGCAGCCGGAGTCCACAAACCATTGCACCGAACACCGATCGTCGCGATCATCACTCACCGTCGTGGTAACAAACACAACCTCATTACGATCAGCCAAATTCGCTTTGGACTGATGTTTACTCACGTTCGCACTTTTCTTCTGCTTATTCTTCGGACAGTCTGACACTTTGTGCCCTTCTTCTTGGCAGCCAAAGCACCGAAGAGGCATTTTCTTCTTCTCGGTTTTCTTCTTGGATCCTGCAAACGCCGCCACCTCCAGCTTAGCAGAGGAGAATTCCAAACTTTCACCACCTCGCTGCTTTATTTCCTCATCCAAAAGACGACATTTGACGAACTCTAGATTCAAATTTTCCTCGGGCATTGTCTCTAGAGCCGTCACGACGGTCGAGTAGGCCGGACCGAGGGTGAGCAGTAGGTGGCAAATCACGTCCAGCTCCTCGATGACAGCGCCCGTTCCTCGGTACTCCCTTACCAGGCGATCAAACCGAAGGAAGTGTTCCTGCAGGCTTCCGGATTCCAGTCGCAGCGACAGCATTTGTCTTTTTAAGTGCATACGACTGGCGATGCTCTTCCGCTCGAAGACGCGGACCAGAGCATCCCAAATCTCTTTGGGCGTCGTCTTCTCCTGCACGTATTCCAATTGGGAATCGTGTATCCGGGAGACCAGTATCGATTTGCACCTTTTATCTTTCTTCGCGCGTTTCGTCCGTCTCGTCAGCTTTGCCGCCTTGACGTCGTTGCCATCGTCCGCTTCATCCTGCAGCTCCGGCAATGTAGCAGCCTCCGCCTCCACGCACTCGATGAGTTCGTGCTCCTCCAACAATACGCGCATGCGATACTTCCATGCCGTAAAGTTTGTTCCGTCGAACAATGGCAGCAGGAACCGTTCGTGCTTCTCTTCCTCCGTCATAATTTCACTTGCCACTCGCGGTAAACGTTACTGGGCACCGTAACCTGAAATTAAGCGACCGAAGGGACTCGCGGATCGAAAATAAAACTTGTAAAATACTCTTTACGAAAGAAACGAATTCAACGCGTGTTTATTTGATCAACTTTGTTGTTATAATAATGGATAGCAGAAACATAAAAAGAAAACTGGTTTGACAGCAGTGGTGTCGGCATCAGAAGGGGTTGAGCATAGGCGTAGGGATTGTAGGGTTTGCACTCTTAACACTCACCACATCAGTAGCGAGACGATGAGTGCTAGCGCGTCGCGAATGTTCCACGCGCGTCTGGAACACGTGTCCGGCTAGAGCGCGAACTTTCTAGAACGTGTACGCGCTAGTATAAATACGTGACCATCTCACCCGTACGATCAGTATTGTTTCAACATCCGCGCGAATAAGATCGAGTGTAATAAGTGAAAAGTGACTCAAGTAAATAGTGTAATGTATATAGTATAAGTGCAGAGTAAAATAAAGTGAAGTAGTGAGTAGTGATTGATAAGTGTGGTGCATCCTTTCATTCCGAAATCCCGACCCACGAAATACAGTCCACCCGACCCGACCGGAGTTGGCCACGGTGAACAGCGCCAACACCGTCCAATTGCAATGTTGTCGTGCATTCGCAAGTTGTTAGAGAAGATGACTCTCTTTCGACTGGATAAATGGGTTGAATAGGTTGAATCGAATGGCATGCTGTCAGATACGCAGTTTGGTTTTCGCCGAGCCAAAGGAACGAACGACTGTCTTACGCTGTTTTCTTCAGAAATTCAACTTGCCTTTGCCCAAAAAGAGCAGATGGGTTCAGTGTTTTTGGATATTAAGGGTGCTTTTGACTCAGTTTGTGTTGATGTCCTTTCAGACAAACTCCACGCAAGTGGCCTTTTATCAATTTTGAACAACTTTTTGTACAATTTGTTGTCCGAGATGCATATGAGTTTTACTCATGGCAGCTTGACAGTTTCACGAATTAGCTACATGGGTCTACCACAGGGCTCATGTCTGAGTTCCCTTCTTTATTATTTTTATGTGAGAGACATTGATGACTGTCTCATGGAAAATTGCTCGTTAAGACATCTTGCAGACGACTGTGTTGTTTCTGTCACAGGACCAACAACATCCGAACTACAAGAACCCTTACAAGATACTGATACCCTGAAGATACAGCGGATTCAGTACCATTGTCTTCGCATCGCGCTAGGCTGCATGCACTCGACTCACACAATGAGTTAAGAGGTACTTGCAGGAGTACAGCCCCTGACAGATCGTTTCGCGGAGTTAATACTCAGGTTCCTCATCCGTTGTGAGGTTCTCAATCCATTGGTTATTGAAAACTTCGAAAAGCTGCTTGAACATAATCCTCAAACTCGTTTCATGAATGTGTACTACTGGTACATGACGCTTTAGGTCAGCCCATCTTCGGTTAACACCAATCGTGACAACTTCCTAGACTTCGACTGTTCCTCTGTAGTATTTGATTTGTCCATTAAGCAAGATATCCATGTTACACCAGATCACTTTCGTCCAAAGTTTAGCCCTCCTATGTTTGCAAGTAAATTCGGGCATGTCAGCGAGAACCGACAGTTTTTCACAGATGCGTCAAAAATGGATGATATCACTGGTTTCGGTGTTTACAACGATTCTCATAGCGCCTCCTTCATGCTTCAAAAGCCATGTTATGTATATGTTGCTGAGCTAGCAGCTATACATTACACCTTAGAGTACATCAGTTCTCTCCCACCTGAGCACTTCTTGATTTTTTCCGACAGTTTAAGTTCTCTGGAGGCTGTTCGGTCAATGAAGCCGGTGAAGCACTCAGCGTATTTCCCGAATAGAATACGCCAGGCATTGAGTGCTTTGTCAATTCGCTCTTACACTATTACCCTAGCTTGGGTCCCTTCCCATTGCTCCATTCCGGGAAATGAGAAAGCGGACTCTCTGGCTAAGGTAGGCGCTAAAGAAGACGATGTTTACGATCGTCAAATCGCCATCGATGATTTTTTTGCATTGGCCCGTCGGGAGACCTTGATCAGCTGGCAGCAGAAGTGGAGAGACGGAGAAATGGGTAGATGGCTGCATTCCACATTTCCACAGGTGTCGAAAAAACCATGGTTTAAGGGGTTGGGCATGAGCCGTGATTTCATTCGTGTCATGTGTCGGCTTAGGTCCAATCACTATTCGTTAAGCGCGCATACCCACCGTATTGGGCTCTCTGAAAGCAATCTCTGTGTTTGCGGCGTGGCTTACCAGGATATCGAACATGTTGTGTGGGGATGCGGTGAGCATCGTGGCATCAGATCCGAGCTGACTGAAACTCTCCGGATCCGAGGAAAACAGCAGATACCTGTCGGGGAGGTGTTGGCGGGCCTAGATTTAGTATATATGAATTTAATCTATCTGTTTTTGAAACGTGTCAATATCCGAGTTTGATTGTCTCTCCTTTTCCCCTTCAAATTGTCCTCTTCTCGTCGTGTCTCCCATAAACCGTTTTTGTTTAGATTCGTTTCAGATCTGTACATCCTGTCCCTTCAAGCTCCATCAGCATAGTAGTCTAAGTAACTTAAGAAATCGCGAAAAATCCTTTCCTTTCCTGTTGTACAAATGTATTCCCTAACCTTAAAACTTCCCCAAACTAACATAGTTTTTAAAAGAAATACAAACTTTAAAATATAAATAACATGGGGTAAGACACTCATTAATATTGGTATTATTATCCGTTAATACGGATTAATATATATTATTTTTAGGATATCATCGAGTTACCTACGATTTTCCTAAAGAAATCTGACAGATGTATCTTGAATTTAAGTCAATGTTGGGGGTTTAAAAACAAGAGGCTAGGGATCGTGGATTGTATGTCTTGCCGATCTGACATACCATAGGAGACAAATTGCATCGGAACCAAGTTGCGGAATGGCCCGGAGATCGTAGAAAGATGTGAGGCATTGATGACAATGGAGCTTCACTGAATGTGATGCATCGTACAAGGTGCCAGGTGCCAGTCTCCTTCTAGCCAGACTACCAGATTGATTGGCATCAAACAGTGTGGTCTGTTGCATCGGACGGATTTCTCATAAATATTTTATTAAAAGGGTCAACTTAAATCTTCAAACTAAGTTTAGTGAATAATGGCATATGGTCCGTGGTCCGCCGTGCGGCGCAGCTTAGTCGTTATGCTGGAACATGACGGCAGCCACATCGATTTTTCGGATGCAGCTTTTGATCCTGTTGGTAAGTTGCTTGGTGTTCTTGGCCTTCCAATTATCCTTGTATATCATGGAGCTCAAAAGACCGAAGAAATCCTCGATAGGACGGCACTGTGGCAAATTTGTCGGATTCCGGTCTTTTGGGACATATGGTATATTTTGGCTCTCCAAATACGTTAGCGTTTTTTTTTTTTTGCGTAGTGCGATGATGCCTTGTCCGGCCAAAACACGTATTTGCCATCCGAGTGATGTTGTTTAAGAAATGGGATGAGTATTTTCTGCAAACACTCTCTTTGGTACACCTCCTGGTTGATGGCCAAACCGCTTGGTTTGAACCACGGCTTCGAAATTCCCTTATCAGATATTACGATGTATAACATAACCTTCGATTCTTTTGGAGGAGTAGTAGATTTGTCCTTAGTGTAGAATCGGTCGTTTCCCGGTATCTGGGACTTCGAAAGAGAAAAGTAGCTTTCGTCGTCCAGAACGAAAGATTTTCCGCCGTAATTCCGAGTCATCCAGCGGCATTGGGATTTCACGGTTTGAACCTGCTCATCTGTGTACTCTGGGGATCTGGTTTTCTTTCTACACACTATTCCTTCTTTCTTTAGCGTCTTGCAGATGAGTGACTTCAAACAATGGAACTTTCGGGCTGCTTCCCGTTGACTTACCGAATCCTTGTTGTTGAACATGTTGCGCAGCGTCTTTTCATTCATTATTCTCGCTGGATGGCCGCAACCTTTCTTCCGGGTTACTCTCGTGCATGCCAGGATACGGTATACGGTGGATACCGGAACATTTTCACGACAAAAATGGTCCATCGTGTATTTTTTTCCACGATCTTCGTTCGCTTGAAAGAATTGTTTAACGCGCGCGCGCAGTTGAAAATTTTCTGGAGAGTGCAACGATTCATTCATCTAAAGTGACATTTCTATGCGGCCGTTTTTGTTCGAATAGAAAAGTATTGAAATCATTCTCATTTTTTAGTGGACACCCGTTACTCGGAAATTAATTTTCCAAGTATTGCAGTAGTCACTGATCAATGCTTAATACGCTGGATACTAGCACATCACCCTATATGAAATTGCACATATATTTAAGGGAGCTATTATCTTGAGTAGCTTTGTACAGAAACATTCGTTCTGATTCTTATTGTTATATGAACGATATATAGAAGAATCTAATCAATTCCTGTAACTAAGAGTAATTTTTATTCAAGTTTCAATCCATGAAGTATAAGAAAAATGATTCGCAAAATAATAAACAATTAAAAGTTTGCTTTTGTTGGTTCTCAATAGCTTTGAGATTGTGTAAGAGCAGTGTATTTTACCAGTTGAAGGATGCCATTGCTTTGTACAGCAGATGCAGGTAAAATATGATCGAAAAATATTTTTTAAGGATTTTGTAATGTACTCATGGTACATTTTCAAACACCATCGACCTTTCATCCTTGATTTTAGTCACTACCAGCTGGTTTTGAGAACAATGACGATGACTGTAAACATCAGATGACCAGCTGGTGTTGTTGTGTACACAAGACCAGCTGGTGAATCGAGAACAAAGAAAAAATGGTAAACATCGATCCGGCCGGAGAAAACTGTCATGAACATCAGGATAATTGCATGGGCGGCGATGATCGAAAAGGGGCAGCGAAATCGATGGCGAAATCTGAGAAAGACGAAATTTAGTGATCTACTAAAGTCTATGTGGTGAAAAAAATCGCAATAATATTGTAAGTTTACTTTTTATACGAATTGAAATATATAAATTTCATATTTTTCCACTTTTATTTATCCTTTGTTTATGTTTTATTGTGTTGTAAAACATAGAAACCAACACTTTATAATAAAATAAGAGTCGTGAAATTAAGGCATTTGAACATATCCCAAGTAACCACAAGCATTATAACATTGCACGTATTCTACTGCATATCAACACCATTGATGCAACATTGCTTTTATTCAACAAATTTCAAGAGCTGTCAAGCAATAAAGCATTAACCCTACATTACAAATGTATCAATGCACTAACATCACTTTATAAATTGTACTGCTGCATTAATATTACTTTATAAGTTGCTTCATTGCTTTATCGTCCTTTTTGCATTAATTTAACTGTAAAAGTGCCCTTTTCCACTTTTAAACTACTTTAATGGTAGGCTTGCGGCAATGCAGCTGCATTATATATGCAATTATATAATGCTCCATGGTTACTTGGGATATTTCTATAAAACATCAATTTTCTGCATAAAACAATCACAAATTTCTTCGAAACATAATGATTCGATATTTTTATGGTGTTCCCAACAACTTTCTACGATTTATGAAAAATTCAAACAATGTCTACATAAGTTTTGTAGCTTGTGAATATTTATAAGAACGTTTTTGATATATTTTCTTGGTTATCCTGTTATTGTTGATGTTGTTACAAAATATATTCATGCCTGGTTGTAAAGCATATATCGGTTAGTGAAAGTGCTGAAGACACCAAATGGCTCAGATTAATATTATGCTGGAAATAAATCCAAAACTTGAATGTTCAAAGTAGTCCCGTCTGACGGTTTCTAAATTAGGCATGTTTTAATTTAAGAAGCTTACAAAACTGAGATCAGCGCTCCACTCCACTGTTTTTTTGAGTGTGATCTAGCGTTGGGCAAATTTGTCCATAACATCGATGTTACTGAATCGATTCACCGATTCAATTGAATCATTTGAATCGATTCGAATTGAAATTTACAAAATTTTAAATGAGACCAAATGCATTTGCATTCGTTTTTAACATCTTTCAATGAAATCAGTTTGAAATGCAATAGAATATATACAATACTTCATGGCGGGTTCAAAATCCTGTTTCATCAACTCTTTAAGAAATACTAATTGATTTCACCAAAATGAATCGAATCAAAAAATTGAAGGAAGAAAACCGATTCAACCGATTTTGGGTGCTCCAAACATCGATTCAAAAAGCGATTAATCGGAATGAAAACATCGATTCAAAATCGCCCAACGCTAGTGTGATCCCTTTATTGGTTATCCCGAATGTGAACTATTCAATCGAAGATTTGATTTGCAGTATAGCCTGTGTATCATTTTTAACAAACACTTTTTCGGATAGATGAAAACAATTGAAGAGCTACTATTATATTTGTTTTAAATATATTTTTGCATTTTACATTTGTCTCGTTCACAGTTTACTTTTGTATATTTTTCTACTACTTTCACACTTTGCGTTATTTTTTTTTGTATTTTCTGCAATTATAAGATTACCTGTCAATAGTAATATACTTCTTCTGCGATACCATTACTGTTCAATGCTACTATAAATGTATAAAACTAAACCGGTTAATGTATATATGGTTTAATTTATTTACTCCTCTAGTTCATAGTATTAATCAACATTCTTAATTTTATTCAAAGAAGTAAACATAAATCTTGTTTTTTTCTTTATCTTTTTGTTGACTCATTGAACCTTCTGGATTGATACACAGTAAACATTTTCGTATGTTTGTCAACTGTAGTATCGTCTAATATACATGTCTTAAATTTTCTACTTTGAAATAAATCTAAATACAATGTACGATATTATCTAGTAAATAGAACATAGAAAATGATCCATTTCAACATATAAGAATCATGTACGGCTTCCTTATTTTTGTTATCTCCGATCTGATCCGAACAAAAAATTGTATTTACACACTTATTGGATATTTTGATTATGTTTAATCGTATTAAACCTATTCTCTACGGGGCATGTGCAGTCGATAATCAGGAAAAATGATTGGAGATTTATCACCACTAGTAATGATGTAATTGAATGACGGTCGACTGTGGATTCGAAAATAGAGTGCATCTATTCAGGTATGATGTTTGTCTTCCAGGGCCGAAGTTTTCTTCCAAATTTCCGAACCGAGGCATAAGAAGACATTACTTTATAAGCTGTTCGCATTCAGATTTTGTTTTTGTCAAGCACATTTTCAGTTGTATGTAGTCCGATTGGGCGTTTCCTTTATTTCACTAAGAAATAAGCAGGAATGTTATCGACAACCAGAGGACTCAGAGGATAAGCGTTTTCGATTAAGTTTATGTGTCCAAGTTCGGCAGAAATATATCATATTATTATGTAAATGGAAAATCGAAACAAAGTAATGTTGATTTTTTTTCAAATTGAAACCGTTAAGTTTATCAATGCAGGTTTAATCTCATCTGAATCAGCCGAAGCTGAAAAATAAGGCAAATCAATCAGCTAACCTAGTGCACACTAGTAAATAGTAACATTTAAAGTGAATTCTTAATTTACCAATATTTATAGCTGACACACTTGCTAATTGCTAATTAATCTTGGATTGGGTAAGAGAGAAACAAAAACGAATCAAAATACAACATTTAACAAATATAGATATTCTAAAACAGTACTAAGAGTGAGGTGTATATTAAACTGAAGTTTTAAACATTATGCTTAGAGGTCATCCATTAGTTGCGTAAGAGATATTGGGATAAAGTGAATTAATATTTCTCATGCCCCATACATTTCTAAAGTACAAACAACATTTACTAAGGGGTAAAGGAAGATTAATACTAGTCAAAATCTGTAACGCAACTAATGAATGGCATTTTAGCTAATGCATTTGCGGTTTGGTTCATACTCAGCAGTAAACTATCCTTAAATAACGCATAATATATGTACGTATAGCTCTATAGATACTTCACCACTAACTGCTAACTTTCAAATAACCACTTAGTGGTATTCCTCGGGCACGTGAAGGGGAACCAACACAGCTTAATAAATAACAGTATTTATCAGACTCGGGTGAGACTGAGAGTATCCGGAAGATTAATTTTGATGATTTTGTTTGCAACAATTAATTTATGGAATTTCAATTCCAAAGTCAATCGACATGAATGCACCAACTGGTGTAAAATGTCACAAATAAATATAAAAAAAAAAAAAAAAAAAAAAATTCCAAAGTCAATGAAAGGTTGCATTTCTCATTATATTAACATAGTCCTCTGTTTCTGCTGGAATGCATCAATTTTCCCTTTCAGCGAGGGCTGCCTGGTAGCATATCACAAAAATAGTAGCTGAGCTGAAGGGCGGCAGTTGGTTTTGAAAATGTGAATGCAATTCTGAACAATGTTGCATGCGAAACGTGATTTGAAGTAAATCGGTACATTTTGTATTTCAGCGAATTCCAAATGCCCAGATTGTCAATAAAAACGTAATGTTTAATATTATTTCAAATATGCTCAAATTTCAAATGGTAGTGTCCCATTAAAACTGTTTGCGAAAAACCACGTTGTGTTTTATTTTGTATCTACTGTTAGATATGAACAACAACCTTGGTAGGTATTTTGGAAAAATAAAGAGCTTATAAATGGAAAAACACAACACCTATATTCTCAAGATTCAGCAAAAAAATTGTATAGAATTATACCATCAGTATAATGAAACAGAGTTGTTTTTATATAATGAGAAATGCAAACAGCGCACGGCTTCGAATTAGCTCTTGATATTGCACACATAATTTACTGCTTTCGATTATAGTATGGCTGATGATACACAAAACAAAATTTTAGTACTATCATAACGCAAAAAAAATCTTTACTTCGATTAAAACGAAACATATTGAAACTTCTCCGAATCGAGTCTTTAGGGATCTTCACAAATTAGGTACTCTAAACTAGTACATATTCGGTCGTCGCTAGTGTGGTCTCTATGTTCCATCAATGGAATACAAATTAAAAACTTTTTCCTCTTGGCGTTATCTAATTGCAAATATCTTGGTTTCGTCGGAAATATATCTATTTTCAGTAAAACAAAACTTTTCTAAAAAATAAAATCACTGTTGTCAAAACAACGTAACACATCATTTTCACATGTATGTTTACTTTAAGGATTATGATGAAAGAGCTTTTCGAAACCATTCCATATTTACTGGAAATCGTTGTGGTTTCTGCGAGCTCCCCAGGCCATCGTATCGTTTCTTGCATTAGCCGAGGAGATAACGCTTGTAGCGTTGGCGTTATGGTCATCGCTTCCAGCGGCGTTACTGCAATTAACAATGGCAGACTGTCGTTCTGAAATTTCCGGTATGTCACCTGCCTTCTGTCGGTCTGAATCCGCATGATGGTCGGCGACATCCTGCTGCTGTTATAGCCAGGGTGGTCGATTCATCGAATTCATTGCATCATAAGGCTTATGCATTCCAAGGGCGTGATGATAGGCGCCAGGTTGGCCATACGCCCCTGGAGGTGGTCCATGAGCACCTGGAGCACCTAGCCCAAGGCTTTGATTCAACATCATTTGGGCACGAAGCTCTTCTTGTCGTATATATTGCTGATGCAGAGGATCTAACTGATTCATAAATTGATATGGTGCACGAGACGAGGGATGCGAAAGGAACTGATGGTACGGAGAGGCTGCTGGTGGGGGTTGGTGGGCAGCTGCAGCTGCTGCTGCAACTGCAGCTACAGCAGAGGCAGTGGATGCCGATGAGTTATGTGATTTATCGGTCGCATCCGTTGACGCTGCTCCTGAAGAGGACGATCCTCGGTGACTAGATGTAAGGTAGGGGTAAGGGTTCGGATTATTGCGGAACTCATCCAGGTATGAAGAATTTTCACCATACAGGCTAGATGGCAGACCAAGCCCTGTAGGCCCAGTTCCAAAATTGAAGGCGCTACCTGGAACAGCTGTTTTCAGTGAAATTGCAGATGGCTCAGAGTTTCCGGTGGTGTTGGATCCAACATTACCAGGGGCATTTGAAGTCGAGTTCGACTGACTACTAGACGAGTTTGACGATTGGCTGTTCTTGAGGCCAGGATACGCTTGGAATCCTTGATGGGCCGCATTAGGTTGTGGCTGTTGATGCTGATGTGCTTGTTGTTGCTGTTGCATCTGTTGTTGCATTACCTCTTGTGTGTCCTTCTTTTTTCGACTTCTTTTGGGTTTCGTTGGTTCCACTTGAGCCGGCGTGTTGGATACCGTGGGAATATTCAATGGCACCTTTTGTCCTTGGTTCAGCATGTCATTCCTTTGGTGGTAATTGGTTCCATATGTACTTGATTGATCCCGAGTCGCACTGTAGGCCATCGATGAGTTGAACATTTGCTGAAGAGTTGATGTTGTGGAAACTGCTGTTGAAGAAGCGCCCGATGGATGATTTGGTAGATTTTTACCAAACATGTGAGCAGCTGGCGGCATGTTTTTGTCGTAAAATCCGGAAGATCCATCAGATTGATACAACGACGAAAGGGAAGCCAGATTCCTCAATGCAGGGTCTATCAACGATGAAGTTGTAGATCCACTGAATGATTTGTATCCAGAGCTAAGATCCATATTACCCTGCTGCTGTTGAGGAGCATTACTTGTGGGTCTTTGTTCGTAAGTTCCAGATGAAACGTTCCCACGAATGTTACTTCCTGCAACCAAATCGCTTGTACTGCTTTTCGGTTGCTGCGGTTGTTGCATATTGTAAGCATTTGCACCACTCATGTCATGAGCCTTATTTGAATTCGTTTGCAACTGATCATATCCACTTGCGCTTCCAGTATATCCCATCTTTGTAAGGTCTTGGTGTTGCGTTTGACTTCCGCTGGTTGCACTACTACCGCTATTACTGCTGGTACCAGGGAATCCACGTGGAAAGCTCATAGTAGCCGCACGATTGAACATATCAAAAGCCTTGGATTTAGAAATCGAGATGTCCATCGGACTTCCATAACTCATTGCTCCCATGAGCTCAAACATTTGCTGCTGCTTGGCAAGCTCTTTATCCTTGGGCACTTCAGCAGTAACTGCCTTACTTCCCATGTTCATAGGAATATCTTGCTGTTGCTGCTGAGGTGGATTTTTATTACTGCTTGCCGCGCTTTCGTTACTGCCACTGTTGTAGCCTAAATTAATCAGTTCAGGTACCTTGGTTGCCGAATTTTTGCCAACATCTTGTCCAACATGTGAACTCTGGCCAATATGGTCATACGCTTGCCTACCGTAACTGGATGTGTAAGGATTGTTACTAAGTAGGTTACTCAAATGACTATGGTGCTGTTGTTGCTGCTGCTGATGTTGTTGTTGATTAGATTGAGAATGAGCGGGTGTTAAATTACTTAAACTGGGGGTTTGTAGCTGTTGTTGAGTTTGCTGTTGGCAGGATGGTGGTGTTTGATGGTGTTGCTGTGGTTGTTGTTGTTGCTGCTGTTGTTGAGTGGGTAACTGCGGTTGCAAATGCTGAACATTGTGATGTGCTGGTTGAGGCTTCTGTTGCTGTTGATGCTGCTGCGCTTGCGGTTGCTGCTGATGGTGATGCATATGAGCAGGAGCAGGGACACTTGAGTTCATGCCCATCGAGTTGTCGGGTGGTGTACCGTACTGGTTGTAGTTTTGCTGCTGATTCCACTGTGTTTGAGTATTCAGTTGTGGTGGAAGTTGCGGTTGTTGCTGCTGAATTGGCAGCTGAGATCCTGTATTTTGAATTGGTTGTTGCTGCTGCTGCTGCTGCGGTGACGTTTGCATTGGTTGTTGGGATAGACTATTTACGGGCGATTCTGGAAGAACAACTCCTGCAGCTGCCGCGGCTTGCTGGGGAGTTATGATGGGAGGTGCTAGCTTCAAACTATTGTTGGTAGTACCTTGTGGAATAGCTGGAAGACTTGATTGCGGTGGTTTCGGAGACATCGGTTGAAAGGGAGACAACTGCCCTTGGGAGTATGGTGAATTTGGATCTTGCTGGGAATACGGCGAACTGTGGTTTGACTGTGAGAAAGGCGAATTCGGGCTTTGGTGAATGGGAGTATTTGGTTTCGATGTATGCTGCTGTGGTTGAGGTGGTTGTTGCTGTTGTTGATTGGATTTCTGCACTTGTGATGGCTGGCTTTGCGATTGGTGTTGAGGTGTTTGGTAAGGCGATGACGGCGATGGATGAAAAGGCGACTGACTGCTGACGGATTGAGCCGGGCTTTGTTGTACTGAAGATTGAGGTGCTATTGAATTGTTGCTGTATGGAGACAGTGGCCCTGAAGATGCAGGAGAAGCTATCGGTTGCTGCTGCTGATTGTAATTCTGATTTGGTTGTTGCTGCTGCTGCTGATAAGGTGAATTAGGTTGTTGCTGGTAAGGCGAGGACTGTTGATTGTGGTAAGGAGAATTTGGATTTGTACTGGGACTCATTGATGAATTGTAATCCGACTCCTGGGAAGCAGGTTGTTTGTACTGGTCAAAACTTTTAAAGTTTTCTACATTAGTATTGCTAGTACTAGGATTAGCATTTGCACTGTACGAGTAATTGCCGTAGAGATTATTTCCCGTCATTCCCGTATTAGAACTATACAAATGTTGAGAGTATTGTGGGTAAGGTGATGGTAAATCTCTTGGACTACAACTTTTCTCAGGACTACTCTTTGTGGTTGTGTCTTGATAGAATCCAACCTTGATAGCACCATTCAATGGATAAGGACTTTTTTGTGTTTCGTCCAGTTTAGGTGACGTCATAATAGGCGATGCTCCCATCGGACTGGGATAAGGCGCCGGGTAAACTCCTATTCGCTCATCTATCCCAATTCTTGGACTATCCGGATCTTGACTAAACGAAGATCTCTCCGACACCGTACTGCCAGTACTGGCCTTTCTCTGCCTGGGCGCAGGTAATGAAGGATAACTTGGGCTTTCCAAACTTGGCACCAACGGTACATTCAATCCAGATTCTGATGGAGATGCATATTCACTACCCTTCCCACTCTCAGACGGGGAATTTTTACTGGCGTTTTCATCTCCCTCCTCTGACTTCTTTGGTTTCTTAGGTGCTCCAAACGCTTTGAACCAAGCGCTCAAATTCGGGGTTGCCGAAGGTTTGTCCGATTTCGTCACAGCTTTGATGACCTTTTCAGGTGATTCCACCACTTTACTTGGGTCTGTCTTGGCAAGCTCAGCTTTGGCCGCTTTGATATCGTCGTGAATAAGCAGACTAGTTACATTAGCACTCTCACCCTTCGAGTTGTTCAACAGTTTTTCGCTCTCGTCTTCCTTTTTATCCACCTTGTTGTCTACCACATCTGCTACATTTTCCTTCTTTTCATCAGCAAAGTTGTGCTGTTGTCCCAAGCCGAAACCTTCAGTATTCAAAACTGTACCCAAGCTCAATTTTGGCTTTGATTCATCCGTCTTGACAATGAGTGAATTTTTAACCTCTTTCAGTTTGTTTGTCGAGCCACCCAACGGAAAAAGCTCTTCTGGTTTGTTGAGATTCTGCATGGAAGTAAGTAAATTTCCTTTCGATTTTCCTGGCTGCAATCGATCAATTGTACGATGCACTGTTTCCCGCTTGCGAGAACCCAACTGGCTTAGTTTTTCTTTCAATGACTTACGTTTGGGTTCCTTCGGTTCTTTCTTTTGTGAGTGAGGCGGAATAATCGGTGGCGGACCAAGATGAGGACGGTCTGGCGGTGTTATCGCAGATACTGGAACTACAGTTGTGTTAACCACTGCCGGTTGTAGAGGATGGGGTTTTATTACGGGAGCGGTAGCAGCGGATATGTTGACGTTGTTGATAGATTCCTTAAGGGGATTTGTATCATACGATATCTCCTTGGAGTTCTTTGTTTTAGAAGCTTCTTTTGGCAATGAAGTAGAAGCCGGAATCATCGGTTTTGGAGACATAGGTAGTGAAGGAATTGACGCAGGCATTGTGTTCAAAGACGACGAAACTACCGACGGTGTTATCGGGATAATATGAGTGCCGTCCGGTTCTTCCTCAGGCAGCTGGGAAAGTGGCATGGGTTTTCTGAAATCCGCAGCATCAATCTTGGCAGTCACAGCATCGAGATCATCCATAATGTATCTAGAAGGTGAGTTACTCGCAGAACTGTATTCAGAAAATCGTGGCGTATTTTCTAACCACTTGTTGATGTCCTTTAGAGTTTGCTCAGTTTCTAGCTCCAGAGCTTCCATGTTTGCACCAGAAGCTTTAGGCGGTTTGCTTGCTGTGATAGGGTTTGGTTTTACAGTAGTGTTGTTTTGAGAACTTTTACTAGATTTCTGTGTTTGCTTTTTACATGGATCCGTCTTAACCTTCGGAGGCTTTGATATCTTCTCCACTGGGGACGCTACAGGAGTCGCCACTTTGAGTGTAGGAATTTCAGTCGGTGAATCGTCGATGAAATCATACTCATCGCAAGGATCAATTTTCCTTTCAGATTCTCGTTTGTCCGTTTTGTCATCCATGTAGGAGAGTCTGGGTTTCTCTACTACGGGAAGTGGCTCTATTGGTGCTTTAACGTCCTCTAAAATCGGAGAGTCATCAATACATTCACTAGGCTGGTCCCGCTTTCGTTTGTTCTTACCTGTTTCTTTGGTTTTTGCAGGTTTTTCACTTTCCTCTGTACCCTTTTGCTGCTTGCTGGGGGTTGTTGAGGCACTTGAACTGGTATTTTGTGTTTGATTAGATTTTTGCTTCTTTCGACTGATTTCCTGAGGTTTAGCTTTTTGCTTTGTGGGTTTTTCTTGCGTCACTGACGTCGAAGTGGAAGTTTGAGGTGCTGCTTTCTGCTGATTACGTCGACGCTCTTTGATGAGGTCATATTTGTCTCTGATGTCCGGCGTCAATGGCCTTGCGGGATCAGATTTTCCTTTGTCAGTATCATCAAGATCTTGGTCAAACTCCATAGAGTGATCCGACATTGATGAATATCCATCTCTGATTGAAGGCAATGGACTGGGAGACCGAGAAAAGCTTCTATCTCTAGGAAGCGTCGTGTATTTGGAGAAATCTTTTGGTTGTTTCTTTGAGGCACTTTTGATTTCTTTGTCCACAGGATCCACGTTTTTATTTACCTTCGGGATTTCTTCTATGACCTCCTCCTCATTGCTAGATGAGACTACTGAGGTTGTATCAAAACTTTTGTTTTTAGATTTTTTGCTCTTTCCACTCTTGGCTTTTGATTTGATTTTCTTAGGTTTTTCTTCACTTTTGCTTTTTGTCTTTGTTTTGGCTGCTTTCTGGTTGTTTTTCTTGTGCTTCTTGCTCTTTTTACTGCTTTCAGTAACTGGAAGTTCATCGATGCTATCCTCGGAAGCATATCCCTTGCTATCGTTTTTGATCCGTATTTCATCAATATCCGCGAAAGTGCTGAGGTCTGTTTCTTTGCCATCCTCCTCTTCCATTTGAACATCCTCAATGTTTTCCTCATCGCTCAGCGGCTCTATTTTCTTTTCCTGCGCTTTTTTCTTGCCACGAGGTTTAGTCGGAGAAGGTGTTCCAGAGCTTAAGGAACTGTCCATTTGTTTGGAAGGTTTTGGTTCAATTACAGCTTTTTCCGCTTTACGCCCCTTTCTACCATGTTTTTGTTTCGTTAATTCCTTCTGTTTCTCAGCTTTTTTCGGCGTTGAAGCTGGTGCTGGGCTAGGGGACCTTGACATTGGAGTTGCCGACCTTGATTTGGATCCGGATCTGGACACCGATCGCGAACGCATTTGAGATTTTTTACGCACTTTTTTACCCACGTCATGGTTGGCTGATTCCTCATCTTCTTTTGTAGGTTTAGAATTTTTCTTTTGCTCTTTGGCCTTGGCATCTTTTTTCTTTCCCTTGGAACTGTTCTTCTTTTTAGTTTCCAGCGGTACTGGTGATGGAGATCGAACTTCTTTTTCACACTCAGATTGTTCTTCTATACTCTTGATATCTTTTTCGTCATTTTCATTCTCTTCTTCTCCGGTTTCTTCTTCGTCACTTTTATTTGATTTGAACTTCTTGCTTTTTACTTTTCCCACTTTATCTTTTTCCTTTCGTTTCCGTTTGTGTCCCTTACCGGTCCCTGCTTTACCACTTTTTGGTTCTTCCTCGGCATTGCTTTTACCCTTTTTAGCACTACCAGATGCGCCACTGCTGTGAGATTTGCTTTTCTCTGCACTTTCGCTTGTTTCATGTCTTTCTTTTTTGTTGACATGTTTTACTTTTCCTTCTTTCTTGTCAACTTTAGAATCTTTTGCACTGCTCTTCTTTACATCGTTACTCTTTTTGTGAACACTTTCACCTTTGTTTTCATTGCAAGCTTTACTATTGTTAACACTGGTGCAGCTACCGGATGACTCATTAATATTTTTTCCTCCGAATGGTTTCTCCTTGAAGATTGGATATTCGAGAGATTGCTCTTCGTCTGAGGAGTTCGAGTCAAAGTATTTCTTTTTCGCCTTTTCGAACGCCAATTGCAAGTTGTTAACCATTTCGGTGTATTCTATGAAACAAAAAAAAAAAACAATTATTATAAGTTAAGTTTGCCCGTTGCAGTGCAAAAAAAAGGAATACTCACCATTCGCCTGACCATTGTACAGTCGACAGTTGTTCACAATCAGTTTAAAATCATTGCGAAAGTCACCGAACGTTAGATATTCACCATTATCTAGCTTGTCTTCCATCTTTTGCAAGTCCATCGGCCTGTGTAATACAAAAAGGTTTTTTATTGAATATAAAAGCAATACCAGATGGAAAACTCACCGCCTAATGATAGAATAGTAACGCGGGGCGATGTCTTCATCAACAGGATCCATGAAGGGCCACGCGTCATCGTGATTTTTTATGTACTCAAGTATTTTGTGCATCCCAATCTGCAGGACCTCTTCAGTTTCCGTAAAACTAAACGACGAAATCAGAGTGGAGGTTGAGGTGGTAAAAAAACTGGTTCTATTTTTGTTTTAGTTTGGTGCATCAAAAAGCGTGTTTCGAGTCCATGATTTTGTTCGGTATGGACAGATATGGTGCGATGACATTTATAATGCAGTTGTGAATCATGATGAATACCATTTTCCGTTAAAGGAGGATGAGTACCATTGTCCAGGAGGTGTTCATAATGCACACACAGATTTGATGGAAGGTCAATGAATGGTACACAACCGTGCAGGTTTATTTTACCAGTTGAACGGGTTCGTTGCATTCCGCCACGCGTGTAGGATTGGTTTTGGTATGTACAGGGCAATGGTAAGGAAAGAAAAGGGGTCTTTTAGACTATATTTTTATTTACTACAAGAAACCAAACTAAAAATTGTGCGAATATTAATTGTATCTACAGTATTACAATTTATAATTTACATGCATTTGTTTTTTTTTTCAAAGAATTCAGAAACGTAGACAAATGCGTGATATTTTTTCTACAAGTAAAGCATTAAGTACTAGGAGCTCTGCCATATAAATTGTGTATTTAATCACAAAAATCCCAATTGATTTTTTTAGGGTGTAAAGAATAAGCTACCGTTACAAATTTTTAGAAGCTTTTACTACTCGATGTTCTTGTTTTAAGATTTAATTCTGGAAGTTTATTTGTTTAGGAGTTTTTTTTAGATGCGAATGCCGTCTATAAATACATATCAGTCTAACTAGTAAAAATAAGAAAAACAACCTCACAATTTGAATTATATGCCATTTAAATAAAATAACGTAGGGCAAAATTTTACATTCGTTTATTTGAAATGAGTGCCAAAAGGGCAAAAATAATGACTGACTGTGTTCGACAAACGAACAAAATAAAACCTACATTGACATTATGAGAACAAACCAAATGGCAGAAATTCGGTAAAATGAGACTTTTCATTTTCATTTTGCAGCGTTTGGTGGGGCAATAAGAGCGCTAGTCAATCCAAAGCCGATGATAGGAAGGGTAATGGCTGAATAGTCTATGCTGACCACGCAAACGCCATGGGAGAAGGAAGGATTGGCTTGGGTGGTAGGTAAATGGGATAGACTTGACACAATAATGCTAAAAATGCTGCAAAATGGAATGAATCCGTGGGTCAAACAATTCTATTGTCTATTTTAAAGCCTACGATCAAAGTAATTTAATATTGAAATAGTATTTTTAACAAATAGAAAATATGTAAGGAAAAACTAGAACAAGGAAACAAATAGAAACTATGTAAGAAATAAACTTAGAATGGCGACATGAGAGGTGTTAAATTAAAAACATCTACTCATGTAGCGAAAGAAGTAGTAAAGCAGTTGTTGAATGTCGTTGTCAAACTCTATCATGTTATTTGTATGATATTCCTACTTTACTTGTCTAGGGCTGTGCATTTTCGAAAGCATTTTGTGAAACACGAAGGCTTGGTTGTATCGTCTCGATGGTGACGAACAACTGCGTCGCTTCGTTCTTCTTTCCACACTCATTTGTTTCGTTATCCGATTGAAAGCAACGAACAATAAAAGTGAAATAAAAGAGTAAGAATTTCGTTTCATTTGACTTCATTGAAATCTATCAAAATATTTGAAATTGAATTTTACCTATTTTTTGTAATAGTAATGTATGCAACTTGTCAGGTAAAAAAATAAGATAGAGAGACTATGCGGGACACCACGTCGTTCATTTGAATTAATCAGCTCCTAAAATTAGAGACTACCGATTGAAAGATCAGCTCGCTGCGGTGAGGCTCTGATTTATGACGCGCTTTGCACAAGCAGCATCCAAGAGATGAGAGATTACGCTTGCTGTCATGAAAGGAAAGGTTTGTCGGGTTGAAACGAAACAGTACAGTTTCAATTGAAAGGCATGCTTGAGTAGTCAGTCAGTTGGGGACTGAAAATATTTTCAATGAAATGAAAATGCACGGCCCTGCTTGTCAGATTATATCCCAATTGTTATTTGTCGCTATAGAAATCAAAATCCACCCTGTCGTTCAAATGGCTAGAAAAAAATATCAAGTGAACTACCTCTTTAACTAATTGTTGAACCCCTGAAATGATTTTTTGTATCCCAAGGGCTTTGAAGTCAATTTAAGGTGAAGATGATTTGAAGCCAAATCTCAACTCTTCATGAGCATAAACCCAAAAACCAACCAAGGGCTCATTCACAAATTTCATAACGCTAAAGGGGGTGGGTGGGTGTCCTAATGATGTTACGGCTCATACAAAATTTGTAGAATATTCATACAAAAAGCGTTACGAGGGAGTGGGTGGGTGTCAAAAATGGTCAATTTCGGCGTTATGAAATATATGAATGAACCCCAATCACTCACGCCGAAACACTGACGGATTGGTCATCAGCGAGTGGCAAATCCATCAAGCCTTCAGTCTGAGCGGCTGTCCAGCTCTCCAGATCTGTGCTACCATGGAACTGAAGCCCGGCATCAATTCATCTTCTCCTTAATACCCCCATTGTCAAATGCAAACAATTAGTGTAACGCAGAGCCGAACCACACCCACTCTTGCGTTACATTTGTTGCATGATAATACTAATGAGTATTTGCTAATGAATGGTTTTATAGCATATGTAGCTGAGCCTTTCGGTTAATGACGGGGTTGGTGGTCTAATGGCTTCTGCTTCATAAGCAGAAGGTCATGGGCTCAATCCCAGGCCCGTCACTTTCCTCGTACTTTGTAGTTGTATCTTTCACTAGCTTCTATCTACCACTCTTAATATATCATAGTTAATGTATCTATCACAGTTCATAGCATTTGCTAGAACCCGAGACGGACAAAAATAAACCGTTTCCCTACGCTTCCATTCGTTCATCATTACAGCATGCCTTCCTTTACGCCTGATACATAGGCAGTCTGCTAACCAAACCAGGCTTCTCTCTGTCATAAAAATTACCCCACCCATGAACTGGCGTTGACGCAGTGGTATATACGGTCAACCGTGGGAGCCAGTTGAATGCATCATCAATTCTTTCCCCTTCCCCTCATTGGTCTGCATTCTGACGTGGCAGACACCATTGTTGCCTAAAAATAGAAGATCACCAGCATTCATACACTGAGGGTGCCTGTTAATCCCAAGCAGTCATCTGGTTGGTTCCTTGTGTAAATGCAGCTGATCTGGCGATACTGGAGTAGCAACCACGGGCGACCAATCAAGCTCAAGCTCATATGTAGCTGAGCCTTTCGGTTAATAAAACCGATGTATAGAAATAATTTGTTTCGAAATTTTCTGCGTGGTCTTGTAATACTCCCATTAGATAAGAATCAACTATTACAATACATACCAAACGCTCGCCGTGACCCTATGACGTGAAATTTCTATATGTATAGACTGATGTGGCTCATTTAGTAAGTAGTTCTTTCACTCAGACACGGATACCGTCTTCAACCATTTAGCTGCACAGACTGTAACTTTACACTAGACAACGGACTAGCATGCTCCAGTGGCACAGCCTAGAACCATTCCTGACGAAAAGTTCCAATGGTTGAAGCGGGAATCGAACCCACACCCCATGACACAATGCACTTGAGATCACACTAGTCAAAGAACGGCATTTTGTCTTATTATTTAGGTGGATGCTACTGATCGCCCTTTGCTCCTATCTGCAACCCGGTGCACGCGCCCTGTTGGGTCTCGAAACCTTGTAGAAGATTACAAACCGTCAATGGCATTTCCCATATATTAACCCACATTGCACATTCAAGGGTCTGATTGTGCTCATAACTCACCCTCAGTTTGTAATCTTCTCACCAGCTGGAAATTATATATTCCTGGAGTATAAATGATTTCAATAAATGATAACGGTATTATGTAGTAGTTTGAATAGGATCCCTAAATCAGAATACAATAAAAATCTGATTATAATAAAATCTTTGCCATTGTTTTTAAGTTCATGCAACCTCTAATCAACACTACAAAATACAGCAATCAAATATCTAAAATCATCGCTCCCTGGGAAATATAATGACAAGCCCAGGGTTATGATAACCAGGCATTACAGAATTCGCTCTCATTTGAGTATGAAGCACGATCAAAGCAAGCAAAGAAAAACATCCCATCTGTTGCGGTCCACGATCGTCATTGTATCGCAAGCATCGCAAGGTGTAACAAGTCTGATAAATCGAAGCAGCGAGCGAGAGCCCCAAAGAGAGAGCGATGATAAAATCAGTGGCGATTCCCTAACCTCAAATCTACCTGTTCCACGAATAGAAAATCTTCATTTTTAGCAACAAATTTACATCTAATGAGTAGAGATTTGTTAGAAAGGATGATTTCAATCATTATCTGTCTGATTTACATCCTAAATTTGCCGAAATAGTCATTTTCAGAGTCGTAGAACAGGTAGAAAGTGAGGTTACGAGTCGCCACGATTTTATCCCATTTTTCTCGCTTGTTTCCCGTTGGGGGTAGGTGTTTTTCTTTACTGGCACGATAAACAATCCACGAACTTCCAATAGCAATAGTGTCCCCCAGGCTTGGAGGATGTTTAGTGGGGTTTTATCATGCACTACTATCCCCCCAATCTGATCAAAGTTATAGCAGTTTACGATAAACAGTCTCTCATAATGTGCAGCATGTTATGATAGTTACAGAGAGCGATACGTGAGAGATTCTCTCAATTTTCTCAGGACTCAATCCCTGATGACAACAAACCAATGGCAGAAGTTCGGTAAAATAAGACTTGCAAAATTAAACATTAACAAGTTATTGAGGGTAGCAAAATAACAAAATCTGTTACTATGTTGACACAAGAAAATACCGTCCAAGGAAGATTCTCGGATATTGTGACGAATCATGTGTTAGATATATTAGATGTGGATACGAGTAACTGGCACTAAAGAAGTCTACAATTGGTAGCCTAAATACGCGTATCTTTCAAAGGTTAGGGGCTGTCCATTAATTACGTAAGGGTTTATGGGGGGAGGGGGGTCTGAGATTTCTTACGCGCTATACAATTTATTTTTGATTTTCATACAAAAAATCTTACCATGGGGGGAGGGGGGGTTGAAAAACCCCGAAATTTGTCTTACGTAATTAATGGACCGCCCCTTAATGCATTTAGGGTGGAATAAAAAGGTACAATACTCAATCTACTTTTAGATTCTCCTTAGTGAAATTCTGCTCAGAGGATTCGAGAGGTACCGTAAGGACGCCATTCACCGCTCATTGAATTATTTTAAGAAAATTTATCAAATTTCCGCAATAAAAGTTATAAACATGTATTGCCATATCAGAATGGAAAGTGTTAGAGTGAAATTCACATGATTGTATATTATATATTTTATACAAGAACTAATGTAAGGCCATTTGAGGTGATAAACATGAGTTTATCAATGATATTATTACAAAAGATCGGAAAATGGATCTCAGCTGATATGCTTCAATATGTTGTTTTATTATAGTACGAAGATAACAACCAGCTAATGAAAGTAAATTAATTTCAACAAGTTCTGAATATAGGGCCTCATACTTGGAGTGAGCGTTGAATGGCGCCTCAAACCTGTATCATTGTCATGGATATAATTCGTAAAAATGTGGAAATGTGAAAAACGTTCAATTTTCACATTTCCACATTTTTACGGTGAATGGCATCCTTACAGTACGTTTCGTCCATACAGTTTATGGAACCGTATCAGCATCAAATTTTACTGGATTTGTCATTATTTGCGGTTGGAAATCTTTTTGCGTTTTGGTCAAATTGTCTCTTTATGTCGACTTTACGAATATGGGCAGTACGAAATGCCATAATGCAGCTCAAAATCCACAGAACTAATCGAATTGCGACGTTTCTGTGACTTGTCGAACTTAATAGAGAAGTTCAATCCCTTAAAACCCCCCATTTTACGGTATTTGTCAGTAACGTGGGAAAGAGCAAGAGAGAAATTTTCTAGAACTTGTTGGAACGAGCACGAGGAATTTTCTTATGATACAGAAATTTACACTCATTTTAATAGGTGATCTCAAAAATGACAAAAAAGCACAAGGGACTGATATGTATTTATAGCACACTGCCATTGTACGTCACAACGGAACGATCAAGGCAATTAAGAAAGGCTGAAATAGGTGATAAATCATATGTAATAAACGATTGTGTTAAAAATCAAAAAGTATAAAAAAATATTAGCTCCTAGCTAGAACATATCTACTTTGAGTTAGACAAAATTAAGGTTCAAAAACTAGTTGTAAGCCAAGCACACTTATATGAACAAATGGAGGCAAAATGCCAAAAAAACAATTACACTTCTATAAAAACTCACACTTCCGAAGCTTTGCTCTTTTTCTTCCTTCCACTGGTGCCGGTTGCACCGCCGCCAGTACCGGCATTGGAGTCACCACTTTTGCTACCCGAACTTCCACCAGTCGTGGTTTTCGGCGGAGTTTCGGCGAACGGTAGGATCACCGGGCCGGTAACTGACGACAACGAATTGTTGGTTTGCCTCCCGGGCAGTTTGGTCGTAGTTGGAGCCATATTTCTGTTGTATTGCAGCAACCCTTCGATCTCAGCACTAAGTTTGGATCTTCGCTTCACTGGTTCCGCCGACTGTGAGGTTTCTTCCACTGGTTGCAACAAAGACAGTGGAGGGGGCGTTGGAGGTGGCGAAAGTGTCTTATCACGTTGCTCACGACTGCTGATTCCACTGCTGGTAGTAGTAGAACCACTAACAACACTGATACTCGATCCTACTTCGATAAAATTATTGTTCACCTGATCAACGACTATCACACTTGCACTGTCCTCTTCGTCTTCTTCTTCGTCGTCGTTTGCTTCGTTATTTTCTTCTAACACTTGCCCCGGGTTGTGCTTGAAAGTGCCCGAGCACACATCAATGTCTGCACAAGAAGTCGGCTCGGAACCTAGCTCTGAAGATGGGGAAGCTGGTGGATTACTAACGATTACGGTTGCGGTGTGCTTTATACCGCCAGAAGAATGTTTACTAAAAAATTGACTTTCGTTTTCTTTTGGCTGAAAAATAAAATCACTTGTGAGAGGTTCTGGTTCTGGCGAGCTGGCATAGGTTGATACTATACTTGAGACCGAATTCGAACGTGACCTAAAATAATCGGAAAAGAAATTTAAACACAGTTATATTAGAAAATTTGACCCGCAGAAGAATTGTATCAATGATATGTGGACTATCAAGAAAAGCGTAAATGAGAATGAAATGAGTGAATAAGAACAGAAAAGTTTGAACAGTTTGATCAAACAACTAAAGATAAGAAATAATAATGAAATGATGATTTTAACATCATGCATACATACAGCAACTAACGATAGAAGAAGATACAAAATAACATCTATTCAATCACGGGACGGCTCTCATGTAATCTAGACTTTTGAAGACAAATTTTGCATTCTGTTTGGGGCGCTATTTGAGGGATAGCGCTTCGAGAGATCAAGGTTGGTCTAGTGATTGATTGGATGACGCTGAAGATGTTATATTTTGGTGTCGTTTTGCTCTTCTCTTGCGTGTTTGTTTGGTTTAATTTGTTTGGCTTTGTAATGACTTAATATCTCTGGTTTCTAACCGTCGTTCGGCGCGTTTAGCTCTGTCTTCGGCTAGCCTTTCTTTATGGGATCGACAGACCTCCGGTTTGGGTTCGCACTTTGCCTTAAGCCTACGCTGTTCTTTAAGCAGGGCGTTGTGGGCTTCTTCAATTTCCTTCTGACGGAATAATTCAGCCAGACGGCGTTCTTCGCAGATTTTGATGCGAGATGATGTACGGCGCTCTAGTAGCCTACAATTAAAACAATAACAGGTTAATAAGTAAACCCATCCATAAGGGTAGCCATAATCATACTTCTTTCTTCGCTCGCGTTCTTTATCGCGGAAGATTTTTGGTATATTTGGAAGGAAATTTTCCTCCAACTGCAGCAATAATGCTCGCTCGTTTTCGTTTTTTGAATGCTTGAACTTGCCAGCTAAATTACTCCAATCTTCCTCGGTGAAGCAAATCACTTGCCAAACGGATCGCTTTGACGATTTGCTACCCTTGCCGGAAGGAACGTCGAAATCCTCACGGTAGAGTCTAGTGCCAAAAAAGTACCAGTAGGCAGATCCTTTACTATCGTAGCTATATAAAATAACGAGAAGAAAACAATTAAAACGTTATACTATGTCCCTTATTACAAGAATGTTACCCTAATGGTTCCACGCGTAAACTGTCAGCTTCAAGATTTGCAAAGCTGCTGTATACGTCAACTGAGTCAAGGCGAAAGTCACATAGATATTTTAAAATCAAGATCTTGGTACGAAGCGGCAGCTTTTCAAAATCTGTATCCTCGTTGAAAGGGTTATTGATGTTATATTCCTACCAATGCATAGCGAACATTAGCAACAAGTTCTACAAAGTTCCTACAATGTTTCGAATACCTGACATTTTTGACGAAACAGTCGTCTCAGGAACATCTGATAGTTGCTCGGACTGATGTGTGATACGATCTGGCTGAGCGCGTCACAACCCTTCAACAGAGCAACGATGAGATCCGGCAGCAGACGAGTGTACACTTTTATATCAATCTCGCTCTCGGTGTCGACATCGGTCAGAAGCGCTTCTTCCAGATCCTGTAATTGTATTGAAGAACAGAACAAAAAGTCGAGGACATTTATTAGAAAACATTATTTAGAGCGATTGAGGAAATGTACACTCACCTCGATGTCGAAATCCGGCAACTGAAAGGAGCCACTAAACAACGAACAGAAGTGTGCAATGTAGGGCACCTCCCACCATGATTGAATATCTATAAAATTCATGAATAACAACACGTTTCTATGATCAATTCCACGCCGCTCGGATTTTTTTTCAGTGGTGTATAATATCGGGTAAGATTGGGAACGAAGGAGCAAATGAGAATCAATCGGTTCTTCACTTTTGGATTTTGGGTGGTGTGTTAGTGGCTGTGTGAACTGTGAATGGCAGAGGAGGATGGAATCGAAAAACTGAAAATCAATTTTTCAAAGCAAATTTCCTCCACCGTCAACAGAAGCGTTGTTCCTTTTTCTCTGTTTGTCTAGTCCGGGAGACGTTGGTGGATGTGGTTGTTGTCCTGTCGGGGCACTGCTGGAGTTTGGAGAAGGAGGTAACATAAAAAAAGTGTTGAAAACCAAATAAGAAACGGAAGTGAAAGGTGAAATCAGTGAAAGTTTATGCAGTATGTATGATAACGAGCGTTAAAATCTACAAACTAACGCCAGATTAAAAGGGAACGTCCGGTTATAACTTCACAAAAATATTTTAGTTTACCCTTTCCTACGTTTTGTGAAAAGGTGACCGGTTCTCCATAAAGCTACTTAATAAAAGGACACAAAAACTAGTACACAAAAGGGCTCGTCTTTGAACAACGTGGCTTGATTTTGATCATTTTTAGGGCCCCCGCTGTCTTCATTTTTTATGTCGGAGTTTTTAGTGCAGCCCCCTCCCTTTGGTCAGAAAAGTTACTTGTAGTGAAAATGAATAATTCGATCTGTAAACTCATCTTTTCCATTGTTTTGTGATCCGCTTGACTATTTTACAACGTAGTGGTAAGCGGGGCACACGCTAAAAGAAAATTACACAGAAATAAAATTCGGCTCTTCTGGACGAATACATGATTTGTGTATTTTACAAGTAATAATCCCCTAATATAAATCCAAATTCATCCGCTCATGGAACAACCAAATGAGCTGAAATTTTCTGGAAGTCTTTATCTTGCCCTAAATAATAGTCATGCCTCGTAAAAACCTATTTTCGCACATGTCCTTCGCCAGATTACGATACAACAAGAAAAAGTCTGATACAAGAAGGGACAAACCGCACATCAGTAGCGATCAGCTGTTTCCCTTTGGTTCAAGAACGGAGTGGATGATTACAAAAATGAAATGTGACTGGACGAAGGAATCTGTTGGAGAAGGTCTGTGGTTGACATGGTTAGTTTGTACGTGTTCAGTATAACTAAAGGAAACTTTTAAAGGGAAAAGCACTGGGATTGATAAACGCATGTGATCAACTTACCGATTAGTCCGATGAAAGTGGAAAACATGCCCTCGAGTCCCTAGCGGAGGTAGAAATCGCTACTTCCCGTGTTGATGGAGAGAGAACTCGATGATCTGTTCTCGTCTTCCTGCTGCTGTAGGGTTTGAGTGCTATAGTTGATACTGAAGCTGCTCCTGTTAGGGCGAGAAAAGAGACACCAAAACATACGCATACATTAAGACGGCATGGGAAATTAATGTAAACTTTACGCAATCTAACTATTGGATCGTGGATACGAACCCGCCAGTGCTACCAGATTGGATGTATCTAGGGGCTCGGGCCAAACCTTCAAACTTTCGAACTATTCAACATTGAAGGTTTGACCGATTAACAAGTTCAAGCGTGTGCTTGAATAAGGGCGTAAGTCGCATGATCGATTTCTCTTCATCGATCCTCTCTTCTGTTAATAAAGGTGACAAGAATCTTTTCGTGTACTTATCCGAAGAGAAATTCGATGAAGAGAATCGCTTCAGATACGCCTGAATACTCAACGCTAAAAAATGTCTTCAATGTTATAAACTTGGTAGATTTGTTTTAAATTTTGTAGGAAGTTTATTAGAAAACATGTTGCGAACCTCATGAGAGCGAAGCGATCTTCAAAAAATCCCACTCCAAGAGCTGCTGAGATCGAAAACCATCAGAGCAAGATTAATTCCGCGCGCACTTTTTGTTCAAATCCAGGCATGCAATGAATCATGCCACGTGTATGAGAGGATTGAATCCCAGGATTCAATCCTTGATCGATTGTTGGCAAGGTAAATGAATCGAGTAAGCATTGATATTTCATTCAATATCGGATGAAAACTTCTGTCTGACAGAACTCATTTTGAATGTATCTGAAAAATTTTATGATGCACGGCTGCTTCCAGTGATCAGTTTCTGGAAACTAGCAACAATTTTTGGTAGTATTCTGACCTGACGGAATGACTCATCATGTAGACGCGACTCCGAGCTCTTGAACTGAAAATATGAATCACAAGCAAATGATTGAATTTCCGTTGCAACAATTCTGGATTCAACGAAATTCTGGCGTTCGAATTTTTGTCTAAATTAATTTCTCCTTCAGTGAAAATAACCACAAGTAGTTCCAATTTGCAGTGGTATGATACCATTTCTACTCTATTTTTATTTGCTGAATTTCATTGCCTTACATATTACCTTGTCTCTTGTTCGGTAGTCAGGTTTTATTTGTCCCAATCCCCTACGAAACGTCAAATATTCCATACGAAGAGCATTTAACCTTCAATCGATTGACTATGAGCAAAATGACAGAGATTCAATCGTGGGATTGAATCCTTGCATAAATCCCGCACGCTGAGATTTGAAAAATCAGGATTCAAAACGATCCCGCGCATTGAGATGATTTCAAAGCATGCTTGTTTAAATCTGGGAGCAGAAGGATGCTCTTAGAAGACTGGATCTAAGGCATATTCTCGACCAAAATGGCATTCAAAGGGTGCAAATTATGCCATTGAAAATATCACAGGAATTGCATTTTTACAAATTTATCTCGTCTCAGTTCTCAGTTCCATCGAATTCAAGTCAAAATTTTCAAGAAGTATACATCTAGAGAGCCAAATAGCGTATTAAAAACGAAAAAGAGGTAAAAAATATCAATTGGTCATCACCAGATTAAACAATTGATTAAATTTTCGGTATGTTGTTTAAATTTAAGAGTGTACACTGTACAGAAATGCTCAAGGAATCAATGGTAATTTTTCGAAAACATATCTGACAGGTAACAACTTTTGAAATGCTATTGGAGTGCTAAACTAAGCTTTGCTCTAGTTGAAAAGTAATACCAAAATTACAAGAAGGCAAATTGTGATTCTGTTATTGCATTCAAAGCGATTTATTTATTTTTTAAAATTGGTTTTCCTCTACATTCTTCTTATTCTCAACATTATGTTTTTGAGTTGTGCAGGTTAAATTGATAAATTGAATAATATAGCTTAATTATAGCTCATCCATCTGTAGTTGATATCCAGAAGCTTTTCCGAAATATCTACCTTAATGATGAATTTAGGATTATTCATAAAAATCGTCATCGCTTGCGATCCATTCAATCCGATAGCACTGATTCCATCTTCTATGAGGAAAAAGCAGTGTGTGAGCATAAAAACATTAGCGCCAATATATTCATTCATCGCTCCATGCTGCTGACTGATGTGCTAGTGGCGGTGGAGATATTTTCTACACTACAATGTTTTGTTTTCTTTCCTTTGGAATCGTTGCCTATAGAGCGCAGTGCGATGTCGTAGTGCAAACCGAGCATAGCTTATTTTCTCGCTCTCACACTTTCGCTCAACTTCGATTTTTAATTACAGCTTCTACTGCTGCGCTAGCCAGCCCTGCTGCCCAATCCCCAAAATAGGAATCCCCCCAAGAGGAAGCAGTGTTGAAAAACATGGACGCATCATTTCGTCAACATGCTCGATTTATTCAGTCTGTCTGATTTATTCTGTCTGCATAAAAGAAAGAGTGGACATGTTTTTTTCATTACTTTTCCTAAACAATTCATCTATGGGAATAGATTAAAGTCAAGAAGTCGCGAATATCTAGTTGAATCAAATTTCTTTTCGGGTGGCGTTCACTTAAACACATATACAAATATTTACTCTTCAGCTTCGTCCCGTTTCCTCCAACACATAGGCGGATTTAACGGTTAAACCCCTTCAAATAAAAAGAAACATCTTTGGCTTTTGCCTGCACAAAATGTTTTGAACCTGGAATAACTGAACTAATTTATCTTTAAATTGATTGAAAACTGAATTTAGTGCTATATTATTTTATTCCACTAGAGTTGTATCCTTGGACAGATACGTGTATCTCGATGAATCGAGTTTAGTACACGACACTCAAGACGGCCTTACAGTTGAGGTCAAAATACACGTATCTGTCAGAGAATACAAACTCTAGTGAAATTAAATGTTATTCCGGGTACCCCCGTTGGTTTGACCACATTTAATCTGAACACTTTTCCATTTGTACCCCGCTAATTTGCACATCGTTCAGATTAAAAATGGTTCAAACGTCATTCTGCTCATGGAACGGAGTAGAACGAAATCTAACGCGGTGGGACGGAACGCAGAGTCAAAACAAAACAGCCAAAGAAGTAACCAGAAGTACGATTTTCTTTTGCTCGTAGGGTAACTAGAAGTTCAAATTAAAAATGAACCCCGATGGTTTGCATGAGTTACCGTTCAAATTAGCGGGGATGCACATTACAATATTTTTTGTATGGTATTTAGTAGAAATCCTTTATAAGAGAGATTCGCGGAAGCTGACATTTCTGTCAAACTGTGAGCCAAACGAACATGCGTTATGATTGTTTTGAACTTTTCTTGAGGAGTAATGTAATCCGCTTGAAATTATTTCGGTAAAAGTAATTTTGCATTAAGCAAAAAAATGAAATGTTTTACTTTTTTGAATTTTTGTCAATGCGATTTTTAGTTTTTGATTTTTTCGGCTGTTTATTAGTTTTGATATGTAGCTCAAAGATCTAAAACGAAACAAAATACATTTTATAGCAATGAGGAAGTCATGTCCGTGTTACAATATTATTCTCGACGCCGAGCAAAATCAGCACTGCTGGTCTTTTGCCAAATCATTCCATTTTACTTCCGCTTATCTCTCTATAAAGGATCACTAGTATTTAGTTGGAGCTGCCTGACAGCTTTACTTGTCAAGGCTGAACCCTCGGTCTGGCTCTTGCCGAGTTTCCCCTCTACCAGGACCAATACTCAGACGGACTAGACTATGATGCCCACTTGAACACTGTTTTTTTTTTTATTAGTATTGTGACGTGGTAGTTTTTGAAAAATTCCCATATTCCCTTGCTTCTGAGAAAAGGAAACATTGTGAAAATCAGCAACTCCATCAGAATTTGTTTGAAATAGTAGTGTAGTAGTGTCATTACTAACAAAGACAATTACTAATACTGTCTAGTCGAAATGATTTAAAATAATTCTCGATTACTTTTTCAAATCGACGTAAGTAACTTCCATACGGTTTTGAGACAATCAATTCAGAAGAATCACAACCTGTTTTCTAAAACTTTTTTTAAAATAAATCTCCTTTTTCACATTTTTGCCGTGTACATTGCTTAAATTTTGCATACAATAAGCTCGCGTTCAAAAACTAGGGAGTTTTTATTATTTCCCATAATAATATGATTACAAAATTATAAGTCGATTTATTCAGTTACTTGTGACGTTTTTGTACCAGTATAAAATCGACTCATGTAGTGTTTTGTTTTGATTCGTGGTTAAGGTGAAGATGTATCGAAGCCTAAACTCAAATTTTCAAGAGCACAAATCTGGAGTACCGAACATCCGTTTGGGCTGAAAACTTGAGCGATTTGTCCCTAGCTGGTGGTGACCAATCGATTAAGTTTTCAGCTCAAACGGTTGTTCGGTACTCCAGATTTGTGCTCTTGAAAGTTTGAGTTTAGGCTTCGATTCATCTTCACCTTAAGTCACTTTGTCTCTCCATACAGCGGAGCGGCGAAAGTGGTGGTTAGGTTGCGAAAGTTGAAAATCTTACTTTCGTCGTTTTGTAGGTCCGGAAATTAAACGTTCTAAAAGTGAAAAATCGAATTGGTTCAGAGCGAAATGGGTAGAATGTCTGCGAAACACGTATAATCGATAAAACAAGTTTGTATATAATAAATCTTCGAGCTGTTTAGTAGAATACCTATAAGTAGATGAAAAAACCGAATTTAGTACTATACCATTTAATTCCACTAGAGTTTGTTTGTACTAGTACACGACACTGAAAACGGCCTTATAGTTGAGGTCGAAAAACGCGTATCTGTCAAAGGATACAAACTCTAGTGGAATTAAATAGTATAGTACTAAATTCGTTTTTTTTATCTACTTAAGTTTGTATACTTGTTTGACTTGAGTCTGTTTGAATAAGTTTTCGAGAATTTGTCATTTTAGTGTCCTTTATAGTCATGCTATTCTTATTACTCCTGTCATTTACGTAAGGTAGAGCCTTAAATGTCAATTGTCGGCAAGTCTTAACAAAACTAGGCTGTTTAGTAGTAGTTCTAGTTCATTTGGTTTTTGTCGTTGAAAGTATTTATTGGTCATAACGTTAATATATCCTTAAAGAAAAAAGTCACTTTCCTTGTCTGTTCAACAATTTCTCGAAACTAGCAAGTGTACCCTAATGATCGATCTCAGCGTATTACTTTCCATAGTCATTTTATAGTGAATATTTAAGAGAGTAGTGAAAAATGTGCCGCGATAGTTAGTTGTGTTTGATCCTTCGACTTTGACGCTTGCTCCTGCGGGGGCGGGTGATGAGGGCAGGATCAATCGTGTTGCGCGCCGTTCGCGTAGCACGGTGGCATAGTGTCGCGGGTCGCGGAACGCGTTAGTAGTGTTTGATCCTTTGATCTTGTCGCTTGCTCCTATGAGGGCGAGTGACGAACATTTGTTCGGCGTTCAATGCGTTTATCGAGTAATATCGCGAATCCGGTTAGGCGCATTCATTTCAGATTATATATTTATCGTTTACCAAAACGAATCCCTACCCCATATCCAAACTCCCAGTGTTGACTTGTGGAAGTGCAGAGGACTCCTCGGCTTCTATAAAGCAAGTAACACGTCAACATTTCCCTCCCATCCCTAAACTGACCTGCATTCGGACGCAGCCAGCGCCGTTATTGTTTGTAATAATAATGAGAGCACCAGTACTTACCAGGGATTGAATCCTGAGAAAATTGAGAGAATCTCTCACGTATCGCTCTCTGTAACTATCATAACATGCTGCACATTATGAGCGACTGTTTATCGTATACTGCTACAACTTTGATCAGATTGGGGGGATAGTAGTGCATGCTAAAACCAGTGTTGGGAAACTCGTGAGTACTCACTGAAAACTGAAAACTCACTCGCGAGTATGAGTTGTACAGCTTGAACTCTCGCGTGAGTATACTCAGGCGTGAGTTTCAGCTGTACAACTCATACTCGTGAGTGAGTTTTAGACCAACACTTACTCACTCGTGAGTAATTTTACTCACTTGAAGTATTGTTAATTATCAAAAAGCTTGCAAATGGCCCAAATAAATAATAAGTTATTAGTTGGGAACTAATTGATGGACGCAAAACCTTGTTTTAATATGAATTCTTAACACAAGTTGTACTTTCTTTAATTTATTTTGGGCATTGCGCTCCGTATGTTGTCTCGTAATCGTTTCTTTTTTGCGTTACGCCTCTACAGTACATTTACACACTTTTCGAATCAAACATATATCGTTGTCTACCTGTGTCCACCAACCGGTGTTCTAAAAGACATACTAGTCAGGAGTAGTTTACTTATTTTAACGGATGCATACACAGCAAAAAATAATGTAATTTACATCGACGTAATTCGCGTATATCACCCTGAAATTTCACGGAAACATGATTGCCATTTCCAATTACATTATTCTTGTGTAATATTCACATATTCTTTTTTTTTTCCTTACTTTTATTTGTTTTAGGCATTCCGTGCACTTGGCCACTACTATGCCGAGTATCATATACAGAATTCTATTTATATCCTTATTGCTATTTTCTCTCATACCGTGCAGGTAGAGGAGAGTGCTGCCGTTGGTCCAATACATATCCATATCAAAGTCCATTGGTGTGCGGTGGTTCACTTTGCCATGTTTACGTGTGAGGCAACAGCCTACAAAGAGGGTCAGTGTGTCTCAGTCACCATCCGATACTGACGAAGGATGGATGTGTTCCCCAACACACGGTCCTTCGTGCGGCGTCTTCTGGTGGCTGGACGGAGTTTTTTGTGGGGGGGGGGGGATGGGAATCGAACCCATGACATTCCGCTTACGAAGCGAAAGCGTAACCTCGAGGCTACGGGACCCCCCTAATATTCACATATAAAATATAGAAATATTACACAGAAACTGTTGCAACCAAGTCACTCCGACGAACGTTGCTATATTACACAGATTCAAATATCATTTTGCAATCCTAATTGACGCGATAATAAATCTCGCAAAACTGCCCATGCTTTGTTTTTAACTCAGTCGACAAAGTTCGCGTTCTCGAAGTTCCGTCGCGAAAATAATCACAAAAGTGTTATTCGTTACGCATCAATACAGTGGTTGATTCTCAATTATTGCTAATTAGACTAAGTTCGAACCGACTAAACAAAGTTTCAGCACAGTTTTAGTGCAAAAGAAAGCCAGTGAGCGATGCCGGCCGCTCATGTAAATTAAATGGGAAACAGCTGGTTCGCATCTTGATTCCCAGTATGGATTAATCTGCAGAAAACCTATCCCTGGACTGCGAGCTCAATCAAACCGTGCTGACGATAGAACAGGATCTTGCAGGAGACATCCCAGTAGCTGATCCTCGCTGGGAAGTTATCACAAAACACACCCTCGAATCGTCCTCATCGATGTAAATCGTCCTCATCGATGTAAATCGTCCAGCAACTCCACGAAAAGAATCGTTCCTGAAATTCCTCCATAGAACCACCACCTGGGATAAATTCACCGCCTCCACCTCCGACGACACTATCCGCCCCCGACATTGCCAAGAAAACCGTCGTCGCTTTCAACTACAAATGTCTGTACAACAGCCGCTCCCCCAAGAAAAACAACCGCTTGCCGTCGTCTCCCAATTTCAAAAGCCAGAACCCGCACTACGTGCAGATTCATGAAAGTCTTCGACGAACTGGTCGAGAACTACGTCAAGCAGGAGGTCATGACCACACAGATCCCAACGGCTCTTGAGGACCGTTCACCGTCACCGTTCTTCAAGACATCACTATGCTGGGCGTGTTGACATCCGATTTGCCGTGAGGGACATACAAGTACGTTCCGTGGATGGCGGATCTAGTGGCCTTTGTGCTGGACGGATACAAGCGGCTGCTCAAGAGCGTCCAGGACGATGACAATGTAAGTGTTTTGATTATAAGGAAAGAATCTTAGACCTCATTCTAATGATCAATTTTTGTCTTTTAAAATCTGATGAAGTTAACCGAAAAGTATACTGTTTAGGCAGCTTTTTGAGGTACAGACACTAGTCATGTATGAGGAGGAAAGTGATTAACGAACGAATCTCAAAGCTAGTGGTGATATTTTTTGCAATGCATGTTTCTGAATTTAATGAAATGTCTCCAAAGTCTTTTTTTTTTCCTGGTGAATGAATTATTGTGAAAAATTTTAGAAGCTCCAGAAGTTCTTACCAGACTTAGATCCCTAAAACAGAGGCTTTAGGTGTTCTGCTAATGATTTATCATGAAGTTTCCTCTGGAATGCTTCAAACTCCTTCAGAGATTGATACTTCCAGGAATTAGTCTAGAAATTGGCAGCGATCTTTGGGGATGTTTAGATGAATTTTCCAAGAATCTGCTCCAAGAAATTCTTCTTCTTCTTCTTCCTGGCGTTACGTCCCCACTGGGACAGAGCCTGCTTCTCAGCTTAGTGTTCTTATGAGCACTTCCACAGTTATTAACTGAGAGCTTACTATGCCAATGACCATTTTTGCATGTGTATATCATGTGGATACGAAGATACTCTATGCCCTGGGAAGTCGAGAAAATTTCCAACCCGAAAAGATCCTTGACCGGTGGGATTCGAACCCACGACCCTCAGCTTGGTCTAGCTGAATAGCTGCGCGTTTACCGCTACGGCTATCTGGGCCCCAAGAAATTCTACAGCACTAAGTAACGTTGGACCTCCAGTAATTTTCACAGAGATTACTTTAATAAATCCAGGGATTATCCCATCATTTGCTTCAGTTATTTATTTTTCCACCGAGTTCTCCAGTTGATACCTAGAAAATCCACAGAGATTCATTCCAGGTTTTATTTTGAAGAATTCGTTTAGATTTTCTAATAAATTCTAACAGTTCACAAGGAGTTCTTACGCTGATTTTTTCCGTTATTCTTACAACCATTTTTATATGGAATTTCATGAATTCATCCATGGTTTATCCCAGGCATTGCTTCAACATCTTAAGACATTTGAGCTCAATCAAACAAGGCTGAAGGCCATGTGTTTCTGAAGAATTTATACAGAATTTGAAAATAAGTTCTTTCATGCATTATCTTCCAAATGAGGGGAATAAACGCAAAAAAGTGAAAGTGACATTTTGATTGGTTTTGAGTTAAGTTAAGGTGATTATAGAACGAAGCCACACCTCAAATTTTCAGGAGCACAAGACTTGAGAACCAAACAGCGCTTCACGTTAAAAATCTATCCCATTAGTCACCACCAGTAAGCAAGCAATTTGATTGGTTTTCAACGCGAACTGTTGTCAGATTCTCTCGTCTTGTGCACTTGAAAATTCAAAGTTTGGCTACGTTTTATAATCACCTTAACTAAACAATTTTACTGATTTCAAACTTCCCTATGGTATTTTCAGGTAATCTGTAAATGAAATAACTCATAGAAGATTGGCTTGTTTTTTGTCTTTAATACAATTTGTATGGAATGAGACATTTGTGAAATAATCTTCTGATTCTTTAAAAATTTTTGGGGCAAAAAATACTGTTAAATTTTTTAAGGTGTCTTAAACAAAACTCCTGGAAGAATTCCTCAAAAAACACTAAAACACTTGGAACAATTACTAAACTAACTAAAGAAATCTTCGGAGATTCCCCTCCAGGAATCTTTGGGTAAATAACTGAATTAAATGCAGATTAAATTTTCGAATTTCTTTGGATATATCGTTAGAAAAATGTGTAATCTAATTTTCGAAGAAACCCTTATAAAAACTTTTTTCTCCTGGTTTGTTTTGTTTTGTTACAACATTTTTTGATTCCAGTTTAATCTCATGATTCCTATTTGGTTCCTTTTTTCAAGTAGTATGTCTAAAAAGTCCTCAATCACTACAATCACTGAATTTAAGTTATTACACCAGTAAGTAAGAGCAAAGTGAAAAAGTCTCAATTTAGCTTAACATTATTTGTGTATCATCTCCTCATAGTCTAGTTTTTCTCAAAGGTCCTGTTAATATAGAAATCAGGCAAAATATTCCAAACATTTTTCTGATCAGACATCTTTGTAGGTCATCGTTGCACACATTCGGTCTGGGACAGGAACTATTAATTCTCTTTTCTTAGAGTATTACATCAAGATACGAAACCTTCTGATTCAAAACATATCGATTATATTCGTATTATAGTCATTAAACGAAAAAAAAAAACTTTTTTAAATACACGGACACCATTTTCAGCAATTTAGCTACCCACACTGTATATAACTTAACACTGGATACTGTACGTAACGACCCCGAAGCCCATTTATTTATTTATTTTTAAGTGTTCTATAACAAACATGCAGATTACATTTATTTTGCTGAAAATATTTATGGTTTGGTAACCATAAGCAAAAGTACCTCAATATTAAAAACATAATGGAAATGCTATATATAGCGAGCCTCAATAGGAGAAATGCGAAAAGGCGGGAGCCTCTAATTGAACCATCAAAAATTAACAGCCAATCGAACACCTATAAAGCAGCCTTGAATCCAACACAACATATCAAATAGGCAAGATGTTAATCGCAAACAAAATTTATGTTTTCCAATGTTACTAATATTGCTTTTCAAATTTGAATATCAATAACATAAACGTATTCAGGAAAAGTATCTGTATTATTTGTTGTTACAAAAAGAATAAAATTGGTCTGGAATATATTTGAACACAAACAAACTTTTGCCCATATAATTTGTTTCTCCATGTTTGAGAACTGACTATTAATTCAGTAATATTTAAACATCCATGCTAAAAAAAATGCATATCACAATACAGAAGTCGACCGCATCTGTTAATATTATGAATTAATTCTACAGTCTTTCACCTAGTATAAAACATGCATATGTAGAATCTTATTATATTTTGGAATTTGGTTACTCACCATACTAACAAAGAGTAAATTGCTCACTCACCCGAGAGTAATGACGTCATACTCACTGCGAGTATTACTCTTTACGTGAGTAATACTCGCAGTGAGTTATGACGTCATACTCTCGCGTGAGTAAGAGTAAGGAACGAGTAACTCACAGTGTGAGTAATACTCACAAACGAGTACAAGAGTGAGTATTTTTCTCAGTTTCCCAACACTGGCTAAAACCCCTCTAAACATGCTCCAAGCTTGGGGGACACTATTGCTATTGGAAGTTCGTGGGTAGTTTATCGCGCCAGTAAAGAAAAACACCTATCCCCAACGGTAAACAAGCGAGAAAAATGGATTTTATCATCGCTCTCTCTTTGGGACTCTCGCTCGCTGCTTCCATTTATCAGACTTGTTACACCTTGCGATACAACGACGATCGTGGACCGCAACAGATGGGATGTTTTTATTTGCTTGCTTTGATCGTGCTTCATACTCAAATGAGAGCGAATTCTGCAATGCCTGGTACTTACACATTGAGCATGCTACTGATCCCGAGTAGCGTCTGTTGGTTCCCTGTGTAAGTACAGCTGTTCTTGCAATAACGGAGTAGCATCTGCGGGCGGTCAATCATGCTCATGCTCATTTTATAGTGAATATTTAAGAGTAAAGTTACCTTAGGTTTTTATTACAGTCCCCTTCAAGATTCACTTTTCGGTGGCTAATGCAATGCTTCACAACTCCTACTTTCTACTTGTAAATTTTGGGAATATGAAGCTGGAATCAGATTATTTATACCGTTGTTACAAAAGAGGTATTTCTTATTATGGCAATGTAAAAACCATATTAAAATAAAATTGTCGCCACTTATTTCTACTCAGTGAATCTACTAGTAATTTTCCTCAGAGTAATATTCCCTACGCCGTATATGATAACGATGTATCTAGCTAGCTAATAGTAAGAGTGGCTACGGATCTTTCTGGTTAGCAAAATGCAAACTGATCGCAGCCAATAGTATCAATGTCCACTTCGAATAGATTAATTATTTGAAATGGCCATCAATGCTATCAACGACGCAGAATATCCGTTGGAACACATCCGAGAGATTAGTGCGCCTATGCCATATAAATTATGACACAGCTTTACGCAAAAATGACAAAATGTTATACCACCGCTACAGGTTACGCCTTTGGTTTCCATCTAATGGGCTAATGGATTATGCCCTCCCATCACGGCAAGATCGCATAACCAAGGGGAGGTTCATCGTTCCCCGTAGAAAAAGTCATCGGAAAATGTTTTTTTCCGATGATCTTTTCCGAACTACTAACGATTGGCAATATTTAAACATGCAACATTTCGTATGGGAGGTTGCTATAAACATTTGATTATTTTTTTTTGAATTATGACATTCAACAGCACTGAACCAGAATATTCATCGCAATTGCGGTATTTTCCTAAAAAAAACCTCATTTCTATATTTGACTGAAACCGTTGAGATGAGGACTATTGAAAAAAAAAAACATCAAAATTGCAGTTTAAATTACGAACAACGCCGGACTTAACAGTCGAGGTACGATTTTCACGCGATCCGATTATTGGGAGAAAATTTGAAACGGTGACAGATTTGTTCACCCGCCTGAAACGTGAAGCAACAAGAGTCGGGCTGATGGTGAATGCGTCGAAAATAAAGTACATGCTGGTAGGCGGAACTGAGCGCGACAGGGCCCGCCTAGGAAGCAGTTTCACGATAGACGGGGATACCTTCGAGGTGGTGGACGAGTTCGTCTACCTCGGATCCATGGTGATGGCTGACAACAATGCTAGTCGAGAGATACGAAGGCGCATCATCAGTGGAAGTCGTGCCTAACATGGGCTCCAGAAGAAACTGCGGTCAAAAAAGATTCACACACGCACCAAATGTATCATGTACAAAACGCTCATAAGACCGGTAGTCCTCTACGGGCATGAAACGTGGACTATGCTCGAGGAGAACCTGCAAGTACTTAGGGTTTTCGAACTTCGGCGATTAGGACGATCTCCGGTGGCGTGCAGGAGAACGGTGTGTTGCGGCGAAGGATGAATTCAGTATCCAGAAGATGGCCAAAGCTGGAAGGATACGCTGAGCAGGGCATTTTGCAAAAATGCTGGACAGTTGTTCGCTACGAATCCCATCGGACCTAGCAGGCGTTGAGCGCAGCGAGCTAGGTGGATTGACCAGGTACACCAGGACTTGGAGACCGTGGGTCGCAGTCGAGGATGGAGAGAAGTGGCCTTGAACTGAGTCAATATGCAAAATATTGTTGGCGAGATTTTATCGATTTAATTGATGTTAAACCAAATAAACAAATAAAAGAAAGAAAAGCCTATTATCAAACAAAGGGAAAACAACATGTGGAAATGTTAGCAATTATAATGTCAAAAATATAGAAGCATTGTAAGATTGTCATTTATGCGCAGAAACCACCAAATTTCACTAATAGGAAAGTGGATAGTATCCTCAAAAACATTTCCTCAATTCAGTTTTCAATGATTATGCCAAATGACGTTCTCCCTGTCGTGTTATATGATCAGATCCAGAAAATAGAGACTTTAGTACCATGCCCACACAGTTACGGATCACTTTGGCGTTCAACGTCGGATAACTCGCTCAAAACATAAACGTTGACGTAAAACATATTTTTCCCATGTTATACTATTTGTCTTCTACCATTTGAAATGTTAAGCACAACATTAAACCGCTAAATAACGGTGTTTTGACAATGAATTGAATGAATTGAAGAAGTGCTCCAGTAGTAGACGTTCGGGAATGATACAAGGAATTTTAAACAAAATGGTAAATTTTTACAAAGGTTTAACATTTTTCCGTCGGAACAGCAATTATTATCTTTCGAGTGAAGCATAAAGATCATCTCTAGGGCTTTTCTTCATTTTTATACATCCATTTAAAAAAAACTGCTTCCATCCGTTGGTCCACTACTGGAACACGACGGAAACTAATGGTGCAAGGGAGCAAATTTTTTGCATAAACTTAATTATTCATATGAATTTTTGATAAAATAAAAAGCTGAAATTTAGCAAATCGACTAAACTAGAGATTATCTACCCACTCAAAATAGCACATGTCGTTTTTATCGAAAAATGTTCGTTTTATTCCATAGTCCAATCTACTGGTACATTACAACCTGAGAGAGGGGGAGTCTCTAATCGCTAGATTAAATCGGGTGACCGAGGAAATCTGATGTTTAGTAGGTCAACTTGCTTAGATTTTACTTAAAATACCGATTTATCCACCTATTTAGTAGGATTATGTCGGCCCACCCTATTAAATCGGGTGATATTCGGTTGATCCCTGTGTTAATCTTCCATAAGCGTCGGTGCAACAATCGACCGATGTTTCAACCATTTTAGTCGGCTGTTGAACTGTCAAATGTTTAATGGGGTCGCGAAGAGGAAAAATATCAACGTCATATGCAACTCAGATTTGGCTGTCACGAAACGTCAAATGCAGCCCGTCGTTTTTATGGCTGAGAAAGTGAAAAGTATTGTATTCAAAATAAAATATTATTAAAAACCTCAGTCAGCGGAGCAGTTTTTCCAAACATGCTAGTTATTTATAATGTTATAATGTTAGACTAGTCATTTATAATGTCTGCTACATTTGCTGGCATGATATTTCACTCAAAATGCCATTTATGCTTCGGTGTTATTCAAACGAAACAGTTTTTTGCTGAGATGGTCATGTGAGAGCTTGAACGGCTTGCGCAAGATTGATATAAACACTGAGTGGAATAAGAAAAAACTCAGCAATCGCAGAAAAAGAAGACCGTCTTCGCGAGTCTCGTCTCAGATTACAACCATTGGTACCAGCACCCTATGTCACAATTTGATACATAATATTGTTTTCAAAAACCGATACAATTTTAATTTTTTATGCAATCCTATGTAAATACTCAAAACCGTTTACTAACCGAAGTTCTAATTTTACACGATTCAATTCGTGCTTTTAAATTACAATTTTAGGTTTTTCATGTCGCACGCTAAGTCTGAACCAGACGATTGTAAAAATCGAATGTACATCAGATTTTTTCTCGCTAGAGATCAGAATTTGGTCTATATTTTCATAATCGGAATGTATTAAAATAATCTATCGGTGACATTTTTTCCATACATTTTGTATGGGCTGAAATGCGTTCAAAATGGGATTTTCATGGGTTTGGTATGCAAAATAGCTTAAAAGTGGAAAAAATCAAAATTTCACCGATGGAATATTTTAAAACCTCTCGATTATGAAAATATAACCCAAATACTGAACTCTAGAAAGAAAAACCCCGATGTACATTCGATTTTTATAATCGTCTGGTTCAGACATAGCGTGTGTCGTTTTAAAGAATTTTATAGGTTGAACTCCACACTATTTGATCCATAACTGTGGGGTAATAGTAATTATTTTTGTATACAAGGTGGCCGCAGTAATTTTTTGTTACGAACATTGACTCTTTTGTGGCCATGTCACTAAAAAGTGACCTGCTACTAGCCCTGTGAATACATCTGACACATCAAAATGACACTGAAACACTCAAGTGCATTTAACAGTTATGAAATGGGCGAACGTCATTTGTCATAAAGTCATTTGGCATAACGGTCGTTTGGCATAATAGTCATTTGGTATAATAGACGTTTGGCATAATCATTGAAAACTGAGTTGAGGAAATGTTTTTATGGATACTACCTATTTTCCTATTATTGCAATTTAGTGGTTTGTGCGCACCATTGAAAATCTGACAATACAGGTATGTTCCGTTTTTATCAACACGATCGGCAATTTTCAGTTGACAAAAACGGAACCGTGACAAAAACGGAATAATTTTCTTAGACAAAATATTTTATAAATTTTAAAATAAAATTGCGGTTTTGCCAGAATAATACACATTTCATCATAATTATGGACAGTATTGATGTTTAGGAGCAGTGATTAGCATTAAGATTGTTTATTCGTATAAGTTCGTAAATAAGGTGGATTGCAGACTCTAATCAATCAATATGATAAATTAATGCGATATATCATAAATAGTTTTAGTTTTCTTGATTAGAATTTAAATGTATGAAACATACGATAATCGCATAAATGTGCTGTGTATCATGAGATAGGTCATATTTGTAAAAATAACTACAAGGAAGTGGGTCAAGCTGATCATTGTTTTTTTTAAAGAAATATTGAACAAGAAACAACTTCTCTTTCTTCTTTTTATCATCATCCTCCTGCTTCTTCTTCTTCTTATATATGGTATTACATCCCAACTGAGGAAGAGCCTATTTCTCAGCTTACTTTTCTTATAAACACTTCCGCAGTTGTCAACTGAGATTTTTTTTGCCAAGGTACATATTTTGCATTTTTATTACCCGATTAGCGATTAAATGTGTGGTTATGTTGCAAGAGTTTTGCAAGCTTAAATGAGTTTTTACGGTTTCCTGTGTTTTGAATTGTCAAAATCTATTCTGTAAAAAGATTGTGGTGTTTTTTCTTCTAAAGTTGGGTGCACTAATCGTCATTCTCGAACAGTGCTACCTTCACCTTTAAGCTCTGCGTTAGATCACGAATAGGCTAGCACTTTTAGCTAGCACCTTTTAGCTCTGCGTTAGATCACGAATAGGCTAGCACTAAAAAAAAACAAAGTTCTAGCGTTTTGTTTAGTAAAACAATATTGAATATATTTTTCGAAAACACAAAAGTGTACAAACTCCAGAACATGCATAATCAAATTATAACTTTTTGATTAGAATTTCTTTTGTTAAGTTTTATGAATAAGCGCATGGCAGTTGGTATAAGCTCTCAATTAAACGTTTGGTCTCCACGTGAAGAAGAGGCGAGTGTTTGCTCAAAGATCAAGATCCAAATAAATTTGAGATAGAAACGTGCATGACGTGGGACTATCCATTATTAACAGTTTCTCAAATTGTCACCCATTTCAGTCCTTTTTCCTCTTTCTTGATGCAATTTTATTGTATGGAGATTTCAAATATTTAAATAGATTGTAAAATTTTGCTGGACCTTTTCCCCTATTCTTGCAACGGGACCTAATCAATGGCTGTTGCTATAATCTGTCCAATGTTATAGAGTTTGAGAGATAATAGATAATGTACCAAATATGACGAGATCGATAGCACAGAGAAACAGACGTAACACTTAGAACACATCGTGCTCAAAATCATAGTGGCGAAAACATGTACGCTCAATGCTAAAATCACTGTAGTTGGCCGATGGACCAACAGGTGGCGATAGTGTGTAAACGTCAAACACGAACAAACGACGCGAGCGCTATGGGTGGTGGATTGACCACCTACCATATATCCAAATCGATCGTTAAAAAGTTGGTCGATGGACACCCAAGTAGCACACGAAACATCTTTCAAAGATATGCTTTTCAAAAATGGTTTCAATCGCGTATCAATAAAAGCATCTGTAACTTACATGGTTCTAGTTCGGTTGCATATCAATATCAAGGCTCATAAAGTTTCATTTCTGATCCAATGAACATGCATTTCACTTCTTGTTTGACGTTCAACATTTTTGAAACGACAAGATTTGCTGCAAATCTAGCGTAACATTTGAAAAGGGCCTAACTGCAAAATGTAAACAAACTTGATTATTCATTATTCGTATCATTTTTTACGTAAATTACTCCTACATACTCTTACGGGCATGCAAAATGCATTATTAATGGTAATTTTATTCAAATTTAAAAGGGCCTATCTGAAAATGATAAAACTAAGAGGGCCTAACTGGTCATAAGAGGGCCTAACTGAAAATTTCCATCAAAATCAGATTGGCCCTTCCCTTTGCATTTTTAATTTTCCTCCATATTTTTCAATATTTAGCCATTGTATAGTGTTTTTCTCACATAGTGGAATCAGCATAACGTAAAAATTGAGAAATGCTCGATTGAAGATTCTGTAACATATTGATTGTTACTATTTTAAACTCATTGCTATCTAATAGTTTGAAACTTTTGTTCGACACTCATAGTCTATTACTGGGCTCTAACATCCAACATAACATAAAAACTAGTAAAAAATGTTGAATTCAAACATCATCGGCAGATAGGCCTTTTACGAGTCTTCAAACCAGTTAGGCCCTTTCAATTAGGCCCTTCGATTGGACATGGTTTCAGTTAGGCCCCTCCAGTTAGGCCCTTTTATTTAACATAGTTCCAGTTAGGCCCTTTTGGAATTTGTTAATTTTATTGATTATTGAATAGATTTTCAAAGTTTTAGAACAAAATCAATCGATTATGTGAGAAAATCAACATTGAATATTGGAAATTCTTTATTGAAGATTCAGTACTATATTGATTATTCATAATTCAAACCCTTTCTCCTATTTACTAGTTTTATACTTGTGTTCGACACTCATGATAGTCTACTAGGTGACCCATAACGTTTTAAATCTTAAATAACAAAACAACTCGTGAAAATGGTTGAATTCAAACATCATCGGCAGATAGGCCCTTTTACGAGTCTGCAAACCAGTTAGGCCCTTTCAGTTAGGCCCTTTGATTGAACATGGTTTCAGTTAGGCCCCTCCAGTTAGGCCCTTTTATTAAACTTAGTTCAAGTTAGGCCCTTTTGGAATTTGTTAATTTAATTGATTATTGAAGTGATTTTCAAAGTTTTAGAACAAAATCAATCGATTAGGTATGTGAGAAAATCAACATTGATTAATAAAAATTCTTTATTGAAGATTCAGTACTATATTGATTCCTATTTCAAGCCCATTTTCTTTTTTACTAGTTTTATCATAATCTTAATGCGAAGTTAGTTGAAAAACTGATTTTTTATCCTGAAAAAAAAATCAATTACATTAAAAATTTTGAATAATTTTTATTTGTGAATTTTTATTTGTTGCCTCTAGTTGTGGATCGAGTTCCAAAAGTCGCGATTTTCACAAAAACAAATTCGTTTGTTTTTGTAACAGACCTGCAAGAATTCTTCTTATACTTCTTCTTGGCATTACGTCCTCACTGGGACAGAGCCTGCTTTCAAGCTTTGTGTTCAATGAGTACTTCCACAGTTATAAACTGAGAGCTTTCTTTGACAAGTTGCCATTTTCGCATTCGTATATCGTGTGACAAGTACGAAGGTACTCTATATTCAGGAAAGTAAAGGAAATTTCCATTACGAAAAAACCTGGACCGACCGGGAATGGAACTCAGATACCTTCAGAATGGCTTTGCTTTGCAGCCGCGGACTTAAACTGCTCGGCTAAGGAAGGCCCTCAAGTATAAAACAAGTAAAAAAGTGAATGGGTTTGAAATAGATATAATCAATAAGGAATCAACCGAGAATATCCAACATTTCTCGATTACTTTTTCAAATCGACGTAAGTAACTTTCATACGGTTTTGAGAAAACTAATTGAGAAGAATCACAACCTGTATTCTAAAACTGTTTTAAAATGAATCATCTTTTTAACATTTTTTTCGCCGTGTACATCGCTCAAATTTTGCATACAATCAGATCGCGTTCAAAAACTAGGTAGTTTCTATTAATTTCAACAAAAATAATTATAACAAAATGATAAGCCGTTTCATACAGTTACTTTCGACGTTTTTCTACCAGTGTAAAATCGGCTCAAGTAGTGTTTTGTTTTGGTTCGTGGTTAAGTCACTTTGTCTCTCTATATAGCGGGGCGGCGAAAGTAGTGGTTAGGTTGCGAAAGTTGAAAATCTTACTTTCGTCGTTTTGTAAATCCGGAAATTAAACGTTCTAAAAGTGAAAAGTTGAGTTGGTGTAGAGCGGTACGTGTAGAATTCCGCCTGCTTAACATGTAGGATCGATAAAGTAAGTTTGTATACTTTTTTAACTTGAGTCTGTATGAATAAGTTTTCGAGATTTAGCTATTACATTGTTTTTCTCTCGCTTTATTTTATTTAAGAACTATGAAAATCACTTCAATAAGCAATAAAATCAATAAATTCCAAAAGGGCCTAACTGGAACTATGTTTAATAAAAGAGCCTAACTGGAGGGGCCTAACTGAAACCATGTCCAATCGAAGGGCCTAACTGAAAGGGCCTAAATGGTTTGAAGATTCATTAAAGGGCCTAACTGCTGATGATATTTGAATGCAACCATTTTCACGAGTCGTTATGCTATTTGAGATTACTAACGTTCTGGGCCACGTAATAAACCATAATGAGTGTCTAACACAAGTATAAAACTAGTAAAAAAAGTAAATGGGTTTGAAATATCAATAATCAATATGTTAATGATTTTGTATAGAATAGTTTCCGTTATTTAGCTTGTATGATATTGTGTTGTTTTCTCACATAATCATTCAATGTTGTCGAAGAATTATGCAAATCATTTCAATAATCAATAAAATTAGCAAATTCAAAAAGGGCCTAACTGGTTTGAAAATTCGTAAAAGGGCCTATCTGCGGATTATGTTTGAATTCAAGCATAATTCTTCAATCCGACGTATCTGCAAAAATAAACAAATCGAGATTTGCTTTGCATGGGCTTGACAAACGCGTAATCTACATATTGAGCCTATAAAAGTATTCCTAAAACCATTTTTCACTTTTTTGAAATAAATTTCAATTCTGCCCTATGTGCACTTTACTCAGTGTTTCAATTTGGCTGCATACACCCTACGTTTCTAGAGCGACTCAACTGTCAACATTTTTCATTCTAGCATATACACCGTACATATGCTCATAGTAATGCGACCTATATGCAAAATCAATACATAAAATTTTAATCAGCAGATACGTCATACTGTTTGGGAATCACTAAACATGTTGGAAATCGAGATATTCGGATTTCCACAGTTGCAGCTAGCTGACGCGTCGGCAAACTGATGTGAAACACCATCAATATTCGGTTCTAGACAATATTTCTTACCAAATTTCTCACCAGAACTGTTCTCCATCTACTTTTCTTATTCACGGCTCCGTCAGGTGCTCCTGTTAGTTAAGATGAAATTGGAATCATTCGGAAACCAATATTCGTTGTATAGTTGAACGTAAAAACTAACTTTGTTAAGTTTTATGGGAATTTGCAAACCGGTGTATGTGCAACTACAAAACAATACTGGTGTATATGACGTGACGCATGTGAAAAACGAACTGTCAAACCGACGCATCAAGCAAGGTGTATGTATCAATCAAGGTATGATATCGACGAACCATCAAGGTGTATGAGAGCAGCACAAAGCAAAAGGGTTTATTCGATAATTTTACCAGTTTTTCAATCTAATCCAAAACAAATCCGAATTGTTTAATAGTGGTTAGAAACAGTGTTCTTTTTTCAACTTATAGTAGATACTGTAAAAGAAAAAATGCAAAACATTTTAAATAGGATTTAAAATGCTTAACAATATATTGCATTGCATTTTTCTCGAATCCTTCCGAATGTTAGTTACGCCTATTTGAAAAATCATGCTTGAATTGAACTATTTTTACAAGTTATTGTGCTATTTGAAATTCAAATCGTTGTGAGCTATGTAATAGACCATTATAAGTGTCGAATACAAGGGGTTATCCGAAAATGACGTCCATCAATTGGGGCCTCCTCCAATGGGGGGATGTACGAAAATGTGACAGTGCATGGATTGGGTATTGGAAAAAGCGTGACAGAGGGGGTAGAAGGGTTCTAGAAATCCCGAAAAACGATGGACGTCATTTTTGGATCTTCCCCAAGTATGAAACTAGTAAAAAGCGAATGGGTTTGAAATAGGAATAATCAATATGGTACTGAATCTTCAACCGAAAATTTCCAATATTTAGCTATTATATAGTGTTTTTCACATAATCGCTAAATTTTGTTCAAGATTTATGCAAACCAATACAAAAATCAATAAAATTAGCAAATTATAAAAGGGCCTAACTGAAACCATGTTCAATCAAAGGGCCTAACTGAAAGGGCCTAACTGGTTTGAAGATTCATAAAAGGGCCTATCTGCCGATGATGTTTGAATTCAACAATTTTTACGAGTTGTTGTGTTATTTGAGATTAGAAACATAATGGGCCACGCAACAGACTTTAATGGGTGTCGAACACAGGTATGAAACTAGTAAAAATGCGAATGGGTTTAAAATAGGAATTATAAATATGGTACGGAATCTTCAATTGAGAATTTCTCAATGTTTACGTTTTGCAGATAGGCCCTTTTCAAATGTTACGCTAGAAATGTCCTTTGCAAATAGCAATGAAGTCAAGTTTGTCAAGATGTTTCCAGCAACTTTTCAAACAAACTCTTGAAACTTCTCCCAAAATGCCGGTTTTAATGTTATGTTTCAACTTACTTTCATTTAAAGCATCCGCAACTTGCATTCAATTTTCGTTTCCATACCCACAACTCAAGAAGATTCATCCCAGTTGCGACCAAGTTGCACTAAACTACGTGTATGACAGCTAGAAGTTTGTTTGTTTGAATCGAGTAGCAATATGGTTGGATTGCACCTTACGTATCATCTAACAACGAAAACATGGTCTAGCAACAGTTTGTTTGTTTGAATGGTGTTTCTCATATGTTGCGCAGAAGTGTTTGCAAAAAGTTTAGATTATTTCAGGCGTGGTCTAATTTCGACAGTAATGAACTTGTATTCCGAAGGGTGCAGTAAAGTTATAAGCAACAAGCTTTGATTAATGGGCCATGTGGTCGCTTTTATAGTGCATTGGCGAAGCTATTGTTCGAAGAGCTGGTGGAGTAGTGAGTAGAGGAGAAGTTTAGTGATCTTGAGGTCGGTTTTGCGTTGCTATTCAGTGCAATTGAAAGTCATATTTTCAACCATTGACAACTTGGATTAGTTTCAAGGGGTTATTTTATACTTGAGTTGAAACAAACTGTGCTGCTTGGGCAGCTATGAGAGTGTGACGTCTGTTTGTCTGTGTCGATAGTCTAATCAAAAATAAAATGAACTTGATCATGTCCCTTTCCATTACTAAAACTATCTTGAACTCATTCTCAGGTACATACCTTATAAACTGAACATGCTCATTGATATATGTCTATCACATTCACAACGAAAATTCTATTATGCCATTTTATATAAGAAAAAGGAGAGGTCTCTACAACTCTCTTAAGTACGTATCACAAATTCCAGTTGTTGCTAGCAGGCTTGATAATACTCCTCAACATCAACAGGTGACATACTCTAACATAGCGTGCTGCTTTTGCCTCTTTACGAGGGAGCGATAAAATTATAAACAGAGAGGCAACTAAAATGAGCGAGGAAGATGCAGAACAGAGCAAAATTCCATAAAAAAGAGTGCCATCACAACTCTGCGAGGGCTGTTTTGTTCGGGCGGGACAAAGTGTGAGTAAATGTGAGCATAGTACCAAAGGCGAAAAAGAGTATCAGAAATAAACCTCGTATTTTTTGCACTCTCCCTCGAAACGTTTGAGGATCTGTGTTGAATCCTCAAGATCTGTGTTAAAACATTGAAATCGTTTCATTTTTGTATCGCAGAAGACTTCTGTCAAGCCTGGTGGCTAGGACGTGGCCAGAGCAACTCTAGACTGCTGAAAGATGGATGCGTCAATATCGTCCAACGGCCCATGCTAAGTTTGAAAACTCTAATTGATTAGCGGATAGGAAGGAGTCAAACCTTATTTAATCGTATATGACTTGACATCTATTATGGATCGTAGGTGATCAACACTAACATAATGCCAAAAATTCAACCATGAGGCTATTGAAAAACATAAATAACATAAAAATAAGTTTTTAGTTTAAATATAAACTAGCATTATAAAAAAATAAAAAATATATTATTTTTCGTGTTGATAAAAACGGAATAATTTGTTGACGAAATCGGAACGTGACAAAATCGGAGCGTGACAAAATCGGAACGTGATAAAAACGGAACATACCTGTACTACTATGTTTTTAGCGCTATCATTAGCTGTGTTCAACGAGCTGCTCGAACTTGGTTGCAACCACTTGCGAGTCAGCTTTTGGTGTTCATTGAGCCACTCCAACCTACTTCGAGTCGCTCGGGTTTGTGTTCATTGAGCCGAGTCCAACCAACTCCGAGTCGCTCGAAACAGGTTGGAAGCTAGAGTCCGAGCTAGTTCAACCAGCTCGCAGTAGCTCGTGTTTTTGACGTTTAAAAACGTAAACATTGAAAAAAAAAGCAAAATTCCGAAGCGATACGGATTGTTAGGTGCGCGAATTTTTTTTTCACGTGGAATTCCGGTAAATTAGTAAAAAGAGCGTTCATTGAGAAAGCAGCTTGGAGTTGCTCGAAGTAGCTTTGACAGTTATTTGTTGACAAAAAATACGAGCTAGTACAACCCACCCCGAGCAAGTTCGATCAAAGTCATTGAACACAGCTATTGTTAACATTCTTATATGTGATTTTTCCTTCTTTTGATCATATGCTGTTCTTTCTAATTAAGTTGTTAAACTAGTGATTGGCATTGTAAATACTAACATTTTCATCGACAATTTTGCCTTCTTTATGTTGGCATTATAACCGCTAACATCGACGATTTCCCTTCTTTTGATCACAAGCTCTTCTTTTAAGTAGCACTATTTCTCGATTACTTTTTCAAATCGACGTAAGTAACTTTCATACGGTTTTGAGAAAACTAATTGAGAAGAATCACAACCTATCTTCTAAAACTGTTTTAAAATGAATCACCTTTTTAACATTTTTTCGCCGTGTACAATGCTCAAATTTTGCACACAATCAGATCGCGTTCAAAAACTATGTAGTTTCTATTATTTTCAGCAAGAATAATTATAACACAATGATAAGCCGTTTCATACAGTTACTTTCGACGTTTTTCTACCAGTGTAAAATCGGCTCAAGTAGTGTTTTGTTTTGATTCGTGGTTAAGTCACTTTGTCTCTCTATACAGCGGGGCGACGAAAGCAGTGGTTAGGTTGCGAAAGTTGAAAATCTTACTTTCGTCGTTTTGTAAATCCGGAAATTAAACGTTCTAAAAGTGAAAAATTTAGTTGGGTAGGAGCGGAACATGTGGAATTTCGTCTGCGAAACACGTAGGATCAATAAAGTAAGTTTATTCACTTTTTTGACTTGAGACTATTTGAATAATTTTTCGAGATTTATTTTTCTATTTTTTTTTATGCCAAATAACCTTATGCCAAACGGCTTTATGCCAAATGACTTTATGTCAAACGGGGGAGCCCCTTATGAAAAAGAAAAATAAAATTGGAAATTATCAACTTTAGCTTAGTGTACTAAGTTAAGTTTTTATGTATGCTCCCATAAAATTAACATTACCCCTCCTCTAATAAGCTGGTGCCGCCTATGCTAAATAAGGAAGATCCTCCTCAACACTACTCGTTTGGATTTGATTCAACCTGATATTCAGAAACACAACATTAGTATAGCAGTGAACGTCAAAATGGATACGCAGCAAAATATCAATGAATTATTGTACGAAATTCACTTCACTATTCCATCCTAGGCGTAAATTCCTTCACTTCCGGATTGAGGCAAACCCAAATCATACCCACAACCAAAACGTAATAACATATCCTTTTCCATGCTATGTATGGTTGTAGAAAATCAATTTTACCTTGCAACTCAAGTCCGGATTCCGTCACGACAATCCCACTCTGGAAATGGAAAGTGTCTTCCTGTTTCAGTCCAGACTTTTGGGTGCTCTGGTGATCTGGCGCAGGAATGGTTACCGTAAGGGCTACTCCAGCATTCACATCAAAACACTTCCATATTCGATTGATAGAAAACACACGGGGCCCCCTTCGAATGCCCTTTTTTTTCTCTTCCACCCAGTGGGGCTACTGCTGTTATTGCGATGGGCGCTTCTTTTGGCTGACCAGAGGAACGCGTTTTGCTCCCTGCTTCCTTTGCGTCCGGCCGAAACTCGAGGAGAAAAATTTCTTTTATCCCCCTCACTTCGAAAATCGGTCCCCTTCACTAGTTTCTGGCGATTCCCAGGTGGAACCGTTTTCCACTACACTGGAACACCGTTTTCCGGACTCGACACGCGCCGTAACGCGATAATTAAAAAACGGAAAATCTGCACAATCTCGTTTTCGATACGATGGAGAAAAATGGTTGCCTCTTTTTTCGCAGCTTGCTTTGGGCCCGTAGAAGAGGTTCACTTGTGTTGTCGGTTTCGTCTCTGTTCACACACTACTCCTTCGTTGGCGCGTTCGAACGGATACTACTTTGAGGTGGTGGGCTCTCCAGTAGGCGAGTGCGAGTGAGTTCAAGCTGCATGCATCGAGCTGTCGAAAACACAGAGAGAAACACGGTGATAGTGTGCGTGAAATGTTGACTGTTTTGAAACTGTTTTGGCGTTTTGCCTGGCTGTCACTTTTCGGGCGGTCATTTTTTTGACGCGACGCGTTGGCGAAATTGTTTTGCTGCGACGCTTCAACGAGGGGTGATCAGTTTGGCACTTCAACACTCGGAAAAAAGCTACACCGAAGCAAAAATTACGTACACTCCCGTGCAAAGGTGTGGGTTCACCCTCTCAACCCTCAACCTATTCCAAATCAAACCCAAGTAAAATCCAGATACAATCTGAATCCAGTCCAAATCCTACCCATATTCCAATTAATTCCAAATACGATATACTGCTTTGCGATGAAAAATGGGTTAACCAACGTGCAAAACGCCAAAATGGGTTAACCAACGTGCAAAGTTTGATTTTTGACCAACTTCGCCGCGTCGTTATAAGCCTATCCATGAGGACTTTTCGTGATAGAACTGACAGCTAAAAGTGTGAATGCAACTGAAATGGAAGAGTAAACAAATCATTCGAGTGTTATCGGAGCTTTACATTTTCCTTTGTAATCGAAAGTCACTCCGATCGCGAAACGTCAAAAGCACATGGTAAACAAAAAAACCAGCTGATCGCAGCTGTCTCATGGATTGCCTTATAGTGCGCATCTATCCCCCGCCGCACATTGGGGAAATCCGAACCCAAAGGTGGAACAAATTGATAACTTTCACAATAGAAAAATAAAAAATAAGTTTTATAGCTAATTCGAAAGGATATTTTCTCAGGAATCGATTGGTGATGGTTTAATGAATGTGGGGTCACTCTGGGATAAGCTTTGGTGCCCTTTTTGCCACGATTCCTAGAAAATTTTTGATTTTCATGTTATTTTGAGTAAAACTGTTTTATTGTGGAGATTATTTCCCATGAAATCCATCATTTCTAGTCCATTCAACAATGTTTCACAGAGAACGTTATAAAAAGATGGAAATTTAGGGGATTATGGGGCCGAATGTACAATAAAATATTTTTGAAGAGGAATAGGGTCCTAAAGCCATGTCCCAATTTTAATGTCAAACGCTTAAGTTTAGGCCAAAAACACATGTTTACTCAATTTTTTAATACTTTTCGTTTGTTTAAGTCCAAAAAACACTTTTCTAAATTATTTTTAGATTTTGTCACATCCCTTGGCTTAAGCTCAAAATTTGGGTGTATTTTGTTTTCCGTGTCCCTTCTGAAATGTCCCCGATCACGCTAAGATCAGTTTACCCATAAATAGGTACTTGTTTTACCCATATTTGAGTTTTTTATACAAAACCTATTTTATGGGTAAATTTTACTGAGAAAAATTGGTAGAATTCACTCATATTAGAAATAATTTGAATTTACCTAATTATGAGTAGTCAATTTACCCATATTTGGATGAAAAACAATAATTTATTTCCCAGTCGTTTTAGTGACACTCGCACTTTGTTATCAGCTGGTATTGCCTACTTTTAATATTATTTCCTGATTCCAGCATTCCTCATTTTGTTTTGTAAGTATTCTAGAAATTGCTCCTGCGGATTATTATTCATGTTTTTTTTTATAATTTTTGAAACCGTGAACAGTGTTATGAAGAAGGAACTACAAATCGAGCTATCTCACTAACCTTGCAGGATTGCGGAATCTTTATGGTGAGTCCAAATGTTTTTTTATTAGCAGAATTGTTTAAGAAACCGCGAATAATTCTCTAATTATTTATTCAGAGTTTGGTCACAGCACAGGAAATCGCATGAAAATCAATCTAGTCTAGTTTTCGAGGAACCCAGAGCATTGCCAGGAAGTCCGTCCAGCCGTCAAGTCTGTGGTTCCTGGAGACATCTGTTGCTGATAATTGAAACTGCAAATGAACATGTTTTTGTACAAGATCATGAACATATATGTAATAAATGGATGATGTCGGTTTAAAAACTATTATTTTTTAACAATCTCTCGTATATTATATAGACATAATTAAACCGGAACAAATAATAAACAAATACCCATTTATGGGTAAAACCCATTACCCATTTTAAGAAAAAGGTGCTAAACGCATAAATGAGTAAATGCTACTTTACCCATAAAATGAGTGTGTGCACTTTTTGCCGATTATGAGTAAACTTTACCCATATTTGGGTAGACTGATCTTAGCGTGATAGGAACAATCCCAGGGTTAAAACTAAAAGCCCTGTGGTGTTTTTGCCGATTAAGCGAACGTCAAACATGATCAAAAGTGTCAAGGTTCATTTATGGACCCAATTTTTAAATTACAGTTTAAATATGATGTAGCCGTTATTTGAGCGGGAAAAATTGCTAAAATAGTTGCAGTAACATGCTCTTTCGTGTCATTAAATAAAAACAAGATTTCATTAAACATTTTAGGACCCAATTTTTGTTTTAATTTTTTTCAGTGTTTTTATATTGAAATAAATTTTGAAATAGTCTAATAATCATAAATATAGGTTGCAGAAATATGTTGTATTAAAATTTTTAGAATATGTATGATCATGATTTAATTAATTGAACAGATATCTCCGAATTAAATTTATTATGTACCTAATTGTTTATTCAGTAGTTGATACAGTATTTAAATCCTAAAACATAGGAGATTATGGGGATCTTTTACACATAAATAACAAAAAAAAACAAATCAAAGAAACAAATCACCCAGAATTAAATTAATTACACAATCATACCTGAAGAAATTTCATGAGAATTAAATTGCATTTTGAGAATTTGCGTGGAAGTGCCCAAGTAGCTCTGCCTGCACCCTACTACTGAAAATGTGATCATAAACAAACAAAGTCTTCCATATATTTCAATATGGCACATTTTGATTGAAGATGTAGTAGTTAATAATGCTTAATTCAAAATAAATTGACGCTTATATTGAGCTGTTCGGTAATCCAATCCGCATGGTTATTAAATTAATTAACTCATTACGCGTGGTAAAGATGGACATGGGTGAAATTATGAAAAAAATCCACGTGCTCGGCTGGGATTTGAACCCAGGACTCTTGTATGCTAGACGAGTGCTTTACCAACTAAGCTACTGAGCCCGTAAAGCGCTGAGAAATTGCGGTGGATGACAACATTTAGACCTGACCTGGAACCTGGAGACCTGACTATCGGATTGTTGTTTCTTTTTTCGCTTATGCAATTGGGCGAGGGAAGCTTGCTCTTCCACTACTCTTTCGATGGCCTTCCGTTGTTGTTGGCTGAATTATCCGCCAGACCATCGACTTCTTATCGTTCCAATTCTGCATCTCTGTTGGTACCGGAGCTTCTCCACATTCGATTCTGCCTGCAGATGACGGATTCCATGTCAAATCGGTCAGTCACAGAACTCGACCATCTTCGATTTGGATTAAATTTTGCACATGTTTTTGGTATGGTAAAATAAGTGTTTTCCATAGAAAAATTGATCATTTTGACTCAAGCGTAACCTTTGAAAATGGCCTATAAATGTTTGCATGCAACTTATTTGAAAAATTCTAACTCCGAAACTGTTGATTTTAGAGAAAAATGTTCTATGAAGAAGTTGTAGTGAACCGTTTGGACTATAAGAAAAAAATATACACTGGAAAAATATTTCATTTATTTTCATACAAAATTCAAATATTAAACTTAAATTTTAAATTACACAAAAACCCCATTTTTAATATTTTTTAAATTTTCACCATATAATCTTGATAGTAAAAACAGGTTTGGGACAAAGTTTCATGATGGAGAAATTTTTAATAAAAAAGTTTTTCTAAGAACAACTCTTGGACGATTTTCAAAATTTTGATTTTTTGTCTAAATAAATACGTTCTGATGATACAGTAAGCATCTTGAAATGATTCTAAGCCATAATGATTATATAAATAATTTCTCTAGAAGTAGCCATTTTCGAATTATTTCGAGTTTAATGCAAAAAATATTGTTTAAATATTAAAATAGGCCATTTTCATTAGTTATTCGCGTTTCTCCATTAATAATAATTCGTTTTCGAGAGTAAAGACCATATTACTTTACATTTACTTATTTTCCTTGATGGAGAATCACGAATAACCAATGAAAATGGTCTATTTTAATATTTAAATAATATTTTTTGCATTAAACTCGATATAATTCACAAATGGCTACTTCTAGAGAAATTATTCATATAATCATTATGGCTTAGAATCATTTCAAGTTGCTTACTGTATCATCAGAACGTATTTATTTTGACAAAAAATCAAAATTTTGAAAATCGTCCGAAAGTTGTTCTTAGAAAAACTTTTTTATTAAAAATTTCTCCATCATGAAACTTTGTCCCAAAACTCTTTTTACTATCAAGATTATATGGTGAAAATTTAAAAAATATTAAAAATGGGGTTTTTGTGTTATTTAAAATTTAGGTTTTATTTTTGAATTTTTTATGAAAATTAATAAAATATTTTGTCAGTGTATATTTTTTTTTTTATAGTCCAAACGGTTCACTACAACTTCTTCATAGAACATTTTTCTCTAAAATCAACTGTTTCGGAGTTAGAATTTTTCAAATAAGTTGCATGCAAAAATTCCTAGGCCATTTTCAAAAGTTACGCTTGAGTCAAAATGATCAATTTTTCTATGGAAAACACTTATTCTACCATACCAAAAGCATGTGCAAAATTTAATCCAAATCGAAGACTATCGAGCACGATTTTTATTTTTTTTCGACTCATTCTGCATGGAATTCGTCAGATCGGACTAGCCCATCTCGGCGGCTTCTCGTACAGCAAACCGCACTTGTTGCTTTTCTCTGTCGGCTGACTGCGATATAAAGTTTTGTCGCACAGTTTCCCACATGCGGAATAATGAAAATGCTTCTGGGATGATTCCTGTTTCGCTTCCTGATGTGGACAATTCTCTTCTTCCTGTACCACGGGATACGGGATCATGGTTCGGTGCACTTCTCCTGAGGTTCTGGCAAGTATCTTTCCAATAATGGTGTGTCTTGTCCTGACGATTCTTCAATCCCTAGGGCCGCAACCAATGCGAGAAATGATGCGTCGGCTCCCACCAATATTTTAATCTACTACCAAAATGTTGGCGGGATCAACAGCTCTCTTGCCGAGTATCAGTTGGCCTTCAGTGACGGTTGCTACGACATCTACGCCCTTACCGAAACCTGGCTTAACGGAAATACTTCTACTAGCCAACTGTTTGACGACTCTTATTGCGTCTATCGACAAGATAGGTCATCCTCGAATAGTGATAAATGCTCAGGAGGTGGAGTTTTGCTAGCCGTTCGTTCAAACTACAAATCCCATGTGATAGATCCTCCTGGAAGTTCGATGGTTGAGCAAGTTTGGATCGCTATCAGCACTGTTGATGCAATGCTATATTTATGCGTGGTCTATATTCCACCAGATCGTGTAAATGACGAAATTTTAATCGAAAAACATCTCGACTCCCTGAATTGGGTGGTCTCACAAATGGGACCAAGAGACAAACTCGTTATTCTGGGTGACTACAACTTAAGTGCGATATTTTGGCAACGGAATTTTCACGGTTATCTTTTTCCCGTCGCAACCCGATCTTCGATTAGCCTGGCTTCGCGGAAACTTCTTGACGCGTATAGTACCGCTAGACTCCGTCAGATGAATGATGTGGAAAACGAAAATAATCGCATACTGGATCTGTGCTTTTTCATTAAGGAAATACAAAACGACTGTGTTATAATGCAGGCTCCATCCCCACTCGTAAAAATGTGTAGGCACCATCCACCTGTGCTGACGAAAATTGCGATAAGACCACAACTACGCTTCCGTGATACAACTGAAGATGTCAACTACGACTTCAACAAGGCCGATTTTTCCGGAATGAATCATTTTCTTGCGAATGTTGACTGGGACGAAGCCCTCCACGATTCTGAAGCTAATCTCGCTGCGTCGACCTTGTCTGGTATACTGCTGTACGCTATTGACCAGTTCGTTCCAGTCAAGCTCAGGCGCGATACGCCCAAGCCAGCGTGGTCGAATACCGGACTTAACCATCTGAAAAGAATGAAACAATCAGCTCTTCGGCGACATAGCAAGTACCGTACAGACTCTACGCGAGCAACATACATGGAAGTGAATGTCGAATACAAGAAACTCAATAATCGTCTGTTCAACTCTTTCCAAAATCGTTTGCAAAACCGCCTCAAAACTAACCCTAAAAGTTTCTGGCGTTATGTAAATGAGCAAAGAAAGGAGGTCGGATTGCCCTCTACGATGACCGATGGCCTGAACGAATTCAGTTCCACCATGGACATTGCAAATCTTTTTCGCACCCAGTTCAGCAACGTTTTCATCAATGAGCATCTCCACCCTCAAGACATAGCCAATGCCACCACAAATGTTCCTCGACTACCTGCATCAGTAGAGCAGTTCACTATCACTGACAACATGGTCATCTCGGCTGGAAAGGAACTGAAATCGTCTACTGGATTTGGCCCTGACGGCATACCTTCTCTAGTCCTCAAACGCTGTATGAATTCACTAGCATCGCCGCTGGCAAAATTATTCAACACATCTCTAAGCACTAACGTTTTCCCGGACTGCTGGAAACACTCCTATGTTTTTCCAGTGTTTAAAAAAGGATGTAGACAGAGCGTTTCAAATTATCGTGGAATTGCTGCACTGAGTTCAACATCTAAATTGTTTGAGTTAATTGTTCTTCGCAAACTAACTCAGAGCTACTCTCATTACATATCGCCAAATCAGCATGGCTTTATGTCTAGACGTTCAACGACAACCAATTTGACTTGCTTTACCTCATTCGTGATACGCCAAATAGAATCTGGTCACCAAGTAGACGCGATACACACCGATTTATCGGCAGCGTTTGATAAGATGAACCATCAAATTGCAATTGCGAAATTTGACAAACTGGGCTTGAATGACAACATGCTTCTCTGGCTGAAATCCTACCTGACTGGACGAAGCATGTGTCTCGAAAGCTTCTGCGCAGCTGGGTTTTCTGTTCCGCTTCAGCAAAAAGTTCACCGATGTATATTACCTGAAAGCTTTATACTGCTCAATTGTACGCCCTATCCTGGAATACTCATCGGTTGTATGGTCACCATTCTACAGGAACGAGATTCAACGAATTGAGGCCGTTCAACGCAAATTCGTGCGCTTCGCCCTTCGCCGACTTAGGTGGAGAGATCCACTGAACTTGCCAAGCTATGAAAGTCGCTGCAAACTTATTGATCTGGACCTTCTTGAACCTAGACGCAATGTAGCAAAGGCGTGCTTCATCTCTGACCTTTTGCAAGGATCAATAGACAATCCTCTGCTGCTCAGTTCATTGGACATTAACACTCGTCGCCGAAATCTCCGGTTTCATCCATTCCTGAACATTCCTTCCGCCAGAACAAATTATGGCCTTCACGAACCAATGCGTAGCATGTCCCGTGTGTTTAATAGTTGTTATCATGTGTTTAATTTTAATGTATCGCGTGGAACAAATAAGTGTAATTTTAGACAATTTTTATGTTAATTCATGTGGAATGTTTGTTTAGATTGTTTGGGCTTTAAGACTTAAGATCAATTGTCATTGGGATGAGAACTTCACCTGTTGACTAAAGCAGTAAATAAATAAATAAATTTACTGCAAAACATTGCACTACTTCTCCGGTGACGGCGAGTGCCAGATTCAATGAAACCAAAACAAAAACACCAAAAAAAATCGTCTGTCATGGATGACAATCAGCTGATCAAAAATTCACCAACCGTGGTGGGAAGAGAGACGGGCATAATTCTGAAAAAAGTGTAGGAGACCGTGGGGTCAAATGTCGTGCCGCCAATTTTTCGTTGTTTTTCAATAGTTAGGGGCTTCAAAACATATGCGTTCCTTAGGAGAGTTTGTTTAAAATAATGAAACAAAACATATAAACAAATAAAAAAAAAAAAAAAATCACGGATATGGTCTATTGGGTTGTTTAGTGATGAAAAATTCACGTTTTTTTGTAGCTATGGTAAAATCGAGGATAATACGCGATTGGCGTATTAACTTCGATGGAGCTTACCACTATTAGTCATTATTGACGAACTTTAAAGAAATGTCCTACAGCTTGTGAAATTGATATATCTGATGTCGAAATTTGATTGAAAACAGTTTTATTTTCATCAATTCTAATGTGCATTACTCTAATTTGGCAATGAATATTAATAAGCAATGTGAATTCTCATTTATTTTGCTGCTAGATGAGTATGAAATCAAGAGAGTTTTTATACTTTGTTCCGTGCAATTTTCTCTCACTGTGTAAATAAATTCGCAGCTCCTAACTGAGCTGCGATCGCATTCTGGATTTTATCAAAAAAATACAATAATGACAGCTCGTCTCGTAGTTGCCGAGGGGTGATTTGTACGCGATTTCCATACTAAGTTCAAACGTGTTTTAACAATAGTTCCATGGCACGGAAAATTATGCAACTTCGGATTCTGGCTCAGTTTTTAACGTAGAATCAGAATATGTAAAAAACAGGATACCCCTAAACAAGCCAATTCGAGATTTTTCAATAAAACGACGGGACAACTCGTCAAGGTGATGAAAACGGTAGAGTAAAGTGGGGCAAAAGACCCATGTATAAAATCACGAAAAAATTTGCAAATTGCCTAAAATCCACATATTATCTTCAAATTCAGTTAAATTTGTCTGATCGTGTGAAAATTGTCACCAAAATTTTACATTTCCACATAGTTTTGTGAAAAACTGCTATTTTTGGGTATATTACAATTAACCCGGTTTTGGGCAATTTTTTGATTAAAATTTAGTGTGTATTTTTCGTCAAACTTAAGTTTACGGCTGGTGTAAAGTATGCCTATCATAAAAGGATCGATATTTTGTGTTTTAGCCAGCGAACTTTTGCCCCACCGGTTGGGCAAAAGTTCGAATAAGACAATTAATTTTGAAACTGTTATAACTAAAAATGGGTAAATATTTTGACACAAGTTTGTTCAGCAAAATTATAGCCAATATATTGACGGTTCACTGTATGGTATTTGTTTTGTTTTGACTGCTATTGTTTTTTTGGAAACTTTGATTATACCACTAAGGTCGAACTTTTGCCCCACCTTACTCTACTGTCCCGTTAAATACGGGACGTATGGTCAGCCTAAATCGGATGTGAATTTATTTCTATTGACTGTTTAACGATAAACTTGCGACGATCGACGCGCCACCATATTTCATATAACGGAGGGTATTAGAACTTACTTGGAGGTTATTTGGCAATTTGGAGGTAAAAATCACCTCCAAACACTAGTGATTTTGCGGTGGGATGTTGACGTTTGATCACGAATTATCTTTCGTTAACTACAACGGCGCAGCTAGTGTGTGCACTTTGCCTCACTAACTTAAGGGTAATTGCTGGCAGTGCTGCTCAGCAAGTGTAGATTGTTGCTAGCCACATTTCTGTAATTTTCTAATTCTTCTTCTTCATGACATTGATGTCCCCACTGGGACAGAGTCGGCTACTCAGCGTAGTGTTCTAAGAGCACTTCCACAGTTATTAACCCCTCTACTACTAAACTATTCAAATCACGATAACTTTTTTGTTTCTCAATATTTTTGCACCATTTTTTCACACGACCTCAAAAAACTCTTCTTAATCATGGTGATCTAGTTTTGAAGGTATTCCGATGTTCCTTGGTGGATCGACAATCTCCATATAAAATGTCTTTGGCGGCCATTTTGTTTTTGGTCAATTTATTCAAAAAATAAAATGTGTACTATACAAAGCCAGATAATAAGGAGCTGTTCTGAAAAAACATAAAAATCGATTCAGTATTCTTGGAGAAATCTGAAAACTACGATATGATGTTGTTTAGAGTTTTCAAGATCTTTATTTGTCCAGTGCGGTACCAGAAATAAATGCTCATTATTTAAAGACGGCTGCACCAAATTGATTCATTTTTTCACAACATACTCGCATTAAGGTATCATTCCGAGGAGTGAATATCCGAATACGATAAAAATTCTGTAGCCTGACATATTTACGTTGGTAGTGGCTACGAGTCGGTCCCCCCAGGAATTTTGGAATATCTTCGGATCCAGATGACCAATTATCAATATCGACAAATATTCTTAAACTAAAAGAGTTTTTTGGGAGCTTGTAAAAAAATGGTGCAAAAATATCGATAAACAAAGAAGTTATCGCGATTTGAATATATTTTTAGCGATAAAAAATGAAGCTGCCGGTAGAGGGGTTAACTGAGAGCTTTCTTTGCCTTACTTGCCATTTTTGCATTCGTAAATCGTGTGGCAGGTATTCTACACGCAGCAAACTGGACGATCGAAGTTCATAAATTTTGCCTCATGAAAAATGGAACGATTATCACAATATTAACGCTTTATGTATCGTTTTAAATGTTGTCGATCGCAAGGTCCTTGATTCGATTCCAGGTTGTCGCGTAAACTATTTTTGTTTTCAAATTTTGGTGTCATAAGATAAATTTATGAGTTTCAACCTGATTCCTTGTGGCGAGTTTTCATAAGGGGTTCCTATGTATATCGATAGTCCATTTGCCTGAGTGTATGCCCAGGGAAGTCAAGGAAATTTCCATAACGAAAAGATCCTGGACAGACCGGGAAACGAAGCCAGACACCGTCAGCATGGCTTTGCTTTGCAGCCGTGAACTATGATTGTGCGATATTTTTGCCAGAAAACCATTCGCCAGAATGACTTCTGCCAGAAAACCATTCGTCAGAATGTACCATTTACCAGAAAACCATTTGCCATAATGTACTATTCGCCAGAATGTACCATTCCCCAGAATTATTTTTCTTGTCGATTTTGATCAATTAATGCATGGTGAAATACCTCGGAATCCAAAGATGGCCGTCACTTGTCGACTTGTGCCACTTTTCACATCTTCAAGAGCACTAAAAAAATGAACTAATAGTACGGTAATAATCTCGTCCTTCTAATTTTAAGCTTTCTGCTAGTGTACAGAGCGGAGACAATATAAAACTGTTATTATACATCTCTTGTGAGATTTTTGCTTATGAGGTTTTGATACTGTTTTAACTTCGAGAAAATAGCATATCCTTTCACCGCAAGGTGTTTTTGATCAGAATATTGTATTGTACAAAATTTCTCGTACAACTACCAGATAACTTTTACTTTTCAATGGACAGTTTTTAGGGTTATGCTACTTTCTCTCGAATATCGATACCCCGAATGTTGTTTCCCCGAACGCCAGATCCGCAAATGCCAGTTCCCTGAACACTATGTTTTCTCAAGTGGCCTTTTCCTCGAAAATGTTTTGTCATTTTCATAATGGATCATTGAAAGTAGTTTTTACAAGTGCTCATCGCATCAAAACAAAGGCGCCACTGTATATGGGATTTAACATTGTGACAGCATTGCTGTTCTGTCAAACACACAAGGCTACGGTGGCGCTATCTATGCTTTCCATAGCGGCCGTTTTGGTTATTTCAATGATCCATTATCATAACTTATTGTATATTTCAGGGTGATGAACGGTTCTTTTTTGATCAGCGGTTCTTTAAAGTTTCTCAGAACTCAGCATTTTTTCTTGTTTTCTTTATCGTTCTTTCTAGTTCACCACTTTGTCTCTGAAGATTGTTTCTTATTCATTTGAACTGCATCTTTTTTTGGGGGCGTCCATAAACAACGTAGTCGTTCAAGAGGGGATCGAAGGGGTTGATTCTATCCTTATACACGATCCATACAAAGTTTGGGTCATTTAGGAGAATAGATTGCGGGGAAAAGTGTCATTCGGGTAACTGGTGTTCAGGGAAATGATATTCGAGGGAACAACATTCGGGTAAAAATAGACCTAAGGGTTTTAAGTGATAATGGTCACCTAAATTTCAATACATGAAAAAGTATTCAAAAAAGAGTCATTGCCTATCGCTTCTTTAAAAGGTTTGGGGCAACTAAAAATTCTCCATTCTTCGTATATAGGATGTTCTTATTAATTTTACAACTCTCATATTTATCTGAAAGCTCCTGAAAGTTGTTACAGTACATGTTACTTTGGTTTGCAAGTGGAAGCATTAATTACTTCATCGAACAGACGGCAGAAATAGTTGCAATGTATATCGAAAACTTATAAATATACAATGAACTAGCCCTTAAGAAGCAACGAAACTTTAAAGAACAGCTTATGATGAAATGAAGGGAGAGCCACTTGTGAAATATTCCAAACCATAATTCCCTATAAAACTTAATTATTAAAAAAAACATTTAATTGAAACTGAAAAAATCAAAAAGAAAATCGTATGGAATTTATTTATTATGAAATATCATAATCTCATGCTATAACGTTTGTATAACAAAAGTTGCAACGTATATTGAAATCTCATAAATATTCAATGATTTAGTCCATAAGAAGCAACGAAACATTGAAGAACAGCTTATGCTGAAAAGAAGGGCGATTCTCTTGTGAAGTCTTCCAAGCCATGATACCATTTTAAAAGGACAACATTTATTTAAAGAAATAAACCTTATTTTATTATCCGTCATGCTGAATATCAAATCTTTACATCAGTACATTTCACTGTCCCTCAGGATTAAGTGCTGTCTTTTAAATTCATTTATAAATAAAGCTTCAAATGTTGATGTTGATCGTTGAATGCTCGAGAAATAGATTAACCGTAAGAAAGCCATGTGTAACTAGTCCAACAATTAGAATACTAGAACCACAATACCCAATACGGATATTCTAAGAAAAATAAGAAATCCAGGGAATGGTCCGTTCTGGGGTATGGTACATTCTGGCGAATGATACTTTCTGGCAAATGGTTTTCTGGCATATGGTACTTTCTGGCGGATGTTATTCTGGCAAATAGTTTTCTGGCGAATGGTTTTCTGGCAAATATCGCACAATCGTGAACTATAACCATTCGGCTAGAAGGGCCCTAATTATGATTGGGATAATTATTATCCCCGAATGTTCACATGACATTAATCGTACCGTAATTTCGGGTGAAATTGATAAATTTTTACAGTTTTCCTTGTCTGTTTTCTATGATGTTGCCAATGCCAAACAACTAAATGCAGAAAAAAAAAGTATCACGATGAGCCTTATTGGCTCATGTACCGACATTTTTTTTCTCTGTTCGGATGCGCCACTGCGACCAGTATTTAGATCTATTGTGGCATAACCCGTATCCTTAGTGTATAGTGATAGGAAATGAAGCATCGATTTCTGTACAGTTCTTGTTTTGATTCCTCAGATATTGATGCAAATCGACTATGATGAAAAGGTCCCGCTATTTACACCCTTCATAGAAGTTTACATCTCAGCGAAGGCACGCCCCTTAGCAAACATAATCGATTAAATTTCTAAGAAACCAAATCGGTACTACTGATATTTGACCATGCAACGGAACTCTAGTCCCATCCTTGTTTCGCTTTTAGTTTAGTCCCATAAAAATACTAGAAAAAAGGGGCTTTATGCTAGCAGTAAAACCGAATCAAGCTAGAAAATTTGTTTAGTAATCAGAATTCACGTGAGTCCTTGAATTACCAGAACTTACAGTCCTTGTTCAGTTAATACTCATGATTGTTATCCTGGCTTTAAGTGTAGTCTTGGGACTGACCAACTCCGAGTCTTTAACCATCTGCTAGGTATAATAGATTAATTTTCAGAAACTGTTGCCAGTAACAAGGATTTTGTACCGCGATTCCTTGAATTACCAGAACATATTACCCTAGCCCGACAAACCAGATGAGACTAGGGTTCAAATTGGTAGATCTTACCCCGTAACGCACCATGAAAAGGTGATCTACCCGCGTTACGGGTCATGTACCGACATAGTCTGACAAATGTGATTTTTGTGTTTACCATCATCTCTAAAATAAAAAAAATAGGAAGATCTCATTTCGGGGTAAAATTGATATCTTTCCAATGCAATTTTTGGTTAATTTTTGAAACAACTCTATATACTTAACAGGCATTGCAGAATTCTCTCTCATTTGAGTATGAAGCACGATTAAAGCAAGCAAAGAAAAACATCCCATTTGTTGCGGTCCAAGATCGTTATTGTATAGCAAGGTGTAACAAGTCTGATAAAAGGAAGCAGCGAGCGGGAGCCCCAAAGAGAGAGCGATGATAAAATCCATTTTCCTCGCTTGTTTACCGTTGAGGATAGGTGTTTTTCTTTACTGGCACGATAAACAATCCACGAACTTCCAATAGCAATAGTGTCCCCCAGGCTTGGAGCATGCTTAGAGGGGTTTTATCATGCACTACTATCCCCCCAATCTAATCAAAGTTGTAGCAGTATACGATAAACAGTCTCTCATAATGTGCAGCATGTTATGATAATTACAGAGAGCGATGTGTGAGAGATTCTCTCAATTTTCTCAGGAGTCTATCCCTGATACTGAATTTGAGTTCCCTGGATCCGAATATACTTGCCAAATTCTCAACAATACTACCTATATTCATAGTGATGATGAATAATTTAATTAAAAAAAAATATGCGAAAAAAGCCCAAATGTAGGCAATTTCCTAAGGAATTTCCTGATATCTAACAGAAATTTATTTATTTCAATTTAATGAGCAATTTGGTACAAGTTTTAATGATAAATCTGGTTTGGGAACATATATGGAACTTTAAATGTATCTTAATACCTTTGCAATTTCTTCGCATTGAAATATGTCATTTATCTGCCATGAAAACAGTTTTCATACCGCGTTCAATTTCCAGCTCGCATGGGTTCAGATTTTTAAACTGCTCAATGTGCAAGCCTGCTTGATCTCTCGTTCAAACGTTTGAACTGGAACGCAAACTGAACGCGTTCAAATGCAACACTGCTTTTAGGTTTACACCTTGTTTACATCCTTGTTTAGAACTAGAAGTTTATGGATGTTTGTCATTGATTTTGAAATTTTACATTATTTTCATAGAAATAATCATTCTTCAACGTGAAAAAAAAAATCGCTTCACACAGTTCAACAATAGTTACGACAAACAACGTTAATATACAGCAGGTTACATTGAAATTTGTGCTCCATTAGAAAGAAATAAAATCGTGTGACACGGTGATCAATTTCATCCAAATTTACTTCTATTTTTTAATTTCTGTGAAATACTGCCATCAATGTTCACAACCCCTCTATATCTATATAGATGTATTACTATATTACTATCCTAACCACTATTTTATCGTGTCAAAACAGAAACATGTTCTATAAAAATCAAGCGGTAAAGTGGGTTTAATTTGACCTTTGATAGCGTTGCCATGCCTTTTTTTTACCAATGTACGAGATTTTCTCAAACCTTTTTCTGAAAACAAAAATACAACTATAAAGTTGTTTAACAATAAAATATGAATGTCTGGCCAATCAAAATTGTCAAATTCCTTAGGGTATCAATACTGCCCCTTATCACCCTATTGAGAGTTTCCTTTGTATTTCTTAAACATACAGTCACCCTATATTTATGGATCAGCTAAGAGTCATTTTTCAGAACAAAATATGATTAAAAATCATCGTGACGCTGTACAATACAAAATATATTCTCTGCCACTGCAAAATGTGCAAAGCTGTGTATTTACGAAATTTCTATATAAATTGCAGATGTCCATCCCACGGATGTGGATCATTGGGAGAGAAAGATCCTTCTTTTCTTTCCTTTCAATGCCCCACAATTACGAATCAACGTCCTCAGGAATATGGTTGATTTTTTTTTTCTATGGGGTGAAATATGTTTAAGCATATTATTACGATTGATTAATTGATTGAAATGCTGTACAGATTCAGGGTTCACTTAGGTAAAATTTTTTCTGCGTAATTGCAACTCTATTTGATGAAATATTCTCCTTTTAATTCAACTCTGATCCATATTTATGTGCTATCCATAACTGTGGGCAACTGTTATCACGATTATCACTCTTAGATTGGCCAAAACTTGTCCTCCTACGGGCCCTTTGACAAATTTCATAACGCTGAAGGTGGTGGGTGGATGTGTCCATAATGTTACAGCTCAAACAAAATTAGTTAAATATTCTTACAAAACACGTTACGAAGGGGTGGGTGAGTGTCCACAATGCCTATTTTCGGCGTTATGAAGTTTGTGAATGGACCCTACCCTACTACTATTCGTTCATGAGAGCACCCACTAACATATAACCAATTTCCACCGATGCATCAGCATCAGCAAAGGCGCTAAGCATCTCTGGTTACCGTGTCCTCGTTGGATGCCTTTGCGATATCGACACCGCCATCGCTGGGGTTTGTGTACGGATATGTTCGAGAGAGTCATGGGATTCTAGGAGTGTGCAGTGCATATAATCCGTTTCGCACTAGGAGGGAACCCTTAGTCGGGAAGAGCTCAGTACTAGTGGAATTGCATTATTCAGTCTGCGAGAAACCAATTCTTCAAAGGAGAATTTCATGTTTGGCCCAGATGTGCTCTATGAGGACTTAAACCGTCGAGACGGCGTTACCATATGGTGTAGTGTTCCCCCACCTATTTTGTCATATTGCGGAAGCCCACCTCCGCACGGTATACCGGTATCACTGCGATATGCCAAACAGACATTCCCAACTGGTTTGAATCTGCAATAAGAGGAAAAACGGACATTTTTTTTGTGGAAGATCATTGATAAATCCTAGATTAGTCGTCACCTAAAGTTGAAAACATAAAACAGACGCTTTAAAAATATGACACGATCTGCAAAAAAAAAAAAATATCGAAAAAGGTTTTTTCTGAATTGAGATAAACAAAATTTAATAAAATCTCTCAAATAGATCCTGCTTTAAGCCTTCATGGTAATTGCCAAAAAGTTTGAAATGAAATCTCAATTGTCGGTGTTTAAAGAAGCAAACAAATTATTACGAAAAAGCTCAAAAACATACTATGCAGTTTGAAAGCGTGAACAATTTATATTCAGGACGTATTAGTCCAATTGAAAATCATGTTACTTGAAATGTATAAAGCATTCTCAATCAAGAGAGTGTTTTCAACAATTTTTGGGAGACTGATTTGGAAAAAGTGAGAGCTATTAAAAAAATTAAATAATCATCGATCAAAAGGAAAGAGAGCATGTTTGGAGTGCTTTAACGACACTCACCCATATCACCGAACCCATGGAGAGAGTCTCTATACAGTACGACAGACACATCACCAATCAGCACCGCCCAAAGCTAAGGAATTTTGGAATCGATTTGGTGTTTTCCGGCAGCTACAACCAACTTAACCTTCCTTGTGCATTGGGGCCATTTTTGGCCAGTGGACACACTAAAGGAGATATAAATCTGAAATTTTCTGACTTTTCCCAACTTTTGAAAACGAACATTTGTGTGCAAAAAGAAGCTACACATAAAGTGACTCATTATGCATTAAGGGTCAAAATTGACCTTTGATTTTGGAACACTCTCAAAAATGCATTTCAAGTTTCATGATTTTTTATTACGATTTACAAGATATCTCAAAGAGAATCGCTACATGCATCACTCCACAAAATTTTCCAAGTAATCCTCCAGGAATTCCCCGAGAAATTTATCCAGAGATTCGTTATTGGCCTCCGAAAATTCCTGTGCAAATTCCTCTAGAGATTCCTTTATGGATTCCTCCAACAATTTAATCAGAAATTACCCTAAAGATGCCTTCACGGATTCCTCCAATATTTTTTCCAGAAATTGCTCGAGAGAGTCCTTTACTGGAGAAGTTTTTGAAAAGACCTTGAATAAATTCCTGTAAATAATTTGTTTGAGTTATCCATGGAGGAACCTCTAGAAATGTTTCATGAAGAAATCCTTAGAGCATTGTTTCCCAAACTTGATTTCCGTGACCTCCCAGCCTGTCAGCACCTCGCTCTGTCTACTACACAAAAAGTGAGCTGATGGGAAGTTGGGGAGTCGAGAAAATCAAGTTTGGGAAACAATACCTTAGAGTAATCCTTTGAGATCCCCCAACTAGAAAAATATGGAGAAATTTCTGTAGTATTACATAGAGGAATCCTTATGTAGAGGTTTTTTTGGAGTAATTCTTGGGAAAACTTCTTGAAGAAATTGCTGGGTAAATATTTGGAGGAATCTCTGTAAAAAATTCCCGGGATGAATCCCTGGAGAAGTCTCTTGGGAGAGTCCTATAGGAATCTGTGAATGATTACCTAGATAAACTGCTGAATGATTCAAAGAAATGTTACCTGGGTTAATTGATGATGGAATCTTCGAAAAATCTAGGTAAATTGCTGAAAGAATCCCTGGAGGTTTCTCAGGACGAATGTCTGGAGAAATTCCTGAAGTAGCCCTTGGAGGAATCCCTAGAAGAATCGCTGTAAAATATATGCGAAAGAAATCACTGCAGAAATATTTCTTGAGAAATTCTTGGATAATCCTTGAAGGAATCCATGGAAAAATTTCTGGAGAAATACCTGGAAGAATTCATGAAAAGATTCTCTTAGTGGAATCTTGGTAGAGATTTTCCTAATGTAATCCCTAGGGAAATTCTTATAGCGTTTTCTGATAAAATTCATGGAGGATGATTTTATGATTAATCTTTGGACAAATTTCTAGAGGAATTCTTGAAGGAATGCCCGGAGATTGTTTTAGATGGTCGGAACAAATCTCTGAAGAAATGTTAGAGGGAATGCCTGGAAGATGATTTGAAAAATTCTTCGGATGCAAGAAACCCCATAAAGTTCTTCCTGGATGAATCCTTGAAGGAATAAAGACTGGCCTCGGAAAAATTTAGACACACACAAATGATCACAGAAAAAAGACACGGACACCGTCTTCAGCCATTTAACTGTACAGACTGTAACTTAACATTAGACAACAGACAAGCATGCTCCAGTGGCACAACCGAGAAACATTCCTGACGAAAAGTTTCAATGGCTGAAGCGGGAATCGAACCAACACCCCATGACACGATGCGCTTAAATGCCTGACGATACTAACCGCACAGCCAAGAGGACCACCACAAATTCAATTAAAATCGAATACTTCTCAAACTATCAGGGATTGCATAATTATTTATTAGCTATGGTTTGGCATGATTTATTTATTGAATTCCCTCCCCCATACTGAATGCTCGTACATTTCTCGTAACACTGCTCATTAGATCTTGGGCGAAACTTTGCCCATCTTTCTTATACAATTTTTCCCAGTTTTCCTTCAAAGCTTCATCGGTTTTGAATGTTTTTCCTTTTTTTACAACTTCTTCTTCATTATCGCCCAAAACTTTTCGATCGGACGAAGTTTTTGTGTATTTGAAGGGTTCGCATTGGTGGGGCCACATTGAAGCCCTTCGCTTCGTACCAATCCATTACAGGCTTGGCGTAATAGCACGAAGCGAGATCCAGCAGAACAGCCGCGGTGAGAGCGGAAGAAGGGGCAGCGAGCGCTTCTGCAAGCATTCCTCTCGATAAATCTGCCCGTTTATGGTATCGGTTGTAACGAACGGCTTTCTGTACCGTCCGCACTCGCAAATTGCCTGCTACAACAGGTACTTCTTCGCGTATTGTCCACCTTTCTGTTCCGGATCTTTTCCGGAACCTCCATGTGTGACGTACCGACAAAAATACTCGAGGCCGGGGATATGTTTGGTGTCCGCCTTTATGTATGTCTCTTCGACCACGATTAGACAGCCTGGCGTGACCAGCCACTCACGGTACAGCTTCAGCGCACGCAATTTGGCCACCGTGTTTTGCTTGTCAGTCCGGTATGGTACTTTCCTGACCTTACAAACACGTAGCTGAGCCCGCTTCATGGTCTGCTGGATGAACCACTTCGAAGAATTGACCTTTTTGGCCACGTCACGGGTGGAAAGGTTCGAGTTATTCTTAAAGTACTGCCTCATCTTCCGCGCCTTCTCTGGGTATTCACGTTCGGTTTTCGGTTTAGGCACACATAAACATTACACTTTAAACTAGTATTACCCTAAATTTCATCATCACACGATTTACACATGCAAAAATGGTCAATCGGCAAAGAAAACTCTCAGTTAATAACTGTGGAAGTGGTCATAAGAACACTAATCTGAGAAGCAGGCTATGTCCCAGTTGGGACGTAACGCCAGAAAGAAGAAGAACCCTAAATTTCATTATATTTTACCCACGCTACAAAAAGTTACACTAGTTAGGTTAAGTTAATTGAAAGCGTTTTTTTCTCTTATGAGCAGATACAATCAAAAAAATGTAAACAAATCTGAACTGCTAGGGTGCCGGTACCAATGGTTGTAATGTACCAGTAGATTGGACTATGGAATAAAACGTACATTTTTCGATAAAAACGACATGTGCTATTTTTGGTGGATAGATCGCCTCTAGTTTAGTCGATTTGCCAAATTTTATTTTATCAAAAAGTCATATAAATAATTAAGTTTACGCAAAAAAATTGCTCCCTTGCACCAATAGTTGCCGTCGTGTTCCAGTAGTGGATCAATGGATGGAAGCAGTTTTTATTTTTTTTTTTTTATTTCATGTCGTCAATCAGAAGTAGACCATTTTGTTACAATTTTACACTTAATATTATATAGTTTGAAAACGTTATTTTCTTAATCTAGTTCGAATTTTGATATGACATAAATTTTTGTTTTAGTTCCGATTTCGTCATAGTAAAGTCAATGGTTTCGCAATGTTTATTGTAAACAGACATTATTTGATTTAAAGGCTCAAATTTGGCATAATTTGTGCGGTGATGGTTTGTACAAAAAAAAAACTACGACTTCGCAGTTGTTTCGAAGGAGCATAAAAATTTAATTTTGATAAAAGTGTCATCGAGTCAATACGATGCGAAACTATATCGTTTACGAACGAGACCATTGCAAATTCGCGACGTTTCTTCAATGTTTGAATATTAATGAGCATGCATCGTGCTTCATAAGATGGTAGAGGTAACCTTGTCCAACCTAATTTTTGAAGTGCGAACAATAGAAATTGTTTTTGAACTGATTCTATACGATTTTCATGGGTTGATGAAAATGGTGACCAAACTATGCTACAGTATTCTAAAATTGAACGCACATAGGTTATGTATAATGTTTTTATAGTGTATGGATCGTGAAAATTATAGCTAAATCGTTTTATAAATGCTAACATCTTGTTTGCCTTGTTGATAATTGTATTATAGTGATCTATAAAAGTAACTTTGGAATCTAAAATCACTCCTAAATCTCTTATTCTTACGCATTTTTCTACTAGTCGATTCCCTAGGTAGACTGTTGTGTTAGGTATACTATGCTTTCTGCTAAAGGATATTGAATTACATTTTTTCACGTTCAATTGAAGAAGGCTTTTATTGCATCATTTGTAAAACATATCAATTTCATTTTGAAAAGTATGTATATCTTCATCGTTTACTATTTCAAGAAACAGTTTCATGTCATCAGCATATATGAGAGCTTTCACTTTTTTCAGAATGAAGGAAATGTCGTTAACGTATAAAATAAAGAATAATGGCCCTAAATGAGACCCTTGAGGAACTCCCGATGTAACTTTAATTGGAATAGATTTTACTCCTTTGTATCTAACTATTTGTTGGCGATTAGTAAGATAAGACTCTACCCATTAAGAAGGTCCGGTTGAAATCCTATTTTTTCTAACTTAAAAAGCAACATTGGTATGTCAATGCGATCGAAAGCTTTACTGAAATCTGTATAGAGAGCTTCCACGTGATTACCATTATCCATGGCTGTCAAAGAATAATGAATGAACTCCAGCAAGTTTGTGCATGTTGAGCGTCCCTTAAAAAAACCATGCTGAGTATGAGTTATTCTGTTTTTAACCATATCGAATAAAATTTTATTTATTATTGTCTCGAAAATCTTTGGAATACAAGAGATAATGGCTATCCCACGATAATTACGTATGTCGGATTTTTTGCCACTTTTAAAGATCGGCACTAAAAATGAGCTTTTCCATGTTTCAGGGAAACTACCTGATTGCAGAGACATATTGTAGAGCCAAAATAGCGGAGATGCAAGTGATTATCGATAACATTTTCAAAAATACAGGTGGAATCCCGTCAGGTCCAGCACCTTTGGAGACATCTAGACTTTTTAGTGCATCTACAATATCATGTACTTTGATTTGATTGACGCAAATGTCATTTGGGATTTCCGGAAGAAATGAGAAATATGCACGATCTCGATTATTTTCCGAATAAGTAGTGTAAACGTCTTGAAAAAATGTTGCAAACAGATTGCAGCTTTCTTCAGGGTTCACACCAGTTTTATCATCAAGGTGCATTTCAGATGGAAAGTTGTTAGATTTGATTTTTGTTTTAACGTAATTAAAGAAATTTTGAGGACATGATTTCAATTCACGCTCAGTTCGTTCATTATACTCTTCAAATGCGGTATCAATGGCAAGATTTAATTGATCGCAAATATTTAAATAGTTAGTTAAATTTGCATCATTTTTACATTTTTTGTATATTTTATGTGCCTTTTGCTTACGATTCTTTAAATTTTTGATTTCTCTACTAAACCATATAGGATACTTTGAGTTATGATTCCTTCTTCTTTTTATTAAGGGTATATCGTCGTGTATTATTTCGTTTAAAATTTTGTAAAACATTTTAACGGCAGATTCAACATTTTCTTCGTTTCTTAACACATTTTGCCAACTTACTTGATTGATTTTCTGTCTTATATTGTCATAATTTGCTTAACGATAATCATGAACTTCTTCAAAGTCGCAATCTTTAGGTCTGTTATTTCCATGCATGAATAAAGAAACTCAATAGCTGTATGAAAAAGTTCGTTTTTCCATAAGGGAGTCAATGATTCTACCACACAGAAATCTTCATCAGTATTGGTCATTAAGAGATCTAAATAACAGTTCTGCTGATTTTTAACGTGGTTAATATGGTTTAGACCTAGACTTGCCGATGTATCACATATAAATTGCAAAGCCTCATTTTCTCCAAATATTGGCAGCAGAATGCTCTCGTTGTCGACGTCTGGGAAGAAATCAATATCACGTTGATTGAAATCTCCATATATATGCACTTTTGTTTCGGGAGGAAATCCGCCAATAACATGTTCAACAATATTGTAAAATTTCTCATAAACTATTTTACGAGCGTTTTTCGGCGGAAAATACACAGACACAAACACATGCGTTTCGCCTGCTATGTGTACTTTCACCCATACATGCTCAAACTCTTTAAATTTAGTGGTTTCTATGATTTCTGCACTAAACAATGTAGAAACAGCAATTAAGACTCCTCCTCCTGACTTTTTCTCAGACGTTTGACAGTCACGATCATTCCTAAAAACATCATAATTATTTCCAAAAACTTCTTCACTATTCACAGTTTCATCCCAGCTAGTTTCTGTTGCCAAAATAACTGTGTATGGACATGTTAAAATTCTACTATGGATTTTTTTTTATCTTAGAAGCGCTTTTCATACGGTTAAAGTTTTGGCAATAAACCAAAACTTCTGTACCTAACTGTGAAGAAGTTTTAAAAGTAGTAGAACAATCTGATTTACTTAGATTAGTTACCTCTTCATCTTGCAATTCGGTACTTGTTAAATTTGATGATATATTTAGATCTAACACGTCATTGTTGTTTTCTTCAACTAGGGAGAGCGTCAGTTTCGTTGAAAACACGAGTACCTAGTACATCCACACGATTTGCATGATGCAGTTGATGTTGAAGGACAGCTCGGCTCCATCCAGTTTGTTGGTTGGTTGGTGGCGGGAACGTGACGTTGTTGACCATTGCAGACTGCATAGGGGTTTAGAGTTTCTCCCCTTTGGAATTGTATAGATGGGTAGTTCGTTGGCGGTCTCGAGTATCGATCCTTTGCTACAGCCAGAAGCTCCCTGTCAGGTGGAAGGAAATTGTTTCCTTTTCGACATCTGTTTATGAACACCTTTGGTTTTTGGCTGTTGTCATGATCACACTTTCCGTTACTTCTGCCCCTGAAGTGACTGTCGTTATAGTTCATAAAGTTTGGTAAAACATTTAACGGCTTTTCTTTGTTGTTCATATTAGTATTTGTCGTGCTCTTAGAAGTGTTGAAGCTTTTCTTTGCTTTCTTCCGCTTTTGGGCCTTTTCTTTGGCTTTTTGCTGTAGTGCACGGCGTTTCTGACGTTTGTCATATTCCGTCCAGTCCGAACGCCAAACTTTTTTAGTTCCAAGTAAACGCCAACCTGCGGTACCAGAGTTTAAATCAGCAGTTTCAGCCAACTCTTGTAATAGGCTTGGCGGTGACTCATTTTCCACAAATCGGGCAGTACCAATGCTAGCGTTATGTTCATTGCAATGAGCAGCCATTTCAATGGTTAGGCTGCTCAACGACTGAACCTCGGTACAGATCTTTTTCAATTCATCAGTCAGATCCACCGTTAACGCCTCAACAAAATCTTCAATATGTTGTTTTGAAGATTTCATTGAAATATCTAAAAGGCCAGTTAAATGGTTTTTTATAGCAATCAAATCGTTGCTGGGCATATCATTTGTACTTCCTGAATATTTTTCGGCCACACGCGATAATGCCGATACAGCATTTGATACGCTCGACGATGTGCTGCTGTTAATGCACAGCACCGATTCCTTGAGCTGAAGCTCAATTTGGTCAAATAATTCACCCATTGCGCTGAGCTTTTTCAGATCAGCAGCTATTCGAAGATTGGCGTCAGTTTGCGCCCTAATTGAAGTAATAAGCTGCTGCTGTTGATGCAGCACTTTGCGGGTGTCAATGCCGGTTTTCAAATTATGTTGACAATCGTCAAATAGAGGTACCATGTAGGACAAAATAAAACACTCTTGGTGCCGTTGTACTCCAATGCACGCCGCGTGGTAGTTTTTGGAGCAAAACTCGCACTTCCATAGGAACCGATCGTCACTGATATTACAGGTTTTCACACTACACTGCATTTTTGCCGGTCGCGCGCGATGTTTGTCAATAAAAAAAAAATTAAATAAAAATAATTACGGAGCACTTAAAAAACGCGTCAACCTCCGACGAATGACTGAACTGAAATTGATGTATAAAAATGAAGAAAAGTCCCAGAGATGATATTTATGCTTCATTCAAAAAATATATGTTGCTGTTCCGAGGGAAAAATGTTAAAACTATGTACAAATTTACCATTTTGTTTAAAATTCCTTGTATCATTCCCGAACGTCTACTACTGGAGCACTAGCGCAAATACTGGAACACGTGTACCAATAGTGGCTCAAGCGATTTTATGTTGAAAAATTAGTTTTATCATTCTTTTTTATATTTTTCCCATATAGTGGAGGTTGAAATCTTTCTGTTGGCGCCAAAAGATCTCTGTTATGGCTTTTCGTTATTTTGTTATGATTTTTTATAGCTTAGGTAGTCCATTAATGACACCGGTACCCTACGGAAAATGGAACGTAATATGTTGTAAACATGTTAATAAAAGCTCAATTCAGTTTTACTAAATTAGAATGATAGTGTTTTCTAACACAGAACACCTAGATATAAGAGATGAATGTATATTTGGAATTTACATGTTGGCTTAGCATCAGCAGATTTATTAGTACTGACTTTTACCCCAGTATAGAAAGCAATGCTATTTGAAAAGATTCACCTAGGACTAAGAATTTTCCATCTTTAGTTCATCCTTAAGTCCTTATGTCTGCAAAATGGAAAGTTTCAAAGTTTCGTTAAAAAGATTGACAAATTGATTTACTCCAGATGATTGGGAACCCATAATTCACAGGTAGGTACACCATCCGTGCAGTGGCAAAGTCGATGCAATCTTTGGCACGATCATCAGAAGCTGTGGGATTCCTTTGCGAACCATACGTGTGCGCAGCCGAGTTTGTAACCGATGCTTCTGATGGTGTAGAGCAAACTGAATTTAAATTTATTAATATTACAGTAGAATACTAGCAGCCATAGTGTGTTTGCTTATGCATACACGTTACATATTGGCAAGGTGCAGTGTGGCAGAATAGGTTTCACCTGAGCTTCATGGTTTCATCAGCAATTGCACACACGGTGTGTAGCTATGCATTCTAGTTCGAGCATAGTGCACTTGCATGCATGCAATGATGGAATCCTCTGCTGGATGTGGATTTCGTTCGCCAGATTCATCTGCAATAAGACATCTGATTGACGTGTCTTGGGTCGGAGGGCTGGGAGATAAGTACGGCGTAGAAGGGAAAACTTTCAACCTGAATTCTAAAGATTGGGGATATACAGATGGATGGTGTCGTAAAAAAGCGACCGGATGGACACTCGAGCGCAACAAACCTATAAATGAATAAGAAAATCAAGCTTATCCGAGCAGAATAAAATGGTTCAGAATGGAAGATAAAAGTGTTGATCCGATGGTTAGATGCTGTTGAGAATAAAATTTAAGTTGAGCAATTCTGCTGCATTAGATCGAATGGGGCATGGTTTATTGAAAACAAATGCCCGAGGTAATGCTTTAAGTGACATGTAAATTTTAGTCCATGTCAGGTGTATTGTTAATATTGCCGGTACTTATAGTGAATAACACAGGATTGACAATTTGACCCAACGTTGTTTACATATATAACGCATTAATCATTGCACTAGAAGATTGCAACGACTTTTGTCTAAAATTATTAATAATTTTTGTTCTAATGATTCAACATTGGATTTTCTATGTAACTGATTAGTACTATACCAGAAAGGGAGCTTCAGAATGATAACAGCATACAACATAGCTGGCCTGAAAATTTGTTTGAAGATTAAAAGTTTGTTCTTAAGCCAATGTTTTGATTTTCTATTGAAAAGTGGACATTTTACATATTTGTTACATTTGAGGGTTTTCAACGCAATGGGATTTTTGAAAGTTAAATTCTCATCTAGCATGAACCCTAGATACTCAACTTCATCTAACCAATTTATTGGAATCTCTCTCAATGTGACAACATGTCTACTTGAAGGCTTCAAATAAAGAGCATTTGGTTTATGTGGGGATATCATAAATTGAGTTTTGGAAGCATTAGAAAATCTTCAATTTTTGCAAGTATGAAGAAAACATATCCAAACTTTTTTGTAATCTAGTACAGATGACACGCAGGTTTCGTCGTCGGAGAGGCCTGTGTCATCCGCAAACAATGATTTTTAACATCCCTGAGGTAACTCAGGTAAGTCAGATGTGAAAATATTGTATAATATTGATCCCACGGGGATGAACCAGCCTCGGGCTGAATTTCCCCATAATAAAGATTCAATTAATTAATTGACCCCAAAATGCTACTTTGAGGAACACCAGCTCTTACAGGAAATCTTTCAGACCTGGTGTTCTGATAATTAACCTGAAGTGTACGATTTGACAGATAACTTTGAATTATTCTACAAACCCAAACACTGTCGAATGCCTTCAGATTTGTTGAAACGAATCAAATTTGTTACACATGAAAATTGATGAGTGGTCGAACGTCCATGGCGGAATCCGAACTGTTCATTGGTAAAAATGAATTTTCGTTGATGTGGACCATCATTCTGATCAAAATGACCTTTTCAAAAAGATTACTAATAGAGGAAAGCTAGCAGATTGGATAGCTGGAAGCTACTGCAAGATTTTTGTCCGGTTATAGAATTGGTACCTAGGCATGTTTACATTTGTCAGGAAAATATGCCAACTGAAAACATTTGTTAAATATATCAACTAAGAATGATAAGCTATGCTCTGGAAGTTTCTCGATGAGGATGTGGAAAATTTCATCATCGCCAGGGGCATACATATTTTTGATTTTTTTATGATAGTTCTCACTTCTTCCAAATCAGTCTCCCAGGAATTTACGAAAACGTTTTTTTATATTGAGAATCCTTTCGAAGTCTTGAGTAACTTGATTTTAAATTGGACTAGTGAGTCGTAAATTAAAATTATGCGCGCTTTCAAACTGCATAGCAAGTTTTTGATCTTTTTCGTAAATAATTAGTAATAGTTTTTTTAAATTTCTTTATTAGTACCGTTAAGTCACCAGTCACCGTGCGGCCTCCATTCACCGTTCACACATACAAATTCCTACAGAATATTCATACAATTTTCACAAATTATTCTTTTTGTCATTTATATAAGGTAAATCTAATGGAATGAAGTAGTTCTTGTCACAAAACCTAGTTCTAGTAGTCAAAATCATGTGAATTCTGTTTAATAATGAGATTCTTCAAAACTCTTAGTAGAAACGCCAAAAAATCACATTTTTCGTTTTAATGTTAGAGTATCCAATTTTTCAAAATTTCAATAAGTTTTCGCTGTAGACACTTCTAGTTGCATGAATTTCATCGTATGAATCATGAGATTTTTTACAAATTAGATTTTTTTATTGTGTTTCAGTCGGCACGGTGAATGGACCCTTTTCAATATTTATGGTTCCTATTACCGTGCATTAGTGTAAAAGGCTAGAAATTAGTGGGTAATATTGGATTTATTGTTATGTCGTGATTTAAGAGCCAGTTCGCGAGAACCGCAACCCCCTTTCCAAGGGAAGTTGTATTGATGTTCTCCGATCAGGCTGAAATTTTCAGGGATTGTTCTTCTATATAAAAGATGATGTTTTGCAAAATATTAGATTTTTATATTAGGGGGAAATGGGACAAAATGACCCCCAATGATTTCATGTCACTAAACATGCAAAATCACAAAAACTGATATAACTATAGTGAAAGTGCACGGATTTTGTTGAAATTTGGCATGAATACTCTACGTTATATAAACTTTGAGATTGGTATGGTATATGGATTTTGAAAGTACTTCAAATCGAGAAAAATGTGTTTTTCATAAAAAAATTAGTGATTTTCAAATTGATTTTTTTCTTACCAACCGAACTAGGTCAAAAAACTAAATATGACGTTTTGTAGGGTAACTCATGGGCTTTCATTTGAAGTGTATTCCAGATATGCCGTTTCAAAAATTTTCGAAAAAAAATTTTTTTTCGGGGTAGTGTTTGAACTTGAGCCATTTTGCGAGTACCGCAACCGCCTTGTCTAGAGAGGTTGTATTGATGTTCTCCGATCGAGCTGAAATTTACAGGAGTTGTTTTCCTATATAAAAGAATATGTTTCGCAAAATTTCAGATTTTTATATTAGGGAGAAGTGGTACAAAACAACCATTAATGATTTAATATATAAAAAAATACAAAATTAATTAAACTGCTATAATAGCGATAGTAGGGGCCCAGATAGCCGTAGCGGTAAACGCGCAGCTATTCAGCATGACCATGCTGAGGGTCGTGGGTTCGAATCCCACCGGTCGAGGATCTTTTCGGGTTGGAAATTCTCTCGACATCCCAGGGCATAGAGTATCTTCGTACCTGCCACACGATATACATATGCAAAAATGGTCAATCGGCATAGAAAGCTCTCAGTTAACAACTGTGGAAGTGCTCATAAGAACACTAAGCAGGGAAGCAGGTTTTATCCCAGTTGGGACGTAACGCCAGAAAGAAGAAGAAGAATAGCGATAGTAAAAATGCACTAATTTGTATGAAATTTGGCATGTTTACTTTACGTTATATGAATGATCATTTTGGATAAAACAATGTTTCAAATCGAGAAAAACCTGTTATTTTGTAAAATTAGTTTTTTTTTTCAAATCGACTTATTTTTGGTCAAAAGAACAAGGTTGAAGTTTTGTAGGACAACTCAAGGGCTTTCATTCGCGGTGTACCGTGGTAAATCAAAATCCCGGCGGTATGAGCAGCGTATGGAGGCCTCTTGTCGGTAGTTGTAATACTGATTATATCATACCGTGTTGCCGCTGCCGTATCTGAAAGAAATGTCACTTTCTTGCAAAAGTGATGATGTGGATAACAATAAGTCATTGCACCAATGTTTTCGTTAGCAGTTTCGGCGGTTCAGTAGTAAGCGTTGTTTCTTCTCACGCTGTTTGGATGGGTATCAACTACCGCATTTTTTTAAATTTGGATAATGTTTGATGGGTTTGATTAGGAGGGTCACATGTATGTGTGTATGATGGTATGTTTGCTAGAGATCAATTTGTAAATAATTGAGTTTAGCTTAGTTTAGACTGACTGCACATTTGGCTGCTATGAGACACTGTACTGTTTATATCTTGCATGGAATTTTGACTTTTACTAGCCTTGATGTTTGCAAATTTCTCGAAAGAGTAAATGAGAGACGAAGATTGTTAAAAATTGCATATTTCCACGGAAAATTGTGGGATTTTTACAAAAAAAAAAACATATTTTTCAGTACAATCCGTTTAAACGGTACAGTAGTTCTTGTGATTTTGTGTGTTTTCCGACACAAAAATATTGGGGGTCATTTTGACCCACTTTTCCCTTATAAAAAGTGTAGTTCTGCCAAATGGGTTTCTTTTTGAATAGTAATGAACACATATTGTGTAAGCAATGTTTGTGATTTAGTTGTTTGGACAGACATGTTGGTGGTTTAAATAGCAATCATCGCTGATTGGTTCAATGAACGACGCACAGTATTGTTCTTATTACATATTACTCATGTTTTGATGATGTTCAAAGTATTATTCCAGTTATATTTGAAAATTGTGTACTTACGGCATCGCAACATACAATTCCAATACAATGTCCAGATTCAAAAACATTGGGCTCCAATTCCGGACAGCCTCTTTTTACTTTTTTAAACCATATTTACAGCATATTTTTTCAATGTGGTGTCACTAAACTTTTAAACTATAACTTTGTGTATTATTATGTTACAATCACTACTGCTGCGACGATTGCCTCCATCTAAGCGCCCCTCGAATGCATGGGGGAAATGTCAAGTGGGGGAATGAGAATTAAAAAAAATATCTTCTCATTGTTGATTGATCGATGTGAATGCAAAATCGTTTATTAAGTGAATTATAATTTATATATTACTACTATATGCTTATTAAAACTGAATATTTGCAGATAGTGACCTGAATTACCCTATATTAAATTTAAAAATTTGAATTTGTTAGCCTAGTAAGAGAACAAATGTAAGTAATAAAAATATGCTATACGATTATCTCTAACCAATTAATTTATACCTTTGAGCTGATCTCATCGGGGACATTGATCAGTTTGTTGAACAGACCTCCGGAAGGCCAATACGTCGGGATAACTACAAAAACAGCTATTTTTTCATTCAATATAGTTGTATAAATGTTGTCAATTTAGCATTTTATTGGTAAATCTTATCAGAGTGTCCGGATATTGGTACCGTCCGAATTTTGATTCACTACGGTACACAGCGTATGAAAGCTCCTGTGTTTCCCTACAAAACTTCATATTTAGTTGTTTGAACTATTTCGATTGACAAAAATATAAGTCGATTTGAAAAAAAAAACTAATTTTATTAAAAAAAAAATAAAACAGATTTTTTTTATCATTTTGAAACACATTTCTAATCCAAATACCATGTTCATTTTGAAGTTCATATAACGTTAATTAAACATGCCAAATTTCATGCAAATTAATTTATTTTTACTATCGCTATTACTTTAATTGATTTTGTATGTTTTTATATATTAAATCATTAGTGGTTATTTTGTACCACTTCTCCCTAATATAAAAATCTGAAATTTTGCGGAATATATTCTTTTATATAGGAAAACAACTCCTGTAAATTTCAGCTCGATCGGAGAACATCAATACAACCTCTCTAGACAAGGCGGTTGCGGTACTCGCAAAATGGCTCAAGTTCAAACACTACCCCGAAAAAAAATTTTTTTTTGAAAATTTTTGAGACGGCATATCTGGATTACACCTCAAATGAAAGCCCATGAGTTACCCTACAAAACGTCATATTTAGTTTTTTGACCTAGTTCGGTTGGTAAGAAAAAAATCAATTTGAAAATCACTAAATTTTTTATGAAAAACTCATTTTTCTCGATTTGGAGTACTTTCAAAATCCATATACCATGCCAATCTCAAAGTTCATATAACGTAGAGTATTCATGCCAAATTTTAACATAATCCGCGCACTTTTACTATAGTTATATCAGTTTTTGTGATTTTGCATGTTTAGTGACATGAAATCATTGGGGGTCATTTTGTCCCACTTCCCCCTTATATAAAAATCTAATATTTTGCAAAACATCATCTTTTATATAGTAGAACAATCACTGAAAATTTCAGCCTGATCGGAGAACATCAATACAAGAAGGGGTTGCGGCTCTCGCGAACTGGCTCTTAACTACTCCATATTCAATTTTTTAGCGAATCTGAAATGGTTTGGATAATACAGTCAAACCTCTTATAACGATTTCAATGAAAAAATAATGATTTAGCTTTTTTTCAACTTTTTATGTCTTTCATTGTAAAATAAGGTTTGAATACCCTTAAAACTGATTGCGCACACTACTAGCAAAATAGTTGCTCCATCAACAACGTTTCTTCAAGATACGAAATTTAATCATGACGAAAACTATACGCACGGTAAATGGTGCACTAGTGTGCACGGTAAATGGTGACATAGCACGGTACGAGGCGACCTCACCATTACATTTGTGAACATAATTTTTGAGTATTTTTTTTATATGCATCGCTAATTTTAGATTTTTCCCCGAGTTATGGTACGATTGGACGCCTCGTAGTGGTATTCTAGTTCGCTTTAAATGATTTGGAAACATAATATAATTTTTTGAAGTGCAGATTTACCTTAAATGCACGGTGAATGGTAACTTGACGGTATCATTCAAAACATCCCAAGCGACCAAAAGTTCGGATAAAAGAGCATGTTTTGGCTTAATCAGCCCACTTTTTAAGTAGTTATTCGAACTTTACAGTTTACATAAAGTACGTTTAAGCTGCTTATTTACTTTCAAGTAGTAAAGAAGGTCAATTCAAACTTGTTTTGAGCTTTCTAGTTGATGATGGGTTCATGAGTTACTTTTCCGAGAATCAAGTTCTGTTAACATTCGTAGTGTACTCTAAATCAGCGAAAAAGTTACACTTGAACTAGATTATACCAACAGTGAACTCTGGAGTTCACTGCTTAAGTACAATCCGAACTATTGGTTGCTTGGGATTGCATTCATTTCTTATATCTAGGTGTTCTGTGTTATTAGACAACACTATCATCTTTATTTGGCAAAACAAATTTAAGATTTTATTAACATTTTGTTAACAACATATTACATTACATTGGCCGTAGCAGTTCAGATTTTTAAAGGTGAGTTGATTTCACCTGCTTATAAGAGAAAAAAAAACACGTTGTCAATTTACTTTACCTAATTTAACCTATATGTATAACGCATTAATCGTGGCAATAGAAGATTGTAACGATTTTTGCCTGAAATTATTAATTATTTTATTTGACATTTGTTCCAATGTTTCAACATTGGATATTCTATGTAACTCATTGGTACCATACCAGGGAGGAAGCTTCAGAATAATTTTCAAAATTTTATTTTGAATTCTTTGTAGAGCTTTCTTCTTCTCAGCTATTCCATATTGCTACAGCATACAACATGGCTGGCCTGAAAATTTGTTTGAATATCAAAAGCTTGCTCTTAAGACAAAGTTTTGATTTTCTATTAATAGGGGGATAGAGACATTTTACTTATTTGTTACATTTGGCTTGAATGCCCTCAATGTGATTTTTGAAAGTTAAATTCTTATCTAGCATAAGCCCTACATACTTAACTTCATCTGACCAATTTTTTGGAACCCCTCGAATCGTGACAACATGTCTACTTGAAGGTTTCAAATAAAGAGCTTTTGGTTTATGTGGGAATATTATTAGTTGAGTTTTGGAAGCATTAGGAGAAATCTTCCATTTTTGGCCTGTGTCATCCGCAAACAAGGATTTTTGACATCCCTGAGATAACTCAGGTAAGTCAGATGTGAAAATATTGTATAATATTTGTTCCAAAATGCTGCCTTGAGGAATATCAGCTCTTATAGGAAGTGTTTCAGACCTGGAGTTCTGATAATTTTGTGTACGATTTGACAGATAACTTTGAATTATTCTAACAATGTATGTTGGAAAATTGAAGGTTTTTAATTGTATAGTTAAGTTTTCATGCCAAACACTGTCGATTGCTTTTTCTATGTCTAGAAGAGCAAGACTAGTAGAATAGCCTTCAGATTTGTTGGAACGGATCAAATTTGTTACAGGTTAAAGTTGATGAGTGGTCGAATGTCCATGGCGGAATCCGAACTGTTCATTGGCAAAAATGGAATTTTCCTTGAATTGATCTTTTAAAAAAGTTTACTGCTGGAGGAAAGTAAACTGATTGGAGGACAGCTAGAAGCTTTTTCGGGATTTTTGTCTGGTTTGAAAATTGTTACAACCTAAGCATTTTTCCATTTGTCAGGAAAATATGCTAATTGAAAACATTTGTTAAATATATCAACTAAGATTGATCAGCTACTTTCTGGAAGTTTCTTGATGAGGATGTACAAAATTTCATCATCGCCAGGACCTTTCATATTTTAGATAATTTACAAAAGGTCTTAGAGCCAGGGTCCAATTGAGAAATTTTATTTTCAAAATGTTTGTTCTTTAATTGTGAAAAACGTTTCTTGATTTCTTTCTGCAAATCTTGTCATATAATTTTCATAACAGGATCGCGAGTGCGTTGAAATTTCGTTCTCCTCACGTTTGCTCATTTTGATGCAATTATCAACATTGTCCATTTCACCCTTGGAAGATAGTTCGCATTCCGGAGAAACTTCCTTTTTTCCATTCTTGCCATGTTTAGTGACAGTTTTAAATCCCACTTTTTTTGAAGGAATTTGTGAATTCAGAGATTCATCCTTCTTTTTGTTTGTAGTTGCAATCATGTTTAGCGTTAGCGTTAGCGTAGTTACGGTATACTTCGTAGATTGGATACTAGCAACATTCATGTTTCTTTTTAATAATCTCATCCTGACTACTATCAGGAACAAGGCAGGGGAGTATACCTTGTTCAAATCATAAACAAGAATACTAAAAGCATGAATATCACTATTCCCGGCCACGCCCATGTTTACCGTAACTTGGGATAGGGGAAGGAAATGTTGATGTAGCACTTACTTAATGAGAGGCCACCGACTCAGCGACACCCTCATAAGTGCTACGGAGTTGGAAGTTGGGGAAGGTATATTGTCAGGATTCGCCTAGAAAGCTGGCGATAGACCATAAACATTTGTTGTTTAAGTGTTTTCAATTTAATCTTTTGAATGCCGGCAATCAAAAGAGAAAACAATAGTTTATTTATAGTATAAATTGTATTTCGCGAAATGCTTGTCGATTGTGCAGTAATATTTTTGCTCAATAGCCAGTAAAAAGCAAAACCGATCCCTCCAGGGTCATCGGATTGTATAAAATAACGTTACGCGTAAATAAAAAAAAAAACGCCAGTTGAAAAAATAAAAAACGGTGGTACTGTATTTTTAGATAATCGAAAAACGAACTAAACACCCTAGGATAACACAGTCGGTTTTTCTGCTCAAAATTCTACGAAAAGCAGAATCGATCCCTCCAGGGTCATCGAACGGTTAAAAGACATCCACTACCGATTGTTAGTTGCGTTACACCCGCCCGGACAGAATGCGCAATCTGAGCATAATTATCAAACTCCGAAAATAACATTTTCCGTTCAAGAAACGACCAGAAGTTCCACGACGCGAACAAAAACGATCCGGAAGGCTCACAAAAGAAAAAGTATCATACTGGAACAAACTCACCGGATTGATTCTCTAAATTCATCTGCTGCCTGTCACTTCCGTAAATTGTATTCTTATATAACTCTCGCATAATCTGAGATAACGCCCTAAAAGCCATTGGTAACCACGTGTGTAGCTCGTTGTTTCTGAGCAATTCAATGAATAAGCATACAAACAAATACCACTGGCAGGTAGGAAATGATCCTTTCTTTACCATAGAGTTGTTAAATAACGTGTAAATCCATTAAAATTCTCAGAAACAACGAACTACACACATGATTACTAATGGCTTTTAGGGCGAGATCATAAGTTATGCGTGAACTGTATATTAAAATGGACAGAACATTTTTCGACGAAAACACGCACGAAACCGTGAGCAAAATCTATCGGACGACACAAAACCGAACTGTTCTGCTTGGGCTTCACGGAGCACTACCAGTAGTTGCAATCATGTTTAGTGAATAAACGAAAAAAGACGCGACCTTCGAGAGGTTTTTTCCCAAGACGGTGTCCAAGAAGGATTACCACCGCTAGCTTTCGCTAACGGGTCTAACGAAAAATCGAAGGCACGGGTCCAAACAAGGATCGTAAAGGGATCAATAGTAGAAAAAAATAGCACTGAAAAGTACGGTTTTTAATTTTAGCACTGAAATTTACTGTTTTTGTAGCACTGAAAAGTAATGTTTTATTGCTTTAGGTAGTTTTTAAAAAACTTCCAAGAGCAGAGAGAATTCGTTTACGCACAGCACGAAAGTACGATGCGCACTGGTAATGAAGTAGTCATTCAAGTCATCGTGCACCCTTCTATGAAAATTAACTCCTCAAGGCTTTAAAGTTAGCACCGTGTCTCACTTCTTCTTCTTGGCATTAACATCCTAACTGGGACAGAGGCTGCTTCTCAGCGTAGTGTTCTTATGAGCACTTCCACAGTTATTAACTGAGTGTTTTTTTTTTTGCCAAAGTTGCCATTTTCGCATTCGTATATCTGTGGCAAGTACGATGATACTCTATGCCCTGGGAAGTCAAGGAAATTTCCGTAACGAAAAGATCCTGGACCGTTCGGGAAGCGAACCCAGACTCCTTCAGCATGACTTTGCTTTGAAGCCGAGGTCTCTAAGTATTCGGCTAAGGAAGGCCCCTCTGTAATGTCTCACTACACATCAAATTAATATGCTTTTAACATATGCTACATACAAACCGTCCCATAACATCATCAAGCTGCAAAGTTGAATCAAAGTTTTACGCTTGTTTGATGTTTCCACTGAGCAACGACTTATTTTAACTCTTTTGGGAAACTAGATCTTCTACATCATCAAACTCTTTGCTATTTATGATAGCACTTTAACGTCGAGGACAACTATGACAACCTCGATACATTCCACCAGGTTATGACAAACCGACGAAACACGCCAAAACAAAACGTTTTGTCTGTTTTCAAAGATTTGACTTGAACACATTTTGTAATAATGTGCAAATATTCTTAGGTGGGAATTGTTATGTGTGACCATAATTTTCAGCACAGGTGATTGAATTGTTCTGTTTGTTTGTCTGTGATTCCGTGAAACCATCCTTTTTTTACCATATAGGTAACACCAGCGCAGGATTGTACGTGGAACACAAGGTCGACCGGTATGGAAAATCAAGAAATGACGCTGCCATTTGGCTGCGATGGGTTTCCCTCCGATATTCTGTCTCCTTCAGCCAATGTCAGTGGGGTGGCAATATGATAACGGGAATTTACCAGTCTGAGAATGTCCTTATACAGCACTTCCGTCCTGCCATAGTTGCATCTCGTAAAGTTGTTTTTCTTACGTGCACAGAAAATTTCAGAAGCGCTCGCTGCTGCTACAGTGGGTGTTGTAAAATAAAAATATATTACTTAAAGATTTCAATATAATGAGCAAAGTTTTTTAAATTTTTCTTGCAACAATATCAATACTGCACATCTATTTATGCTGAAACACATCCCATTTTATAAGTAGAGTTAGTGACCGGTGACTCAAAATATTGTGTTTATAAGAATAATTAATATATTTAGAAACATCTGAGAAGCAAAAACAAAAAAGATAAAACTATCGCACATTGATTTTCTTATACAATGACTATATATTTGTCAGGCAACTTTTTTTATATTGAATATTTGACCATTTGTAACAATTTCAATATTGATTGTCGAAAACAAACTTTTGCTTAACCGGTGGGGTAAAAATTCGAAACTATTATAGGACACACGGAACTCTAGAAAGAATACTAGAATAACTGGTCCTACAAAATATTTCCTGAAAGAATTTATTCAAACTCCAAAAGAACTGGAGACAATAATTATTATTAGATTTTCAGCCGGTTTGGGATTTTTGTTTAATAAATATTCGTAGCGTAACCAAACAAATTTCGACAGAATATTTCGTAAGTTCCTGCAAGAATCTGTGGAGAAATTTCTGGAGTAATTCTTGGAAAAGATTTTTTGGGGAGCAATTGGAAAAAAAAAATTTTATAAAATCTAGAAACAGTTCATTGAGAAAAAAATGAGTTCTTTGCAAAGTATTGGTAAAATATTCACAATACTCCTTGCAGGAATTCTTGAAAGAGTTTTCGGAGGAATGTTTGGAGAAATTTCCAAAGAAACGCCAGAAAAAATGCAAGATAATTTCATGGAGATATCCGTGGGATCAGAGGTTTTTAGACTTTCTGGCACTTTTTATAATTAAATTGTTACGCGGAGTACCTGTTAATTATTGTGACTCAGTTTGGAATCCGGAATTTCCGACACGCGTTAATCGGAAGGAAGGAGGAATCCTAGAAGGTATGATTAGATAGACTTCTACAGAAACACCTAGAGAAACGCGCTTTCAAGTATCTCTGGCAGAATTGCGGTGAAAAAAATTGAATCATGATACGTATTGAAGACATTTAATTTCAATTTTTTAAAGTTGAACAAAATTTTGGAGAAACTGTAGCTAAAATCTTTCAGACAACTCTTTACGAGACGAATCTTTTCAAAAATTCAAAGGGACTTTTTAGAAAAAAAAAACCTTTTGAAAATTTCTTTAAATGATTCCAGAAGAAGTCACATTTTTAGATTAGAAGTATCTGTAAGTAAAATTCCTGAAATAATCTTTGAACTACTATTACATAAGAGATATTTATTAACATTGATAGGAATGACCCCACCCCCTCGTGAAAAATTTGAATCAGCATAAATGTTTAAAAAATTTTCAATGCATGAATGGTTCGTGAATATTTTGTTATCATGAGTTCATGAAAATCAAGGCTTAAGTGAAAATTGTGTTTTGTTCACTCGTAAAATACTCATTTTTTCTAAACAATAATAATTTGCATGATTTTAGATGACAGTGCTTTAAAAAAATCATCAAATGAATTCTGTAATTGGCTGTGTTTTATCTTTATTTACGACTTTTTAATCCCGGGCTAGTTTACCTTGGGACCAACGGCTTTAATTCCCTTTCAAAGGAAGTCGTCACTTTTAACTTTTTAAGTCAAAGCAACTATCTCGGGGATGGGATTCGATACCAGGTTCTCGGCGTAAGAGGCGTGTACTCTAACAACTACACCAGGTCCGTCCATATTCTGTAATAAAAAATGAGTTTTACAGTAAAAAGGAATCGCCTATAACCATTTCGTCGTTAATTTTGTTATCAGTGTGTCCAATAAAGAATAAAGAATATCCTTAGGAAGTTGCCTAGATTTTGGCGTACTCTGCGGCTCAAGGTGATTTTATTTTTTAAACAACTCCAAACATAAATAACTTGTAAGATTTTGGCCTTCAAATTTGGCTCCGTATTTCCGTAGCTCCTAATTAAGGAAGAAACGGTATTTTTGAAATTACCAAACACTGTTTAAATCTAGAGGGTCTTGTTTACCGGACTTGAAAAAATCCCGGGATTCGAGATGTTTGTTTTCCAAATCCCGGGATTTTACAAAAGTGGTTTTAAAACGAGTACCTATACCCCATTAGGCACGTTAGGCATAAATACATTAGGCATAATAGATATTTGGCATAAAATAAGATAGGCATTAAGACATTAGGGATATTATATATTTGGCATAAAATAAGTTAGGCATAATGGACGTTTGGCATGAAATAACATGTGAGTGTACCAACTTGGAAACAATATTGAAACAGATTTTCATTCTTTACAAAAAAAAAAAAAAAATACGCTTCTTGTTGGGGAAGCGACTTTCTAAGACAATTTTTACAGACAGAAACCTCAAAAACTTTTTTTAACCTTTGCATGAGGTGTGATCGACGAGAGCCCTACCCGTTTTACAAACTAGACAACTTTGAGAGCTAATGTTATTATTATTATTTATCTTTATTAAAGCGGCTTTTCGCTTGTAGCAGTCAGGTATTTTGTATATATTTGGTGTAAATAATGTGAATAGGATAGGTTGTAAGAACATGCAATCTTTAAAAAGGAATTTGAATTTTGAAAAGTATTCCCTGAGCGTAGGCAAACGAACATTTGCAAACGCTTCCCTAGGTCGAAGCCATTTGTTTCATTGATAAGGTGGGAAAGGGAAGGCAGCACGACTAGCATACAAGTTATCCAATGTAACTGGGTAGTCACGACAGTACATGAAGAGTTTCGGGAAATGACGTACTTCCGGGTGCGTTCGAGATACACTTTCCCTTATCTGAGGCTTCACAGACTCGATCATTTCGTCCGTGATCATCCAAAGAGTTGGAAGTGTCCGCGTTTGCTAGTTAGTTTTTCGTGTGCCGAGAGTATGTAACAAAGTGATGTTAAATATAGTTAAGTAATTTAATGTAGAATGTTTCGTTCTAATAGTAGGCCAAAAGTGTGCGTGAAGAATTGTGTGTGCGAAGGTAGAAGCTAGAACCTATAATCAAGGTGAGAATTTGTGCTCTAGACGTGCTCTTTGTGCCAGTGCTTATGTTCCGTGTCCTGCCAGATTGACTTGTATTTCCCGCCCACAGTTCTTCGCACCCAAGCGCGACATTTCCTTCCCCAACGGACGAGGAATTCCTGGCTACCGCCAACCAGCCAGAAGCGGACGGATTCGTCACCATATCAGTCCGAGGAGGCCCAGGGGACCTTCACGTGGACGGAGTCCACTGGCTGGATCGTCAATCGACCGGTAAGGCAGTACTAACAGCCGAAAGACCGCCATCGCTTGGCATCAACCAAGCCGGTGAGAGCATCGACCTGTCGAACAGGTCATCGACTGCCGGTTACGTTCAACAGCAGCAATCCAGTTAGCCAAATCATTCTTTTTTCGGAACGAAGTGCGGCGTCCGGTGAGGGCGCCGCGGAGGTTTTTTTTTGTGCCAGTCAAAGACTGAAGATCTAATGTGCCATTAGCGCCAAACATCTACAAGTCCTTTGAAGATCGAAACTCAGTTCGATAGCGTCTTGGGATCCGCCTTCGGACCCGTGAAAATGCGTGCGTTAGTCCTTTTCGTGACCGCCGCAAAACAAGCTTATCACCAGGAGCGCAGACAGATATGTAGCTGAGCTTCCAGCACGTGACGTCACGTAGAACGTAGAGAGCACTGAGCACAGTCTAACCTAGGAGGGAGGAGTTAGAAAGCACAGACAAGCTAGGAAGGAGAAAGAGAACGAAACTCACAAGCAATGAATTGAATGTTGAAACGTTTGTAATAAACATGTATGTTATCCTAGGTATTTAAACAAATATATCTGTTCCCATGTTGTATCCGTAAATATATGCACGTTATGAGTTTCTTCCCTAGCCATTTGATTGTTTAATTGTATTTAACGTCACAGCGCGATTTTGCAGTTAGATGTCCCGTCCCCCACTTGATCGAGTTTGTTTTGGTGGGTTGTGATTCTCTTCCAGTTCGGTGAGATGACTATAGGTGAGTTGAGAGAGTTTGCCGATGATGAGAACTTCTCTCAAGTGAGATGTTAGGGGTACGGGTGGTCTCTCACCGATTCTCTGAGTGTCGTCGTGCGTATACGGTTATGTTGCGATAATAGGGTTTTCCCGTTTGGCCGTTTTAGTTCGTAGCCAGCTGGAACGATCCATAAATCCTTTCAAGGAAATTAAATGGACTCGCCCTCAGGGAAGTCTCATCCGGGCAATTAGAAATTGGACGCGTGGTCTCCCTAGTGGAGTGGCGCTTAAGCTGCGTGTTTTTGAAGCGGATCACCCTGTTGGCTACAAATTGGCGCCCAACTAAGGTTTTCGGAATTATTTGAAAATTTATGTAATCTTTGATGTAGAATTAAATTTTGTGAAATATTTATGTAGTATTTATGGATAGTTTTAGGTTCACGCGTTGATATTTTTGGAGTATGATTTCGTCTGGATTTTGAATTTTGTGGAAATTCTCTGAGTGTTTTGAGGATTTTGTAATTGAGATATATTCTTTGAAGGATATTGAGCTCTGTTAAAGATTGAATTGGGATAGTGTAATATAATAATTAATTTGTAAGATTTTTGTGATAGTTTATGCGTTGAATTATATTTTTTTTCTTTATTTCTTATTATATTTGAATTGAATTTACGGTTTTTGGAATGGCTGTTAGGCTTCCATTTGCGGATCATTTGATCAATGACGAGGTAGATTACGAGCTTACGATAAGAGGAAAAATTGAGGAGACGAAAAATGACGTTGAGGCGAAATATCGGTTGCTGAGGTACTTTTTCAAAGAAGATGAGAAAGAAGGAAGGGTATATGAGTCTCCATTCACGATTGACCAAGAATTTGATTTGATCTGCTCCAGAATTTCGGAGTTGAGAAGTAAGTTAGCGAATGGGTTGGATGATCGATCGTTCTCCCGTTTGAAACACTATTGGGGTAGGGTCTACAGGATAATGACCAAGAATGGTGAGTCAGAACGAATGCGGAAAGAATTGCTGAAGGATATACGAACCGAGTTGAGTAAATTTGAGGGACGGCCTAGCGCAACGGTCAGATCCGTTTAACTTTGAAGGTGAGCATCAATCCAAGAAAAACGGTGCAAGACAGAAAGAACAGGTTGATCAAATCGGTTCAGCGAGCCATACCGAGAATCAAAATGAGATAGAAAAGGTTGACAGAGATTCTAGAGCTTCTCTAAGCGGTCAAAGCTCAAAACATAATGAGTTAGCTAGGAATTATGCACAAGCGAATGAGACGTACGATAACTACAGGCAAAACCAAGAACGCGACAGTTACCACCGACAGGAGAGCAGAAATTACCGGGCCGTAGAAAGGAACGATACAGTGAGGAATCGATTTCAGGGAGATGATGAATGGGACAGCTATGACAGACGACGCGATGGACTGGGCTTCGGCAGGTTCGGCAATGAACATTTTGAGCGAAGGAACGGAAGATTTCCTTTGAGAACGAGTCAGATGGAGCGAGAGGTAGTACAGCGACCGTATGAAGTGCGAGGACCGTGGAACGAAGCGGTGACACGTGGAGCGGAGGTGGCTCAGGACAGGGATGGCTACCGAGGTCAACAAGCTAGCAATGCCTTCCGAGATGAGCAGATCGGACATCCATTCGAGAGGCGTTGCTCAAACGGACCTTGGAGACATCAGCAAGACGGGCGGAGAAGCTACGATCAGCGTTGGTTCGATGAAAATGCAGAGCGGTATTGGAGTCGGGATCGAGACGAACAAATCAGACGAAGTGTTGGTAGAGAACTAATGTATATTCTATTACACTTCGTGTGAAACCATTTAAGACTGTATTCAGCAGTCACCGCAATTGCGGGCGTACGCGCAACACTGCTGTCGAACATATAAATAATAATAAACAAGCCCGAAGAGGCTCTCTTCAGTTTTTACACCTCAAACGAACAAGTTGTGTTTTGCAGTCAGTGATAAAGAAAACCCCCAAGTTTCCCCTGATTACATTGAGGATAATCCTCCAAGTTTCGGTTTACCGTGTCCGTTTAAGTGCGTGAAGGTTTCACCCATAATCCGGTTAGCATCCGGAACTTCAAATATAATAGTGGCGACGAGGAAAATTGGTGCGCGAATCGTTTTTTTTTTGGCACGCGAAAAGTGCAGCAGCTCGTGCGGCAACCATCCCGGGTGGAGATTTTTTTCAACTCCCAAAGGAGGGAGAAATAGACCGGTGCAAAACTGGCTGTGTGGTAAGATAAAGGTAAAACTAGGCACGCGGAACAGTGAAACCAAATTCCGCGAGTGAAAATTTGGAATTTTTCGGCGGTATTTACCGACGGAAAGAAGGCGCAATTATTGTCTATCGAAACGCCATTTGCTTTGGTGGCGACGGTTGTATAAGAACAAAAGTAACATCATTTACACAATTAAATCCTTTATATTGCAGGGTACAATTCTCATTTTGCAAATTTAATAAGAGTGTTTTCTTTTTATTCCTAGTAGACAACTGCACAGCGGATTTTGCGGCGTCAATTGCAGGTTCTACCGGGAGGATTCCTGGTGCAATTCAACTTTCGCTACGTGGTGGCGAGTGGCTTTACCCTTCCCGCTTGTTGGCGAGTATTACGTTTGGCTTTGGTGAGGTTACGTTTCGATCGGGTGAGTAAGGAAATTTTTTGTTATGACTCAGTTGTGAAGATTAGACTGGTTCAAAAATTTTGTAACTACATTGGTTATTGTGAAACTTTTTTAAACATTTGACGAAGTGATTAATTTTGATTGTTGTCAAGAAACATTTTAATCGATTTAAAATTTTAATAGCAATTAGTGTAGTGAATCAGTTGTAAAATTAGCCTATTTTTGCATTTTGCTTAAGTTTTTTACAAATATGGCTTATGTGGTAGCTCCTAATATTGAACCTTACCGTAAAGGTCAATCTTTTGCTACTTGGATCAGACGATTATCATTCCATTTCCGAGTGAACAAGATTAATGACGAACAGAGAAAAGACCAAATGTTTCTTTTAGGTGGAGTTTATCTTTTTAGTGTGGCGGACAAGCTTTATCCGACCGAAGCGATGATGGAAGAAGTGTCCTATGAAATTTTGATTCAAAAGCTTAAGGAGAGACTTGACAAAACTGATTCAGTCTTGCTCCAACGTTATAGTTTCAGTACTAAAGTACAGCAACCTGGGGAAAGCGCAAGTGATTTTGTTTTTTCGCTCAAAGTGCTTGCTGAACATTGCGAGTTTGGTGATCAGAAGAATCTTCTCATTCTTGATCGCATTCTTGTTGGTTTAACAAACAATTCCCTCAGACATAGACTTTTTACTGAAGATAGTGCTAAATTGACTTTGGACAAAATTATCGCTTCATGGGAAATGGCGGATACTCACACAAAAGCTTTAAAGAACAATGATGTTGACCAAGTGGCTTCAATAAATACAAAATATCCATTTACTGATGGAAGACAAATGCCTGCACATAGGATGAAAGAAATGCGTCAATGTTATCGTAATACAGTAAATAGTCGTTTTGGTTTTCGATCCATGGATGATCGTCGCAAAGATAATTTCCAATTTCAGCAACAAAAGCGTCGAGATTTACCAGCAGGTGCATTTCTTCGGCGAGGCAGAATGGACGGCAAGCAATGGACGTCGGATCAGCGCATTTGCGACTACTGTGGACGTAGAGGACATTTACGATGGAAGTGCTACAAACTCAAGAACGATATGAGTGAGAAAGAGGTCAACCATATTTCCAATGAGATTTCCACTGACTCGGATGCTGTGGACGAAGAGCTGGACAGGCTTATGACCATTGACTGTAGTTTGGATGATGATGTATCAGGTGATCTAGAATGTATGCATGTTTCATCCGTTGACAAGAATGATTCTTGTTTGCTAAATGTATCTATTGAAAACAGTGATGTACAGATGGAGGTTGACAGTGGCTCTTCTGTTACAGTAATGGACAAAAATTTATTTGCTTCAAAATTTGACCTTCCCTTGTTGAAAAGCTCTAAACAACTTGTAGTGGTAAATGGTTCCAGATTAGAAGTGTCTGGAGAAGCTAAGGTTGAGGTTCAATACAATGGCAAGTTGAAAAAATTATATCTTTTAGTGCTTGATTGTGACTACCAGTTCACGCTTTTGCTAGGTAGACCATGGTTGGATGAATTCTTTCCCAACTGGAGAAATTTTTTTGGTAATTCGTTGCCAGTAAATAATAACATAAAAAAATAATGAAGCACTAATTGCTCATACTAGGCCAAAAGTTTCTGACGTAATTGTCAAGGATCTTTCTAATCCTACGAATAATTGCAAAACAGGTTTAGCTTTACATAGTAACGTTCCAATTTTTAAAACTGTGTATGACGTACCGTTTTATTTTCGGGAAAATATTTTAAAGTGTATCAATCAATTTATTACAAAACAATCTATGATAACTTCTCAAGTCACAACACAGGCAAATGTTGATATCATTGACAATGCAGCTTTCTGGTTGCGATTTCCAACAAAAATGGTATCTGCCAATGAGTATGGTCAAAAATTAGTAGACAGTAATAATTTAGGGAAAAATTTGTCCTGTAATTCTGAAGATAATGAGAAGTTTGTTGCTGCTTGTAAAAGCAATGCAAGTTTGGCAATTCATCTAAAACTACATAATAATTCCAAATACAAATCTATCATGACACCATTTAGTGAGAAACAATTCTACAATGTTTATTTCGATTATCGTGCCTTCTTTTTGATGGTGAAGAATTTCTCTAAATGGGTGGAGGTAAAGAATAGTACAAATTTTTCAAAAGCTAAGTTGAAACTTGTTGGATTTCTTACAACTTTTGGATTTCCAGACGAATTGTCGGACAATGGGTTTTCTCTCATCTTGTATTCATTGAAAAGATTAAATCATCCTGCTAGTATTTGCCGGAAACAGATATTTGAAAAAATAGTAAAGTATGACAATTTTATTGTGAAATGGTTTTCAATGCTAAGAATACTTGAGATGAGTTTAGAAATCCGGATATTTGTATATATACGTTTTATCTTGACGTTGAAAGGTAGATTTCCTTCTAGAACAATTACATTTCTGCATTTGCACGAAAAATGGATAGAAGCATCTTTTCTCAAACGGTTTTATAAAAACTTATTACAGACCATGGTTGGACATAAGATGACAGCTACAACACATCCAACTCAAGTTTGGTTCTACTAAGACCAACGACGAGAATGGTCAAGACTGGTCGGCCGATCCTGACTGTCGAGCAACCCGAGATGTTTTCCATTACAAACGAGTGCGATGTCGGGCAACTACCTGATCGAGGAAAAAGTGAAAATTCAAAGATAAGAAAAAGTAGATTGAAGAAAAGAAAGTTTCCGTCAGATCTGGTAGTGCTTACTGGCCTACCAAGGCGTTCGAAAATATTTAGGGATATTAGAATGAGAAGTGAAAAGTATCATTTGTAGTTTCGATTGAATTATTGTTCAATCTTCTAAAGGGGGAAGAATTAATGTATATTCTATTACACTTTGTGTGAAACCATTTAAGAGTGTATTCAGCAGTCAGCGCAAGCGCAGGTGTACGCGCAACACTGTTGTCAAACATATAAATAATAATAAACAAGCCCGAAGAGGCTCTCTTCAGTTTTTACACCTCAAACGAACAAGTTGTGTTTTGCAGTCAGTGATAAAGAAAACCCCCAAGTTTCCCCTGATTACATTGAGGATAATCCTCCAAGTTTCGGTTTACCGTGTCCGTTTAAGTGCGTGAAGGTTTCACCCATAATCCGGTTAGCATCCGGAACTTCAAATATAATAAGAACCTGGAGTTCAGTTCCGATGAATTCTCAGAAGACGAGAGGAGGTTTACCAGGAGACAACGCGAGCCGAGAGGTAACTTCAGACGAATTAGTGAGGCTGAGATTCGGGATGCGGATCGTAGAATGGAGAAATGGCATTTGAGCTTTAGTGGGGATGCACGAAGCAGATCGCTTGAAGATTTCCTGCTAAAGGTGCGGCGTCTAGCAAAAATGGATAGGATCGCCGACGACGTTCTCATGCAGAGAATTCATACCATTCTACGTGGTGAAGCATATGATTGGTATCTGTGCTACGCGGACGAGTTTCTCGATTGGGAACAATTTGAGGAAAGAATCCGGTATATGTATTGCAATCCGAATAAGGACCAAGGGAATCGCCAGAAAATATATGAGCGGAAACAAAACAGAAATTAAACTATCCTTAGTTTTAAAATGGAAATTGAGCGGCTGAACAAGCTCCTCAGTACCCCATTAGATCCACAACGTATTTTCGAAGTTATCTGGGATAATATGCGCCCTCGTTACCGTTCAAAGTTGGCATGTAGAACGGTCGATTGCTTGCAAAAATTGGAGTACTACGCTTATAGAATCGACACGAACGACCCAATTTTCAGGAATTCTCGGGAGGGGCCAAGTAAGACGAATGCGGTCCATAATATTAGAGTAGAGCGAAAAGAAGACGATTCTTACAGCTCGGATTCGGAAGCGGAGAATGTAAATGTGATGGGAAGCAGGTTTGAGAGAGATAAAAAGCACAGAGATCAGCGGTCAGCAGGAACGAATGGTAGAAGTGAAGGAGGAACTGCTCGGGACACTCCAAATACGGTACAGTTACCTCTATGTTGGAACTGTAGGAAAAACGGTCATTTGTGGAGAAATTGTCCAGAAGAGAAGAGACTATTCTGCTATCTGTGTGGCGCACAAGGGAAGACAGTGACTACGTGTGAAAACCACTCGGGAGATGCGAGAGTACGGGCTATAGATAACTCGGGAAACTAAGCCAGGAGTGCCAGCTAGGGAACGACAGCATTCCGGTTTCGAGAGTTCCTGGGGAGATGGAGGCGATTCCATACGTAGATCCATACCAAAACGTATGTAAAGTAAAAATTCACACGGACACGTGTCCTCATGTGGCCGTGACAATCTTCAACAAGACCTACGATGCACTTTTAGATTCAGGAGCGAGTGTAAGCGTAACGAGTTTGGCAAGCATAGCGGAAGAAAACGGGTTGTCTGTGCACCAGAGTCCTGTTAAAATAGTGACAGCAGATAAGACTGTGCACAAGAGCCAAGGGTATATAAACTTACCTATGGAATTTCGGGGTATTACGAAGATTATTCCGACCTTGATAGTACCTCAGGTTGCCAGGAGTCTGATCTTGGGGTACAATTTTTGGAAAACCTTCGGTATACAGCCAATGATTCAAGGGACAGACGGGTTTGAGCAAGTAGCGACCGTGGACACCAGTTTAGCAAGTGGTGAAGGCAGTCGTCCGATTGAGGTTCCAATTCTTCCGATTGAGACGCTACCGACGATCAAAGCACCCGATCCGGATGAGTCGTTGGATATTCCGGCATTGGAATTACCCGAGCCGTCGAAAGCAACTCCGGAAACCATTGAAACGGAACATGAATTGACAAAAGAACAGAGGAAGGAACTGACAGCAGCGATCAAGGTATTCCCATGTACAACGGAGAACCGTTTGGGAAGAACTTCGGTGATCCAACATGAGATTGTATTGACAGAGGAGGCCAAACCGAGGCGTCAACCGCTATACCGGTGTTCACCGGCAATTCAGGCGGAAATGGATGCGGAACTCGAACGGTATAAGCGAATGGATGCCATTGAAGAATGTGCGAGTGAATGGGCTAGTGCACTAGTTCCTGTTCGTAAAGCGAACGGGAAGCTACGTGTTTGCCTAGACTCCAAGAGGATTAACGCACTCACGAAAAAGGACTCCTATCCAATGAGGAATATGGGCGAGATATTCCATCGTTTGGAGAAGGCGAAGTATTACTCCGTTGTGGATCTGAAAGATGCCTATTTTCAGATCCCCCTCAAGGAAAAGTGCCGAGACTTCACAGCGTTCAGGACACCCAAAGGCTTGTACCGTTTCAAGGTTTGCCCCTTTGGTTTGACGAACGCACCGTTTACGATGTGCCGGCTCATGGATAAAGTCATAGGGTTTGACCTCGAACCCTGTGTATTTGTGTACTTGGACGACATCGTGATCGCTACCAAGACTTTCAGCGAGCATGTACGTCTGCTGCGCATCGTAGGGGAGAGGTTGGCGAAAGCCAATCTGACCATTTCGTTGGACAAGAGCAGGTTCTGTAGGAAGAAAGTTGTGTACCTTGGGTATTTGCTAGCGGACAAAGGAGTCTCGATAGACAATGCACGAATTTCTCCGATTCTGGACTATGCACGGCCGAAGAATGTCAAGGACGTTCGACGACTGTTGGGTTTGGCGGGCTTCTATCAACGGTTTATCAGCAATTACAGCCGGACAGTTGCCCCAATGTCTGATCTGTTGAAGAAGTCGAAACAGAAGTTTGTCTGGACCGAGGCAGCAGAAGCGGCGTTCGGAGACTTGAAAGCGGCTCTGATAGCAGCTCCAATCTTGGGAAACCCAGACTTCTCACAACCTTTCTGCATCGAGTCAGATGCATCTGACCTTGCTGTGGGAGCTGCTTTGACCCAGCAGCAAGATGGTCAGCGACGAGTCATCGCTTACTTTAGTAAGAAACTCAGTAGTACACAACGTAAGTATTCCAGTGTAGAAAGGGAGTGCCTAGGAGTTTTACTGGCGATACAACACTTCCGTCACTTCGTGGAGGGCACTCGGTTTCGTGTAATAACCGATGCACGCAGCCTTTTATGGTTGTTTACGATCGGCGTAGAATCTGGCAACGCAAAATTGCTGAGGTGGGCGTTGAAAATCCAGTCCTATGACATTGAGCTGGAATATAGGAAAGGCAAGAATAACGTTTTGCCAGATTGCCTATCTAGGTCGGTTGAAACAGTACTGACAGTGAATGTGGACAAGGGATACCAGGAACTGGCGTCGAAGATCGTAAGCTGTCCGACACAGTACTCTAATTTTCGTGTGGTTGATGGAGAAATTTTGAGATACTGTAAATCGGAAGACAGAATCGAAGATGGACGTTTCCGATGGAAGAGATATCCGCCCAAGGCTGATCGTGTGGAGATTATCCGAAGAATCCACGAAGAAGCGCATTTGGGTTCGGAGAAAACTCTAGCGGCGGTTCGCCAGAGGTTTTGGTGGCCGAAAATGGCGGTGGACGTTAAGCGGCAATGCCAGGCTTGCATGAAGTGCCAAACTAGCAAAGCGTCGAACCAAAATACGACTCCACCAATGGTGGGCCAGAAGAAGGTCGTAGAACATCCGTGGCAGTTCTTAGCGATGGACTACGTGGGTCCGTTACCATCGTCTGGAAAGGGGAGAAGCACCTGCTTACTGGTAGTGACTGACCTGTTTAGTAAGTTTGTCATGGTGCAACCGTTTAGGGAAGCGACAGCGGAAACTTTGGCTCACTTCGTTAAGGGTATGCGAAATACCGAATGATTCCGTCAAATACGCTTCGAAACGAAATTCCGCGGAATTCCACGGAACTCGCACAGGCGAAATTTGTATTTTGCTATTGCGTTTCGTTTCGCCAAATTGTTAAAATATTTCCACGGAAAATTGAAAACAAACGGAATAAAACGGAATTTCGCGAAATTCAAGTTTAATTTCGAACAAAAAAAAGCAAAGCGTTCGCTTCTACTCCTAGCAGCTACAGTCAAAAATGGATCCGTATCATGGATCAAATCGACTTATATCATGAATCAGAACACTACAACAGCAAATTATCTGCGAGGCAAACGAATGGTGTGCTAGTGAAAGCATACGATTTGGGGTTTCTTTAGGAATCGTCTTATCTTAGATTCATAACTGTGGTATGGGTTCTCGATTGGTTACTCGATGGCCAATCGATCAAGTGTTCAGCTTGAACCGCTGTCGGGTTCGTTAGATTTGTGCTCTTGAAATTCTGAGGTATGCCTTCGATTTATATCCACCTTAAACAAGGAAGATGCATACATTATTTTGTATCAAAAAATGAATCTAGGTTTATTCACGATGTACCACACCACCACTTCTTTCTCCTCTTATAACGTGACATAATTTCCTTACGACCCCCAATTTAAAAAAAATGCAAATATAGATAATATATTATTACAAGTATTGGAATTTGGCCGCAATGCAAAGGTCTTAACCTTTTCAATACCGACATCAAGTTTCAAAATTCTCTAGTTTCACCATCGTTCGATCGATTTTGATGATTTGTTTTAATAAAAATCACAAATCAGTTATAAATTTGATTCATGCATACACCATTAAAATTGGTTCCGGATTTAGATTCAAGTTTGGTGGGGTACCTAGGGTATTTCACAATAGAAAAGCGCAATTTTTTTTTCGATTTTCGCACATCTAAATCTCGAGAAAAAAAAAAAGCCGAACATTAAATTTAGCTCATTGAAATACGGATTGTCTGAACGAACATGGGCGAACTTGTCAATCTTATTTGCGGTTCCTCTATGCTATGTAGTACAGGTTCAAATCTTTTTTTTCGAAATATTTTTTAAAATACTCTCGAGGCTCAAAATTTAGTGAAAATGTGATTTTGTAGTCAGTTTTAAACAAAGAATCTGAAAATGAGATAATATCAATAATCCTTAATTCTTCCAGAAATCGTTCAGAAATTCCTTCACAGATTTTGGAATAGGATCATTTCTCCAGTATTTGCTCTAAAAAATAATAGAAATACCTGCAGTATTTTCTACAAGGTTTACTTTAAAAGTTTGCATTCATCCAGATTTGATCCCTCCAAGAATTAATTCACAGTTTATGCAAGGCTTTTCCAGAAAATTTATTAGGAACTTCTGAACTAACCCCAACAGGCAATCCTGGTTAAGTTGCTGTCGCAATATCTTATTTAGAGTTTATTACTTTTGCAGTTCTTTTAAATTTATCTTGATTGATTTTTTAGGTATGTTGTTATTGTTTTTTTTAAATTGAACTTAATTCAATACTCCAGCAAATACTAAATCAAATATTCCAGTGATTCCTCTATTCTACTTATTTTTCTGCTTCTTTCTGGCGTTATGTTCCATCTGGGACAGAGTCTGCTTCTCAGTTTAGTGTTTTCATGATCACTTATCGACTTGTGTCCCCAATCACATTCATTCAAGCCACAAAGCATAAAGTACAGCAAAAAAAATGAATATCATTATTCCATGTTTAGCATAACATCACATCCACATGATTAAAAAAATTGTAAGGCATTTCTAAAAATCAAATTAATTTTGGGCTCCTCTCAATATTTTTGAGATTGTTTTAAATGTTTGTAACTGCTTTTCGACCCACTTTAGTTGTAACATTTAAATTAAACCCACTCATTGCCTTGTGTGGGTGTCAGATATGTTGAAATGAAACCTTATAAAGTTATTAAGAAGATTTCAAACAAACAGAAAAGGGTCTTACCAAAACATGTAAGGATTCCGCTGAGCAACGCTAAGGTTTCCATATGGTAAAGGATTTAAAAAGACGTTTGTTATGCCTATTGTCAAATTTCCAGCTTTTGGCAAGAAAGAAAAACAACTTGAACGTGTATTCCGCGAAACAAATTCAAAAATTTCGTTTCGTTTCGAAAAATTCCGTGAGATATTTGATTTCGTATCGAGTTACACGAAACATTTTTAAATTTCGTTTCGTTTCGTCATTAAAAGCGCAAGATATTCCGCGTATCGTTTCGTTTCGTATCGACATGGAAAAAATCCATATCGCATACCCTTACACTTCATTGGGAATTCCATCTTCCTGCTCTTTGGCGTGCCTGAAGTTGTGCTTACGGACAACGGAACGCAGTTCGCGTCGAAAACGTTCGGGGAGTTGCTGGAGAAGTACCATGTCTCTCATTGGAGAACTCCCAACTATCATCCTCAGGTGAACGATTCCGAGAGGGTAAATCGTGTTATCACGACTGCTATCCGTGCTACCATCAAGAATCACCATAAAGAGTGGGCGAATAACCTGCAGCGTATCGCGAATGCGATCCGAAATGCGGTCCATAGCGCTACCAAGTACTCGCCTTATTTTCTGGTGTTCGGGAGGAACCAGGTGTCCGATGGTAGAGAATATCGGCAGATGCGTGACATGGGGTCAGCGGACCAGGCAGGTCTGGTACCGGAAGAGAAGGAGAAATTACTGGAAGAAGTACGGGAGAATTTGAAGGCAGCGTATCATAAACATTCGTCTTACTACAACCTCAGGTCGACTGCAAATTGTCCGACATATTCGGTAGGTGAAGCGGTTCTGAAGAAAAACACGATCCTTTCGGACAAAGGGAAAGGGGTGTCGGCTAAGCTGGCACCGAAGTACATTCCAGCAGTCGTCAAGAGGGTAGTAGGTAGCCATTGCTATGATTTGGAAGGCGTGGATGGAAAACGGCTTGGCATTTTCCATTGCAAGTTTCTGAAGAAACTTGCCAAGCCAGGCTCTCCATAGTTTGACCAATTTGGACCTTCAGCTATGTACCTGTCTTAGACAATAACAAGGACCAGTGCTAGGCCTGGTCTACAAAATATTTGAAAAGGGACCTGTTTTCCAGCTATGATACTCTTAGGTTGCACCTAAGAGTTACAAATACTCCGTTGAAGCTGTGCTCCGGGTAATGAAAATACTTGTTCGCCTTTGCAAAGCTTAGCGCTGATCTTCGGATCAGCTGCCGCCCCTACAAAACCTTTTACTTACTAGGGGCATCCTTGGACTATTTATCAGTCCAAGAAGAAGCTTTGCATTGTGCTTGATAAAGGAGTTCTCTAGTTCTTTCAAAGTAGAACCGTTGGAAAAGAGTGTTTGTGGCTATACGTGATCCCCTCGACCAGAAGTCAGAGGGAGCCCTGGAAGTTTTCCCGGGCGATGACCTCGTAACCCAAAAGCTCAGAGCCGTAATGCAATGACGAGCAGTACCTAAGGAAAGTCAAAATCGTGAGTCTGATATTGGGGAGTATCAGATGCTGATCGAAATCAAGACTCAGAAGTCATCCATAAGGAAGGACGATGTTGAGCAACCCGAGTCAATCGAGCGATAGCTACAACATCTTCAAAAACGGGCTCTATCTTGAAGAAATTAGATGTACTGCCGTAATGTGGGATGAACAAGGTCAAATGAAGGTTGTTTGAAAATTTAACGTTGAATGAGACATAAGGGAGATTTCGAAATTTGTAAATAATGTTAGTGTTGTAGTTCACAAAAGTATTTCTTAAGGCTAGATTAGTACTTATAATTAATATCTTTAATAAAATAATATTAAAAAACATGGAAATAACTTAAAAATATGGATTGAGCCAATAGTCCGTCAATGTTGTCCTTCACATCTTCAGTCAGTCGTCCAAGTACCTAAAACAGCAAAATAAAGAATTAGTACCCGTTCATGCACAAATCAGCACTTGGAAAGATGCCTTCCTGGTAGTCGATCCACCGGAAGTTGCCGTGTAGGTCCGTTAGCGGTCTTCAAAAGAGGTCGTCCTGAAGGGTCCGGTTCAGGGCAGCTTACAATCGTCAACATCTCATTCCTCCGTCAATCTGTCTCGATGTCCTTAGCTCTAAATCTGCAATACCAGAGAACTTCAATATATAAACAGTATACTAGCTACCTTTTCCGTTAGTTTTTATTAAGTTTAGCCAATTTCCGTACGTAAATCAATGAAAATTTACCAGAAACTTTCACAAATTTTTGTTGCACTGCACTTTCAATGTTTACTTTTTTTACTTTGACGTTTATCAGAAAGGGTGGGTATTTCAGTGTCGTGAGTGTCCGGAGAGAATTTCTCTGAGTGTCGTAATAGAGTTGGTCTTGTTTGTTTTCATTGATTAATGTATCGTAAGAGCTGAGAGAGAGCATCGGCGTTTGAAACATTAGTGAGATGATAGATGTTATACACACATACATTGATGGAAGCCGGAGAACACTCTGGTGTGTCAATGTATGTAGTGCAAATAATGTGTGATATATGTTACGTTTTGTCCTACACAGAGACGTTGAGACCAGGTAGCAGGCTTGGTGGTTCTCTGTGAGACAGAACAGTTGCGGTGAGTTCAGAGCAGAAACATGTTATCAACGATGAGGATTGGTGTAGTTGAAGCCTGAATGAACCAGTCATGGAGATGTGAGTTGCGGTCATATAAGAGAGGCAGTTAACCAACAGAGAGGATTGGTGTTTGTCTCGCTTTATGTGTACCTGTTAAGGCGAAGTAGACCGTCATTGAAATTTGTACGCGTCGTTGATGATTGTTGCTAATTCATCTCACGATTTCAAATAAAAGAAAATCAGTTGGTTTTTCACTGACACAGCTGAAAAAGTATCAGCGTACTATATGCATGTTAGCGCGTACAGTAATACATTTTCAAGTCAATATAAACTATCAAGACTGAGTTTTATCACTTTGAAGAGCAAGCTGAAAAGTCATCATTGTTGCCAAAACGAATGACTGGCTACTTCGCCTTAAGTGTCGATTTACGTTCAATGAGAATTCGTTCAATGATGTGTTGTCATGATTTGGCTTCTGCGGAGACTGAAAGGTTTCTGTAGTAATGCCGTTTTTCGAATTATTGAGGTTTGAGAATTTGTTGGTATCTGTATGCACACCCATTCTGAGAACGTCAAAGCGCTCATATGCATCTTCGTTGGAGTGGACCTATATTTTGTGTATATTTGTAATACAGTCATCTCTCCCTTACTCGATATTGAAGGGACCATCGAGTTAGGGAGGTATCGAGTTACAGAACACAAAAGCAGTGCAACTGCGTTCCAAGGGACCATCGAGTTAGCCATGAAAACCAACTTTTACTATGGTTCTCTAACTCGATATCGAGATACGGAATATCGAGTAAGGGAGAGTTAACTGTAGTAATGATAGTTGATATGAATTAGTTTTTTTTTGTTGTATTATTATGAATTATTTTGGTGAATAAGATAGGAACCCGGATGAATTAGGAAAATTCTCAAAATATGGGAATAATGAAATTGAAATACTTTGTACATTTGGTGTACAGTTCACCACTACGAAAATTTGGTTTAAATCCTTAAACCAAATTTTCGTAAATCAGTCCTGGTGCAATGTAGCAGTCAGGAATTTTGTAAATAATTTTGTATATATTTGGTGTAAATAATGTGAATAGGATAGGTTGTAAGAACATGCAATCTTTAAAAAGGAATTTGAATTTTGAAAAGTATTCCCTGAATGTAGGCAAACGAACATTTGCAAACGCTTCCCTAGGTCGAAGCCATTTGTTTCATTGATAAGATGGGAAAGGGAAAGCAGCAGGACTAGCATACAAGTTATCCAATGTAACTGGGTAGTCACGACAGTACACGAAGAGTTTCGGGAAATGACGTACTTCCGGGTGCGTTCGAGATACACTTTCCCTTATCTGAGGCTTCACAGACTCGATCATTTCGTCCGTGATCATCCAAAGAGTTGGAAGTGTCCGCGTTTGCTAGTTAGTTTTTCGTGTGCCGAGAGTATGTAACAAAGTGATGTTAAATATAGTTAAGTAATTTAATGTAGAATGTTTCGTTCTAATAGTAGGCCAAAAGTGTGCGTGAAGAATTGTGTGTGCGAAGGTAGAAGCTAGAACCTATAATCAAGGTGAGAATTTGTGCTCTAGACGTGCTCTTTGTGCCAGTGCTTATGTTCCGTGTCCTGCCAGATTGACTTGTATTTCCCGCCCACAGTTCTTCGCACCCAAGCGCGACATTTCCTTCCCCAACGGACGAGGAATTCCTGGCTACCGCCAACCAGCCAGAAGCGGACGGATTCGTCACCATATCAGTACGAGGAGGCCCAGGGGACACTGGCTGGATCGTCAATCGACCGGTAAGGCAGTACTAACAGCCGAAAGACCGCCATCGTTTGGCATCAACCAAGCCGGTGAGAGCATCGACCTGTCGAACAGGTCATCGACTGCCGGTTACGTTCAACAGCAGCAATCCAGTTAGCCAAATCATTCTTTTTTCGGAACGAAGTGCGGCGTCCGGTGAGGGCGCCGCGGAGGTTTTTTTTTTGTGCCAGTCAAAGACTGAAGATCTAATGTGCCATTAGCGCCAAACATCTACAAGTCCTTTGAAGATCGAAACTCAGTTCGATAGCGTGTTGGGATCCGCCTTCGGACCCGTGAAAATGCGTGCGTTAGTCCTTTTCGTGACCGCCGCAAAACAAGCTTATCACCAGGAGCGCAGACAGATATGTAGCTGAGCTTCCAGCACGTGACGTCACGTAGAACGTAGAGAGCACTGAGCACAGTCTAACCTAGGAGGGAGGAGTTAGAAAGCACACACAAGCTAGGAAGGAGAAAGAGAACGAAACTCACAAGCAATGAATTGAATGTTGAAACGTTTGTAATAAACATGTATGTTATCCTAGGTATTTAAACAAATATATCTGTTCCCATGTTGTATCCGTAAATATATGCACGTTATGAGTTTCTTCCCTAGCCATTTGATTGTTTAATTGTATTTAACGTCACAGCGCGATTTTGCAGTTAGATGTCCCGTCCCCCACTTGATCGAGTTTGTTTTGGTGGGTTCTGATTCTCTTCCAGTTCGGTGAGATGACTATAGGTGAGTTGAGAGAGTTTGCCGATGATGAGAACTTCTCTCAAGTGAGATGTTAGGGGTACGGGTGGTCTCTCACCGATTCTCTGAGTGTCGTCGTGCGTATACGGTTATGTTGCGATAATAGGGTTTTCCCGTTTGGCCGTTTTAGTTCGTAGCCAGCTGGAACGATCCATAAATCCTTTCAAGGAAATTAAATGGACTCGCCCTCAGGGAAGTCTCATCCGGGCAATTAGAAATTGGACGCGTGGTCTCCCTAGTGGAGTGGCGCTTAAGCTGCGTGTTTTTGAAGCGGATCACCCTGTTGGCTACACGCTCTTGGCAAGCTTGCCATACACATATATTCGAGCTATACAATAAAAGTGTTGTTTGATAGGAAAGTCATTCATTACTAATGTAGTATCAACAATGCAGTGTTTTTTGTCTTTTAAAATGAACTTATCTTCAAAACCTTAAAACACAAATTTTCATTCCTACTTCTCTTACATGTAATTTTCAGAAAAACAGCCTTGGAGATTACCCAGACAACCAGAAGTCGCATAGCAGTTTACAAACAAAGTCGTTCATTTATACAAATTGCATCACATCCGCACTACATGGTGGATGAAATCGTGTGATCGATGGGTTTCCTCGCATAAAACGTTATTTTCTGAGTTCATATGTACATTTCGTTTCGTCCCGTATACTCGTACAAAGTTAGTCGGATCAATCCGTAGCAGCTGTCAAATGAACTTTGTTATCATAAATTAAGTCGCATAAGAGTACAGATTAGTTCGCAATAAAATCTACACACTCGCATTGCATGCTATTTTTCATCATATAAAAATGCACGTATATCGCCTCCACTTTTGTACGTATAAGGCCTTTTCGCATCATCTTAAACGTGAAACTTTCCACATATAAGCGTCGCATAACGCAAAAGGTGATTCCGTTATACGTACATTTTGGTTGTCTGGGTAATAAGGAAAAATCTTGTATTTATGAATTCAAATGCAGAACTAAGCCACACTTTCATTTCAGCACTCTAAGTACTTCCAAAGATGGAAACTGAAAACTATCTCAATCATTGGTGTTGATTTTGCTCAATCAATAATTTTTGGTAAGTTACAAGCGTTTGAACAGCCTGACTGGTAAACATCGTGTGAAGCAAAACACTATAAAGAACACCCTATGATTTAAAGAAAGGAAAATCATTGATGACATTGTTTAAACTAGAAATAAAAAAGGGCAAAATTTCCTATTAAAATGTCAGAAACTTTATCGTCAATAAGTTATTGAAAATAAAATAATAAGGAACAGGCTCTCAAGAAAATAAGCTGTACAATGAATTGCCGGATTACTTGAAACAAATAAGCAATGCTAACAGTTTCAAACAAAATCTAAAGCAACGCTTAACTAAATCTTCACAACAATCTTGGATAAAAACAAATACTCGTATTGTTATCAATTTGTAAACTACCAGAAACCATATTAATTAATTATAGATTAATAATGTTCTTTTTCTTATACATCTTTCTTTTCCTTGTTCAAAGTTTTTGATTTTATTTTTTCATAAGGGATTATTCACATATTACGTAACTTTTTTGAAACCTTTATTTTTTTGTATAATTAAAATGCAATTAAACTTGGATGAAAACACAAACTTTGCTTGCATTTGAGCCGTTTTGATCAAAATGTGTATGAAGAGTGGATAAATATGTTTTAAATAAACTTTGTATGATAAATATCGTCAGAATTCAAAATAATATGTAAAATAATTTAATTATTCAAAAAGCTCTAATTTGAAAATCACCAAATTTCTGTTTTTTTTTTGTAAGATTTATGGATGCTTTTAGATGTGCAATTTTCGAAATGGTGGCGACATGACGCGACAAGACTTGTTTTTCATATTCAAACTGGTCGGCGTTAAGTCAGAGTGGACCAAGTGACATTTTGAATATTTTGGGAAAAATGGGCTTAAAGTCTAACACTGTAATTTTTCAACTCGTCAAAATATTGGTTCAATATTTCTACACATCTTTGTGTTGCTTTCAAACAACATAATTTGAAGTGATAATCATGAAAAAACATAAACCAAACCTCTCACAGAAAGATTGTACACATAGTACACATAGTCCATGTACTTGGTCTACTCTGACTGAACTAAAGACCACCGTTTAGCGATTTGGTTCACTCTGACTGAACAATTTCCAGGAAAATGATAATCATTTTATGCTTGCATGGTCAAACTGGGTGCATATCTCTAAGACAAACAGATTATCAACATCCTTCAACATCAGTATCATAAATTATTCAATAATCCCTATCTTCAATCCCAAAATCAGTGGCATTACGATAGCTTGAAAAATAAAGATTTGCAGGATCTGGGCATTGAAGACCAGAAATATTCAAATATGCGTTCAGTCAGAGCGGACTAAGTGAAAATCTTGAGTATTGGCCAAAATATACTGGTCCAATAAGCTGGTTCAAGGACATTCGATACAGACACCATAGAACAACCAAAAACTTCTATCGGACTCTGAAATAGACTCCAAAAATGCAATAATCAATCAGTTTATTGCTTTTTGACACCAAACATGGTAAATTGTAAAAAATGCATCGAATTAAGTAATATTTATACATTTGTATTTATGGAAGATAAATCATTCGGTTTAAAAAAAATCACTTGAAATGTCTTTTATTTCCTCGCATTCCTCAACGCACTGATAATTTTCGCTGTTATGGTAATAAGCACTTGGTCCACTCTGACTGCACACTTTTATGGATTTTCATTGATTATCCATAGTAAATTTGTTACTTATCTCTCGCAGTTTACAACATTCCTCAAATCTGATCAAAGTGTAATGGAGGTAAGGTTATTTCGCATCTACTGAAAGAATAACACTGCGGAACACGTTTTTGTCTCCTGCATCAAAATACCTCTATTTACTTAATTAAGGGTTGCTAAATCCATTGCCGTTTATAGAAATATCATAGCACGTCTAGTTATTGAGATATTGGTTGTTGAAAATGCGAAAATTGACTGTTTCAGCCAACTTGCATGCAAGTTTGCCAGCTTGTAAGGCAATTTATTTGCTTAATTTGCCACAGAATTCAAACTTTATGTGTATAACAACACCTATTATCAAAGTTTGTAATACTTTTGACGCGGAAAAGTTATTTGTTGATGGTTTAGAAAAGTATTGTATTTTGCCATATAAGAGAAACGAAGAATTTTGTATGGAGACTGCAAGCGTATTCAAAAAATCGGTTTAATCTAAATTCAATCGTGCAATTTCAATCAAAATACATCTGAAATGAAAGTTTAAGTCCTCTTTTGCATGATAGGTGGAAAAGATTAAAAAAAAAGTTTGATAAAATATACTTCAAATTTTAGGTAAACATCAATAAAATCAATGTTTTATACAACTTTGGCGACCTGTAGCAAAAAATTGTGACGTGCTGATAAATTTCTGAGAACGGCATCAGATTCAGCAACCCAAAATCTACTAGAGACACATCATTTGATCCTTGAGACACGCAAAAATGTATTTTGTGTTGTGCTGTGTAATCCAATTTTCCCAAGTTTTGTACTTGGTCCACTCTTACTTAACGCCGACCAACTCATCAAAATAACTAAAGTGTAGTATTGAATAATACTAAAACTCCAACCAAATATTTTGTTCATCTTCATGCTCAATAAAAATGGTGAACCATAAGCTTCCAGATAGTGCGTAGATTTGGGAATGTATTGCATTCCTGTAATATGAAGTTTGTACTTTATTTTAAAATAACATTTTTATGTTTGTTCCTTCGACCTTGACGCTTGCTCCTGCGGGGGCCGGCAATGAGAGCAGGATCAAACATGTCGCGCGTCGGTCGAGTAAAGTAAAAAGTGCCGCGTTCGATTAGTTCTTTTTGATCTTTCGACGTTGACGCTTGCTCCTGGGCAGTGAGGCTGAAAGTGGATTGTTGCTGCTCAAGGATGACGGGTCAATTGGTGAGCTCGTTTCATGCTACTATTCTAATCTATAAAATATGTATGACTGCACCTTTAATCGTTACAACGGTGAGACGTAAATATGATTTTTCAACAAACTATGAAAGGTTCGTCACTGTGAGTGTCGACATAAACTCTGATTTATAAATTATTTTTTTCTATTATTTTTTCAATACACCTTTTTCCTTTTACTTTTATTTTTGTAATTAAAAATACTTTGAATGGTTCGACAATACGAGTGTGGACATGCGAAAGGTTCACTTAATTCAACAAACTTTGAAAGGTTCGTCACGTCAAGTGTCGGTATAATTTTTCTCTACATAGATATTGTTCATATCAAATGAAAATATTATATTTACATATAAGCATGTTTATATCTCACCAATAATTATTTATCATGGTCTAATCGCTTATCAAAGTGAATCCTGTGACCCAACGATCCTCCCCATTAACAAACATCCCTCCCAGTAACCTTTGTGGAGATGCAGAGGCAAACACGGTCTCCAAATAGCAAAGGTTACGCACTAACATTTTTTCCCCCAATCCCACCTGACTGCAAGGACGTGGTCGGCGCCGTTATTGACCATGTATAAATAGAGGCACTGAATTATGCACGCTGAAGAAGATTATGCCCAATCCCAGCCGATCTTCTAGTTGATTCTTTGTGCATTTTCACTGACTTCGGTCAATCACGGAATAGCAACCATTGATATGTGTAGTCAGTCTAAGCTAAGCTAAGCTATTTTAAAATAACATTTTTTATGTTTGTTGATTTCAGCCAATTTGAGCATGAGCATGAGCATGAGCATAAATGACCGTACAATTCGTAGTTGCTACTCCATGATTGACCAGATCAATCGAAGTTGCACAGGGATTTGGTGAATGATTGTTGGCTTCAGCCAATTTGACGCCATAAAAGTCAAAAAATTTTAAATTTTAGTTCAATTTAAATCAAGTATGAGTGAGGTATATTTTAAAATGATTGAAAACATAAAAATCTCAATATAGTTATGGTAGTTTTGGCTGCCCCTTCATATGGAGCACGACCATTGTGCATTGGTGGGATTTGTTAAAAATCCTCTGGATCAATTCGTGTAAATACTAAGGGGATACTCTGATAAGCCTTAAAGAAGTTCTGATAAAAATAAAAAAAAAAAATAAAGAATTTTTAGAGACAAGATTTTTAAAGAAGAAATTGAGTAAGAATAACTGACGAAATTCATGGAAAACGCTTGAAGTGATACATAAGGGGATCGATGGAAATAAAATCTTGGAAATAATCTTGGAGTCATTCCTCGTAAAGTTCATTGTGGAATCCTTTTGAAATCCTGGGTAAATTCCTTGAAGGAGATTAGGAAGAAACACACAAAGAAATTTGGTGATTTTGTTGAAAAGATACTAATAAAGCAATCGCCATAGTAATTTTTGAAGATAATTCGTAAAAGGAGTTTTTAAGGAATCTCTAAAGGAATTCCTTGAAAAGAAATGAAGAAATCTCGAGCCAAATTAAACTTTCAAATACTATTTAATGAAGAACACATTTTGCATCAATTTTACTGCCGCATTCTGTACGCTATCATCTTCGCCGTAGTCGAAGGAAATGCATCTGCTGCACTTGGGGGGAAATGTGCACTATGTACAGTGAGATGGTATACATAAATTGAAAAAGGGTCAAGGGGGAGATATATTCAAGTAGCATCGTGTAGCATTTTTTTTCCATCCTCGCAGATGGGGGGTTGCATGGTACACTTGTTGTTTTATTTGGACTCTCGTCTTTTATGTTTCTCTGCGTCGTCTTGGTCCTCGTTGCTTTTGGTTGAATTGAACTGAAGACGACGTTGAAGATGATGACGGTCGAGTTTGATCGCTTGGGTGAACGTCGGCAAGGACAGTGCTGGAGACGAAGTCGCATTTATTTTTCCGGGAAAAGTGGTAGCTCCTGGTGGCATGAATGAGCACTGCTGTATGAATGGTTCAAAACTGTTGGAACGTTTGCCATTAATTTGTTCTGAAGGCTGGAATCTGATGGTAATATAAATAGTTGGGGTTCCTTGAGTTAGGGGTGAGTTGCTAGAATATAACAATGCTGGGAAGCTTGATGTCTTTCCTGGGGCATCCTATATCACTCCGTCAAGGTGAAAAGAACATTAACAGATTTTTAGCATCCAAGGTTTCTTTTGTTGCTATCGACGAGTTTAGATGGCCTTTGACAATATTATTAACAATATATTAAATACCCACCTTGCAGTGAAGGATACCGGGGAAAAAAATCAAAACGATTGATAGGTATCTTAAAAACCCTGATAACTTCATTGACTATACAAAGATTCTGAAATTAGTTTCCAGTTCTTTATTTACTATTTAGACAGGCAATAAAGAATACGAATTCCTGATGTCCAATGCCAAAACTTCTACAAACATTCCGAAAAGTTTGGCTCAAATCTTCTGCTCTTCGCTGCAACCGTGTTCGTGTCCTTGTTGGTGGCTGGTTCGCTTTCAGGGAACATCATTCTCCCGTACGAAATTTACTTCTTTTCCTTTTGTTTTGCTATAAATTTTCTCCACTTTATGGCGGTGTACAGCTGCAGCAACTGTTGTTCACGTCCACGGTTTTGCCTTAACGCTGTTGGTTCACGGAAGGATTTTATATGCATTTTCCCGGCTCTGCTGTGTGGGGGTTATGGGCGTCCAGAAGAAGCGATTCTTTTTCTTCATTCCTTACAGAGGCTTCGCTTCGTTTCCCCATAGAAACCAGCCAGATGATGAAGTGTGATGGTGGTAGACAGGAAGTAACTAGGGGAAAGAAAAGATGAAGAACAAGAACGCAAGATGCTTGCAACTCAACCAAGCGTGTAGGGGAGAAAATAATGCCGGGGATTCAGGAAAGCATTAAATATGAGTGAAAATAGAAAAGCATGAAATAGAATTATAAATATTAAATAGAAAGCTCGGTTTGCGTCTGTTTTTCTGTATATATACATATGTGCGCGGTGTAACGTGGTTTCTCGTTGTGGTAGATATGTACATAGATAGCTAAGCGACCAAAAACTGGTTGGGGAAGGCATCCTTCGACGACGTTGCATGTTCGATAGCTCAAGCTGGAAAATGTTGGCACGTAGCTCACACTCTGTGTTTTGCGAGATGGAAAATAGTAAAGGTAAAGAGGGAGAGGAAATTGGCTAGCCCCGTGGTCAATGATGTGAGATAACTATGCCAAATTAAATGTGGTAACCTGATGCGACGAAACTTCAGATTTTATGAAATTTATAACGAATTTGAAGCTATTTTATTTATTTTCATATATATAATTAACATCTAAATAGATAACACTGAATCAACAATTTCACGCCACAATACTCGGTTCGTGGCCGCTTCTCTCCATCCTCGGTTCTGCCCCGTGGTCGCCAAATCGATACGCACTTGACTCGCCCATCTAGCTCGCTGCGACGTGGAGCGTACCAACCTGATCCGACGCGAACACCATCTTTGCAGGGTTGCTGTCCGGCATTCTTGCAATATGCGCTGCCCATCGTATCCTTCCAGCTTTGGCCACCTTCTGGATACTGGGTTCGCCGTAGAATTGGGCGAGCTCGTGGTTCATCCTTCGCCGCCACACTCCGTTTTCCTGCAGACCGACAAAGATCGTCCTAAGCGCCCAACGTTCGAAGACTCCAAGTGCTGCAGGTCCACCTTAAAGCATCGTCCACGTTTCATGCCCGTACAGGACTACCGTCCTTGTAAGCGTTTTGTACATGATACGTTTGGTGCGGGGTGAATCTTTTTTGACCGTAGTTTCTTGAAGAAGCCATAGATGGGGCATATTACTCCTTCCTTCTACTCCTCCGGTAGCTGTTCTGTTTCCCAAATTGTGCCTATCAGCCGGTGCAGACAAATGGCCAGCCTCTCCGGGCCCTGCTAAATGAGTTCAGCTCCGATACCATCCTTACCAGCAGCTTTATTGTTCTTGAGCTGGTGAATGGCATCCTCACTCTCAAATCAGAATGCCGATCTCAGCTGTGCAAATCTCGGTTAAAGTTCGTTTGCTGACATCTCAGCAAAAGTGACGTTTGATGTCAGCGGCACTCATATGTGCTGCTATAAACAAACTTGATGTTTTGCTGACATATTAGCTAAAACTCAGTTGCTGACCGCTCGGCTGTGCGGATCTCGGCAAAAGAATGCAAGTTAGCCGAGCTCAACTAAGTGTGCTTAACCTCACTCAAAGGGGGCTGGCTTGTTACCATCGCCCGCAGTACTGACGAAGGCGTTTCCTCCTTTGTCCCATCCTTCATTGCCTGTGCTCTTAGCGTCATTCAGGTGCTCGTCGAAGTGCTGCTTCCACCATTCGATCACCTCACGCTCGTCCGTCAAAATGCTCCCATCCTTATCCCTGCACATTTCGACTCGCGGCACGGGGCCGTTGCGGGATGCGTTGAGCTTCTGATAGAACTAACGTGTTTCTTGAGACCGGTACAGCTGTTCCATCTCCTCGCACTCTGCCTCCTCCAGGCGGCGTTTTTTCTCCCGAAAGAGGTGGGTCTGCAGTGGCCGTTTCCGTCAATAACGTTCCACGTTCTGTCGGGTCCTTTGCTGCATCATGAACGCTCGCGCTGCATTCTTCTCCTCCAGAATCTGCCTACATTCCTCATCGAACCAATCGTTTCTGTCGACCCCGTCTCACGTACTAGACGTTGCTCTCAGCTGCATTGTTGATGGCTGATTTTACTGTTCTCCAGCAGTCCTCAAGAGGGGCTTCATCCAGCTCACCCTTTTCCGGTAATGCAGCCTCGAGGTGCTGCGCGTATGCAGTTGCGACATCCGGTTGCTTAAGCCGCTCTAGGTCATACCGGGGCAGCCGTCGGTACCGTACGTTGTTAAAGACGAAGCGTTTTAGGTTCAGTTCAGTGGGCTTCATCACCAGATAGTGGTCAGAGTCCATGTTAGCGCCACGATAGGTCCTGACGTCGATAATATCGAAGAAGTGCCGTCCATCAATCAGAACGTGGTCGATTTGTGATTCTGTCTGCTGTGGTGATCTCCAGGTGTATCGGTATGGAAGGCTGTGCTGGAAGCGGATGCTACGAATGGTCATATTCTTGGACGGGGCGAAATCAATTACCTAGTCGTAAGTAGTATTCGTTCGTCAGACGGTGGGCGCTGAACTCTCCAATAGTCGGTCTGAACTCCTCCTCTTGGCCATCCTGAGCGTCTCCAATTCCCTCTAAATGTTCGAAGGACCAAAGTGCGCAGTTTAGCTTACAGTTCTTCTCTGGCACTCGGACGATGATCAGCCGCCCCTGACATAGGGAACAGACGCTGTTGTGAGCCGCTCCTAACATGGAGTACAGATGCTCATGGTTTGCTGAAGCAAAAGTAAACCCCCCTTCCCTGTCAGCATACGACCAAAGCTCCCACCGGGGTTGGTTACCCGATCTTCCCTAATGTTACTCGTACCCCGGCCAGTACCGCGAGCAGGTAGGGATAGGAGTTGCTGGGCAAGAGGCTAAAGACCACACAAAGGGGTCTCTTTTATTCCTTCAGGTACGCAAGGTACCAATGGTACTCCATGACCAGCCATTTAACGTGTCGGAAACCATAGAAACGGAACATGAATTGGCGAAGGAAAAAAGGAAGGAACTGATAGCTGCGATCAAGGTATTCCCATGTACTGAGAACCGGTTGGGAAGAATGTCGGTTATTCAGCACAAGATTGTATTGACAGAGGTGGCCAAGCCGAGGCGTCAATCGCTATACCGGTGTTCAACGACAATCCAGGCGGAAATGGATGCGGAACTAGTGGTATAAGTGAATGGATGCCTTTGAAGAATGCCCGAGTGAATGGGCTAGTGCACTAGCTCCTGTTCGTAAAGCGAACGGGAAGCTACGTGTCTGTCTAGATTCCAGGAGGATTAACGGACTCACGCAAAAGGACTTCTACCCATTAAGGATATATGGGAGAGATATTACATCGTTTGGAGAAGGCGAAGTGGTGTATCTGAAAGATGTCTATTTTCAGATCTCCCTCAAGAAAGAGTGCCGAGACTTCACAGCGTTCAGGACACCCAAGGGCTTGTGCCGTTTCAAAGGTCGCCCCTTTCGATTAACGATGTACCGGCTCATGGACAAAGTCATAGGGTTCGACCTCGAGCCCTATGTATTTGTGTAAATGGAAGTCATCGTGATAGCTACCAAGGATTTAAACTTTCTTACTTCCTCTGTTGAATGTCAATTCACCGGCAGATCGTGTGTTTAGCATTATTGGATTTTTCCCAAACCATTCATAACGGATGGCGCCAAGGTGTATCAGACAGTTTGACCCTTTTCAACCCAACATTTTTTATATTAACAAAATATGTTTAACTAGTTGATTTCCGTATCGAGCCCAGAAAATGGTCCAGTAGCCGGACCGAATTGTCGGCGATGATAAATAATTATTTAACGCAATTTTTAGAGACTGCAAGCCGAAACTCTCGAACTAAGTTATATTTAACAAATGTTTTCATTTGGCATATATCCCTGACAAATGGAAAAATGCCAAGGTTGTAACAATTTTAAAACCAGTCAAAAATCCTGCAGAAGCTTCCAGCTATCGTCCAATCAACTTGCTTTCCTCCTTCAGTAAACTTTCGGTAAAACTCATTGTAAACAGAATGATGGTCCACCTCAACGAAAATTCAATTTTTGCCAATGCACATCTCGGATTCCGACATGGATATTCGACCACTCATAGAAGTTTTACGTGTACCAAATTTGATTCGTTCTTGCTCTTCTAGACATATTATACAATATTTTCATATCTGACTTACCTGAGTTACCTCAAGGATGTCGGACGAAGCCTGCGTGTGTGTCATTTGTAGTAGAATGCAAAAAAGTTTGGATATAGTTTCTTCCCACTTGCAAAAATTTAAGATTTCTCCTAATACCTCCAAAATTAAACTTATTATATTCCCACATAAACCAATAGCTCTTTACTTATTTGAAACCTTCAAGTAGACATGTTGTCACGATCAGAGGGGTTCCAATAAATTAGTCGGATGAAGTTAAAATATTTAGGGCTCATGCTATATAAAAAAATAACTATCAAAAATCACATTGAGGGCATTCAAGCCAAATGTAACAAATGTTTAAAATGTCTTTATTTACTTATTGACAGAAAATCAAAACTTTGTCTTAAGAACGCTTCAAACAAATTTTCAGGCCAGCTATGTTATATGCTGTACCAATATGGAATAGCTGTTGTAATATCAGGAAGAAACCTCTGCAGGATTCAAAATAAATTTTTGCAAATTATTCTGAAGCTCTATCCCTGGTATAGTACTAATGAGTTACATAGAATACCCAATGTTGAAACATTGGAACAAATGTCGAATAAAATGATTAATAATTTTAGACAAATAATGGCAATCTTCTATTGCCACGATAAATGCGTAATGTATAGATTTAGTTAGGTTAAATTGATTGAAATCATTTTTTTTATAATTATAAGCAGATGAAATCAACACACATCAAGATTTATAATCATTTGTAGGTTTTCGTAGAAATTTCATTGACATATGTGGATACCTTCTACTTCAAGGATGTGATTACTGAAAGCAAATTTCCATTGTAGACACACCTAGAAAGCCACAACAAGATTACCTCAAATATGCTTTTCTATTCCAAATTCAAATCCAGTTTACAGATAAAGAGAATGAACATGTGACACACTGTCCTTGATTTGGCTTCAAACTTTGCCATCCATGTGGTAATCACAAGGGATCTGAAAATTGTCAATAATATAATCGCTTTGTTCTAGTTTTCCAGCTGTGACCTTGGCAGGTAAATTGGATCCCTAGGAGGGGCAGCTACTAGGGAGGAAAGGTGCACACTTTTTGCGCATCATCCTGATGGTGCGCTGCCATAATCACATAAAATATATTAGAAGAAACACAAAGCATGAAGCTCCCCTAGAACGTCTATGGAGCACTTCCAGGCCAGAACACAAATCGCGTTGACGCTATTTTTCCGAATTGAAAAACTTTGCAAATGTATCCAATATGACATTTCTCATGAAAATTTTACTAAATTTCATAGACTACGTTTTGAAAAAGGCTCAACAAATAAAATTTTTTGTTGATTCAAATGTTGGCTTTCAGAAAACAACAAAGACTATTAGCAAGAATACATTGAAAATTAATCTATTACAAAATCTTAGGATATGGTTTAGAGAAAATCGGAATTATAAATTATTTAACGTGAATTTACTACCATTTTTTCTCTCAATGTATTTTTGCTAATAGTTTATACGACTTCTTACAAATGATGTACCATGACCCCACAGTTATGGATCAAATAGTGTGGAGTCCAACCTATAAAATTCAATAAAACGACATGGAAAACGTAAAATTGTAATTTCAAAGAACGAATTGAATCGTTTCAAGTTGGAACTTCAGTTGGTAAACTGTTTGGAGTGTAATATTTACATAGAATTGCATAAAAATTAAAAATTGTATCGGTTTCTGAAAACCATATTATGGATCAATTTTCATATTATGGATCAAATTGTGACATATTACGGATCAGTGCGCAAAACCAAAAGATTTTCAACTCAATGCATCTGTATTGTATGATTTGGCGAAAGTTAACAATGTGTCACATATTACTGCAAAAAATAGCAGTGTTAGAGCTGGAAACAAGGGTAAAATGCCATTTGTTTGTGATCTGTATTTGTTTGTGATGCATTGTAGTAACTGAGACATGTACTGTTTTCGCTCCATACCAAGTTTTCCACTCATTTTTGTCTGCTAAAAAATGAAATTTGCAAACCTTGATGTTTTATTAGTTTTATCCTTAGTGCTCCTGTCTGAAAATGTCGAATCCAATGCTTAAAATGGCAGAAATCTACATTCTTTGGAAGTGATCCATAACCGTGGTAAACAATCATGTCCTCGTCCATATTATGGATCACTAGTTAAAACTGCTAATATTCAGAATTTACAATCAACAATTAAGGAAAATGTTTTCCAAAGATTAATTCATACTAAATCAAAGCGAACGAGCATTTTTTCTGCCATAATATTTGAATTTTAGCACCTGTGGGAGCTTAAGAATGCTGACGGCACTTCTTACAGAAAACGACCATATAATGATACTTGTGTGGTACCAACTGAACATTTGTCAAATACACCGTTATTTAGCGGTTGAATGTTGTGTTTAACATTACAAATGGTAGAAGACGAATAGTATACCATGGGAAAAATATGTTTTACGTCAACATTTATGTTTTGATCGAGTCATCCGCTGTTGAACGCCAAAGTGATCCGTCACTGTGGGTGATCCGTAACTGTGTGGGCATTGTACTCTTTTTTAATTATAAATTTTCAAATTATGAAAATCATTTTATTTGATAATATCTTTTAAAAATGTAGTGCAGAAGATTTAGAAAGCTTCTAATGCGAAATGTCTTATCAAATGGCTACTGACGCATGTGAGAAGTTTAATTTGCTTTGGAAATAGTCAGTCTGAAAATGCCATTTTTATTTGAATTTTGATCTGGAAATGCTCTATCAAAGAAAACAAACCGAGTACCGACGAACAAGCACATAGTATTATTTATTTGACGACAACCTAACACGTCACCGCCATTCGATTTGAGTTTAGTTTCGTTGCGCAAAAAATATCACAATCCCCCAACTGGAGCGAAACGATGGTCTTCCATGCGACGGAATAGGAAGGAAAATTGAATGCCAGACCACAGTCAGGCATCATCAGCATGTGCATGTGCGCCGTAGTTGTTCGGTGTAGGAATCGGAAGGAGAACTTGGAACCTTGGCCCACTTGCAGAAACACTTCCACTTCGATTGCATTATAGAAAAGGAATGTCATGGACAAGGCTTACGCCAGGCAATCCCTTAATTTAGCGTCCTTTGGATTCGCTGTTGAGGTAATTCCAATGATTTGAATAGCAAAAATATGATTAGATTTCATTTTTAAAGCTAATACAAAATCCCTTTACAATGCGTAGGGTGAGTTTGTTAAAAATAAATCAAGTCGACTTAATACATGATTCCAAAGGAAGTTTTGGAATAGGGATAGACAAAGAATCCTTTCAGTATAATGAAATGAATGCATGTATAATTGAATTTAAAAAATGATGAAAAAATGAAATGATTGAATTTAAAAAATGATGAAATGATGACAAATGATTTGAAAACTGGGACTGTAGTTCTTCATACTATAATTCGTCTTGCAATTCTGTAGTTCTCGAATACATGACGAGAGTATTCATTTTTCTTAGTAATGTCAAATCTAACCATACGGTGACATATACATACACCAAAAACTTGTTTAGCTATGACTCGTAAGTCGCAACTGTTTTTTTTTCTTTCTTCAACATGATGAAAAAGTGACACGTTTCTTGATTATACAACCGTGCACCTCAGTTGCATTTTCCTTCTACCAGATGTCCCACCCCAAAGGTAGCCACAAACCGAATCCTTATTACTAACAGTACACAGCAGAAAAGTCCCCTTGATGGGACCTTCAGCAGTCAGAATACCGATCCAGCATCACCCTCGCTCATTGGAACAAGTTTACGCCCCATTGCGGGACGGAACAAGGTGGCATTACAAACTGCAATTAAACTTTTCCCTAATTTATCCCCGTGCTAGGGGAGTTTTAGCCAAACAGCGTCTTTTGCTTTTTGCGCTGCAGCGCAACACAAGACGCAACAGCGGCAGAACATTTTCCTTGCTCTACTTTCGAATCTTTCACCCTCGTCAGATTTTCATCTTGTCGCGCATTACAACAAACTCTGTATGTATTTGGATTGCATATAATGTTCAGATGCAGCAGTGCTTCCTTTGAGAAAGCTTACTTGATTTGGACCAGTGGTGTTGTCGCTCTGTGGATGTTGGGGCGTTGATGATTTCTCTAAGTATTACATTTTTTTAGAATAGGAAAAGTATCATTCAAAAAAAAAAAATAATCAATTTACAAAATATGTTTTTAGATGTGCTTATTGCGTCCATTTATTAGACAAACGTTTCAAAACATGTCGATTGGTCACAGATGGATTAAGGATCCTCGCATGTTCCATGAACACCAGCTTTGACCATTCTTTTAGTAAATTTAGAGATGCCTAAAACAATTTTCTGACTTGTATCAAATTTAGCCTTGCCCATGGAGTCTAAGTCATTCACCTATATATAGGACAATATTAAGTAGTGCATATTTAATCTCATGACTGTTAACGGCTGAAAGGACTAGATACCTTAAACTCTTAAATAACCAGATTGCCGAAGGATGAAAATGGATGATGGTAGAAGCTAGAGAGCTGTAGAATTTTTTGGTATATTCAACTCACTCGCACCCGTTTCTAAATAACTCACGCGGAATAGTGCTTTGTGTTTCTTCCACAAACTTATCAGGTATTCAACCATATGCTTTAAACGATTTGTCTGAAAATTCCTACGGGGATTTCTTCATGAGTTATATCCGTACTTTTCCAGCGCTTTCTCCAAGAACTCTCTTAGCAGTTTTCACTGAGTTCCTCTTGGGGTTCCTACATTCCGTGGTTTAGTAGTTATTATTCAACAGATTTTCCTGAAGTTTATTTAGGCTTCTGACTAGAAAATTTCTCTATCAATTTATACCGAATTGCTTAAAAATGTTTTGAAAAATTTCACCAGAGAATGGTTTTGGACATTCTTTTAAACATTTCTCCTTGAAGGTATTCGTGCTTATTACATATAAATTCTAATTGATTATTAAAATCATTAAGTTGTTAATTGATAATTTGTTTAGAATTTTCTGGTAAAAATGGTAAAAGAAATTCTAGGACTTTCACCAAAATTGTCTTCAACATAATTAAGCAAAAACTCATTGCACAACAACTTTGTCTTGGGATGGGGGTTTGATTCTCGCTTCAGCCATTGAAATATTTCTTCAGGAATCTTAAGCTACTGTCTGCGCAGCTTAAAAGTTGGAAACGGTGACCGTGTCTTTTATTAAGTATTTCTAAGATTCCTACAAAAAAACTTTCACAAAATCTCTCGTGGATTTGTGGATTGCTTGAAAAATTCACAGCGAAAATTATCCAGGGCTTCCTGTTGAGAACATCATTTCACAGGTGTTGGACTAAGCATTCCACAAGATTTTAATAAGTAATTGAACAGGACTCACTTGTGAAAATGTTCCTAGCGATTTCTCCGACAAATTCTCCACAGATTCATCTGCATTTTTGTTTTCACAGAAAATCCCCATAGTGTGTCCTTAGATTTCTCTAAAACTAAATGTATTCTCTCTTCATTCTATCTCTCTCTCTCTCTAAAAAATATCTTGATTTTTTTAATGCCTACCTAGGAAAAATTTTAAAACTTCCCATGTTCCTTTAAATTTTCTATCGGAATTCGTTCAACTGTCTTTTCAAAAACATTTCCGCGAAAATACTCAAAAAATTTCCGTGCAATGTTCAGAATCATATTATTATTTCTTCTGAGATGTCGTTTTAGGATTCTTTCGGAAAAATCCCCAGCGATTCATCTATCTTCCATGGATTTTTCTTCAAATAACTTAGGCTTTAAGTGAGTTCAGTAAAACATACTCAATTCATCGTAGAATCAAAAAATCTTGTGTTTTTCTTGGCTTTAGGACATTTGGTCGAAGGGACATTTGGTTGAATGGACATTTGATCGAATTTGGTCGAAAAATCGTTTTACTCAACAGATGTGAAAACAAACTAGATTTCTTGCACCATGGATGATCTCACGTTTATTTTGGGCAAACATACTCTTCATCAGAAGTCAATAGCGAATCTGATTACATGACGATTATTATCTACACTCTACAAGGTGATACTACAAAGGATAAATTATTCTTGTAAATGCACTTATTCCTCAGTATTTTTTAATTGGAAGATTGGAAGAAGTTCAAAGGTAATCGTTGCATTTTTTGCTCAATGTTGGAAACATAATCATCTATTGAATTTATTATTCTTTCAAAATATCATTATTCTTTAAAAAACAGTTTCGCTCATTTATTGGAATATTAAACATTGTTGAATTTATTATTCTTCTTAAATGACATCGTTCTTTATAAATAACTGCTGATCAGATGTGAGTGATCGGCACCCTAATCAAGTATCTAGTTTTACAGCGTACGACTGTGGGTAAGAATTTGAAGTGTGGGGACCAGACCACATTGAACATAGAACAACTTGGTCACTATGAATTGTCTACATATAATCCACTTTTATACATACATAGAATAAAGAACATGAAATTGACTACATTTAGGCGTATTCCGCAAATCATGATGTTCTTAATTTTAAAATAACCAAAAAAGGAAATGATTTATATTCGACATCAGAGGCCATGAATTTAGTTAGTTATGACACTTTAAATACTACGGGACATTCTTTTATGAGTGATCAATGTTACCCCATATGAGCGAAAGTGAAAAATCAATTAAAACATTTTATAAAATATACTTGAAACATAAAAAAATGCAATATATAGTCACGAGCTTTGGGTAGCAGTAAAGTCGAAGCTTGTTATAACGACATAGCAAGGGACCGTCGTAATAGAGAAATGTCGTTGTAGAGAATAGTGATAATATTAAAATGTTTTTCAAGGGACCGAAAAATCTCGCTATAGAGAGCTTTTGTCTCTATAAAAGTGGTCGTTATAACGAGCTTCGACTGTAATTGTTTTAAACATATAAAACTTTCAACCAATGAATTTTCGAACGCAATTTCGCAGAAACATAAAAAAGGTCAATGTTACCTCGGTCGTTTCATTAATAATTTGTTTAGGATTATAAAAATTTTAATAATGTAAGATATTCAATGATAGTATTTATATTAAACTTCGTAGAAAATTTTCTGTGAGAACTCAAAAGTTTCCTCATACTAGGGTGAAAAGATTGCATCAGAAACAGATTTTTCTTTTTTTGGAAATTTCAAATGATTATTATTGGTAGAATTTTTTTCATTTACTGTGGTTGAACTATTTAGGATTTTTAGAAGTTTTGAAGTTGAAGTTCTGGGATCACTATTAAAAGTTCTACTAAAAAGGCAAATATATTGGTAAAATTAAGAACATTGTCAAATATGTCTCCCATCAGAATAATTTTTTAGAAATTCTCCTAGAAATAAAGTAGAATTCCTTATTTGACATCTGGATTTTCCCTAATTCTGCCAAAAAGCCTCTAAGATTTCCACCCTAGAACTGCAGAAGAATTGTCAAAAAAAATCTAAATATCTCTCCGCAGATTTCTTTACCCCGTGCTATTTTCAAGCATAATATTTCTTGGGTTTTTAATAATTTTTCTCATGACTTTCAACTGAAGACTTAAAAATATTCAGGAGGGGAGTCAAAACATTTTTTTTAGAAATTTCTTGTATAATTCGGGATTTAAAGCAGAATTTCTAAAGAGAACCATAGACGCAATTTGTGATGTATATTTTGGAGGACTTTTGATGAACAATACAATTTCTAGTTTTTTTTTGGGAACAGTAGTCTGAAAAATTCAGAGAGAAATTTCTAGTAGAACTTTCAGCGAAATATATCGGTATAAGATTTATCGAGACTCAATAGAGAAACTAAAAAGTAGATTGGAGCACTTTGTACCTTTTAATTCCGCCTTAAATGCTTATCTTCGACAGATGTGCGTATTTCGACTACTACTTGCAGTCTTATTCAGTGTCAGTTACCAGTGTTGATAGACTCACACTCAAATCTCAATCAATACGCTCTCCCGTGAGAGCAAACTCATTAGAGATCTGCTTCGCAAATCTCACGCTTGAGCTTTTGATGCAAAATCACTCAATTACCTCAAACCGTAAAAAATGATTCAGTCGCAAAACCCGTCAAAAACTCGTGAAACCCGAATGTTGTTGTTTACGTTAGAAAGGATTACTATAATTTTACCAGACTAATAGGAAATTAGGGCCGTGTGTGAGTAAACTGTGGAACTACGAGACAATGAGTCAAAAAGGTGAGCCAACTCATCCATTATTTTTTGACTGCTGAGTTACGTGATTGACAATTCACGCATGAAAAATCTCAAGCGTGAGTTATGAGAAATTGAGTTTTTCACAACACTGTCAGTTACTAGTTCCCACTGTGGATTCTGCTCAGAGGATTCGAATACATTAAAAAGAGCGAAATTTAATGTGTTTGAAAGAATGGCAAGAAAAAAGGTAAACTTGTAAAAGGTTACTTGTTACGTCCAGGAAAATCCGGAATCAATTTGTGGATAAAAATTAGACATTAAAGTAGTGGTTTATCTTCTAAAAAAATTGACGTTGAGAATATTGGAAAAAAAACGCATCATTTGTCTAATATCCGATAGATTTGTAGCCAATATCCGGTAGATTTCTGTAGCCACCTTAAAATATTTACAGAGATAGTAGGATAATCTGTTTTTCAAATTCTTAAGAACTTGAAACATAACAAGATTTCTCGGAAAAAAATGTTAGTTAAAATTCAAGCAATTCGTTAATTCATGCGCAATCACTTGGAAAAAATTAAGGGAGTAACAAGAGAATTGATTGCTGGAATAAGGAAAAACAAGTTGGTTGATTTTGTTGGACTCTTTCACACTAGGGTAAATTTCTGTCATGTATCTAAAGAAAACTCTTCATTCCTTGAAAATATCTGTAATGAATTAAGTATAATTTGTCGCTTCAAACCCCAGCTATCTATTATCTATGAAATTACTTAAGTAATTTGTAATTTTTCAATTAATTTTGTTGGGCAGTTGGGTTTGGGGAGGGAGGTGGTCTGGATGATTCTGGAGGGGGGCTGGACACCTTGGCCCTCTGTTCCTACGCCAATGCACCCAATGGTATCCCGTAGTATCCCAACCAGTGAACTACAGCAGAGTTGAAACAAATTTTGTTATTCAGTTAGCACGTTTTTCCTAACAAAATATGTTATAATTTTGGCTGATTAGTAGTTAAACTAACAAAATTATAACACGATTCCCTTTACGCCAAACAAAATTCAAACAAAATATGGTATAATTTAAACAAAAATATAACTCATCATGTTTCCAATCGAACCAAAATATTTTGTTATTTTGCATAACATTTGATATTTTCATTACATGAATAAAAGAACACACGTAGGATTTGTTTTAATTATGTTATAATTTCATCCTTCAACTCATAGTGCTTCTAACTAAAATTTGCTATTTGTAACAAATTTTGATATAATTGTGATAACATTTTGTTGGGAGTCTTAAGTGTAAGTTGAATTTTTGAATCGACTTTCTTAACACAATTATTTTACTTTATTATTAAGATTTTTTGCCCTAGGCTGATTTATTTTATACAGTTTTGGGACGTATTTTGGAATTTCCTAATTAATTAATTAGCGCAGAATGTTCGATCCTCCATGTTGCGGGAATATTGCGTGGAAATCTACTATCCCACACAGATATTGATAACCCGGCATCTGATTTCCTGACCAAGGCAGATTTTGTAGAGCAAACTTCATGAATTTATTTTGAACCCCTTCCAAGCGTTAAATCTGACCGGTACATTATGGCCTCCAAACTTCGATCTTACAGTGCCGATGTAAAACTTGCTGGTATTGACACTGACACCGTTTTCCTGGCAGAAGCTCCCAAAATGTTATAAATGGTAAATTAAAATTTGTTTCAATCCAATCCAAAACGCTAGATTTTTTTAATGTTTTACCTAAACTTAGTTTGGAGCTTACTGAAATTTCTCTTGAAATCATAAATCATACATTCCATGAAATGAACATTTTATCACAACTTGTCGAGCAGAGTTATCCTTCCTTACAGAATGTCTTATGTCCTTGCTACACACATGCTGCGTTCCAGAGTGACATGCAACTTTCCGTGATGGCGTTTCTTCAAACAAACCCGACTTTTCATTTTTGTTCATGGATGCGGTTTGACAGAACTCACCGTCGTCATCTCAGTCCTACATATTCCATCTAAAAAGTTTCTAGTAAAATCCCATAACCACATTGATGCATAATAATTTTTCGTTCCCATCCATTTTTCTTCTACCAAAAGCTGGAAATAGCTTTAAGGTGCCGTTTAATGTGACCTAGATATCCGACACGAGAATAAACTTCTGCCCACTCACTCCAGTGGCATCCTGCTGCGCTTCCTGTCCCTAACCTTGTCTGAATGCATGCACCATGTCTGAATTCCGCCTGTAACCATTGACTGCTCCCCGCAGACTTTGGCATGCACATAGAAAAGTATATATTGCACCATCTTGCTGCTATGTATATACACACTCCGAAAGCGCCGGAAAAGCTAACTAACATACACTTGGAAGTCAGTTTCATCCGCTTTGGATTTGCAGCATGCTGCGCTCATTGTCGAAAAAGTCCTCGTCGTCGTCCTTTACCGGGTACGAGAGGACGTCTCAGCGATTGCTTGCAGCTCGGATAACATGCACTTACTTGCCGCTCGAGTATCAAAATGGTTGGAAAATCTAGTTTTTTATTAGTTCAATTGCTCGCCAGCATTTGCATCACATGCATCGGTTTGATACCGTGAATGCCAGTGCTCAAGTTTTTTATGAAGTTAATTAAAATCTCACAATCCTATTTTAAGTGAGGTTTGATGACTGGAATGTTAAAAATTGCAATGACTATTACATTTGCATCTGATATCAAGGTGAAACATTTCGGAATCCAAACATGGCCGTCACTAAACTGAAGAAAAAGCAAACTAACGTTTCTGATCTTCTTATTCTCAAACTAGCTGAAAAGCTGAAATAAAAATTGTACTGTAATAAACCCTTGCTTTGTAAAATTTGTGCCTTTAATCCTCACTCAAGAAAACAGCCCTCTTTAATACATGTGCAATTGCAAGGTATATGGCTAGCTATCATTTTTAAAATCTTAAAAAAATCAATCGGATCATGTAGGGGCAACACGATCCACCCTGGACTTGACCTCAAAAACAGTGTTTCAATGGCATTAGACATTAAAACACTGTTTTTGAGGTCAAGTCCAGGGATTATGATTTGCTAGAGGATGATTCAAACAGCTACTACAATATGAACCGTAGGAATGTATGTTACTACACTCGAAATATTCACAAAAATGAACAAATTTGTCCTTTGTCTTTAAAAGCATATAATTTTGGCAGTTTTCAGTGATGACAATTATATTTATTATTCTGGTAAATTTTACCAATCCATTGAAACTTTTGAAAATACAGAACAATTCGTATGGGAAGTTGAGTTTGTTCGTAAATACAAGTATTGTAAAACAGAAAATTATTTAAAAAGTGAAATGAGCAAAATGAGCCACCAAGATTTAAGCCGAACAAATGATGTTTTGAACATAAAAATATATTTACATTGAACGATAGTCTATGCCGTTTTTTTATGCATTCCATGAGGTTTTCTTAGGTGGTCCATTTTGCCCCGATCACCCCTATATACGTTTTTTCAGATATTTCAAATATCGATAATATATTTCAAAAGAATAATGGTAGTGTAAGTTCCGTGTTTAAATTTTCTGTACTTTGTTTTTCATTTTGGTTGATTTCGGTCTCGTAGAAAACGATCGATTGAATGATACCGATTATAAGACAAACTTGCCGGAACCATATTTTTTTCCAGCAAATCAAGTGATTTCTGCAAAGTTTTGGAACGAATAGCTCCAATTGATGCCCTATATCAGTGTTAAATAAAAACATGATTTTTGATAATATTTTATTCCACTAGAAGGATAAGGGTCCATAAATGACGTAGCATTAATCACTAATTTTATATACCCCATCTCCCTTCGTAGCAGTGCCCCCTACATTTTTATCAATTAATTAATTTTAAAAAAATACAAAATGATACTTATTAATAACTACAACGCCAATTGCTTATTTCCACTTTACGTTATTGAATTTAGTTTGTTGTTTATGAATCAACCGGAAAAATCGAGCTCTGGTTTGTAATAGCTCAAAAGTGGTTTGACAACTCCTAGATATAGAACATTTGTTTTGAAATTATTATGTTTTTCAGTATTTGACGCGAAAACATTGAACAAGTTTACCCTTTTTTATATTTTTATTAACGAGATTTTTAGCCCTAGGCTAGTTCATCTTGGGACCAACGGCTGTACTTCCCTTCCGAAGGAAGTCGTTACTAAAATTTTAGTGACTATCTCGGGGATGGGATTCGATCCCAGGTCCTCGGCGTGAGAGGTGTGTTCTCTAACCAGTATACCAGGTCCGTCCCCGAGTTCACCAAAACGTTAATCACTTATAAAGATATTTTTTAGATTGGTTGAAATGAAGCATTCTATCATATGTTGCTTATAATAATTTCTCGCAATTCTAAATTATTCACGGTTATGAAACAGATTTCAGTGATGACAGGGATTGAATCCTGAGAAAATTGAGAGAATCTCTCACGTATCGCTCTCTGTAACTATCATAACATGCTGCACATTATGAGAGACTGTTTATCGTATACTGTTACAACTTTGATCATTTTGGGGGGATAGTAGTGCATGATAAAACCCCTCTACACATGCTCCAAGCCTGGGGGACACTATTGCTATTGGAAGATCGTGGATTGTTTATCGAGCCAGTAAAGAAAAACACATATCCCCAACGGTAAACAATCGAGAAAAATGGATTTTATTATCGCTCTCTCTTTGGGGCTCTCGCTCGCTGCTTCCAGTTATCAGAGTTGTTACACCTTGCGATAAAATGACGATCGTGGATCGCAACAGATGGGATGTTTTTCTTTGCTTGCTTTGATCGTGCTTCATACTCAAACGAGAGCGAATTCTGCAATGCCTGGCGATGATTAATTCCACAATATCTTTGAGGCAGATCTTCTTTATTAATATGAGTTTCAAATGATTATAAAGTATACATGAAGATGTTTATTAATTTTATTGATTGTTCTACAAATTAAGATGAGTTTTTTTCGTTGCGTGGCCGGTTTTTGTTCTTTTTTTTCTCGGTTATCACGTTTGCCAGGCAGTGCGAGTTGAAGAGCCCGAGCAAGCAAAAGTTTTTTCATTGATCTTGACTGGTGTTTTTGTGAACTTATTTTTGGATTTCGGCTTGCAGTCACAATCAAAAGCGTTGATAATTTTAATTCATCGCCGACGTTTCGATCCTATGCTCAGACAACCAGAAATCGCATGAAAGTTCACGTTACAACTCGTTTATTCATACTAATTAGATCAAACCCGCAAAACACCGTGGATAAACTCGTCAGTTTGATGAGTTTCCTCGCATAAAACACTTTTTTTCTGAGTTCGTTTGTACATTTTGTTTCGTCTCGTACACGCGTACAAAGTAAGTCGCATCAATCCGTAGCAGCTGTCAAATCAACATTTGTTATCATAAGTTAAGTCGCATAAGATCACAGATTGGTTCGGTAGAATATTTATACACTCGCATTGTATGTTATTATTCATCACATAATATATGCACGCATATCGCCTCCACTTTTGTACGTAGAAGGCCTATTCGCGACATCTTATAAGTGAAATTTTGCACATACAAAGCCTCCAGGTGATTTCGTTATACGTACATTTTGGTTGTCTGGGTGGTTTGGATCTTCTTCAGGGCTCAAAGTTAACCAACTTGTTAAGTGCCGTAGCTTTACACGGAAATATGTCGGGTTAGTTTTCTCATAAACAAATGTGGTACCCTTACTGGTCATAACGGGTAACTGCTATGTCTGTACACACTTCTCGCGCACGGATGTTTCACAGCCGGAGAAGGGAATATTACACGTCGACGATGAATTAAAATTATCAACGTTTTTGATTGTGATTGCAAGCCGAAATCCAAAAATAAGTTCTTTCGTTGTGGATTGTTACGTTACGTGAAGCTGAAAGTGGATTGTGGCTGCTCAGCCAAGGATGAAGTATCAATTGGTGAGCTCGTTTCATGCTTTTATTCCAAATCTGTAAAATTTGTATGAACACATTTAATCGTTCAGCGTTGAAATGGCAATATGATTTTTCGACAAACTATGAATGGTTCGTCACTATGAGTGTCAGCATAAACACTTATTTATAAACTATTTATGATGTGGTTATTGATTTTTTTTTCCAAAAAACCCCTTTCCTTTTACCTTTGTTTTTGTTATTGAAGATATACTTTGGATGTTTCGACACTATGAGTGTAGTTTTGCAAAAGTGTTACTTTATTCAACAAACTTTAAATGGTTTGCCACTGCAAGTGTTGGCATAAAAGTGTTCTGTGATCCAGCCAATCGAGTTTTTTTCACTTTTCATATGATCAAAATATGATAACACATGCTTTTGTCCTTACCGCTGTAGGAATGATGCGTTTAGATATTTGTTCAACAAACTTTGAATGGTTCGTCACTTTAAGTGTCGACATTATTTTCTTCTGCTTGGAAATTGTTCATATCGATTTAAAATATTATTTATTTATTTATACTTTTAGGGTAAAGGTATTCAATATCGGCAGATAGAGATATGTTTGCCAAATTAAGTGTAATTGTGGTAACATTGTGCTAAAAGATTATGTAGCCGGCGGGACTTGAACCCACAATTATTTATATTATATTATTATAATATTATATTCAATATAATATTATATTCAAAGGCATGTTTATATCTCACAAATATAGGTCGGACTCGATTATCCGGAGACTCGATTATCCGGTGACTTGGGTATCCGGGATTCGATTATCCGGAATTTTAGACTCGATTATCCGGAATTTGTTTTTTGATGTTCTTGTTTTTCAACATTTATGCATAAATCTGATATAATTTGGTATTGCATTTGGTTTGTATTTGGTTGACGGGGTTGGTGGTCTGATGGCTACCTCTTCTGCTTCATAAGCAGAAGGTCATGGGTTCAATCCCAGGCCCGTCCCTTTCCTCGTACTTTGTAGTTGTATATCTCTCACTTGCTTCTATCTTCCATTCTAAATTTGTCACACTCAAACTATTCGTTCATAGCAAACGCTAGAACCAGAGACGGACAAGAAACCGTTTCCATAACGCTTCCATTCTTCCACGCGCATGCCTTTCCTTACGCCTGATTCATAGGCAGTCTGCTAACCACAAAAACAAACCTCTCTGCCATGCCTTTCCCCCAATCTAAACACTCCCGCATGAACTGGCGTAGATGCAGTGGTATATACGGTCTACGTGGGAGCCAGTACAATGCATCATCAATTCCTACCCCTTCCCCACATTGGTCTGCACTCTGACGTGGCAGGTACCATTGTCATCTAAAAATAGAAGATCACCAGCACTTATACACTGTGCCTGTTAGTCCCAAGCAGTCATTCGGTTGGTTCCTTGTATAAGCGCAGCTGATCTGGCGATACTGGAGTAGTATCCACGGGCGGCCAATCAAGCTCAAGCTCAAGCTATAATTTGGTATTGCAATATACAATACGTATGGTTTTGAAGTTTTGAACGTATTTAAGAAAAGGGGGGTTTGAAAAAGTGTTTTTTTGTGTAGGTTGGTCAACAATTTATTTTTCTTGTAAAGACCCTTACTGTTCCTAGAAATAACCACCGCATCATATAAATAAAACAACGAAAAACGATTATATTTCAGTTCTTTTATCGAAGATTTTTTTTTATTAGTGATTCGATTATCCAGATTCGAGTCCGACCTGTAATTGTTTATCATGGTCTAATCGCTACAAATAGCAAAGGTTATGCACTAACATTCCTTAACCCCAATCCCACCTGACTGAGGACGTGGTCGGCGCCGTTATTGACCATGTATAAATAAAGGCACTGAATTATGCACACTGAAGTTTATGGCCAATTCCAGCCGAAATTCTAGTTGATTCTTTGTGCATCTTCACTGACTTCGGTCAATCACGGAATAACAACTATTGATATGTGTAGTCAGTCTACGCTAAGCTAAGCTAAGCTTAATTAAGCTAAGCTACTAAGCTTTATTGATTGTTCTACAAATTACCTTTGTAAATTCTACTACGGAAAGCAGTGAACAAAACAAATGAGTGTTAAATTGTTAAAGGTTAAAAACATAACAATACAAACATGCAATAATTTAGTGCAATTTAACTTATTTTCCATTGAAATTGATTTAAGCAACATTCAGTAACAAAAGCATAAGTGTTCTCATATTAAGGTATTCGATCGTAGCGAGTTTTTATCCTTTTATCCGTTAAAAATATCTACACAATAATTCAGGATCAATTTTTTTTTGTCAAATTACATCTGTGCTAGATAAAATAGTAATTGGATTGTTTTTTATCAACCTATTTTTGACAATTTCAAACTTCAACATATGAATTTTGAAGCTTAATCATCAACGTAAGAGTAAAATTAAACATATTTATCAAGAAAACAGTTTGATGAAAAGTCTTTTTGTCAAATAACTTTAAGGTGAAGATGAATCGAAGACAAACCTCAAATTTTCAAGAGCACGAATCTGGTGAACCAAACATCCGTTCAGGCTGAAAACTTAATCGATTGGTCACTAGCTGGTAGGGACCAATCGATTAAGTTTTCAGCTTAAACGGGTGTTCGGTTCTCCAGATTCGTGCTCTTGAAAATTTGAGGTTTGGCTTCGATTCATCTTCACCTAAAAGTGCTACTGTTTTGATCCATACGATTCAAAAGGCAACGTCCAGTGGTTAAAGACTCCCCCCCCTTGTCACACATCGTCACAAATTCTTAAATACCTCCCTCCCCCCAAAAATGCTACGTCATTTATGGACGACCCCTAAGCACTTTTTGTTTTCTTGATCTGTCATATTTCTTTGGGTTCACATAATGTTTCCAATCTTCATAAGCACTTACAGAAGTGATATACTGTAGAAAAGTTTGGAAACTGTTTGTGATCATAGTCGAAATATTTCTGATTCAGGAAACAAAACTGTTTGCAGTATTCTTTTAATGAAGAGAAACGCCTTAAACAATCTTAAATGGATGTAGAAGACCAATGGGTTCCAACAAAGCTGCTTTTAGAATGTATGTGGTTCCATATGTAAACCCCCATTGCAAATATTCATGTAGGTTTGCACATGGATTGAATGGACACTTTATCTTGAGTGCTCTCTTTCCCATGGTAGCTCCAGCTCCATTGATTTGTGACGAACGTGAGACAATACAAATTAGATGAACACTATACAATAGTTACTACAATGTACAAAACGGAGAGATAACAGTGCATGATAAAGCCCATCCAAACATGCTCCAAATCTGGGAAACACTATAGCTAAAAAATGTTCTGGGATTGTTTATAATGTCAATGAAATAAAACACCTACCCCCAAATGAATAAGCGGGAAAAATGGGTTTATCATCGCTCTCTCTTTGAGGATCTCGTTCAGTGGTGTTATTTATCGAGCTTGTTACAACTTGCAAAACATTGCCGATCATGGACTGATACAGATAGGATGTTTTTCTTTGCTTGCTTTGATCGTGCTTCGAAATTAAATGAGAGCGAATTCTGCAATACCTCGCCTTGATTGTTAAGTGCAAAAACTAAACGTGTGCGCGACATACCACGAAGTAGGCGGTCTGGTTCGGGTTCATTACTGAATGTTATTTGTTGTTCTTCCGACATTCGAGCAATGTTACCAGCCCAACGCAGTCTGCCGACTCCGCCCTATGTCAATTTCTCGTTTCCATCGAGCATTGTTCGCAGTTACAGTAACAGTTCGGGAAATATACTTATCGTACCTCATCAAAGTACTGAGATACGCAAATTCTTCCACCAAATTCAAATTTTATAATCCAATATCATTTCACTACCAATATCACTATTGAACCCACGCTGTCTACCGGCAATCATGTAGTTCATTTTGCTTTTGTTGTTGTAAGTCTAATCCTCGCTCTCTTTTTTTAAATGACAAGAATGGCTCTTCTACAAAAAAAAAATTTCGTCTCTCCTGATCCCAGAAAACCAAATACTGATAATATTTCTAACGCGTGGTATTCTTTACGTGGCGATTAAGGTAACAGATGGTTTTTGTCTCATCTGAATCATCAAATTTTTCATCCATATACCTTTGAAGTTGAAAATTGTTGCAAGTTTGACGGTACATGTTAACACTTTATATTTTTGCCTGCAAAATAGGTGCTGCTGATGCCCACTCGTCTAGCTGCAGCGAAACTTACTCACCATGTCCACGTGGCTGTCTCCAAGGAACAACGAAATATCTTCGGAACCGGATGACCGAAAATCACGATGGCAGATTCTGCAAAAAGAAGAGTAATTCGGTAATTTGTAAAAAAATATGCAAAAAAAATTAAAACGATGAAGTTAACGCAATTTTAGTTATATCTTTTGACTATGGAAAAGATACTGACGTTGGATGGGTAAGGCAGTTGATGAAGCTAAACCTCGAATGTCCCCAGTTCACCAATTGAAAGGGACCATTTATCCACTTTGATGATGAGTTTACTAATTAGGATCCCACAAATTTCTGCATTACAGTCACCTCGATTATCCTACTTCATGAGCAATCAAACGGAGCGTAAATTGTGGCTTGAGCCCCTTCTTTTACCCATTGCATTCTCTGCAAGTCGTAAAACTAACAACATTTGAAACCATCGGACAATCCTAACTGTGAACTGTATGCTTCTTCAAGGCAAAACTTGGACTTACCACTGCACTCAGGCAGCGGAACCATTCAATTTATAAAGATTTGCTGACTTTACTGCTGCTGGATGTGGTTAAGGCAGCCCGAGTATTAGACGAGTAAGAAACACGAGCTGGGAATGCTTTTTGCGGAGGACTTTCACTCTGGTTCTCTATTGAATTTTCATTTCCAATTTGTGTAATGGAAGCCTGGAGAGCAACTGGCTGCCACTGCGGAGTACCAACCACTAGTGCATATAGTTTTGCTACTGTGATGTTGATGCTCGCTAAAATATAAAATCTCCAGATAACCCCTGGCGATGACTGTAAAGCATTTATTAGAAATTGAATATATGTATTTGGTTTTGTTTCATTCATTCTATTTGAAGCTGAGGATGGTAGCAGTTTGCAGCCGAGGGAGGAAACGATGATAGGATAAACGAGCTATTTTGCTTTGAATTTGTGTGGTATCTACTTCTTCTGCTTCAAGAAGGAGTTAAGCTTGATTCAATTTAAATATTCAATTAGGTAATGCGTTTCTCTTCGCTTGGATTCCGTTCGAAAGATAATCTTGATGGTTTTTGCGTCATTTGATTCAATTTCACAAGCATCCTAGAATTATAGTTATTGATAATAGCGTTGGTAAGTTATTGCAAGAGCTTGGCTTTCGAATTCAGTAATGATTATAGTGGACTGAAAAACTTCACTTTAATAGGTACACACTAACCAAATTATAATCTGTAGAAATCAAAGAACAGTATCCAGCGTTAGCGTAGTTTGTAGAATTCAAAGAACAGTTTGTTGTCGACCAGGTCTATGTTCGAGGCATTATTTTTCAATTTGTAATTCAAGGGTTTTCATTGGGTACCTATCTGTATCATTCAAACAATGAGAACTTTAATAGCGTGTGAATAAAGCTCTTCTTAGCTTTGTTATCTGCGATAATAGATCAAAAAGAGCATTAAATAAATTATTTCGTCAATATGCAAATATGGCAAAAACTGTCAAGCATTGGTTTTAATTTTCATTTAAACCAACAATTTGTTATGAATTTAATCATCTGATTTTTTTTTTTCTCAGTTCGGAGTAGAGTAAAAGGTTCCATTGATAACTTTTTGGAACACGTTTTGCCTCAAGCTCCAAAATATTGCTGTTTACTTAATTGTTTACTTTACTTACTTTTATTTAACAACTTAATTAATCAATGGTCACTAAATCTATTTTCGTTTTCGAAAATGTCATAGCACGTCTAGTTTTTTTTAGATATTGATTGTTGAAAATGTATTACATATCGATTTCAGTCAACACGCAAGTTTACCAGCTTGTTAGCTGTTAGTTATGGCTTAATTTACTCCAGAAATCAGCCCAGTAAACACACAATCGTATATGATAGGATAAAGAGTACAAATGTGGAGGCGATATACGTACATTTTGCATGCAGCCTAATGGCGTATGTACGTATATCGCCTCCACTTTTGTACTCTTATGCGCTATCGTATACGAGTTTGTGTTTACTGGGAGTGTTAAGGTAATAAAGAATACGAATCAAGAAAGTTCCTTTTATCTTCGTTATTAAAATGTGACTTTTTGATTAACTGGAAGAGTATTGTGTTTGGCCATATAAACGAAACGACGATTAAATCGATATTAAATCGGGAAATTTTTTAATTCATGATTGAAATTTCCTTAAAATATCAATAAAATTAGTATTTATTACAATCTTGACGACCTGTATTAGAAAATTGTGAGGTGCTGGAGCAATTATGAAAACGGCAACGGATTCAGCCACCCCATATTTAGTGGAGATACATAATTTGTTCTATGAGATAGAGGTTATTTTTGTTCTGCTGTGTAATTGTTAGGCATTTCCAGGGTTTAACAACTTCCGAAAAACTAAACATTACATATACTTTGAAATTGGATTAAATGAACACATTAATGTGAAATCCATAATTAGTCTCTTGCTATTCCCTAGTTAGTCTAAAACATTCTGGTACACTCTTCACACTATTATGGGTCACTCAAGGAACCATCTTACATTGAAATTGACAGTTTTTCATGAAAAAGCGGTAACTTTCTCATTTGTTTTTCACTATCCGATCATTGATTTTAGACACATATATATGCATATTTTTTTCAAAACTTCTTCGAAATAGCTCAAACAAACCAAGGTGACCAAAACCACTATTGTGGGTCAAAATCAAGTTCGTAACAATTATGGGTCAATCTGCCACATATTATGGGTCATTCTGATAATAATAAAATGATGAAATTTGTAAAACGCATTTTCTTTTATTTTGCATAAAGAAACAGGCTTTTGAACAAAATATCCGCTTTGAATTGATATGCTCATTATCACAGAAAATAAGCAGTTTCTTCCATAAGTATGTAGATTGGAGAGATTTGAAAACGAACACATTTATAAGAAATAGACATTGAAGAGAATACGCTTATAGACAAACAGACCAACATCAGTGAACCCATTTAATCACAACAGAAGAAGCAATTTCTTTATGGTGAAGATGCATCGGAGCCAAACATTGAAATTTCAAGAGCACAAATCTAGAGAATAAGACAACCGTTTGTGCTGAAAATCTAACTCACCGGTCACTCGCTGGTGATGACCAATCAATCAAATTTCAAGCGCGAATGGTTGTCAGGTTCTCTAAATTTGTGCTCTTTCAAATTTGAGGCTTGGCCTTAATAAATATGTAATATAAAAAGAACTAAAACAAAAACATTTATTTATTTCCTGGATTCAGTTTCAATTTCTAAAAATCAGTGTTTAGTGATTCTTCAACAATATATTAGCATTGAACTGTCTGCTTCCTTATAAGTTAAATATTTCCTCTTTAACAATGATATGGTTTATTGAAAAAATCAATTTCACTTCAATTTAGCCCGATTTAGGCCTCAATGTCTTTTCTTCTTCTGTCGAGGAGGATTGTTTTCCTTTCCTGCTGTTGTCTTTCCTTTTGTAACTTTTTCTAATCTCTATTCTTTTTTTCTGATGCTTTATTCTTCCTCCTTCTGAATTCGAGCCACATTCAGCTTTTCAATCCTTACTACTTTTGCTTCCTCTTCTTGTTTTCGTTCTTCGTCTTTTTTTTATCATTCCATTTTCGCCATCTATCGCTAGTTGCGACTGATGGTAAATGTTTCCCCTATGAAAACTGTCATTTTGCTTATCATCTGCAGCATTTTGTTGCACAACACCTAGAGCCATCCTGTCCAATTGTTAACTTCAGAGTAATACTTTGAAATAGCTGAAGAGGTTCTGTAAACATCAAACCTTCAGACTTATCCATCAGAGACCTCCAGTAGTTGAAGAGTCTTAACTCATCTAGTGAGCCATACCAATAATCATTTTTCCAGTCCATTGCGAATCTCAAAGTAATACAGTTGGACCTTGAATGCATCTTGGTCATCCTCCGGTTCAACACTATCCGATGAATTCTCTGCCTCCTGTTGTGCATCGCTCTCAGTGTTTTCCGTAAGAACTCTATTTGCATTTGCAGGTAGTCTACTGAAATCAACTTCATTAACCTTCCAGTCGTCGCGCGATTTAACCCCGTCAGAACCACCACGCTACTGTTGTGAACGAAAAGCGAGGTTTTTTCGACCTCGAGTCTAGTACACGACACTGAAGATGGCCTTACAGTTGAGGTCGAAATACGCGTATATGTACATCTGTCAAAGGATACAAACTCTAGTGGAATTAAATGGTATAGTACTAAGCCCTACAAGCTAGTAGGCGAACGCAAGCTTGGACTAGAAATCAATGCAATGTGACGATGGATATCCCATTTACTGTCTTAATTCCAGAAATTCGCTACAATAAGAGTTACGCTCCAAATATTATTCATTCGCAATATATTATATTTCACTTACATCTTGCTCTTCCCTCATTCATTTCTCATTCATAGCATTGGGTCACCCGTCAACAATACTCCCACTGCTCAGCAGTCCGGGGCTTCTTCTGAACACAGAGCCACTCTCGTTTCAAGGTGCTATTTGCAAAGAAGAAAAGTATAATATTAAATATCCTTACAGAAAGCATATACCACCACCGTTTGTCCTGGTGAGTATGTATTTGTATACCCATTTTTACTACGATGCTGTTAGAAAATTCCGTGCATGTTGAGTGTCCGTGAATAAAGAAACACTCATTCCTTGATTCCCCGGGTGACCGTAGGAGCCAACGATGACGAGAGAAGCTGCTCCGCACAAAGTGGTGCAACAATGCACCAAACGTTGCACCACCTTTCTTCTCACCGGACGGCGAGCAAGAAAGACAAACTTCCACCCTTCATCATCGTCTGAGGTGGAAACTCCGGTAGAACATGAAATGAAAAGGTAACTTTTGTGCAGCCCCTCAATCGCCGCACCTTTCCGGTACCGGCTGCAATGTGCACTGATCACGTACACCACGGTGTGTCTAAATTCGTCATGAACGAAAAAATGAAGAATTGAGGGTTATTTTTTGTTAATGACGATTTAGGCACACTGTGACCCATTTTCCTCTCTTAAGGTATCGGTCGGTGTAAGAAGAAAGAAATGGAACTAACGCAGTAGGTACCCGACATAGGATGCAGGGGGAAGTGCGAGGATGTACCAGATGTCCTTGGGAGTGCTTTCCGTTTGTCCTTGATGAAATTCTTCCCGATGGTGGGGGTCAGTCGTTACGTTCGGTGTGAAGGTGGTTAAGGGTGTGCCAAATTAGTATGAAAGCTGAATTATTAAAAACGTTGCGTTGGGTTTTCCGTCTGATGGCAGTCTGGTGGATCTGTCCCGTTTTGTGGTGTGGGGTCGAACAGGAAGTGGATTCTATTTTCGGGTGTGGTGGGTGCACACAATTAACGATCAACGCTCCGTCATCGTAATCATCGTCATCATCGAAACTTGAAAAGCAGTTTTCTGTTCAAAACTAAATATTTTTCGATGAAAATGTGTTCACTGTGTTTCGGTAGGAGAACAGAATACAGTGAACACATTTTCCTGTAAATTTTCTTGATTTTGAACGAAAAAAGTGCTTTTGAAAATTCCGAAATCAATGACGGATTCTGCCCCCTTAAGCTGTCTCAAGCAAATCTGTATGACATAAGCAGAACATACACTTTCATGATCAAAAATGGTTTAATAGTGATTTTTGAAAGTTAAATTTGTATATAGCAACAGCCCTTTATACTTAACTTCATCCTAACAATTTATTGGAATCCCTCTCATCGTGACCACATGTCACCTGAAGGTTTAACAAAAGTGATATTGATGGATTTCACGCCACCTCGACAAAGGGTTTGAAATGAAATGAAACTTTGCTGGGTGTGAAGACTATGTGCAACTATGATACTTTGCATATTTTGTTTTTTTTTTTTCAAAATCGATCTAGACTAACATTTGGAAAGGGTCAAAGTTTTTTTACTTTTTTTATAAACCCGTATAACTCGAAAACGATAAGACTTACAAAAAAGTGTTGTATGGGGGACTGTCGTGAAATTTTCTGAAGTTTTAGCAAAAAATATTAAAAAATAAAACAAACTTTTTCTACACTAAAAAACAATGATTCAAAACTTTAAAATCGATTAAAAAAACGGCCATTTCAGATTTTGATCGTTCTTACGCAAAAAGTTTCGCAATTAAGTTTACTCAAAGTCGTCCATACATTGCAAATTGGGCATATTTAAGGGAAAAAAGTTTTTCTAACAACGAATTTTCCAAGTCCAAAACTGATTTTTTTTTAAAGATTTTGTTCTAAACCGTCAAATGTGATCGTGTTTTCAAGTGATAAATGAGATTGAATCAGAAAATAGATTGTATTTTTTATTGAGAATAGTTAAAAAACGGAATTATACAGTGATAATGTTTTTTAAATGAAGGCAATCAATGGACTTCACCTCTGCCTATGAGAAAATCAACTCCGTCTAACAATCCGACGGATTTTTTATGGTTTGAAAGATATCACAACAGTATTGCAAACATTGAAAAGTAACAACCTTATCCATACCCCATTAAATTCTCTTCTAGAAAAAGTTTTGTAAAAAAAATTACTAAACGTACCTGCGTTACACGACAGATGAATAAGAAATAATGAATATGTTTGTAGTGTTATCGATTGAACCCCGTTTGACATAAAGTCGTTTGGAATAAAGCCGTTTGGCATAAAGTCGTTTGGCATAATGGTCGTTTGGCATAATGGCCGTTTGGCATATGATTGACTTAAAATAAATATCGGTTTTTTTTGGTAGGTTCTAAACAAGCGTGGTGTTCGTTCAGAGATTACCCAGCTAAGAATTTCAAAAATTGTTGTGACATTAGAGAGCATTACTAAATAAAAGTCGTACCGGGTCTCTACATCTCAGAACATAGAGTATCATTGAGCTTGTTGCGATATACATACAGTATCGGACATATTAAATGCATCAAAACCGTTTTCTGTTGTTCGTCATAGAAAAAATAAGAAGAATCGGTTGAGAAACGGCGGAGATATAGCTCTCTGAAGTGGACCGTTTTTGTATGGGAAAACGGCTTTGGTGCATTTTATATGTCCGATACTGGATTTGAAAACAGTGAATTGGCAAAGAAAGTTATTCATCAAGGGAACGCTCATAGAATATTTCGCTGCAGATCAATCTCTGTCCCAGTTTGCACGTAACATTCGATGAAAATTACTTGATAAAAGAATGGATTTTTTTGCTAAATATCAAAAGCTCTAATCCAAAGATCTATCAATGCAACTTAATGCAAAAATAGCCTATATAGGAGAGTAGATTATTTTTCGTTTAAAATGTTTAAGGCTCTAACGCAAAAAATCTGTTCACAGCATAACTCAAATGAACAACACATCTTTAAAGAAATATTTGTGGCAAAACTTTTCAACGGTTCAATATTAATTCTAATTTCGGAAGTGTACATCGAAAACACCGTCTATTATCGAGAGAAGGGAAAACTTGTGATTGAAATAATATTTTTTCCAGCATATTTCGGGATGAGATCGCGCGTTTGCCCCAAAAAAAAGTATATGTTGAATATTGTCAGGTTCTAAAGTAATTATCATTCTAACAACACATCTGGCAAGAATTGATAAAACAGCAAAATATAAAAATGGTTAACATTTAGCTTTACTGAATAATAAAATTTAAAACAGTATAAATATAAAGAAAACCCTTTCTTCAAAAGAAGGCAAAATTTATAATTAAACCAATATAAGAATGGACGCCAAAAAATATTGCGGCCTAATAAAACGGAAAGACATAAACAAGTGTGTTTAGAATCATCGAAGTGTTTGTGCTACTTTTCCCCGAATGACTGGTTTCCCCGAAAAGTGGTGACGAGAAAGAACGATAAATAGTCAAAAGAAGGAAGTATTATGCCATTATTGGCTATACACATGTTGGTAAAAATGCTACTTTTTGGATTGCATTTACGTCCCATACCAACTGTGCAAAATTTCAGCTCGATCGGAGAAACTGTATTTTAGCGCCAACCGTTCAAAGTTTGTATGGGATTTACTATGGGAAAACTTACTTTTGCAAAGAAAAATCGCCAGAGATCGCCCATTAACCTCTATAAAAATTCCGAACACAGTATCGTGTATCGTGCAAAAGTTTGGGTTCACCTAAACTTACTTAAATCTGTGAAATCACAAACCAATCATGTACGCGCCATTATTTGCGCTCAAAAAAGCTTTAAACTATTAAAATCGGTTGAAAAATGGCAAAGATATTGACAAAAATGATATGCGTGCGCCTCAGGTGAACCCAAGCTTTTGCACGATTTGCACCATACTGATAAGGTACTGTGGGGGAAGTGTATCAGAGGGGTAAGTGGATCATTTGTCCATATTAAGCATAAATACTTGAAAATGTTGAATGTTTTCGCACCATTGTTTCGTTCTAGGTTATATTCTTACGTCCACATTAATACTACTGCAAAACTGGTTAAACACGTTCACCAACACAAGCAAACTTGTAAGCTGCAAAAATTAAATAATTTCAAAATTGTTTTCTATCAATTAAAAATCCGTTGTATCTCTGTCTAAAATCGAATACTATTAGTTTTTTCAACGCATGGTGAGCATTACAGTTCTAATTGAGTGAATCACAATGAAAAATGTGTGATTTTATATATAAATACAGATAAATTGTACATGGTACACTCTCCCCTACTTTTTAATGGGATGGGGTAAGTGGATCAAGCATTGTTATAGCATATTAGAAGACTGCTTATGCGAATTTGAATAAGTTTGAATATGTTTTCCTTTAACTTTTTTCATTCCTAGCTAAAATTTGTCAAAGTTCCATAGAAAATTTGAATTAATCCACCTAAAAGTATTTCCAAACTCTTTGATATAAATAAAGTATAAAATAATGAATATTTCAAAATTTAAACAAAACTTTTCGTGGTTTATCTAAGCTTAATTGCGATAGAGCAAAATAAACAAATTTACCAATTGAAAGCATATTTTCGTACCTTATTTAACGATATAAATTGTTCTAGACGGATGGTACAATTATATTCACGAATAGAATAAAAAGATTTCAGTTTGTTAAACAAAAAGAAATGTAACTATTATTTTTAAACTACGAGTATTTTTCGAAAACATCATTAGGAATAATCCTACAATACGTCTACAATACTTATGAGAATAAAATAGATGATTTTTCTCCAAATTATTCTAGTTACATTTTTTTTAGTGTGAATAAGTGTACATATATTTTTTATAATATTTTGATAAAATAAAGATACTTTTCAATTTAAAAAGTATCAAAATGTAACATAATTTTCACTAATAACATGTACGAGAGTAATGTCATTCTTACTATACATAGTTACACCACATTTGTTTTGAGAACCGATTTTTTTTTATTGGTGATCCACTTACCCCACCATGGTTGGGCAAGTGGATCATTTGGCGCAAATTTTTAAGTCCCTCATACTCAATACATAACAATCAGAAAAATCGAAATACATGTCGATTTAAAGTATATTAGTCCATCATTTGTTATCCACAGAAAAAAGTTTGAATTACATTATTCACGATAGCCGTACATAACAATTAAGGAGACTATTGATTTTTCTGTATCCACTTACCCCACGGTAAGTGAATACTTTCCAGTTTTTTTTTCGTAAAAATTACGTGGGGTCTCTTCAAAGAATATAAGATTACGATTCTAATGACACTTTGATTTAAAATTTTGGTCGATCCAATGCTGAGGAAATTAGATATGATTTCCCAGTGTGTTTTTTTTTGAAAAATGTAACAACTTTAAATAAAAATTTGGTAAACAAAATTCGAAAAATGTTTTCGGAAAAATATATACGAAGTAAGAATAACTCTTTGCCTTTCGAATGTGGCTTAAAGAGTTTCAATTGGACGTTTAATCAAAGAGATATGGACTGAACACTTTTGTATGTTTTTGAGGGGGTGAAACCAAACTTATGCACGGGAGTGTATGTTGAACAGACGATAAATAGTTTAATTTATTTCTTAAATTTTCTACTGAGATTGTTTTTTGTTCTGTTTTTGTTGAATCGTGGGTAGGACAATCCTTTGCTGTCCTACCCAGGTGTTTTGTGCGTGGTACATGTCCTACCTGTCATACCCTCTTCCCGCTCCACTGAGTATGAGTAACCAGTTTGCTACAAAGAGTGGCATTAAAGTCACCAATGACAAACTTGTTTGATTTATTGCAAGTTAATTTCCGCAAGTCATTTTGAAGCAAATTAATTTGCTGTCTAGAGCATTGAAAAGGCAAATAGGCATCTATGAAGGTGTATTTATCAAGCTGTGTCTCAACAGAAATATCCAAATTTTTAAAAACTTCGGTTTCAGCCATTGTTGTGGTTTTGAACATTGCATCAATTGTACAGTTAAAAAAATCAAAATCATAGGCAGACATTTTGTTTGAAGTTGGTGGATTTTCGGATGATTTTTTATTGGGATTATCCGTTAATAAAGAGATGGACTAGAAGTTTCCTGCGGCGGCAGGGGTTTTCCCATATATTTGAAACGATTAAAACGGTTATCCTTAGGTTGACAATTTGGAGTGGATGAGTTGAAACTGCCTGCTACATTATCGGCATAGGAGTTTTCTTGGGTAGATCCATTCGAAATTAAAAGATTCGAACGACTACTTGACCAAAGAAAATTAGCTTGTGAATGAGCATTATTAAAATTTACCTGATGGGTATGATCCTGGAGCGAGCGATCGTTAACTGAAAAATGAGCATTGTTTGAAATTCTGCCAGGGGAATCCCAGGAACGAAAAACATTGCCATTTATCTGCCTGGTACGAGCCTCGACGATTCGCTTACGCGAAGGGCGATTCCAAAAGTTAGATTTATGAGGGCCTTCACAATTTGCGCATACAAATTTTATGGTATGATCCTTCACAGGACAAACGTCCTCAGCGTGAGAAGAACCTACGCAAATCATGCATTTAACATCCATGCGGCGCAATGTTTTGTTCCATGAGCTCACTTTTGTTACGGCATTAAGTGGGGTTCTGAAAATTTCCTTCAGGTTTCTGGAATTGGTCCCATGTTACACGGAAATCTATCATAAGTCTTGCTTTTTCTAAAACTTTAATATTATTTAGATCACTTTTGTTAAAGTGAACTAAATAAGATTCTTGAGAAAGCCCTTTCCGAATAATACCAGATTGGGTTCTCTTTTTCATAATGATTACTTGGACTAGGGAAAATCCTAGTAACTCATTTATTCTGTTTTCGATCTCTTCAGGTGACTAATAGTCACTTAAGAGACCTTTTAAGACGGCTTTGAACAAACGTTCAGTTTTGTCGTCGTAAGTAAAAAAATGTGCTTCTTCTTTTCAAGGTGTTAGAGAAGAAGTTCGCGATCTTTGAGAGTTTCCGGCAAAACGCGACAGTCTCCTTTCTTTGCGATTTGAAAGGAAACCTTGATTCACCTAATGGAGTTCAAGATCTCCTGCCTAAATCCTCCAAATTCGGAACAACTGATCACGGTTGGTGTAACCCTTTGCTTCCTCACTTGATTCGAAGAGCCTGGGCTAGAGGCTTCTTCAATTTGTTGCTCGGAAAATTTGTCTAGAACATCGAACTGATTACGCATTTTGAAGCAAATATCAACATTAACTATTTTACCATTGGCAGGAGGGACGTATACCAAAGAAACGCTTTTGCTTGTTTTGAAGAACTGACAAGAGCTATTATTGCTTTAGGTTGTACAATGCGCACCGCTGATTTCTTCTGAAATTCATAAGCATATCACAGATGTTCTATCACAGTTTGAAACTGCTTCGCTGAAAACTCGAATACCACTTTTCACAAAGATCCTCGTTATCTTTCCACGTCGTGGCGTGGGTTTGGCAACCTACTTTCCACTCACTGGCTTACACTCCCAAGCGCTTCAGTTTCATTCTGAACAATCTTTTTCGTGCACGTACATGACTTACACATAGCACCACTAAAAAGTGGCTTCTACAGATGCACGTACATACCCACCCAACCCATGCACTGCAGTGCACACACAGAGACGATACTCAACAGTCCTGGGCGCATGCTGAAAAGTAGCAAGGTTAATTTAATGTCACATCATTTATAACCTTCCTGTTCCCGGACCAGGTCTGATGACGAGGATGAGGACGACGATAACGATGCCGTGCGACGGCTCCCCTGGGTATGGGATAGAGCTTTCGCCAATTTTGCCCACACAACTGGTTAGGGCAAAGTGGTCAAAAATGCCACTTTAAGAATTTGTCTCGTTTTTTCGTAATGAGATCAACATTTGAAGGCAATTCAAACTTACAATATTTGCTAGTTACCACTCAGGGAACATTTCCGAAATTTGAACTTTTTCATGGTTTTGAATCGTGTCGAAAAGTTGTTTGGAAAAATCAACCTGGTTCAAAGTGACCTAATGGATGAGTTAGAAAGTCATTTAGTATGGAGAACTATGGATTCAGCAACCAAGCTTCTCCATAAGTTTGCTCCGTACCATGGAAACGCTTATTAGGAATAAATGAAAACCCAATTTAGTACTTAATCATTCAATTCCCATAGAGTTTGTATCCTTTGACAGATACGTGTATTTTGACCTTAACTGTAAAGCGGTCTTCAGTGTTGTGTAATAAATACGACTTCTCAACTAAACTCGAGTCTAGTACACTGTCTTACAGTTGAGGTCAAAACACGCGTATATGTAGATTAGACTAGACACTAAGTGGAATTAAATGGTATAGTACTAAATCCGGTTTTTATTCACTCAGAGGTATTTCAGAAAACAACTCGAAGATTTATTATCATCATGACTTACAATTTGGGTAAAAACGTGACAAATTATTAAATTCCACCGGGAAGTTAAAGGAAAATATATAAGTTTATCTCCAAGGCTTGTTTGTCAACGATAATACATTGAATCTTTCAAGTAGCGATAAAATGAGTTGGGCCATTTTACCCCCATCAGTGCGTATTGGGCCATCTTTCCCTACTGTTGGATGCTCTCTTCTGTGATTCAAGTCGGAACCCTATCCTAGACGATCCAACCGATTGCCATATCGCCATGGCAATGAAAAATTATGTCGGAACTAAAAGGCGGAAAGCGGACAGCAAAACCCGTCTGGTGTCGGTGTGGGTTCTTTGTTTACTTCCGATTTTCTTTTGTTTCCGTGTTGTGTCTACGCTTTGCGTTTTGTTTAACGGGTTTTAAAAGGACGAAAACATTTTGATTAACGTAGCGTTACAGGATAAATTGCAATTAATTTGTTCGTACTTTTTTTTTTATTTTAATTCCTGGGATGGAATGGACATATAATGCCAATAGACTAAAAATGGATGAGAATAGAAATGGAATTGGAAATGGAATTGGAATTGGAAATGGAATTGGAAATGGAATTGGAAATGGAATTGGAAATGGAATTGGAAATGGAATTGGAAATGGAATTGGAAATGGAATGGAAATGGAATTGGAATGAATGGAATGGAATTGGAAATGGAATTGGAAATGGAATTGGAAATGGAATTGGAAATGGAATTGGAAATGGAATTGGAAATGGAATTGGAATGGAATGGAATTGGAAATGGAATTGGAAATGGAATTGGAAATGGAATTGGAAATGGAATTGGAAATGGAATTGGAAATGGAATTGGAAATGGAATTGGAAATGGAATTGGAAATGGAATTGGAAATGGAATTGGAAATGGAATTGGAAATGGAATTGGAAATGGAATTGGAAATGGAATTGGAAATGGAATTGGAAATGGAATTGGAAATGGAATTGATAATGGAAATGGAATGATTGAAATACGTTGCTTATTTGACTGTGGAAAACCCTGAGTGGGGTTAGGTCAGGGGTGGATACGTAGTTTTCTAGAGCAGACATGAGCAGAAGACATACCTATAGCTCATGTTCCTCTAGCTAAGAGTGGCAGTTGGGTGAAAAACTACCATATTCAGGCGAGCAGCTAGAGCTAGAGAGTTTGTCTTTTGTTCTGGGAGGAAAGCAATTTCTCATTCTCGCCAGTAGTTTATTTCGAAGCAAGGATCACCACGCGACGGTGGCGTGGAACAGCAGCAACAGCAGTTTTGTAGTCTAACAATACGTCGAGTATGGGACATGGAAATCCTTCTTGTTTGTTTACATAATAATATTCAAAACGAATAAAGTTAGACTTGCGGGATTGCTAAGTGAATTGCGAACCAGCAAGCCAGCAGTGTGCATTTTCGTGCTTGCCGTGTTTGTCGGTGCTGCTCTGGCGGATCGAAATGGGATTTCAAGCATGATGAAGTGCACAGGAATGCTCGCCGAGCCGTGTCCGGAACCATTATTCGGAAAAGGGAAGGAAGTTGTACAAGTGCTGTGAACCTTTTATAGCTGATAGGTACTTTATTTCCGCTGTTTATTTATGCATGGTTCGCAATAGGTGATGCAAATGAGCATAATTTTTTCAAACATTTGAAATAGTGGGACCCGTGGAAAATGTACGAACCTCAGTGTTTTCCCTTTAATTTTGTGGTAAATAACGAAATATTTTGCTCGATTTACAAATTGATTTTTTTTGTACATTTTTACTTCTAAGAGAAACCACTCATTTTGTGCGCCCAAATTATAAGTTGAATAAACTTTATTGTTACAATGAGTTCTTTACACTCGATAATGCCTATGTTCGTACCAAAGCGATCCATCAATTTTACGGTGCCACACAAACATCAATCGTTGTTCAATAAAAAGTAATGATATTATACTTACCATTATTACAGTCTCTTTGTTTAAAAAAAAATACAAACACATAATCATTTTCAATTTGTTCGTTATCCAATCTAATTTGCACAGCTGTCAGTAACAACCATGGAGAGACAGTCATAATAGATGTTGATTGGTCGTTGCAGCGTGTGCCGTGGGTCAGTTTGTGCATGTTATTTGATATCCTTTCATGGTAACATGATTGAATAGCATAAAAAAGTGAACATTTTTAACACACCTCCACCGGGAATTACAAGCTTTTTTGCCTATGCCGGATAGCTAACAATTTTTTTTTCATAAAACCTAGCGGGCATAGAGTGCTGAAGCAAATTCATTAGCAGCATTTGCTAACGACATGTAGTGTACATGGTTTGAAATAATAATTTATCACTAAGTAATGGCATGATACGAACATAAAAAAAAACAATTTTTCATTTGCGAGCCACCTAACCTGATAAAGCTGTGAAATGCTCTGTATGCAGTTTGAATGCATGTTTTCACGACCTTACCTTTAATTTCAAAATTCAAAAAAATCTTAAACACTTTCAAATTCAGCATCAAATGCCTTACCATGTAATTCGTATTTGTTATTGATACATTAAAACTTCAATTTACGATGTTTTATTTTACTTAAGTTAAATTTATTTAACTTTTTTTTCATGAAATTCGTAGGTTGAGTTGAGACGATTAAATGGGAAGTTATAAATTTAAAAAAATAGGTTTTGCGGGAATAATCGGATTTGTTTTAAATATATGTAGTTTTTATGACCTTTGAAACTGTTTCGTTCCGTACGCTAGTTAATTGCGTTCAATTAAGCCCAGAATGACAAATTCACAAGTTGATACCGTAATAAACATAATTGCAGAAGGTTATATATGGTTTTAAGCTCATTTTCATTAACCTTTCAGTAGTTGAAAGTTAGACTTATATCAGCACTTCCCTACAATCACATATATGCATGCACCTTTCACCGCAGCTCGCCTAGCGTCATAGGTGGCTATGACGCGTTTAGTGGCTACCACCCAGCTATGTTGAAGAAATACTAAATATTATTGCAAATTCTTCAGATAGTTAAATCACCAACTTTCTCAATTTTAATCATGATACAACCTTCTACCTACAATATTATTCGCTATGGTATCAAGTAGTGTTTTTGACATTCTGGGTTCAATTGAACGCGATCAACAATTTTCCTGACCCAAACAGGAGATGATGTGCTGTTCCTCATATTTTTGTGCTGAATTGCGCCAGCTCATGGAACGACCAAATGAGCTGAAATTTCCAGGAAGTCTTCCTCTAACCCTAAGAAATAAGGACTGTTCATTTTATAAAGTGGATACATTGTGCTTGCTGTATCTTTTTAATTAAATAATGAAATTGCAATCGGTGTTCTGTACATCGTTCGATTAATATTGTGCAATATTGTGATAATTAAAAAAATCCCCCAAAATAATTTAATTTCACATGAATATAGAACAACGTTTAGAACGATCGATTTTTGGAAGTTATAAAAATCAATGATTGTTAGAAATTGGCTGGAAAATTCGACAATATATATTTTTTATTTTCAAAAAAGGCTTGTTCTTCAAAACCATCATCATTTAGAAGCTGGTGAAAAACAACAAATTATTGTTGGAGCAACAATTTTCCAGATATAATAAAAACATTTTTCATCGACTTTTTTAGAGAAAAATATTTTAAATTTAAATGGAACTGATATGAGTAGAATTTTTAGGTTTAAAGTCCGTCCTGACGGAAGTGTTAATATAGTATTAATGTGAAAAATTAACTTCCGCCTTCATAGAGTTGCTTGTTGTACGTCAATGTCACATTTAAAGTACAATAGAAAAACAAATGCTTTATTTTTAGATGACCTCTCAAAGTACAATAACAAACATTGAAATTGGCAACAATGCTGTAATAAAATCGATTTTATTTTCCACATATTATATTCATAATATGTTATTCTGAGATTACCAATTGATATAATTGTAGAAAAACGTTTACAATTCAATGTAGATCGATAAATATGCGTACTTTATTTTAAAAGTCTGAGACTTTTCAGTAAAACGAACATAAAGAGTAAAATTTATACGTAAGGCTGCGGTCAAAACTCACGATTTAGCTTATTCGAATTCAGCTCTTTTAGTAATCTAAACTAGTTTTGACCACGCTTCTTACTTTTCTTTTTCGCTGGGAGTGAAAGGATGATGTATCAGCAAATTTGGCCATAAATGGATAAATCACTGAAGTTACCTAATGTCAGAGAATGGTGGGATATTATTGATTTTTTTAAAACTATACCTTTAGTAGAATAGTAAAGAATACCAACATACAATTTGTTCATAAAAGGAGGATTTTTGTTCTGCGAACAATAATGTTTAACTTTGACGAACAGCTTTTCGTAGGAGTTTTTGGAAAAACTATTTAGTTCTTCAACCAAAAGCATTTTGTAAGATCTATTATTTTTTCAACATTGTAGAATAGTAGTTGAATGATGCACTGAAAACCGATTAAGATTTTATCATTAAATAAAAAAAGATATAGCATAAACAATGCGTCCACTTTAGAAAACGAACACTCCTTAATCCTGCGGGGGGGGACGTAGAATTATACAACTTTATTTTTCTCCCATACTGAGCTGGGCCAGTCTAGTCACTATTCACGAATCTTCTTTTTTAGACGATCAGATCCATCCTTAACTGGCTTTCAAGCGATGCAAAGTTTTCTTTGTCTGAAGCGGAAATCGAACCCACAATTATTGGCACGATGTGTCTAGGTCCACTCATGTTCTATTCAGTTGTGCTTATTTTTTAAAAGTAGGACTACTATGGACACAACTTCTATCAATTCTAGGTCAGACTTTACAGTGCGGTAGCTTTTTGCAGATGATAGGATGTTTGATGATAGGAGATAGGTGCTGTGATTGTGAGTATTTCATTTATTTGGAAGCTTTTTCAAAGTTTCGTATTTCAAAGTAAAATACTTTAAAAAATCAGAGGGGGTTGTGTACAAGATACGACCGCATGACGTTAACTACGCCATAAGATTTGCTGCATTTGAATTTTAGGTCAATTATCATGATTGCAACCTTCATTTAGTAATAAGTCATAAATATCATCATCGCCACCGTAAATTTCAATTTGCAATATTGTCAACTCATTCACGAAACGCAACGCGAGACAAGACATAACACTTATAGTTCTTACTAACGTCAAGAAAGCTTAAAAATTACCTTTCTGTCGACCGGTTTCGGGCGCGATGTAGCCCATCTACGGGACAATGTCCGACTGATTGCTTCTCGTACGTTGTTCGTACGCGTCCGAAGAGAAAATGTTACTGCATCGTCGTATCTATCAAATTGAACAGACACGACGTGATGGGTAAGAAAGGTAATTTTTAAGCTTTCTTGACGTTAGTAAGAACTATAAGTGTTATGTCTTGTCTCGCGTTGCGTTTCGTGAATGTCGTGTTGTTCTTACGTTAGCACAAATCACACAAATTGATAGATTGTCAACTCTTCTTCTTTTTCTTCTTTTTGTCATAATGTCCTCACTGGGACAGAGCCTGCTTCTCAGCTTAGTGTTCAATGAGCACTCCCACAGTAAATAAGTAGTAACTGAGAGCTTTCTTTGCCAAAGTTGCCATCTTCATATTCATACATCGTGTGGCAGGCAGGGAATGTCTAAAAACTCAGTACAGTGCCAAAAACATGCGTGCCCAATGAGAATATATACCGAGTTGAAGAAGAAGACATTCACTACTACAAGCGAGCGAGTTCCCATAAGAAGCAGTGTAAATTAGTGACGTAGTTATTTTTGTTTACGTTTTTTTCTCTGTACTAATACATAGTCATTGCTTCTTCTTCCACACCTTAGTATATATTCTCATTGATGCGTGCCACTCAGAAATTGATTGTGCGTCTCCCATTCTTTGCGAGTAAACTCAAAGCAAGGCGCAGGTGACAATTTGTTTTTGTGCGAGACAAAGCAAAGCACAATCTCTACTCTTTCAGTCTCTTTCGTGAAAGCACAAAATCCACTCTATTTTCAACAAAGTATGCTTTGAAAGCGGATCTTGACATATTTGGTAAAGTTAGAAACCTAAGGTGGTGACGAATTATGTTCAACATGTTTAAGAGTTTTGACAGGCACATATGCACAATGCACGAGTTCAGTCGTTGACGTTTGAGCGGTGCCGAGTTATTTATGTGACCATGGAAACGAGTGAACTTGGCACCGCTCAAACGTCAAATTAGTGAACTCGTGCATCGGTCCATTGATGAAATGAATTCAAGTGAATTTGTTTACGCGTGTACGGAACGCAAAGAGTGAAAATCAAACAACTCGATACCGTGCTGCATCAATACCCGGACACTAAAGCTGCCATGAATAATTAAAATCCGTTTTGAATAGCTTTTCTTCAAAAGTTATCAAAGTTTTTTATGCAATGAATACTTTCGTGTTTTATCTAAGCAAAAACTATCAATTTTCAGATAAAATTGAAGAATTAACTATAAAAATAATTAAAACAATGCAGCATGTTTTGTCCTTAAATCCGGACACCATCACAAACCATGTCTGTAAATCCGGACACTTTTGAATCAAAATCCGGACAGCTATTTATTGGCAAACTATTAAAAAATCACTGAATGTAAAACTCATTAAATCAACTGAATTTATCACGCTCTTACAAATTGGAGCAATGTGTATGTTTTGTAATGGTTTAAACACATTAAAATGTAGGCAAATGTGTGGTTTGCTTACCTGGATTAAGACGACTGTGGGTTGAACTGCACCAATCACTTATTAGTTAATTTTTTTTCGCGTAAAATAACACTCTGTCTATGTTTCACTTTTAATCTCACTTGTATTGATTGTCTTGAAAGTTTTCTTCCGGTTTTACTGGTGAATTATGTTACAAACACAATATTTGATTTCAATGTCCGGGTTCAAAAAACTTGGCTCCAATTCCGGACAGCCTCTTTTTCAAGACCTTTTCTCTGTTTCAAACGCGTGTTTACTCCATATTTGTGTAATGCTGTATCGCTTTACTCTTGAACAATCACTTCGTGCACAATTATGTTAAAATCATTACATTAGCAGAATAATTTCACATCCAAACGTTGTGAGTGCGTTCGTCGACAATATCAACAAAATCAATTGCACCGCGTAGAAATGGCGTTCAACTGGAGCAACTTTTCTGTTTTGTTATTTTTAGTTGATTTGAAATGGTAACTAGATGGTTAATGAATTTCAAACGATCAGCGTTGCTCAAAGCAAAAGTTATAATATAAATTGAACATGTTAACATATTATTTCTGCCTTAAATTAACAAATATTATCATAGTGTCCGGATATTGGTACCGTCCGGATTTTGATTCACTACGGTACCATGCATCCCAAATCACATTGCGAGTCAGCACTGCCAAGGTGCAGTCCAGAAAAAAAAAATACTCCTGTACGTCTCTTTCAAATTTTGGGTGCTATCTCGCAGCAGCGCGTGTAACACCGAAAGAGATTTGAGTCGTACCCCATCCCTGGTGGCAGGTACGATGAGACTTTATGCCCAAGGAAGTTAAGGAAATTCACTCGGCTACAGAAGGCCCCTATTGGCAATCGGCAATTAATCATAATAAATCAGATATTGTATGATGCTACGAGTAGAATTAAGAGATCTTAGAAAGTATGTGGTATACACATTAGGAAATATTACACAATTAACTCTTAAGTACACATTTGTTGGCCCTGAAAAGTGCCGATTGAACGGTGAGATACGAGTAACACGGACACACAGTTTGACGGCGCACATGTTGGAATCCTCCTCGTACGATGAGGTTTACGGTGGCAATGACGATGGGCGCTTCTACGAGCGACATTAAACATTTCATAGTTTTGGTTAAACCAAAAATATATAAAGATAAACCACTACCGAAGTGAATCAAAAGTGCCAAGAATAGGATCCGGCTCCCTATTAGTGACTAGCTTATCTAACGAAAACTTGAAAGAACAGCCTATTTAAGAAAGAAGGGCAAATTTCTGGTGAAATGATCACTGTAACAACGTGATCCTATGACTCAACCTATATTCATTTGAAAGGAAAATATTTGTTTAAAAACAAAATTGAAATATGAACACTACCAAGAAGTCCAAATACCGCTGATCACGCAGCTGTTTAGCAAGACCATATTGAGGGTTATGGGTTCGAATGTCCCGGTGACGGATCTCATGCATTGAACATTTCCTTGACGTCCCTGGGCATAGAGGCACATGTACAAGAATGGTAAATTGAAAAGGAAAGCTTTCATTCAATAAAAAGCTTATTTTATTAAAAGCCCATTCACAAATTTCGTAACGCTGAAGGGGGGCAAAAAATGTTGTGGGTGGTTGTCCTCAAAATGTAACAGCCCATACACCATATGTAGAATTTCCATACGAAAAATGGTACGAGGGGGTGAGTAGGTGTTTAAAATGACAATTTTTGGCATTATGAAATTTGTGAATGAACCCTTCAGCCAGGTGCGTTCCACTCGGGCTCAGATTGGGCACTATTTCTAGCACTGCATATGGTCCCTTGGTACTGCAAAAGATACCCAAGTTTGACAGATCGCAGTACACTTTTCACGGCATTCTAGATTTTGCTCTATTACCTTATGTACCATAATTGTTTTTGGCAACTGCAAGGAACATAGAGGTCTTTATTTAGTCTTTGCTTGAACTGCGAAAGTGCCTACTGAGCTGATAAACAAGCACTGTCTCAGAAAGAATGAGAAGAAGATAGTTGCCTTCAAGATATTTCAAAAAATAGCTGACATATAAAAGAAGGGAAAATATATGATGAACATTTTACCGACGAATTTTACGCGCCATTATTAACCATTTTTCATTATAGACGCATTTTTGCTCGCGAAACAAGATGCTGTACCTCATATCATACCTCATATTATTCGGGATAGTGGCGTTCGGGGTAACGGCGTTCGGGGTAATGGGATGGAGCCGTCGTCTCCTAGGTGTTGAATCATGTTTTATTTATATGTAGCCTGTTCTTTAAATAGGTTAATAGGTGGCCCATAATCAATGAGCTTTAAGTTTGTATGAGAAAATGTATGTTACAATTACATTTCCGACCAGAAGTGGCGCTTTAATAGATGAATATCTTTCGCTAGTGATTTGAAGATTCTCCCATTTATATAGAGAGGCTACAATAAACAAAAAGTTTGAAAATGACTCTTCTCAAATCAGTAACCCGTTTCACCCCGGGGGAACTAGCATTCTAGTTTCTGTAGGAAAAACTTTATGTGTCGAACAAATATTGTAAACTCTTCTCCATCGGGGTACCTTCAAAACAAAAGTGAAAGTAATTCATCAATTACAGTTTCATCTATGATTGAAAATGTAGTTGGAACCGTCTTTCCAATACAAACTTCAAGCTTGTTGAGCCCCTGGTTAGAATTGATGAATTTCACTTAAAATAGGTACATTGTAGCTTCTGGTAGCTAAATAAACAAAATTAAAATGTTTTTAGGTTGTGATTTTTTCCATGTAATTTGTAATTGTTATTTTTAATAAACACAGTTGACCATGCAAATTGTAGTTTTTGAACTACTTATATCTTAAGCTTACTAAACTCGTATAAACTCGTCAATCATACAACGAAACGACTTTTTACGTTAAATCTTATGCGACTTCTGGTTATCTGGGGTCTCTCAACTCCGGCAAATGAATTCGGAAGTGTTTTTTTTTCTATTTTTCTCGTATTGAGCAACGGATCACTATCATTTTTAGGAAGAATGTCATGCCCTTCGTCGCAATCAACAACTCAATAGAGAAGATAGTCTCGCCAAAGTATGAGTAAATATATTTAGATAACCAATTCGGTATAACTTCAATTAAGACTGTGAATGAGCTAAGAGAAGGTATCTCCATTAATTTAAATTGAATTTGCTTTTCCCACGTACCGTAAATCGGGGTATCATTGATCAACGGGGTAACATTCTCTTGAAAAGTTCGAATCAACATTCTTCGTTGAAATATTTACAATGCATGACTAGTAGACTGATGCAAATTTTGCTCCCCTATGCTTAAACGGTGTCAATTATGATAAAATCACTCTCCCAAAATTTGAAGTGATTTGGAAGAAATTTGGTTGTGCACACGCCATTTGAAGTTTATATGGAAATAACTTTGAAAAAGGCAAAGCTTTTGTGTTCAGTCCTCTAACTGCTCGAAATAATAATCTATGAAAAAGTGAACAAACTCTTCTCAGCTACAACTTTGCCGAAGACCACATTTTGATGGGACGTGAGGATAATTTGTTATTATTGGTAACAAAGTCTAAACCATGCTGAGATCATCATTTACTTACTTTCATAGCAACACTGCTTTTTTGCTGTAGATCATAGTAGCCTGGATTACTTTGATCTATTCTACCCACCAGGAGCATCACTGTTGCCTGCCGGGCAGTTGGTCCAGCATGCAAAATGCATACCCAGTTTATGATTATGAATAGCAATTGATCCTGGCGTCCAATCAAAATTTTGTGTTCGGCAAAGTTGTAGGATTTTGACATGAGAAGATTGTGTTCACTTTTCCATAAAACATTATGACGAAGAGATAGAGGGCTGAACACAAAAGGATGGCGTTTTCCATAATAATTTCCATATAAACTTGAAATGGCCTGTGCACAGTCAAATTTCATCCGGTTCATTTCAAACTTTGGGAGGATGCTATTTACCATAATATGAGCCGTTTAAGCATAGGGGAGCCAAAATTTCAAAATTTGCATCAATTTAATGACTAGTGCTTCTCTTTTTTATATTCATAAGCTTATGAAAATATGATTTTTGTTATTTTTTCACGTACATTTGTACATGATTTGCATGGTTTTGGAAAATACTACTGAATCCTTAGTAGAGTGTTCATTTCCCGGCCGTTTTGCTTGTCCCGGGATTTGGGACAAAAATTGAATTTCCCGGGACAAGGGATTTTTTAGATTTTCAGTTAAACCAGTATTTCTGTTGAAATGAAAGTGAATTTTCATCGATACAATGTTTCAAAAAATAAATGTAAAGAGAAACAAAAATTGTCGCACATTAGAAGTTAAATACAACATTTTTATTTTATATATGGGTTTTTTAGTATGATGAAGTTATTAAATACATAAATAGAAGCTAATTTCGACTAATGACGGTTCTGCTGGTGATTTCTTTTGATTGTCTATAACATACATGAAAATATAGTGAACATTTGAGTCATAATATTGAACTTTTTTTTTTGGCAGACAATTAAAAAGATATCAAAACTTTGAAGAACAAAAGAAAAGTTTCCAGATCATTTGGGGCATTGTAGTACATCATGCTAAAATTCTATTAAGTACTGAGTAGTATTGACAGGTTTTAAGGTGTGCTTTCAAATAAATTGGTCTCTTTATGATATCATTAATCAATTTATACACTTCTCTTTATGTTGCTCCTCTGCTCTTCTTTTTTATTGAATAAAGCTTGAGTTTTTATGATTTCTATGGTTCAATCGCCGCGAATTTGATTCTCCATTGGTTCATCGATTGGCTTTCGACCATTTTCTGCGGACTCTAAAATATATTTTAAATTAAAAAGAAATACATAAAAACATCAAAACTAAAAACTCACAATCTTCCTGCCGTTTGCTTACATTCGACGGTTATTACTTTCACACTAATAACAGTCCCTACATACATTACATACAAACATATCTTTTACATACATATATATTTTCGTAAGGTGCTAGGCTGCCCATAAAGGCATAACTGTCCCAAATGGAAAAAGTAGGCATTGAGAAAATAACGCTCAAAGTTTGAAGTTTGTCTTCTCATACAAATGTTAATGATTTTCTAATACAATCTATCATGCCATATTCATTCACCACAACCGCACAGATAACTACTTTTACTTCTATTGAACAGCAAAAATTATAGTCTTAAGCATAATTCAAGTTTTGCAACTGCTATAATAGCAATAATTGGTGGTTAAAGTTCATATAGAGACTGTTATGCCTTTATTTTTCAATATGGGACTACACTGACCTCATATTTTTCCACAACATTTTCAAATAAATTGTGTAAATTTTTATATGCATAGTAAAGTATATATTCAAACATGAATGTTGCGACGAAAAAAGGTGTTAATTCGAAAATAAATATGGGACAGTTATGCTTTTATGGGTGTAGGGGTGGATTTAAGCTTATTGATAATAGAGTTGTACGCTGTTTTGAAAATTGCGGAATCTCTTTGCATTTTAACAACATTTTCACCGCCCCTTATCTTTATGTAAAAAGTCTCTGTTATTAGTCTAGTGAGGAAAAATGCCATACAGTGATCTCCATGAGTCGATGTTCTATGGGAGTCGATGTTCTATGGCTCGATATCGACTCATGGAACCATAGTAAAAACAAAATTTCATGGTTACTATCGTAGTCCCCTCAAACAGCTTCCCAAAGCTTTATTGTTCCATGACTCGATATTTCCATGAGTCGATGGTCCTTCAGATATCGACTTATGGAGGTTTGACTGTAGTTTTGCATTTAAATTTAGTGGTTTTCATCAAAATTCACATTTATTTTGGAATCCCGGAATTTCCGGGACATCAGATATAATATCAAGGGAAACGGGAAATCCCGGGATTTTTTGTCCCGGGATGTCCCGGGATGGACACTCTAATCCGTAGTGAATATATTCATAAATTAACTTTTGGGACGTCGCGCTTATTTTTGTAACGCGAGTAGTCGCGCGTTGTACTTTGTACAACACCCTTGGTTTTGCGAATATCCCAGGAGTCTGACCACTTAGAAAGATGACGTCTTCGGCTAAATTGTTCAGTAGCTTAAGGGCTATTATTATTACAGCCAAGAAATTCTGAATTTTGCCACTAGACGGCGAAAGTGAGCATAAAACTTTTGTTTCTCAGATCTCATGATCCTGACCGCTTAGAAAGATGACGTCTTCGGCAAAGTTGTTCGGTAACTCAAGGACTATCATTGTTTGAGCTAGTTGATTCAAAATTTTGCCACTAGGCGGCGCTAGTGAGCATAAAACATTTGTTTCGCAAATATCTCAGGAGATGGTGTTTTCGGCAGAGTTGTTCAGTAGCTCAAATTCTTTCTTAATCCTTAAATTTCGAGATTTTGCAAAATAATGATAGTCCCTGAGCTTCTGAACAACTTTGCCGAAGGTGCCAGTCTAAAAAGTTGAGATCCTGCAATATCCGCAAAACAAAAATTTCATGCTCACTAGCGCCGCATGGTGGCAACATACACTATTTCTTGACTTAAATAATGATAGCCCTTGAGCTACTGAACTACTTTGCCGAGGACACTATCTATCTAAGTGGTCAGGCTCCTGAGATATCTGCAAACAAAAGTTTCATGCTCACTAGCGCCGCCTAGTGGCAAAATTTTGAATCAACTAGCTCGAACAATAGTCCTTAACTTACTAAACAACTTTGCCGAAGACGACATCCTTCTTAATAGTCAGGATCCTGAAATATCTGCAAAACAAAAGTAATACTTCCATGCCCACTAGTGCCACCTAGCGGTCAAATTCCAAATTAAATGAGGTACCATCCGATAGCGCTCCACCTCCAGAACAACTTTAATAAAGACCCCAAGTTTCTATATTATCTGGATTTTAAGATATGACGATTTCAAACTGTGGTTTCCTCGAACCGTACATAGTGCGTTCATTATTATGCGAATTCCATGTACATTTGTTGATTTTACCGTATTATAAAGGGCCATACTGTAAATAAAAACTGTCGAGTATTGTTCTTAAGAAGATTCTTGAGGAATACATTTTGGTTTGGAGTCGATAGATATCTTTGTTGCAAAATGATAGCATATCAATCACAACTGTTGTACAAAGTACAACAGCGCGACAGCCCAAAGGTTAACGAATGCAATTGCTTTACGAATTGCATATTTTCAAGAGTATTTCTCGTTTAGGGGTGTTTTAATGTAAAAATTTCCTGAAACGTACATTACTTGTAAATGTTTGGACTTCAGATGTAGAATTTTACCGAACATTGTGTATGTGAGGGTAAGGGTGTCAAGTTCATATGCAAATGCGTTGCATTTTCAAAAGAAATATGTTAGAATCTTCCAAACAACTGATCAATTTTACCCCGGATTACGGTACTGCTCTATCAGCGTTGCCTAATCTATAGAAGAGCCGCCTGAAGCTCAAGCGTTGCTAACCATTCTGTTTCACACGCATTCAACCAACCCACTGGAGGCGTGAAATTACCTATTCGACCGGGACCTTAGATCCGAAGGGCTCTCCTTGTACATAATTAAGAGCGCCAATTGATAAACACCATTAAATCCAACTTACCGTCAGTACCGACCTATCAGACTGAGTCAGTCGCGTATCTTGGTAGGATTCAAGTATTTGTAGATATATTGAATTCTTCGGTCATTGCCTATGTTATCCATTCTGCCACTTGCATCGTTGGGTAGGACGACTTCTCGATCTCAGACGGCACTACTATTTGAATTCAGAAAATAAAAGTTGTGTATCGTGAAACGGGGTAACGTTGATCAGGTTTTTAAATATTTCTGAAAAAAAAGTAATTCGCAAATGTTGCAAGTTTTATATTTTTAAAACAAATGCTGATATTTGAGGGACTTTCCTTAGCCATCCTGAAGGTGTCTATCTGGGTTCGATTCCCGGTTGGTCCATGATCTTTTCGTAATGGAAATTTCTTGGGCTTTCTTGGACATAGAGTATCATCGATACAGGATATACGAATGCGAAAATGACAACTTTGGCAAAGAAAGCTCTGAGTTAATATCTGTTGGTGTGCTCATAAAACACTAAGCTGAGCAGCAGGCTCTGTTCTAGTGAGGATATAATGCCAAGCAGAAGAAAAAGATTGGTACCTGACGCTTGTCATTACTACTGTATCTAGTTGGTTTTGTGAAGGTTTTTGGCCTGTTTTTAAAAACGTTTTACTGAAAACACTAACCCAATGGCCTAAACCTTATAAGTTATTGATTTTTTGAGTTATTTTAAAACTAAAATCACCATGAGTCGCGAAACACGCGTCAAAGTGAGCAGTATTCTAAGAAAATTTTGCTGAATTGAACACACCTACACAAATGTGGACAACAGAATCGTTATTGGCAACGCCATTTTTAGGCAAGAACCTTCACAAGTGTTATCTATAATCACGAAAATCATTGTTACGAAAAGTTAAGAATATGAGCATTAGCAAATCTCAATTTCCGCAAAAAAAAAATCATGAGCTTACGAATATAAGAAAGAGAAGAAGAGGAAGAAAAACAATTCTGTAAAAAAATATTGGTTCGAACTTTTTTACGAGGAGGTTCATACCGATCAATGTTACCTCGTTTGACAGTGTCCCTTTTAATGGAGACGCCTCAAAGATTCCCACTCGTTTACATCGATGTAACTCAACTGGTGGCAGCACCGGCGCCAATTCTTGGCAAGAAAAATCAAATAAAACAGTTTCCATTCGCGGTATCATCACCATCATCATCGGTTTGGAAGATGAAGCGGTCGGCAAGCGCGAGCAAAGATCGTTACAATTCACCACGCTTTCCGGTATTCGGTGTGTTTGATATTGCTTCCTTTTCTTCCGTAAAGCAGATTTACGTGGAACACATCCGTGAAATGGGGTATCCATAAGGTGTGCCTTCGGTGGCTTTTGATGCTTTTGAAACTACACAGTTGATTTGTGGTGCACTTTATAGTTGAAGCAAGTAGTGCAGACTGATCTGCGTTAACAGAAGGAATGCAAGTTGGTTGATGATCGTTGCCATAAGGCTTATTATTATGAACGGTTTTTATGGAATATTTCGATGGAAATTGCCATCCCTTTATTAAAGAGATTTTTAGCCTTGGGCTAGTTCAGTTGAACTTAGGGTCACACAAAGTTTAAATTTCCCTTGAAATAATGAAAAAGTTGGATAAAACTACACTAATACTACCGTTTTGACTCGAAATCCGGACACCTAAGGACGACGGTGGCTTGAAAGTAAGATTTCCCTTACAAATTCATGAATGAACGTAAAATAATTTGATGAGGCTTAAAGCTTGTCCAATTGATGATTTTTTATATGAAATAGAAATTTATAACATAAAAATTGGAAAAATAAGTAAAATTTATACTTATCTCTTGCTTCGAAATCCGGACACTGGTTTAAGTTTGCTTCAAATTCCGGACACTTTTGCTTCGAATTTCCGGACACTTCAATCTTCATACATTTTACGTTAATATCTATGTAATGAAGCCTAGAAATAACTAAACCTTAAAAATTATGATATTTTCTTAGTGAAAACTATAAAAACGCTTCAAATCCACGATACTAAAGAAACTAGCAAGCAAATCTTTACCCATCCACAAGCACTACGGCTCATTCCAGTTGCCATTTATTTTTTTAAGTCGACATTCCGACACAACATTAATTCTTATTTTCAGATAAACAAGTATATTAGAGATTAATTATAGTCGATTGAACCTCTGTAGCCATACGATTTGCTAAGGTTTAACGCCATAAGGAATGATTTTTCTTCCGATTTGTGGGAGGTATCTATTGATAGTCGGACAAGTTCATCACACAACAACACAACACATCATTAAAATAATAATCATGCTCTCAAAAGTTCTAATCAACACTGGAATCGGATTCCTTGCTTAGCGCTTGAACGAGTCGGTCGACAGGATCCCGGTCTCATCGTACGGCACTTTTTGCAGAGTTCATTTAGGCCTTTTTCCCCACCGCCCGCGTGGGTTTTTGGTTTAATTAGTGAGTTAAACAAGTTTCAGTTTTGTGCAAAGTGAGTGCTTAGACGATTGCGCTTTGCGAAGGAAGCGAACTAGTGAAACTAGTATCGTTCCACCGCAATAAAATCATCGCCCATCATCAATTATCGGTGATTGATTTTCTCCCGCACCGAGAACAACAACAAGGCAGAAGGCCGACCCGGTCGGTCTACTACCTACGGCGCGTGGACGTTCTCCTGCTGTAGAACGGATAAGTATACATTATCTATTGAATTGCTTTCGCATCTCCGAACAACAGTGTTGAGTTCAAGGTTGTTTTTCGCTTCTCCTCTGTCTCTCTCCCGGTGCAATTTTGCCTGTATAGGGGAGTTGGGTACAAAATAGCCCACTAACTGGTTAATTTTTTTTTTCTTTTTTTTTTGTGAATTTGATTTACCCATTTAGGGGAGGTGTGTACAAAATAGTCCACTGATTAATAATTTTTTTACACATATTTTTTTTTTGTTTTTGTTTTTTTTTATTATTATTTTTTTTTTCTTCATTTGGTTGCGGTTAAGCTTTTTTCCGCATGGATGAATCGGATGGAGGCGATACGCCTCCTAGAGATCTCGTTGCTCGAACGCGGTTCTATCAACCGTCTTCGGCTGGGCCTTGGGTTGTCTATTTCCGGCGCAAAAAGAAGATTTTGAACGTGCTCTCGATTTCTCGGGAGCTGACGCGTAAATATCCTGGGACCGTTATTCACCAAGTGAAAGAATCCAAGCTGCGTGTAACTGCACCTAGTTACAAAGCAGCGAATGAAATTGCTCAGCATGAGGCTTTTACTGTGGAATATTGCGTCTATGTGCCGGCACGAGAAGTCGAGGTGGAAGGGAAAATTATCGACGCGAGTCTAACATGCGAAGACATTAAGACTGGCAAAGGCGTCTTTGAGAACCGGTCCATTCCTGATGTGGCTATACTGGATTGTAAACAATTACAATCAGTTTCCATGGAAGGAAATAAGAAAGTGTTTTCGCCGTCAGCCTCGTTTCGAGTGACTTTCCCCGGTTCCGTCCTCCCGAAATTTGTTTGTATTGACAGTGCTTTTTACCCAGTGCGTCTTTACGTGCCGAAGGTATTCAATTGTACCAACTGCAAGCAGCTTGGCCACAGTGCTAGCTATTGCGACAACAAGCCCCGTTGTGGCAAATGCAACCAAGCTCACTTGGAAGATGCTTGCACACAGGAAGCCGAAAAATGTAGCTACTGTCGCGAGGAACTTCATGACCTGCAGAAATGCCCGGCTTATAAAAGACGCATTCGAAATGAGAGTCGCTCAATTGTGAAGCGCTCCAAGAAGACATACGCGGAAATGGTAAAATCTTTAAATCCGTCCGCAAAAGAGTCTTCATCAGCCATCCCAGTTGGTAACTCTTTTCAAGAGTTGTCTTCCGATGAAGCGAACGACGACGAAACCGATGGGGGAGATTCTTCGGAGGTACACGCACCCGGTAAACGAAAGTCTCAATCTTCTCCGGGACTGCGCCGAAAGGTAATGAAATCTTCCCTCAAAAGTTTGCCTAATTCAAAAGGAGGTGGGGCAAATTTGAAATTGCCGAAGAAACAGGTCTTTGATGCTTCCGTTCCGTGTTGCAGCAAAGATCTGCCGCCCCCGCCTCCACCTATTAAATATACTTCAAAAAGAAGCTCTAGACAAGATAGCAAGAAAAAAGCTACTGAAGTCCCTCGCTCTTCCTCGAAAACCCCCGGGGCCAAGCGAGGACTGATAACTTTTACGGCCCTTGTGGATCGCATATGCAATGCCCTCGGAGTTTCAGACTCATTCAGAGGCATACTCGACCTTTTTCTCCCCGCAATAGAAGAGTATCTCAGGGAATTGACTATTTCGTGGCCCCTCCTTGCTTCGATCATATCTTTCGATGGATAATTCATCGAGTGAGGTACAAGATATGATCACTGTGCTACAGTGGAACTGTCATAGTCTAAAACCTAAATTAGACACATTTAAGTTTTTGCTTCACAATTCCGATTGTGATATATTTGCACTCTGTGAAACATGGCTTTCTTCTGAAGATGATCTTAACTTCTACGATTTTAACATTATACGCCAGGATCGAGATGATAATTACGGGGGTGTGCTTTTAGGGATCAAAAAGTGCCACTCATTCTACAGAATCCCCATCCCGACTCATCCAGGCATAGAAATCGTTGCTTGCCAAATAAGCGTAAAGGGTAAAGACCTTTGCGTAGCTTCTGTTTATATTCCTCCAAGAGTTTCAATAAACCGCCGTCATCTCTGGAATGCAGTCTCCATGCTCTCATCTCCAGTTTTAATACTGGGTGATATGAACTCACATGGTACTGGATGGGGCGAGTCTTATGACGATTATAGAGCGGCTATTTTCTATGACTTATGCGACGATTTCAACTTGAACATTTTGAACACAGGTGAAGTGACACGTATTTCATCCGACGGCAAAGAAAGCCGCCTTGACCTGTCTTTGGGATCAAGTTCACTATCATTCGATTGCATGTGGAAGGTGATCGATGACCCCCATGGTAGTGATCACTTGCCCATAATAACTTCTATCAGAAATAATTTTGAAAGGTCAGAACAGTCAATTCAGGTTCCTTTTGACCTCACTAGGAATATCGATTGGCAAAAATTTGCATCAGCGGTAACCTTTGGTATCGAATCATTCAACACTCTCCCACCGTTGGATGAGTATCGACTCCTAACAGAATTGATTTATAAAAGTGCATTAGAATCCCAAAAGCAACGAGTTCCAAGTGCATCCTTCAAAAGACGACCAGCCACACCTGGTTGGGATGATGAATGCACTCAGTTGTATCGAGAAAAATCTAATGCCTTTAAAGCTTTTCGTAGATATGGTACCTCAGAACTTTATTTAGAGTACTCGAAGCTCGAAAAAAGACTGAAGAATCTTATTAAAGCGAAGAAGCGTAGCTATTGGCGACGTTTCATCGATGGCCTCTCACGAGAAACTTCAATGACGACGCTTTGGAGAGTGGCTCGCAACATGCGAAACCGCTCATCCTCAAATGAGAGTGACGAATACTCCAATCGTTGGATATTCAACTTCGCAAAAAAGGTCTGTCCAGACTCAGTTCCAGCTCAACCGCCATTCTGGGAAACCCAGAGAGACGATGCGTTGGACAGACCATTCACTATGCTGGAATTTTCTATGGCTCTTCTTTCATCAAACAACTCCTCTCCGGGACGCGATATGATTAAGTTCAATCTTCTTAAAAATCTCCCTGATATCGCTAAAAGACGGTTGCTTGACCTGTTCAACTTATTCATGGAGCACAACATTGTTCCACCTGAATGGAGACAGGTCAAAGTAATAGCTATTCAAAAGCCTGGGAAACCAGCGTCTGATCATAATTCGTACCGCCCGATTGCTATGTTATCATGTTTAAGGAAATTGTTAGAAAAAATGATCCTATCCCGACTCGATCACTGGGTCGAATCAAACAACATGCTTTCCAGTACTCAATTTGGCTTTCGCAAGGGCAAAGGAACAAACGATTGTCTAGCGTTGCTTTCATCAGATATTCAACTAGCCTTTGCGGACAAGGAGCAATTGGCTTCGGTTTTCTTGGATATTAAGGGCGCTTTTGATTCAGTTTCCATAGAAATATTGTCAGAAAGCCTGCACAATAGTGGATTACCTGGAATATTGAATAATTTCTTGTACAATCTGTTGTCAGAAAAACACATGAGCTTCACTCTCGGTCAACTGACAACTTCCAGAATTAGTTATATGGGCCTTCCCCAAGGCTCATGTCTGAGTCCCTTGCTTTATAATTTTTATGTTAAAGATATTGACAACTGTTTGGAAGAACCATGCACGCTAAGACAACTTGCAGATGATGCTGTGGTTTCTATGAAGGGCCCACGAGCGGAAATCTTGCAAAGACCATTGCAAAATTCCCTTGATAATCTATCCACTTGGGCTAGAAATTTAGGGATCGAGTTTGCTCCGCAAAAAACTCAACTGGTTGTATTTTCTAGGAAGCGGAATCCTGCCCAACTAAAGCTTAAGCTTTTGGGAACAGACATCGACCAGTCTTTGACTTCAAAATACCTTGGGGTCTGGTTTGATTCAAAAGGCACTTGGCGAACTCATATTAGGTATTTAACGGAAAAATGCCAACAAAGGATCAATTTTCTACGAACAATTACCGGAACATGGTGGGGTGCTCACCCGGAAGACCTCATAAAACTCTATAAAACAACCATTCTCTCTGTTCTAGAGTATGGCTCTTTCTGTTTTCTCTCAGCAGCAAACTGCCACTTGATTAAATTGGAACGAATTCAATATCGTTGTTTGCGTATCGCCTTAGGGTGTATGCACTCGACACATAATGCGAGCCTAGAGGATCTGGCAGGGGTTTTACCGCTACAAAACCGATTCTGGGAGCTCTCGCTAAGAATACTTATTAAGTGTGGAGTGAGCAACACACTCGTCATCGAAAACTTCGAAGAATTGCTCAAACTGAACACTCAGTCAAAATTCATGAGAGTTTATCTCTACTACATGTCATCTGACATTAGCCTTCCATGTTATAACCCTCCACGTGTACGCTTCACCAATGACAGTTCCTCTGTTGAATATGATCTGTCCATGAAACAAGCTATTCATGGAATTCCAGATCAACTTCGATGTATAACTATTCCACGTATTTTCAACGCAAAGTTCCAGAATGTCGATTCCTACAGGAGATATTTCACTGACGGGTCACGTATAAATGGATCCACTGGCTTCGGTGTCTTCAATGAAAACTCTTCCGCCTTCCGAAAACTTCAGGAACCTTGCACGGTTTATGTTGCTGAGCTGGCAGCAATCAACTTCGCTTTGGGGATGATCTCTAACATGCCCGCAGACCACTTCTTCATCTTCTCGGATAGTCTCAGTTCTATTGAGGCACTCCGATCGATGAAACCTGTAAAGCATGCATCTTACTTTCTTACAAAAATAAGAGAGCAGATGTGTGCACTGGTCGAAAGATCATATAAGATTACCTTTGTATGGGTCCCCTCACATTGCTTAATTTATGGCAATGAGAAGGCGGACTCTCTCGCAAAGGTGGGCGCTGAGGAAGGTGAGATATATGATAGAAGAATTTCACACGATGAATTGTTTCATTTAGTACGTCAAAGTTCTCTTCACGGTTGGCAAAGCGACTGGCTAAATGACCAACTGGGACGGTGGTTACATTCCATAATCCCTAGAGTTTCCTTGCGAGCGTGGTGGAAAGGTTGGGATGTAAGTCGAGATTTCATTCGCGTGATGTCAAGACTTATGTCCAACCATTACTCGCTAGACGCACATTTGCACAGGATCAACCTCGCGCTGAGCAATATATGTAATAGGTGTGGTTCCGGTTATGATGACATCGATCACGTAGTTTGGCAGTGCCCGGATATGGACGCCTCCAGAGCACAACTTATGGATACCCTTGTGGCCCGAGGTAGACAACCCTATGTTTCAGTTAGAGATGTGTTGGGCTCCCGCGATCTCGTCTACATGTTGTCGATTTACGATTACCTTCGCTTGTGTTGTATAAAAGTTTAATTCTCTTGTGTTCTCTTCCCCAGTTTTTTTTTTTCTCTCTGTGTTATGGTCCATTTGTGTTGGATTGATGTTCCTGGCCATCCGGCAATCGAAAACCCACATGAAGTTGGTATACGCCATGATACGACAAACGAGCAACCATGAAATACCACCCGGATGAGCTGCAAAGAACCCTGTAACCCAATCCCAACCTAGCCCTTCCTAAAAATATTTGTGACCACTAACCTCGAGTTGCCACGAGTACCCTGGCTCCAACCCGGACTAAACTTGGTACTTAAGAAGTTAAACAATTGTAAAAAAAAGTACAAAAATGAATCTCGGCTCCGTAAAGCGTTAAACGCGATAGAGCCTTAAATAAATGAATTGGTAAAAAAAAAACACTGGAATCGGTTAAACAGTTCAACCCGGAGGTAATAACACTGTGGAATATATAAAATAAAAGAACTACCGGGAGAGGATCACGTCGAATTAAGCTTAACTTCTACAAATGTCCGGCTTTTGAATCAACCATTTTGCATGCCACAAAATCCGGACACAGAGGTTTATGCAATTAAATAGTTAGTTCTGCACATATTTCCATCACTACAAATCTTCGTAAGCACCAATCAACACAAAGCTATATATTAGATGCATCAAAAATAGCTCCGACACACTTCACCCATTTAAAACATAAATATCGCCTCAGCTGTTGTTCTTAGCATGGGGCCTTGTAGCAAACAAAATTTGCAATGCAGGTGACAAGCAATTCAATTTTATTTATTTATTTTATCAATTCCCAGCCTACTTTGATGCAGTTATCTTCTAAATAAGCCCAACAAACGTAACTATCGATATACATAAAAAAATTTGGTAAAACACGCATTAAATCTACTAAAATCTAATAATTCCTCAAGAGTGTCCGGATTTCGAAGCGTCCGGCAATTCGAAGCAAAACGGTAGTTATATTCTTACACAAATTTTATGCTCTGCAAACTTTTTCTAAATTAATTTTTAAAGAAAATGATTCTAAAAGACTCAAAAAAGGGCTGACAAATAAAAACATTATATAAACTTCACTGAAGGTTCTTCATCTTCGATTTGCCTGTTAAAAAAACTACTTTTTCAGGTTTGACTTTTGCACCATTCTTACTTGGGCCCTAAAGAGCTAAAATTACACATGACATAAAATACATGTTAAGCAAAATACTCGAAGTAATAAATTAAAATACGTAAATTTGTTGGTATTTGCCCTAAAAATTCCCCCGTCATTTATGGACGACCCTTAAAATGCCCAAAGCCATTGGATGTTAGATGCTTCATCAAACGGCTTCCACTTTAAGTTCACAGAAATTTAAATCATTCTGCGCGGCATCGTCATCGTCATTGCAAATAGCAGAGCAGGTCAATCAACCATGGTACACCCAACATAAGAGGGGGGAGAATAGCTTGACCAACAGATGGCACATAGTCATCAGAAATTATGCACTTTTCTACCAAGCCCAGCTGAACCCTTCGTCTTAGTGACTAAGCCTCCGCTGAAGACACATTCTAAATTCCGTAGAATCCTGATTTTGCCGGTAAATTCCAAGCAATTGATTGCAGCACTGCAGCCCACTTCAGTGCATATATGCTCTCCTTTCGCAGCGGTATCGTCATCGACTCCGTCCAAGACGATGGAATGACAGAAATGTGGATTGTTGAATGGCCGGTCAACTTATGTTCTGCTGGCAGTCATGTGGAATGGTAATCCATTTGGTTGGCAATGTTCGCCAAGTGACAAGTGTTGGCTTCTTTTCCAAATGCTTGAAATTCCATCCATCTCCCACACGGGATGGGATTTGGCTTTTATCTTGTTTCTGCATCGATAAAGCTGAAATATTTAAAAAACTAAAATATGCACCACAACTACGCAGTTGATCATTGAATTCCTTTGTGGAATTCAGGTGCTCATGGTGATGCAGCAATGTGTACAGTTTTCTGTTTCCACTTACCTCTTAATGTGATTTGATTTGTGGAATGTCATACTCTCCTTGTTTCCAAAAGGAAAGTTTTTTCACTGAAAATCAAAACAATGTTTATGAGTGATACTTTGCACTTCTACCGTTATCTGGATTATAATTAAACCATTTTCTTGGATATTCATTTGATTTTAAGTTGCAAAGTTTGTTGTGAATTGCAGTGTTCGTTCACTAATAGGAAAAAAATAGAAAATAAAATTTCTCAGTTGGACCCAGACTCTAAACCCTTTTGGAAATCACAAAAAAAAAACTCAGAAGTCAATTCCAGCTTTGAAACAGGGAAACCAATTATTACTAACTAAGTAATTACGAAAAACTCAAAAACTTGCTATGCAGTTTGACAGCGTGCATAATATTTATTTAACACTCATTAGTCCAATTGAAATTAAAGTTACTCAGGACTTCCAAAGCGTTCTCAGTCAAGAGAACGTTTTCAAAATTTCCGAGGAGACTGATTTGGAAGAAGTGAGAACTATTTTCTTCTTCTTTCTGGCGTTACGTCCCCACTGGGACAGAGCCTGCTTCTCAGCTTAGTGTTCTTATGACCACTTCCACAGTTATTAACTGAGAGCTTACTATGCCAATGACCATTTAAGTAAGGTACAGTGGGGGAATTGTATCAGTGGGGTAAGTGGATCATTCGTCAATATTAAGCATTAATACTTGAATATGTTGAATGTTTTCGCATCATTGCTTCCTTTTAGGTTATATTATTACGCCCACACTGATACTATTGCAAAACTAGTACTGCACGTACACTAACACAAGCAAACTTGTTAGCTTCAAAAATCAATTATTTTAAAAATTGTTTCCCATTAATCAAAAATCCACTGTATCTCTGTCTAAAGTCGAATATTATTAGTTTTTTGGACACGTTGTGAGCATTTCAGTTCTAATTGAATGAATCACAATGAAAAATATATGATTTTTATAAATAAATACAGATATATTCTACATGATACACTTACCCCTACTTTTTAATGGGGTGGGGTAAGTGGATCAAGTATTATTATTATATATTGGCAGACTGCTAACGATAATTTTGAAAAGTTTTAGTACCCGCAAATGTTGTTTTCCCTTAACTTTATTCATTCCCAGTTTAAATTTGTCAAATTGTCCAAAGAAAATTTGAATTAATCCACCTAAAAGTTTTTTTAACCTTTCTGGTATATGAAAATAATAATTTTAAAAATTACACGAAACTTTCCGTGGTTTATCTAAGCTGAGTTGTAGAAGAGCGAAATTTACAAATTTTCCAATTGAAAGCATATATTCGTACCTTATTTGACCATATAAATTGTTCTAGACAGATGATACAAATTTATTCATAAATAGAATAAAAGGATTTCAGTTTGTTATTCAAAAGTATATGTAACTAATATTTTTAAACTACGAGTGTTTTTATAAAACATCATTAGGAATAATCCTACAATACTTCTTTATAACTTATGTCTATAAATGGATGAATTTTCTTCAAATTATTCTAGCTACAATATATTTTTTGTTCGAATTAATGGGAATCAATGTATAAAATATGTATATACATATATCTTGATTAATAAAGATACTTTTTAATTTCAAAGTATTAAAATGTGACACAACTAGCACTCATTACAAGATCAATAGTAATATCATTCGTACTATACATAATTACACCACATTTGTTTTGAGAACAAAAGTTTGTTATTGGTGATCCACTTACCTCACCATGGTAGGCCAAGTGGATCATTTGGCGCAAATTTTCAAGTCCCTCGTACTCAATACATAACAATCAGAAAAATCGAAATAAATGACGATTTGAAGAATATTAGTCCCTCATTTGTTATCCACAGAAAAAAGTTTGAATTGCATTATTCACGTTAGCTATACATAACAATGAAGTTGACTTTTGATTTTTCTGTATCCACTTACCCCACGGTACCTTATGTGTATATCGTGTGGCAGGTACGATTATACTCTATGCCCTGGGAAGTCGAGAAAATTTCCAACCCGAAAAGATTCTCGACAAGTGGGATTCGTACCCACTACCCTAAGCTTGGTCTTGCTGAATAGCTGCGCGTTTACCGCTACGGCTATCTGGGCCCCTAGAGCTATCTATATAAATAATTACCCTTACAAAAAATGAAAATGCCTCTTTTGATAGGTGGCAAAGAGTCTTCATGTATTTTTGTTATCAAACAAATAAACCATATGAATGCAAAATTGATCGAAAACATTTTTTCTATAATATATTTAAGAAGTAGAGAATTGTGATGTTCTGCAAAAATATGTGTTTTAAGATACAATCTTCCCAGATAACCAGAAATCGCATAAAAGCTCTCGTTATAACTCGTTAATTCATACAAATTACATCAAACCCGCAAATCACGGTGGATAAAATCTTCAGATTGATGAGTTTCCTCGCATAAAACGCTTTTTTTCTGAGTTCATTTGTACTTTTTGTTTCGTCCCGAACACTAGTACAAAGTAAGTTGAATCAATCCGTAGTAGCTGTAAAAACAACATTTGTTATCATAAGTTAAGTCGCATAAGGTCACAGGTTAATTCGGTAGAAAATTTATACGGTCGCATTGTATGCTATTATTCATCACCTATATATGCACGTATATCGCCTCGACTTCTGTACGTACAAGGCCTTTTCGCGACATCTTAAAAGTGTAATTTTGCAGACAACCAAAATGTACGTATAACGATATGTTAATCTCAGTGAAAAGTCACGAATAAAAAGGTTTTAAACGAGTTTTTTCAAACAAGTTTTCAAAGACAATTTTTATAAAGACAATTTACACCGTCTTCAGCCAGAGGCTGCACAGACTGAAGTTTTTGCATATATACTTAAAAATTCATGATTTATTAACAAAATTTATAGATATTTCCATGTCTTCTATCAACTGGTTAGAAATATTAAAACACTTGTAATTTTGTTCCGGAAGCAGGTATTCGTGCCAAAACTATCCCTTACAAAGAGTAATTTATGAATACCCTCGTTATTTCAAAAGTCAGCTTGATGACCTGTTCTACAAAAACACAAGTTTTTCCATTGCAAACAACTTAAAAAAACACAAAAAAGTTGAAAATCTTGGAAAAAGCTAGGATGAAATATACGATGTTTAGGAGTCATTCACATACAGTCAACTCTTCTTAACTGTAGAATAATTGTGTCTTCTACAAAGCTGGTTCAAATTGCCAAATTTGACTGAAATACCACGTTTCCATCTGAGTTGAAGAGGTTGCAACGATGGTGCCTCCTGTGATTGTTGTTCAGTCGCTTCTAGATTGAGAATAATTTAAATATTTCAGTGCGCATCGTATCTTCGTGCTGTGCGTACACGAATCCTCTCTGCTCTTGGTAATTTTCTTAAAAACTACCTAAAGCAATAAAACAGTACTTTTCAGTGCTAAAATTAAAAACGGTACTTTTCAGTGCTACTAAAACAGAACTTTTCAGTACTTTTTTCTGCTATTGATCCCTTTACGATCCTTGTTTGGACCCGTGCCTTCGATTTTTCGTTGGACCCGTTGGCGAAAGCTAGCGGTGGTAATCCTTCTTGGACACCGTCTTGGGAAAAAACCTCTCGAAGGTCACGTCTTCTTTCGTTTATTAATTAAACATGGTATCAACAACAAACAAAAGGAAGGGTGAATCTCTGAATTCATTACTTCCTTCCAAAAAAGTGGGTTTTAAAACTGTCACTACACGTGGCAAGAATGGAAGAAAGGACGTTTCCCCGGAATGCGAACTTTCTTCCAAGGGTGAAATGAATAATAATGATAATTGTATCGAAATGAGCAATCAGTTCGATGCTCTAGACAAATTTTCCGAACACCAAATTGAAGCAGCCTCTAGCCCAGGCTCTTTGATTCAAGTGAGGAAGCAAAGAGTGCCGCCTATCGTGGTCAGTTGTTCCAAATTTGGGGGATTTAGGCAGGAGATCTTGAACTCCATTAGGGGAATCAAGGTTTTCTTCCAAATCGCAAAGAAAGGAGACTGTCGCGTTTTGCCGGAAACTCTTAAAGATTGCGAACTTCTTCTCAAACATCTTGAAGAGAAGAAGCACATTTTTTTTACTTATGACGCCAAAACTGAATGTTTGTTCAAAGTTGTCTTGAAAGGCCTCTCAAGTGACTATAAATCACCTGAAGAGATCAAAAATGGAATAAATGATTTACTTGGATTTTCCCCAGTCCAAGTAATCATTATGAAAAAAAACCCAATCTGGCATTGTTCGGAAAGGGCTTTCTCAAGAAATAATGATAAATATTTTAAATTGGAATGCTCGTTCCCTGAATGGTAAAGAGGACGAGCTGTTTAATTTTCTTACGGTTAATAACGTGCATATAACAGTTATTACCGAAACGCATTTAAAACCTGGATCTACACTCAAAAGAGATCCTAACTTTTTTGTTTATCGTAATGATCGACTTGATGGGGCATGTGGGGGAGTTGCAATCATCATTCATAGGCGTATAAAACATCAACTGTTTTCGTCATTTGAAACTAAAGTTTTTGAAACTTTAGGTGTGTTTGTTGAAACACAGCTTGGTAAATATACTTTCATAGCTGCCTATTTGCCTTTTCAACGCTCTGGACAGCAAGTTATCAAGGATATGCAACGGTTTTACTGTCAACAGTCAACTATACAAGTACTACTAGGTTGTCGAACTAACATTCCTTCCCTTCCCCGATGACCGTAAGGACGTGGCCGGTGCCGTTATTGACTTATAAAATTTGAGCTCTCGTTTGTGCACATTGAAGAATGATAAGCTAATCCCAAGCGCCATCCATTAAATCTCTGTGCAACTTCGATTGTTCTGGTCAATCACGGAGTAGCAACTACGAATTGTACGGTTATCTATGCTTATGCTTATGCATACCGAAAACATGTTCAATATTTATTGCGAATTGAAGATGGTCGAGTTCTGTGACTGACCGATTTGACGTTTATTCCAAAATTGAGCTATCGTGTACGCTGTTTATGCGCATGACTTCAAATACGGTTGGCTAGAGAAAGAACAATCTCGACTCAACCGTATTGATAGTCTTGCAGTTAGCGTTCACGATTGACAATTGCAATATCCTTGGTTCGAATCAAGCCTGCTGCTAGTTTTTCACCATGATATATTTATTGTTTCTGCCGAAATGGTGCCATGACGAATGCACAGAATATTCGAGATAAATGCGAATTTAGTCTGCTCAAATTTAGAGGCGTTATGTACTTAATTTAACTTCTGATATAGTATTTTCTTCTTCTACTTCTTTTTTTCTTCTTCTTCTTGACATTACGTCATCACTGAGACAAAGCCTGTTTCTCAGCTTAGTGTTCTTATGAGCACCTATACAGTTATCAACTGAGAACTTTATTTGCCAAAGTTGCTATTTTTGCATTCGTACGTCGTGTGGCCAGTACGATGATACGTTATGCCCAAGGAAGTCGAGGAAATTTTATTTACGAAAAGATTCCTGGACTGACCGAGAATCGAACCTAGATACCTCCAGCATGACGTTGATTTGTAGCCGTGGTTTCTTACCACTCGGCTAAGGAAGGCCCCTTCATATTAGATATTGTGAAGCATTCATGATGCAATTACATGATTTAGAATACTGGATCGTCCGGGATTCGTATTCAGACACCTTCAACAAAGGTTTGCTTTATAATCGCGGTTAATGTTCCTTTTCCATATCCGCATCAATTAGTAGCTGAAATGACCAGAGCGAAGAAATTGAACTCACTACAATCAGCCATCAGCACTTCACCATCTTAAGATCCAGCACAACCTGACATCTACCGTCAACAATAGAATGCGAAGAGTATGCATAGAAAAAGTGTTAATTATTTAACAGATGAAGGAACATCCGTTTATGGACATGGAAATTGTTTTAAGTTTCTTCGCATGCCATTCCAAAGTTTCGACAAGGGTCTAACTCGTGTTTTTTAGGTCTTCTTCAGATGCGAGAACGCATCGTTGGGTGTAAGGCATTATCGCGAATACCATCATTTTTTTTCGATATTGTGACGAAATGCACACCATCAGGGCGAGCGAAGCGAAGTGCCGACTACTTGATGATAGGGAAGAGTGGTCAAACAGAAGACAACTTTTTTTTTTAATTTCTTTATTAGTATCATTCCAAACATTACATTTATTTCTTATATCTTGGTGTTATGTGTTATTAGACAACACTATCATCCTAATTCGGTACAACAAATTTAAGATTTTATTAATATTTTGTTAACAACATATTACATTTTATTTGTCGTAGCAGTTCAGATTTTTTACAGGTGAGTTGATTTCACCTGCTTATAAGAGAAAATAACACGTTTTCAATTTTCTTAACCTAGCTTAACCTAAATATATAACGCATTAATCGTGGCAATAGAAGATTTTAACGATTTAAGCTTGAAATTATTGACATTAGTTCCAATGTTTCAACATTGGATATTCTATGTAACTCATTGGTATTATACCATGGAGGAAGTTTCAGAATCATTTTCAAAATTTTATTTTGAATTCTCTGCAGAGCTTTCTTCCTGGTATTACAACAGCTAGTCCATATTGGTACAGCATACAACATGGCTGGCCTAAAAAAATGTTTGAATATCAAGAGCTTGTTCTTAAGACACAATTTTCATGTTCTATTAATAAGGGGATATAAACATTTTAAATATTTATTACATTTGGCTTGAATGCCCTCAATGTGATTTTTGAAAGTTAAATTCTTATCTAGCATGAGCCCTAGATACTTAACTTCATCTGACCAATTCATTGAAGCCCCTCTCATCGTGACAACATGTCTACTTGAAGGTTTCAAATAAAGAGCTTTTGGTTTATGTGTAAATATTATTAGTTGAGTTTTGGAAGCATTGGGAGAAATTTTCCATTTCTGCAAGTATGAAGAAAAATATCCAAACTTTTTTGCAATCGACTGCAGATGACCGATTATGAAATGATCAAAGTGAAGTTGAATCCAAATTATTTCCCATGTTCCCTATATCGGCTGTAGTCTTTTTATCGTATTTAATCAAAATAAATGTGTTAAAAGACAAATAAAAAAATAGCCAAGGAATTCAGCAAACCAACTGTAAGTGGAAGTATAAAAGGGACGGGAGCACAGGGCAGGAGAGACACAATTTATAGTATAGTAGCCTTAATTAGTGGTGATATTGTGGCAGATAAGGGCAAAGTTTTCTATTTATTTGCGCGTGTGAGGTGCTGTGCTGGATGCTTCCTGGCTGAACTGGACTCGAAAACTATTCCAACTGATGGCGGTTGCGGACGGTCAATGGACGGTGGTTTTCTTCTAGTCATTAAAATTAAAATAGCAAAAAAATGAAGCTCAATGGCCGTACACGGGAAAGGTGGACTAAAGAGAACAATTAAATGCTTCCATGTTGTATGCTAAGAATATGTGATACAAATCTTTTTCATATTGATATGAAACGAAACGATACACTTAATTCATTGCACTTGTAATAACGTTTAATGAACATTAATAGGTAGCTCGACAGATATGAAAAGTGAAATAGATTTATTCCGGAATAAAATAAAATTGTTAAATTTTGCCGAATAATTTTTTAATATTATTCGTCTTGATTTTTTTCTTTGATTTTAATTTTAATTTAGATGAATCAAATCAGAAACAAACATTGTAAGCTTTAGAAGTTTTTTTTTAAGTAAGTATTTTTTCGTGAAATCCCTCGATATATCTCTTTTTGGAACCGCTTTTCAAACTTCAACAAAATCTTGAGAACCCCTGGACATTTTTCGAAGGTCCTTGAAAATCTTGGAAAAGCGCTTAAGAGTTCCTGAGAACTTTTATTTATTTATTTACATCTATGAAACTCTTGGAAAGTTTAGGTTAAATTTAGCTCAAAATTTATAGTTTTGATTTGTTCAACAAAACACGAATAAAAAATTCACTATGAAACTTTTTCCATTCCACTCTTAAGATGAAGATGTATCGAAGCCAAACCTTGAATTTTTCAGAACACGAATCTAGAAAAATCGACAACCATCCGCAATTAAAATTTGATCGATTGGTCACCACCAGCGAAGCGAGTGACCAGTGAGTTAAATTTTCAGCACAAACGGTTGTCTGATTCTCTAGATTTGTGCTCTTCAAAATTCGACATTTGGCTTCAATGCATTTCACCTTAAATGAGAGCAAACAGTCTAAGCTCGCAAAAAAAAATGTCAGAAAGGTAACTTGATATTCTGCAAAATACCTACTTACTATTTCATTTGCTACTGAAAAATTATCAGAGAAATATTCCGACGAAACGAAATGAAATTGTAAAACATAAATGTCGTATTATAATATTGCTGTTTGCGTTTGACGTGCAAATGTTGCTCGAATGCGTTCCAAATGCGGTAACACAAACTTATCAAAAGATACTTAGCAACCATGATCCATATCACGGCCAACCTAGCAAAGAAAAATGAACTTTGACTTCGCCTTCCTTGTTGAAAATCTTACCGCATTTGGTGTTCCCGCATTTGATATTTGCATTTCAAACGCACACAGCAATACTTCGTGAAATTCCGCGAAAAATCATTTCGATCGCTATTTGACGAAAACGTTCGTAATACCGCATACCTTTATTGCAAGCATTAGGCGCGTGAATAGAGCCTTCGGTTGGTGCACGTAAGGTGCCAGGGAATTTCTCATTCTGTCATCCGTTGTAATGGCAGTATGCAGAATGACCCGAGGAGGAAAGAATAACTCGGCAATAACTTATGCATACCATATTTTGGTATCATACCCCAATTAGGTATTGTACAGTTATCAATACCTCATTTTGGTATTATAATGGTATTTGAAAAAATAATTACAACAATTAAAAATACTTCATTTTGGTATTCGATAGGTATTGAGGACTGCTGGAGGTATTGAACTATTATTGAAAAATTTCACTTTTATATGAAAATCCATCAAGTATTATTTAGGTATTGCAATACCTGATCTAATTATCAGCTAGGTATTTGTAGAATATGCAGAAGGTATTATTTGAGGTATTTTACCTCTTATGCAGGGCTCATTCATACCTCATTCAGGTTGTAAGTATTGGAAATTATCTGGTATGGAATACCTGAATTTGGTATTCAGTAGTTATTTTCTTCTGCTCGGGGAGACAAAGGTAGTTATGGCGGAGATGCAAATGGGAGGAAAACTTCTGAATTGTAATTTGAATTTAATTTGTGCGTTGATGAAGTAGAGTAAAATTCAACATTTAGCTGTTTATGGAGGTGGTATCTAAATAAGTGATTTAAATAGTCCTGTTTGTCATCCTCGTTTAACGATAGATGTACCTAATTATTAAGGTGTTGCATTTTGTTCCTTGTCGAATTTGGGCCTATTGTCGCCATTATCACTATTATGTTTTACATGAAAATGGAAATTTCCGCGACTACGGATACTTTTATTTGATAAAACTCTAAGGTTTTGTCTTACATTTTAGTCTATTTTCATAAATCAAAAGGTTTCAAAATATTCCTTTGGTATTATTTTGATGTTTTTTTTTTCTGATGGCAATCAAAGCAGAAATGCAGTATTCTGACAATACCATTGACTGATCACTGTCGATTCAACTGTAGCCTACACTTATTTTATGAAAATTCAACTCTATTTCACGCTGTAAATAAGGATCGAGCAATAAAATGGGAATTAGTTTCATAAAGGAAGCCTCCTTATATGAATGTACAACTCATGCTGTAAAAATGAACCGTAATACATATTCATCTCATTTTCAAAGACACAATTCTTGCCTTCTTGCTGGAAACGAACAGCCATTCGAGCCAGGAGCAATATTTTCCGAGAAATCCTCACCGCTGTTCAAATAATAAAACCTGCCACAGCCCACCGCCATAAGCATAAGGAAATCACACTTTTGCACTATCTTGCTGTTATTTTAATAGAATTACTTTTACGGTGGTAAAGCTTTACCACCATGTGAAACGAGTCTTTCTCAAAGGTTATTTCCAGGGTTGGCTGGGCAGCGGCCAGGGAGGTTTTGTCGTCGTTGAATGCAGCAGGTGTAACTTTTTACCGGGAATTTTCCAGCTTATTGCCTCTGGTAAAACCATGGATGGCTCTCCGTAGTCGTGTGTCGGTGCGCTAAGTGTGGGAGAGAATTAAATGAAAATGTTATGCGAGGGTCACGGAGTGGCAGATAATAAGTTTTTAAGAATGCATTAAAATAATCTGAATAATTAACATAATCGAGGAAGTGCTTGGCTGGGTGACTGATCTTGTGGTTGCCAACAAAAGTTATGGATGAGCAAATTTCGATTATAGATGCTTTGTTTGCCATGTAGATATGCTGTCCACGTAAATTGGTGAAATCTCCGTAGACATTTTTTACACTCCTAAAACTGTCAGTACACGTATCCAATATATAATTGAAATCTTGCAAGAGACCAAACATCTGTAAACTTTACAACAAAACTGAACGCTTGTTCAAGGTTGTCTTGAAAGTTGTTTCAAGTGGCTATGAATCAACTGAAAGATCAAAAATGGAATAAATGACTCATTATTTTGGGTTTTGTGCAACGTAAGAACTATATCACAATCACACGACGCGACGCGAGACAGGACACAACACTTATGGTTCTTACAAACGTTAAAAGGACATATAAATTACCTTTTTTAACGACCGGTTTCGGGCTTGATGCTGCCCATCATCAGGACGATGTCCAACTGATTGTATAGAAGGAAAACGCACATATACAGCTTCATACTTGGCTAAGTACACGTCGAATGTAGGGGAGTAAAATCATTTGATTTTTCGTCTGGTCAGGTAAAATAGGGGTGATGTTATTGGGGCTTCATCTTCGTTCATCAATGGTTGCTCAGCAGTAGCGATGTACATCGATTCCCAAGCATTCAAATGCGAAGTCTTCCTCACAGGTTTCAAGAGCTTCGCATTATCCCAGTCAACGGAATGATTGAGTTCCACTGTATGTACTGCAACGCTTGACTCATTTGTTCTGCCGTTTTCAGTGGCATTCTTATGTTCTCTCAAACGTGTTTTGAATTTTCGGCGAGTTTGGCCGATGTATACCGCAGGACAGCTTTTGCACGGAATTTGGTAAATCCCCGACAAATCTTCCTTCGGTACTTTGTCCTTCAAGCAACAAAGGCGGTCTTTAAGAGTGTTGGTACTCTTGTACACTGTCTGGAAGCCATGTTGCTTAAGGTGTTTGTGAATAAAATCCTACGCAAGCATGAGAGGAAGAAACATAGGCGAGCCGCGACTACTTTTGAAGCAGAGAGAGAGGATATCCGAAGGATTAGTTTACCCTTCTACCCGAAGGTGATCAATGGGATTAAGAACACCCTTAAGCAACATGGCTTCCAGACAGTGTACAAGAGTACCAACACTCTCAGTGCGCATCGTACCTTCGTGCTGTGCGTACACGAACTCTCTCTGCTCTTGGAAGTTTTCTTAAAAACTACCTAAAGCAATAAAACAGTACTTTTCAGTGCTACAAAAACAGTACTTTTCAGTGCTAAAATTCAAAACAGTACTTTTCAGTGCTACTAAAACAGTACTTTTCAGTACTATTTTTTCTACTATTGATCCCTTTACGATCCTTGTTTGGACCCGTGCCTTCGATTTTTCGTTGGACCCGTTGGCGAAAGCTAGCGGTGGTAATCCTTCTTGGACACCGTCTTGGGAAAAAACCTTTCGAAGGTCACGTCTTCTTTCGTTTATTAATTAAACATGGTATCAACAACTAACAAAAGGAAGGGTGAATCTCTAAATTCACTACTTCCTTCCAAAAAAGTGCGATTTGAAACTGTCACTACACGTGGCAAGAATGGAAGAAAGGACGTTTCCCCGGAATGCGAACTTTCTTCCAAGGGTGAAATGAATAATTGTATCGAAATGAGCAATCAGTTCGATGCTCTAGACAAATTTTCCGAACACCAAATCGAAGCAGCCTCTAGCCCAGGCTCTTTGATTCAAGTGAGGAAGCAAAGGTTCCTTCCAAATCGCAAAGAAAGGAGACTGTCGCGTTTTGCCGGAAACTCTTAAAGATCGTGAGCTTCTTCTCAAACATCTTGAAGAGAAGAAGCACAAATTTTTTACTTATGACGACAAAACTGAACGTTTGTTCAAGGTTGTCTTGAAAGGTCTCTCAAGTGACTATAAATCACCTGAAGAGATCAAAAATGGAATAAATGATATACTTGGATTTTCCCCAGTCCAAGTAATCATTATGAAAAAGAGAACCCAATCTGGCATTGTTCGGAAAGGGCTTTCTCAAGAATTTTATTTAGTTCACTTTAACAAAAAAGAACTAAATAACATTAAAGCTTTAGAAAAAGCAAAACTTTTGTTTGATGTCCGTGTGACATGGGAACATTTCCAGAAACCTGGAGGAAATTACCAGAACCCCACTCAGTGCCGTCGGTGCCAAAAGTGGGGTCATGGTACAAAAAATTGTCGCATGGATGCTAAATGCATGATTTGCGGAGGTTCTTCTCACGCCAAAGACGTCTGTCCAGTGAAGGAAGATACCACCAAATTCATATGTTGTAATTGCGGGGCTAACCATAAGTCCAATTTTTGGAATTGTCCTTCACGCAAAAAGGTCATTGAGGCTCGTGCCAGGCAGATGAAAGATAATATCCGTTGCGATAACGGTCGTTTCCGGAATTTGCCTGGTAGAGTATCGAACAATGCTCATTTTTCAGTTAACGATCGCTTGATCATGAATCATACCCATCAGGAAGATCATAATCATGCTCATTCACAAACTAATTTTAATCCGTCGAGTAGCCGTTCGAATCTTTCTATTTCGAATGTATCTACCCACGGTAAATCCTTTGCCGATATCGTAGCAGGAAATTCGAACTCCTCCCCTGTTCGATCCATGGGTACCCATTCTACTTGTTTCAAATCAAATGGAAAAAACCCTACCGCCACAGGTAACTCCGCTTCTTCGTCTACCGGAAATTCCAATGGGAAATCACATGACATGTCTGCCTCTGATTTTAATTTTCTAACTGAACAATTGAATCTAATGATTGATGCAATGTTTAAAGCCACCACTATGACTGAAGCAGTCCAAGTAGGTGTAAAATTTACAAATCAAATTGTTATTGGATTACGTTTTTCTAATGGATCCAAATAATAATTTAAATATATTAAATTGGAATGCTCGTTCTCTGAATGGTAAAGAGGACGAGCTGTTTAACTTTCTTACGGTTAATAACGTGCATATAGCAGTTATTACCGAAACGTATTTAAAACCTGGATCTAAACTCAAAAGAGATCCTAACTTTTTTGTTTATCGCAATGATCGACTTGATGGGGCATGTGGGGGAGTTGCAATCATCATTCATAGGCGTATAAAACATCAACTGTTTTCATCATTTGAAACTAAAGTTTTTGAAACTTTAGGTGTTCTGTTGAAACACAGCTTGGTAAATATACTTTCATAGCTGCCTATTTGCCTTTTCAATGCTCTGGGCAGCAAGTTAATTTGCTCCAAACTGACTTGCGTAAATTGACTCGCAATAAGTCAAAATTTTTTGTCATTGGTGACTTTAATGCCAAACATCGGTCATGGAATAATTCTCAAAGTAATTCCAACGGCAGAATTTTATTTGATGAGTGCTCTTCAGGATATTTCTCAATTCAATACCCTGATAGCCCCACATGTTTTTCCTCTTCTAGAAATCCATCTACGATTGATTTGGTCTTAACCGACTCTAGTCATCTTTGTAGCCAATTAGTTACTCTTGATATTGACAATGCTCTTGAAACTTTAACAAATTCCATTGTTGAAGCCCGGAGCATTGCAATTCCAAAATGTGAAGTAAAATTTGAATCCGTGATTATAGACGATGATCTTAAACTCTTGATCCGTCTTAAAAACGTGAGGAGAAGGCAATTTCAACGCACTCGCGATCCTGTTATGAAAATTATATGGCAGGATTTGCAGAAAGAAATCAAGAAACGTTTTGCTCAATTAAGAAACAAAAATTTTGAAAATAAAATTTCTCAATTGGACTGGCTCTAAGCCCTTTTGGAAATTATCGAAAATCTTGAAAAAACCTCAGAAGCCAATACCGGCATTGAAAGAGGAAAACAAATTATTACTAACTAATTGCGAAAAAGCTCAAAAACTTGCTATGCAGTTTGAAAGTGCGCACAATTTTAATTTAGGACTTACTAGTCCAATTGAAAATCAAGTTACTCAGGAGTTCGAAAATATTCTCAATCAAGAGAACGTTTTCGAAAATGCCTGGGAGACTGATTTGGAAGAAGTGAGAACTATTATAAAAAAATTCAAAAATATGAAAGCTCCTGGCGATGATGGAATTTTCTACATCCTCATCAAGAAACTTCCAGAAAGTAGCTTATCATTTTTAGTTGATATATTTAACAAATGTTTTCAATTAGCATATTTTCCTGACAAATGGAAAAATGCTAAGGTTGTTCCAATTTTAAAACCAGACAAAAATCCTGCAGAAGCTTCTAGCTATCGTCCAATCAGTTTGCTTTCCTCCATCAGTAAACTTTTTGAAAAGGTTATTTTGAACAGAATGATGGCCCACATCAACGAAAATTCAATTTTTGCCAATGAACAGTTCGGATTCCGCCATGGACATTCGACCACTCATCAACTTTTACGTGTAACAAATTTGATCCGTTCCAACAAATCTGAAGGCTATTCTACTGGTCTTGCTCTTCTAGACATAGAAAAAGCATTCGACAGTGTTTGGCATGAAGGTTTGATTGTAAAATTAAAAAACTTTAATTTCCCAACATACATTGTTAGAATAATTCAAAGTTATCTGTCAAATCGTACACTTCAGGTTAATTATCAGAACTCCAGATCTGAAAGACTTCCTGTAAGAGCTGGTGTTCCTCAAGGCAGCATTTTGGGACCAATATTATACAATATTTTCACATCTGACTTACCTGAGCTACCTCAGGGATGTCAAAAATCTTTGTTTGCGGATGACACAGGCCTCTCCGCCAAAGGACGAAGCCTGCGTGTTATCTGTAGTCGATTGCAAAAAAGTTTGGATATTTTTTCTTCATACTTGCAAAAATGGAAGATTTCTCCTAATGCTTCCAAAACTCAACTAATAATATTCCCACATAAACCAAAAGCTCTTTATTTGAAACCTTCAAGTAGACATGTTGTCACGATGAGAGGGGTTCCAATAAATTGGTCAGATGAAGTTAAGTATCTAGGGCTCATGCTAGATAAGAATTTAACTTTCAAAAATCACATTGAGGGCATTCAAGCCAAATGTAATAAATATGTAAAATGTCTCTATCCCCTTATTAATAGAAAATCAAAACTTTGTCTTAAGAACAAGCTGTTGATATTCAAACAAATTTTCAGGCCAGCCATGTTGTATGCTGTACCAATATGGACTAGCTGTTGTAATACCAGAAAGAAAGCTCTGCAGAGAATTCAAAATAAAATTTTGAAAATGATTCTGAGGCTTCCTTCCTGGTATAGTACCAATGAGTTACATAGAATATCCAATGTAGAAACATTGGAACAAATGTCAAATACAATCATTAATAATTTCAGGCAAAAATCGTTACAATCTTCTATTGCCACGATTAATGCGTTATATGTTTAGGTTATGTTAGGTTAAGTATATTAAAAACGTTTTTTTTTCTCTTATAAGCAGGTGAAATCAACTCACCTGTTAAAAAACTGAACTGCTACGGCAAATGAAATGTAATATGTTGTTAACAAAATGTTAATTAAATCTTAAATTTGTTTTACCAAATTAGGATGATAGTGTTGTCAAATAACACAGAACACCTAGATATAAGAAATGAATGTAATGTTTGGAATGATACTAATAAAGAATTTAAAAAAAAAAAAAAAAAAAAAAAAAAAAAAAAAAAAAAAAAAAAAAAAAAAAAAAAAAAAAAAAAAAAAAAAAAAGTACCAACACTCTTAAAGACCGCCTATGTTGCTTGAAGGACAAAGTACCGAAGGAAGATTTCTCGGGGATTTACCAAATTCCGTGCAAAAGCTGTCCTGCGGTATACATCGGCCAAACTCGCCGAAAATTCAAAACACGTTTGAGAGAACATAAGAATGCCACTGAAAACGGCAGAACAAATGAGTCAAGCGTTGCAGTACATACAGTGGAACTCAATCATTCCGTTGACTGGGATAATGCGAAGCTCTTGAAACCTGTGAGGAAGACTTCGCATTTGAATGCTTGGGAATCGATGTACATCGCTACTGCTGAGCAACCATTGATGAACGAAGATGAAGCCCCAATAACATCACCCCTATTTTACCTGACCAGACGAAAAATCAAATGATTTTACTCCCCTACATTCGACGTGTACTTAGCCAAGTATGAAGCTGTATATGTGCGTTTTCCTTCTATACAATCAGTTGGACATCGTCCTGATGATGGGCAGCATCAAGCCCGAAGCCGGTCGTTAAAAAAGGTAATTTATATGTCCTTTTAACGTTTGTAAGAACCATAAGTGTTGTGTCCTGTCTCGCGTCGCGTCGTGTGATTGGAATAAATGATTTACTTGAATTTTCCCCAGTCTAATAATCATGATTTTTTTTCTATCTTTATTAACGAGATTTTTAACCCTGGGCTAGTTCATCTCTGGACCAACGGCTTTACTTCCCTTCCGAAGGAAGTCGTCACTGAAATTTTTAGTGACTATCTCGGGGATGGGATTCGATCCCAGGCGTGAGAGGCGTGTGTTCTAACCCCTACACCAGATCCGTCCCCTGCAAAAAATAATCATGATGAAAAAGAGAACCCAGTTTGATATTTGTCAGATAAGTCTAACTCAAGAATATTGTTCAGTTCACTTTAACAAAAGTGATCTAAATAATGTTGAAGTTTTTGAAAAATTAAAAGTATTGTTCGATGTTTGGGTTACATGGAAAAATTTCCAGAAGCCTGGAGGTGATTTCCTCTACCCAAATCGTTGCTGCTGTTGCCAACAATGCATTGTCCTAACAAGGTGAAAATTCATTCTACTACAGTCAACTCTCCATAACTCGATATTGAAGGAACCATTGAGTTAGGGAAGTATCGAGTTACAGAACACAAAACCAGTGCAACTGCGATCGAAGGAACCATCGGTAGGAACTAACTCGATATCGAGATATAGAGATATCGAGATATCGAGTAAGGGAGAGACGACTGTACTTAAAATCAAGATGGCGTCAAAATCCAAGATGGCCGTCAGATTTTTTAACTCAAACTAAAACTCCCATTCTTCATCTGACTCTAATGATACAGCAACGATTGAAAATTTGTTTCTTTGTTGTACAAAAAATGATGTTTGCATTGAGTGCACTCGCCATATACAGTCAGTGACATAAGTTGGTAACCAAATGCTGTTTTTCCATACAAAATGCGTAAGTTTAGGGTGCAATATCTCAGCTTCCTAGGGGCCCAGATAGCCGTAGCGGTAAACGCGCAGCTATTCAGCAAGACCAAGCTGAGGGTCGTGGGTTCGAATCCCACCGGTCGAGGATCTTTTCGGGTTGGAAATTTTCTCGACTTCCCAGGGCATAGAGTATCTTCGTACCTGCCACACGATATACACATGCAAAAATGGTCAATTGGCATAGAAAGCTCTCAGTTAATAACTGTGGAAGTGCTCATAAGAACACTAAGCTGAGAAGCAGGCTCTGTCCCAGTTGGGACGTAACGCCAAAAAGAAGAAGAAGATCTCAGCTTCTGGACGTCTGAATTGGCTGAAATTTGGATGACGAACTACAAATGACTTGAAATTTTGCCTGTAAGGAAATTATTACATTGCAGTCATTTTATAAAGAGTTTCAGAGGGTTATTTCAAAACAAAAGTTAGTAACCGAAAGGCTTTGTAGATTAATTCTAAAACGGTTAGTTGTGGGTTGTTGGTCTCTTCCACAAAGTTGTTCAATTTCAGAAGTCACACAAATTTTCAGAACACACCAACTTTCCACGACTTACCGTTTTCGAATTAAATTAAAAAGTCTCTCGGTTAGTTACTTTTGTTTTTGAACAACCCTCTCAAACTCTATGCAAAATGACTTCAATGTAATAATTCCCTTACATTCAAAATTTCAAGTTGTTTGTAGTTCGTCATCCAAATTTCAGCCAATTCGGACTAATAGAAGCTGAGATACACAACCCTAAATTTGGGCATTTTGTAAGGAAAAACAGCATTTGGTTACTAACTTATGTCACTGACTGTACATCAAAATCGTAGAACATGATTTACAATATGGTTCATTTCATAGGGTAAATACCATTGCTCACCTGATGGTGATCTCAGAATTCAAAACGAGCGGTGCGCTAATAGTGAAAAACGATTTTTCTTACAAAGTTCAGAATGGCATTTTTATTTTAAATTTTGTTTAACTTCAAATGAATGCTATATTCTTTCTCTATACGATGTCACTAAGTTTGCTATGTGTTCCAAGAGAAATGTGAGACATATCACGTGAAGAAATACCCAAGATTTATCAAAAAATGGGCTTTTTCGCAAACTATTAAGCTTGCTTGCGTACGAGGGGTTCTCCAATTTGAGAAAACCGAAAGGACCATCCTTAAGTTTTATAAAAAACTAGCGATCAGTGACATAGAATTGGAATTCTAACGATGGGTGCCGATGGCAGCCTGGTTCCAGCGAGAATTGCTCCCATGTTGTATGCTGTACTATGGTCTAGCTGTTGTAATACCAGGAAGGAAGCTATGCAGAGGATTCAAAATAAAATTTTGAAAATGATACTGAAGCTTTCTCCCGAATCTATGACATTTGGTCGAAAGACATTTGGCCAAATGACATTTAGTCGAACGACGTTTGGTCGAAAATACATTTGGTCGAAAGGACATTTCGTCGAATGGAAATTTAGTCCAAAAGGTTTAGTTGCAACATAAAGCATATTATATTTGGTCGAACTGACATTTCATGGAAAGTCTCGTATCTAAATAGAATGGAAACAAAGTTTTACTTTTAGTCTGACTACCGTCGAGAGTAGCATTTTGTCGCTTATACAAAAATGATTGAATAATTGAAAAAAAAATATCAGCCATTTTACCAACAATCTAGGCTTTAGGACATTTCGTCGAATGACATTTGGTCGAATGACGTTTGGTCGAATGACATTTGATCGAAAGTACATTTGGTCGAAAGGACATATGATCGAATGGACACTTGGTCGAATTGCTTTTGAACATTAATTTTGGTCGAATGACGTTTAGTTGAACGGAAATTTGGTTGAAAGCTTATTTTCAAATGGATTCAAAGATTATTTGGTAAAATTGATTATTGTGTTCTTAGTTTTGCAAAGTTGATAAGATAACGTGTTCTTTGGAGTAATATGAATCATTAACTGTTGTTGAATAAAAAAGGGACATTTTATGTAGTCTTATTTTTAAATTCCATACATCTTTTGATTTGTAATTTAAAGTTTTTGCCAAAATCTAGGATTTCGATGATTATTTAAATTAACTTTTTAGAAGTAGTTTTTTTTTTGTACATTGACTGAAATATTTAGCTCTAGTGAATTTATTATTCTTTGAAAATAACATCATTCATTGAAAAACTGCTCCACAAGTTATTTTATTACTCAATGATGTGAACATTAAGTTTTTATTATTTATTATTCTTTGGAAATGTCATCGTTCTTCGTAATGAACTGCTGATCTTCATCTGATGGAAGCATTCGGAGAGTGTGGTCGGGATCTTTCTTTGATTTTTGGGTTTTACAGCTTACGAACGTGGGTAAAAAATCTTACCCATGCGGAAATCGGAATTTAAAAAGCAGGAAAAATTTGCTTTGAGGAAAACCTTTATGCCGAAGTGAATGTTAGGTGTCGGTAAATCTACTCATGGCCAATTGGCTTATTATGACTTCCAGTTAAATTACATTCATCAAGCAAATATATGGCTTTGCTGACAGTATTGATGACCTCGAGTGAATAACAGAGTTTGCCGTAGAAGCTTAGAATTGTGAAAAGTGAAAATTATGCTAATTTAATGTATCGGGAAAGGGAAGACGAGTTGACTGAGGCGAGAAAAGTTGCTTCCTTTTAAGATCAGCTTTTCTCGTATCGCAGAACATCAGAACATGCGTCCATCAAATTGAATAACAAAACTTTAGTAGTCGTGCATACATTGTTGATAAAATGGCTGAGTATCTTTCAATTACTCAATCACTCTTGTATTAGCGACAAAATGGTACTCTGGGCGATAGTCAGATTAAACGTAAAACTTTGTTATCATACTATTTAGATTCGACCACTATCCTTTCCACGAAATGTCGGTTCGACCAAATATCATATGCTTTCTGTTGCAAATAAACATTTTCGACCAAATGTCCATTCGACGAAATGTCTGTTCGACCAAATGTACTTTCGATCAAACGTCATTCGACCAAATGTTACATAGAATATCCAATGTTGAAACATAGGAACAAATCTCAAATAAAATAATTAATAATTCCAGGCGAAATTCATTACAATCTACTATTACTACGGTTAATGCGCTATCTGTTTAGGTTAAGTTAGATTAAGTAAATTGAAAGCATTGTTTTTCTCTTATAAGCAGGTGAAATTAACTCACCTGTAAAAAATCTGAGCTGCTACGACAAATGAAATGTAATACGTTGTTAACACAATGTTAATAAAATCTTAAACTTGTTTTACCAAATTAAAATGAAAGTGTCGTCTAACAAAAACATCTTGATATAAGAAATGAATGTAATGTTTGGAATGATCCTAATAAAAAATTAAAAAAGTGCGTTTTGGCAATTGGTGGGAGACGCATGCCGGTGGCGTTTTCTAGCAGGTGCTTCTTACATGAGGCGAGTTCTGCGGTTTCACTGGGTCTCTCTGGGATGGCGGCTGCTTTCGTGTAGAGGGTTACGATCAGGGCTGTTAGGTATCATGACCGACTTGCGACACTGACGAAACGAGTCTTCTCACAGTCACTAGAAGAATTTTTATTTCATGTTCTTTCTTCGTCCTGTCGTAATGACGGAGCTCTCAAGAAATAACTCGATATTGAAGGAACCATTGAGTTAGGGAAGTATCGAGTTACAGAACACAAAACCAGTGCAACTGCGATCGAAGGAACCATCGGTAGGAACTAACTCGATATCGAGATATAGAGATATCGAGATATCGAGTAAGGGAGAGACGACTGTACTTAAAATCAAGATGGCGTCAAAATCCAAGATGGCCGTCAGATTTTTTAACTCAAACTAAAACTCCCATTCTTCATCTGACTCTAATGATACAGCAACGATTGAAAATTTGTTTCTTTGTTGTACAAAAAATGATGTTTGCATTGAGTGCACTCGCCATATACAGTCAGTGACATAAGTTGGTAACCAAATGCTGTTTTTCCATACAAAATGCGTAAGTTTAGGGTGCAATATCTCAGCTTCCTAGGGGCCCAGATAGCCGTAGCGGTAAACGCGCAGCTATTCAGCAAGACCAAGCTGAGGGTCGTGGGTTCGAATCCCACCGGTCGAGGATCTTTTCGGGTTGGAAATTTTCTCGACTTCCCAGGGCATAGAGTATCTTCGTACCTGCCACACGATATACACATGCAAAAATGGTCAATTGGCATAGAAAGCTCTCAGTTAATAACTGTGGAAGTGCTCATAAGAACACTAAGCTGAGAAGCAGGCTCTGTCCCAGTTGGGACGTAACGCCAAAAAGAAGAAGAAGATCTCAGCTTCTGGACGTCTGAATTGGCTGAAATTTGGATGACGAACTACAAATGACTTGAAATTTTGCCTGTAAGGAAATTATTACATTGCAGTCATTTTATAAAGAGTTTCAGAGGGTTATTTCAAAACAAAAGTTAGTAACCGAAAGGCTTTGTAGATTAATTCTAAAACGGTTAGTTGTGGGTTGTTGGTCTCTTCCACAAAGTTGTTCAATTTCAGAAGTCACACAAATTTTCAGAACACACCAACTTTCCACGACTTACCGTTTTCGAATTAAATTAAAAAGTCTCTCGGTTAGTTACTTTTGTTTTTGAACAACCCTCTCAAACTCTATGCAAAATGACTTCAATGTAATAATTCCCTTACATTCAAAATTTCAAGTTGTTTGTAGTTCGTCATCCAAATTTCAGCCAATTCGGACTAATAGAAGCTGAGATACACAACCCTAAATTTGGGCATTTTGTAAGGAAAAACAGCATTTGGTTACTAACTTATGTCACTGACTGTACATCAAAATCGTAGAACATGATTTACAATATGGTTCATTTCATAGGGTAAATACCATTGCTCACCTGATGGTGATCTCAGAATTCAAAACGAGCGGTGCGCTAATAGTGAAAAACGATTTTTCTTACAAAGTTCAGAATGGCATTTTTATTTTAAATTTTGTTTAACTTCAAATGAATGCTATATTCTTTCTCTATACGATGTCACTAAGTTTGCTATGTGTTCCAAGAGAAATGTGAGACATATCACGTGAAGAAATACCCAAGATTTATCAAAAAATGGGCTTTTTCGCAAACTATTAAGCTTGCTTGCGTACGAGGGGTTCTCCAATTTGAGAAAACCGAAAGGACCATCCTTAAGTTTTATAAAAAACTAGCGATCAGTGACATAGAATTGGAATTCTAACGATGGGTGCCGATGGCAGCCTGGTTCCAGCGAGAATTGCTCCCATGTTGTATGCTGTACTATGGTCTAGCTGTTGTAATACCAGGAAGGAAGCTATGCAGAGGATTCAAAATAAAATTTTGAAAATGATACTGAAGCTTTCTCCCGAATCTATGACATTTGGTCGAAAGACATTTGGCCAAATGACATTTAGTCGAACGACGTTTGGTCGAAAATACATTTGGTCGAAAGGACATTTCGTCGAATGGAAATTTAGTCCAAAAGGTTTAGTTGCAACATAAAGCATATTATATTTGGTCGAACTGACATTTCATGGAAAGTCTCGTATCTAAATAGAATGGAAACAAAGTTTTACTTTTAGTCTGACTACCGTCGAGAGTAGCATTTTGTCGCTTATACAAAAATGATTGAATAATTGAAAAAAAAATATCAGCCATTTTACCAACAATCTAGGCTTTAGGACATTTCGTCGAATGACATTTGGTCGAATGACGTTTGGTCGAATGACATTTGATCGAAAGTACATTTGGTCGAAAGGACATATGATCGAATGGACACTTGGTCGAATTGCTTTTGAACATTAATTTTGGTCGAATGACGTTTAGTTGAACGGAAATTTGGTTGAAAGCTTATTTTCAAATGGATTCAAAGATTATTTGGTAAAATTGATTATTGTGTTCTTAGTTTTGCAAAGTTGATAAGATAACGTGTTCTTTGGAGTAATATGAATCATTAACTGTTGTTGAATAAAAAAGGGACATTTTATGTAGTCTTATTTTTAAATTCCATACATCTTTTGATTTGTAATTTAAAGTTTTTGCCAAAATCTAGGATTTCGATGATTATTTAAATTAACTTTTTAGAAGTAGTTTTTTTTTTGTACATTGACTGAAATATTTAGCTCTAGTGAATTTATTATTCTTTGAAAATAACATCATTCATTGAAAAACTGCTCCACAAGTTATTTTATTACTCAATGATGTGAACATTAAGTTTTTATTATTTATTATTCTTTGGAAATGTCATCGTTCTTCGTAATGAACTGCTGATCTTCATCTGATGGAAGCATTCGGAGAGTGTGGTCGGGATCTTTCTTTGATTTTTGGGTTTTACAGCTTACGAACGTGGGTAAAAAATCTTACCCATGCGGAAATCGGAATTTAAAAAGCAGGAAAAATTTGCTTTGAGGAAAACCTTTATGCCGAAGTGAATGTTAGGTGTCGGTAAATCTACTCATGGCCAATTGGCTTATTATGACTTCCAGTTAAATTACATTCATCAAGCAAATATATGGCTTTGCTGACAGTATTGATGACCTCGAGTGAATAACAGAGTTTGCCGTAGAAGCTTAGAATTGTGAAAAGTGAAAATTATGCTAATTTAATGTATCGGGAAAGGGAAGACGAGTTGACTGAGGCGAGAAAAGTTGCTTCCTTTTAAGATCAGCTTTTCTCGTATCGCAGAACATCAGAACATGCGTCCATCAAATTGAATAACAAAACTTTAGTAGTCGTGCATACATTGTTGATAAAATGGCTGAGTATCTTTCAATTACTCAATCACTCTTGTATTAGCGACAAAATGGTACTCTGGGCGATAGTCAGATTAAACGTAAAACTTTGTTATCATACTATTTAGATTCGACCACTATCCTTTCCACGAAATGTCGGTTCGACCAAATATCATATGCTTTCTGTTGCAAATAAACATTTTCGACCAAATGTCCATTCGACGAAATGTCTGTTCGACCAAATGTACTTTCGATCAAACGTCATTCGACCAAATGTTACATAGAATATCCAATGTTGAAACATAGGAACAAATCTCAAATAAAATAATTAATAATTCCAGGCGAAATTCATTACAATCTACTATTACTACGGTTAATGCGCTATCTGTTTAGGTTAAGTTAGATTAAGTAAATTGAAAGCATTGTTTTTCTCTTATAAGCAGGTGAAATTAACTCACCTGTAAAAAATCTGAGCTGCTACGACAAATGAAATGTAATACGTTGTTAACACAATGTTAATAAAATCTTAAACTTGTTTTACCAAATTAAAATGAAAGTGTCGTCTAACAAAAACATCTTGATATAAGAAATGAATGTAATGTTTGGAATGATCCTAATAAAAAATTAAAAAAGTGCGTTTTGGCAATTGGTGGGAGACGCATGCCGGTGGCGTTTTCTAGCAGGTGCTTCTTACATGAGGCGAGTTCTGCGGTTTCACTGGGTCTCTCTGGGATGGCGGCTGCTTTCGTGTAGAGGGTTACGATCAGGGCTGTTAGGTATCATGACCGACTTGCGACACTGACGAAACGAGTCTTCTCACAGTCACTAGAAGAATTTTTATTTCATGTTCTTTCTTCGTCCTGTCGTAATGACGGAGCTCTCAAGAGAACAATTTTAATATTGTTTTGCTATTCACAGTGCGCATCGTACCTTCGTGCTGTGCGTAGGTACACGAATTCTCTCTGCTCTTGGAAGTTTTTTTTTAAAAACTACCAAAAGCAATAAAACAGTACTTTTCAGTGCTACAAAAACAGTTCTTTTCAGTACTATTTTTTCTACTATTGATCCCTTAACGATCTTTGTTTGGACCCGTGCCTTCGATTTTTCGTTGGACCCGTTGGCGAAAGCTAGCGGTGGTAATCCTTCTTGGACACCGTCTTGGGAAAAACCTCTTAGGAGGTCATGTCTTCTTTCTAAACATGGTTGCAACTACAAATAAAAGGAAGGGTGAATCTCTGAGTTCACAACTTCCTTCCAAAAACGTGGGATTTAAAACTGTCACTAAACGTGGCAAGAATGGAAGAAAGGACGTTTCTCCGGAATGCGAACTTTCTTCCAAGGGTAAAATAAATAATTGTATCGAAATGAGCAATCAGTACCATACTCTAGACAAATTTTCCGAACACCAAATCGAAGCAGCCTCTAGCCCAGGCTCTTTGATTCGAGTGAGGAAGCAAAGAGTGCCGCCTATCGTGGTCAGTTGTTCCGAATTTGAGGGATTTAGGCAGGAGATCTTGAACTCCATAAGGGGAATCAAGGTTCCCTTCAAATCGCAAAGAAAGTCTCTCAAGTGACTATTAGTCACCTGAAGAGATCAAAAATGGAATAAATGATTTACTTGGTTTTTCCCCAGTCCAAGTAATCATTATGAAAAAGAGAACCCAATCTGGATTGTTTCGGAAAAGACTTTCTCAAGAATATTATTTAGTTCACTTTAACAAAAAAGAACTAAATAATAATAAAGCTTTAGAAAAAACAAAACTTATGTTCGATGTCCGTGTGACGTGGGAACATTTCCAGAAACCTGGAGGAAATTACCAGAACCCCACTCAGTGCCGTCGGTGCCAAAAGTGGGGTCATGGTACAAAAAATTGCCGCATGGATGCTAAATGCATGATTTGCGGAGGATCTTCTCACGCTAAGGACGCCTGTCCAGTGAAGGAAGATACCACCAAGTTTATATGCTCAAATTGTGGGAACAATCATAAGTAAAATTTTTGGGATTGCCCTTCGCGAAGGAGAGTCATTGAGACTCGTGCCAGGCAGATGAAAGATAATATCCGTTACGATAACGGTCGTTTCCGAAATTTGCCTGGTAGAGTATCGAACAATGCTCATTTTTAGTTAACAATCGCTTGATCATGAATCATACCCATCAGGAAGATCATAATCATGCTCATTCACAAACTTATTTTATTCCGTCAGGTAGCAGTTCGAATCTTTCAATTTCGAATGTTTCTACTCACGGAAAATCCTTTGCCGATATCGTAGCAGGTAATTTGAACTCCTCCTCTATTCGTACTATGAGTACCCATTCTACTTGTTTCAAATCAAATGGAAAAAACCCTACCGCCCCAGGTAACTCATACTCGGCTTCTTCGTCTACCGAAAATTCTAATGGGAAATCATCAGATGTACGTACCCACTTCAAGTGATATGTCTGCCTCTGATTTTAACTTTCTAACTGAACAATTGAATCTAATGATTGATGCAATGTTCAAAGCCACCACGATGACTGAAGCAGTCCAAGAAGGTGTAAAATTTACAAATCAAATTGTTATTGGATTACGTTTTTCTAATGGATCCAAATAATAATATAAATATTTTAAATTGGAATGCTCGTTCTCTGGTAAATGGTAAAGAGGACGAGCTGTTTTCTTACAGTTAATAACGTGCATATAGCAGTTATTACTGAAACGTATTTGAAATCTGGATCTAAACTCAAAAGAGATCCTAACTTTTTTGTTTATCGTAATGATCGACTTGATGGGGCATGTGGGGGAGTTAGGTGTGTTTGTTGAAACACAGTTCGGTAAATATACGTTTTTAGCTGCCTATTTGCCTTTTCAATGCTCTGGCCAGCAAGTCAATATGCTCCAAACTAACTTGCGAAAATTGACTCGCAATAAGTCATTTTTTTGCCATTGGTGACTTTAATGCCAAACATCGGTCATGGAATAATTCTCAAAGTAATTCCAACGGCAGAATTTTATTTGATGGGTGCTCTTCAGGATATTTCTCAATTCAGTACCCTGTAGCCTACATGTTTTTCCTCCTCTAGAAATCCATCTACGATTGACTTGGTCTTAACCGACTCTAGTCATCTTTTTAGCCAATTAGTTACTCATGCTGATTTTGATTCTGATCATGTCCCTGTTACATTTAAAATATCCCATGAAGCGATTCTCAATCCTATCAGCTCCACATTCAATTATTTACTAGCCGACTGGAATATATATGAAACGCTTATTGACTCTAATATTGATGTTAACATTTCATTACAAACTAAACTTGATATTGACAATGCTCTTGAAACTTTAACAAATCCCAGGAGCGATGCAATTACAAAATGTGAAAATTTGAATCCGTGTTTATAGACGATGATCTTGAACTCTTGATCCGCCTTAAAAACGAGAGAAGAAGGCAATTTCAACGCACTCGCGATCCTGCTATGAAAATTATATGGCAGGATTTGCAGAAAATTATCATGAAACATTTTGCACAATTAAGAAACAAAAATTTTGAAAACAAGATTTCTCAATTGGACCCTGGTTCTAAGCCCTTTTGGAAATTATCTAAAATTTTGAAAAAAAAACCTCAGAATCCAATACTGGCATTGAAAGAGGATTACAAATTATTACTAACTTATTTCTGAAAAGCTTAAAAACTTGCTATGCAGTTGGAAAGCGCGCACAATTTTAATTTAGGACTTACTAGTCCAATTGAAAATGAAGTTACTCAGGACTTCGAAAATATTCTAAATCAAGAGAACGTTTTCGAAAATGCTTGGGAGACTGATTTGGAAGAAGTGAGAACTATTATTAAAAAATTCAAAAATATGAAAGCTCCTGGCGATGATGGAATTTTCTACATCCTCATCAAGAAACTTCCAGAAAGTAGCTTATGATTTTTAGTTGATATATTTAACAAATGTTTTCAAATAGCATATTTTCCTGACAAATGGAAAAATGCTAAGGTTGTTCCAATTTTAAAACCAGACAAAAATCCTGCAGAAGCTTCTAGTTATCGTCCAATCAGTTTGTTTTCCTCCATCAGTAAACTTTTTGAAAAGGTTATTTTAAACAGAATGATGGCCCACATCAACGAAAATTCAATTTTTGCCAATGAACAGTTCGGATTCTGCCATGGACATTCGACCACTCATCAACTTTTACGTGTAACAAATTTGATCCGTTCCAACAAATCTGAAGGCTATTCTACTGGTCTTGCTCTTCTAGACATAGAAAAGGCATTCGACAGTGTTTGGCATGAAGGTTTGATCGTAAAATTAAAAAACTTTAATTTTCCAACATACATTGTTAGAATGATTCAAAGTTATCTGTCAAATCGTACACTTCAGGTTAATTATCAGAACTCCAGATCTGAAAGACTTCCTGGAAGAGCTGCTGTTCCTCAAGGCAGCATTTTGGGACCAATATTATACATTATTTTCACATCTGACTTACCTGAGTTACCTCAGGGATGTTAAAAATCCTTGTTTGCGGATGACACAGGCCTCCCCGCCAAAGGACGAAGCCTGCGTGTCATCTGTAGTCGATTGCAAAAAAGTTTGAATATTTTCTCTTCATACTTGCAGAAATGGAAGATTTCTCCTAATGCTTCCAAAACTCATCGAATAATATTCCCACATAAACCAAAAGCTCTTTATTTGAAACCTTAAAGTAGATATGTTGTCAAGATGAGAGGGGTTCCAATAAATTGGTCAGGTGAAGTTAAGTATCTTCTAGCCATGCTAAGAATTTAACTTTCATAAATCACATTGAGGGCATTCAAGCCAAATGTAATAAATATTTAAAATGTTTATATCCCCTTATTAATAGAACATGAAAACTTTGTCTTAAGAACAAGCTTTTGATATTCAAACAATTTTTTAGGCCAGCCATGTTGTATGCTGTACCAATATGGACTAGCTGTTGTAATACCAGGAAAAAAGCTCTGCAGAGAATTCAAAATAAAATTTTGAAAATGATTCTGAAGCTTCCTCCATGGTATAGTACCAATGAGTTACATAGAATATCCAATGTTGAAACATTGGAACAAATGTCAAATAAAATAATTAATAATTTCAAGCAAAAACCGTTAAAATCTTCTATTGCCACGATTAATGCGTTATATATTTAGGTTAAGCTAGGTTAAGAAAATTGAAAACGTGTTTTTTTTCTTTTATAAGCAGGTGAAATCAACTCACCTGTAAAAAATCTGAACTGCTACGGCAAATGAGATGTAATATGATGTCAACAAAATATTAATAAAATCTGAATTTGTTTTACCAAATTAGGATGAAAGTGTTGTCTAATAACACGGAACACCTAGATATATGAAAGGAATGTAATGTTTGGAATGATACTAATAAAGAAATTCGAAAAAAAATATCATGGTGAGAGAAAGTTGGGGCTGACACTTAATCAAAATTGAGAACAAAATTTACGTCATTTGTTATAAGTAAATCAGTTAATGAGCTACCTCCAGGATAAGAGTGGGTAGGTTCTGTATTAGCGCAAAACATTCCAAAGTGTACTAGATAACTCACAGAAACGAGTTGTTTTGGGACATTTTTTCCTAAAGTTTGTGTTGAAATCACCTATTAAAACAATTTTCTCATAATCAAGCGATAGTTCGGAGAGTTTCTGATCAATTAGATAAGAGCAGTCAACATCCGGAGGAGAAAAAAATGATCAACACTAGCATGACCTGAAAGCATATCTAAGTTATCATGAACTCTGCAGTTAAGACCAGATTTAAAGTAAACACAGATCCCGCCACCACGACCAGTCATACGGTCATTTCTTAATTTACTGTTACCTTTGACGGCAACTGTTGTATCAGTTATGGTTTCATTTAGCCATGTTTCCGTTACGCATATGAAATCAACTTTACTAGACCAGTGAGTGATGGGCCTTTAAATCGCCTATAGAACCATCTGTCTAAGCATTTATGGTTCTTCAAAACTGTTGGCAATATATAGAGCATTAAAATTATAAAGCAAGGGACTAACACATGAGCCTCGGGGAAGACTTAAGCTAAATCTGGAAGTTGTAAGTTGATCAAAAGTGAAGCTCATGTGAAATTGAAAAGCAATTGTTCCTTGTCCGCAAAGACTTTTTGAATATTTGATTAAAGCAACGCTAGACAATCGTTTGTTCTTTTACCACTACGAAAATTGAATTGAGTATTTAAAAGCATATTGTTTAATCCAGTCGCAATATGATCTTTTTTTTCTAATTATAAAGGGAGTGAATCATTTATACACAATTAAATTAAATAGTCAACCGACTTGATTATTGCTTCAATTAGTCTTGATATTAACTGGAACATTTTTATTTTGGACTTGATTTAGAAATATTCAGTTAAAATTCAATCTCATCATCTATTATGAACGATTTTCTAGGTATATTATACAGATGGATAATATTTTTCGCAACCAGAGATTTGCGATTTCGTTCCAGAGATTTCATATCTTCAGGCTTTTGAGAAAACGATGAGAGTTTTTGGCCTATCAATACGTTCTTTCTGGAGTTCTGAGGCTGAAGGAGTTAGATATGCTTGAGAGCTGAGAAAATTAAAAAGATTCTCTTCAGACTCCTGATAATCACATAGTTGACATGCAGGAACGCGTATAAATTTGCCATGATTTTAATAGCTTCAGGCCTTCCATCGTGAAATACATCATGCAAGTGACATCACACTAACTTTCAAGATCAGTTCGCGGGCCGCAGTTTGGCAAGCACTGCTATAATGTCAAACCAAAGATATTTGTTTCTCAGTCCAATGGCAGTCAAATATTTGATCCCGAGTATTGCAGGTATGTATAACACATTGACACAACGCCCATCATGCTGTCCAATAAATCTATCTTTAATTGTTCGTTTGTTCACCTTTTCACAGTCTTATAGCAGCGATAATGTAGTAGGAGGAATGTGTTCCAGAGTATGCGGGTTTTCATTTTCAATGGGATCTGTTGAACCGTTGTTCGTGTCGAGTATCGGCCTCTATGCTGGCAATTATATCAAGGTAGAGCTCGTCCTTGGCATTGGTTGAAAGTATGAAGTCCATATGGCTAAATGAGGGATTTGGAACTTGGTTCAACGACACCAAATTGGGTAACTCTTGTGCCAATCTCCCAACATCTAATGGATTCGCTAGTTGATCATTCAAGCTGTAATAAATGGCAACTGGAGCGTGTACATTCGTCAGATTGTAATCTGGAGGATCCAGCGAGTGGTAGATCTCAGTATTGTTATCCACGCCGTAATCATATTGCCGGAAATGACCCGATGTGACTTCTTGTGCGTAGTGGAAAATTTGTTTGCCTGAAGACCCGGCTGGTATGTGCCCGACTAGAATGGGAATGATTTGCGGGTTGATATTTCTGTACTCGCCGCTGGACAACACAAACATTATGTTGAAACATTGTTGCTCATTGACAGCGCATATTGCACTCGCAATATGCGGAAAAATAGAACTAGCTGGCATAAACTGGTTGATACCCAAGACACTTACAATGTTCTGTAATTATTGAAAATTAACACTTTTCTTCGTCAGAAATATCTTGCTAAATACCTACCGTAACTGTATTTAAATGGGTGGACAGATATTTGAACACGGGATTGCTCAAATGTGACATGTAAGCAGCCGGTGCCAGTGCATGAAGTTTTATGATTTTTTCATTGTATCTTGGAATCAAGGAATTCATAACAAAAAAGGCTGTTGTGCCTTGAGAGTATCCAACGTAATGAAGTTTCCTAAACTTCGTGGTTTTCAAGACAAAATCAATCATTGCTGGAACGTCGTAAATTCCAATTTCATGCCACGAAAAATCCCAGTACTCCTTCATATCTTCGGTCAGATAGGTATGCTCTCTACTGTATCGGCTTCCTCGTGCATTGCCAAGCCAAACGTCGTATCCAAGATTCGACAATAAATAGGGGAGTCCATTCTGTGGTCCTGTCATGATCCAGTCAGCCGATGATCCCAACAAGCCGTGTATCATCAGCACCGGGGGTTTAGTAGGGTCAAACCGTCCGGAAACAGGAGAAGCAGTCAATCGATGCATTTCTACCACAAATCCATCGTATGTTTCTATCCGGAAGGTTTCTGGTTTGTAACCATATTTAGCTAGGATTTGAGGCTGTATACATAAAGAACATTTAAAATGTGTTGTTTTTAATCAAGCAGTTCAGTAACTTACGGTTGTTAGACTACCATCTTTGTTGTCGAAGAACAATTCAGATATGGTTGGTGTGACAGCCGATGACACAACTAAGAACAGCTGAAAAGGTGTCATCGTGCAAAGAAGTTGTGATGTAATAGTTATCCATTTCATAATTCAAATGATATTTATAGCGCAAGGGGTAAATGCGGGTTGATTGACACCAATCATAAAAAGTTCTAACCCTTGTAAGTCGGTAAGAACAAATCCGTTGACAGGTTACAGTTAACCTGTTTTTATATTTTTTTTTCAATCCAGCAGAACCGGCAAATTTGCCGTATACATTACCGTGCAAAAGTTCATACAAAAACATACAAAAGAGTTTTGTCTATATCTCTGTAATTGTACGTTCCATTGAAACTCTTTATGGCACATTCGAAAGGGAATGAGTTTACCTTTCCAAAAACATTTTTTTAAATTTTGTATGCTATTATTATAGCTTTATTAAATTTTGTGTGCTAAATTTTTACTTAAAGCTGCGACATTTTTCAAAATATACACTGGAAAAAAACATAGCTAATTTCCTCAGCAATGGATCCATCAAAATTTTAAATCAATGTGCCATTACAATTTTATATTCTGTGAAGAGCGCTCACGAAATTTTGGCGTAAAAATCTGTAAACTATTCAAAATCATCGAAATTGTCATTCAAGTCAAGTGCATCGTGCACCCCTCTTAGTATGATGTATGATCGTGCAAAAGTTTGGGATCACCTGAGTCACACGCAAATTATTTTTGTCAATATTTCTGTCATTTTTCAGCCAATTTTAATAGTTCATAGCTTTTTTTAATGGCGCGTAGATGATTGGTTTGAGATTTCACATTTTTTTTGTTTTAAGTAAGTTCAGGTGAACCCAAACTTTTGCACAATGACTTGAATGGCTGTTTCATTGATTTTCAATAGTTTGCTGATTTTCTGTCAACATTTTGTGAACCCTCTTCGAAGAATATAGGCTTATGATTCTAATGACACATTGAATTAAAATTTTGTTCAACCCAATGCTGAGGAAATTAATCTTTTTTTAGTGAGTTTTTTCAAAAATGTAACAACTTCAAATAAAAATTTAGTGTACAAAACTCAGAAAATGTTTTTTGAAAAATACATACGAAGTAAGAATAACTTATTGACTTTCGAATGCGCTACAGATAGTTTCAATTGGATAATCACCAGTGTCGATACGAGTAACTGACACTGAAGTATACTCTAAGTGGTAGTCGAAATACGCGTATCTGTCAAAGATAAGCAATAAGGGCGGAATTAAAAGCAACAAGATACACCAATCTACTATCTACTTGTTTCTCTATTGAGATTCCACTCAGATGATTTGCATATATTAATAAAGAGCATACATTATTTAAAACTTCTTGCAAAAAACACGTATGATGATTCTTCCAGGTTACTCAAAGGATTCCTCCTTCAATTCGGAAAATATTCTTAGCGATTTCGCAGAGAAGTTCTCCACAGATAATTCCGCATTTTTTTCACAGAAAATTCTCTAAGTTTTCTTAAGATTTATCAAAAATCAATTTGATATTGCTTTAACAATCTAATATGATATCTGAATAATATTTTCTTCAAAAATTGTTATTAAAGAAAACTTTAACATTCCTATAAAAATTAAAGCGGAATACGTTTATATGTTCCTTCGTTTAATCTTTCGCGAAAATACTCAAAAATTTACCGAGTAATTCTTCGGAGAATTAAATTATTGTTTGCTTAGGGACGTCGTCCTAGAATTCTTTCGAAAAATTCATTAAAGATCTATCCAAGTATTTTCCAGATTATTGTTTTTACTTCAAACAACATTAGCGAATCTTCTGGGGGTTTTTAAAAGAAGTTTTCAACAGGTTTACTAAAGAATTTTGCATTCATTTAAAAAAAATCAAAATTCTCCATAAATTTCATCAAGTATTCTTTTAGGTTGTAATAACTTTCTCCATTTTTTTCCGCATAGATTCTTCCATAAATAATATCTAGAAATCTATTCACTCTCCATATTTGGTTCAAAAACTACTCCAGAAATCTCTAAATATATTTTTTTTAGGGATGGTTTCACAAATTACTCTACGAACCACTCCATACCCGTGTCGGACATTGTCCCGAAGATGGGCTATATCGGGCCCGAAACCGGTCGACGTAAAACTTTTTGACGATTTGTAAGATGTCTCGTCTCCCGTCGCATCTTGTGAATGACGTGTAGTTCTAACGGTAGTGCAAACCATAGAAATGAGTAGTGAATATTCGTCAAATCGAAAAAAAACACAGGGCTTCTTAATTATTGAAATGAACAGCTCTTCATTTTCGTGTAGTGAAATACCGATAAATGAAAAAAAAAACGAGTTTAATACTATACCATTCAATTCCACTAGATTTTGTATCCTTCAACAGATACGAGTATTTCGAGCTCAACTGTAAGGCTGTCTTAACTGTCGTGTACTGGGCTTGACTTTATTAATTTATTTCAACTGAATTTTAGATTTTTGAAGAGAGGCTTTATGTACTCGTTTGTACTCTTTTAGAAAGTTGACAAAAATGTACTCTTTTTGGTTAGAGCAAATATGGTAACCCTAACTAGGATCAATTCAAAAGGGAATCGAACACCACCAAATGGAGTAACTTGCAACACGAGGGAGAATTTTAACACATCGATACTACATGAAATTTATGTTTCCAGCAATGCGGAGTATCTATTAGTTCAGTTATTGGATTTGAACATACAACGGCAGATTTAAGTGTAAATACAGGTATTGCTTCGTGTTTGGAGCTGGAAGTCAAACACGTATTTCTCATTTTATCGTACGATTTGCATACCTGTGGCAAATCATTTTTCGTTATACCTAAATGTTAAACATAGGAAGCTCACCGACATTACACAAAGGAACATTTTTTACTAGTAATCATAGTGGCCTGATAAAAGTTTCAAACGCTTAACAACAAAAAATCTCTAAATAAAATCAAAAACTTATTTTGACTATCCATGTAGGGTAGTCTTGTTAACCTTAAATTTTCAATAAAATACTATGAATTTAATTATTCCTAGAACAAAATAAAAAACTGCAGCGTTACCATCATAAACATTATTTTCAATTAAATTTAAATGACGGCTATTTGAGAAGATCAATAGTAGCAAATTTGACTTTTGATACAATTCATTGAAGTGGTGCTTCTGGTTTGATCAATAAATCAATTTGTATGACCTAAAAATCACTATGCTTCCAGAAGAAGTTATATGGAATATTGAAAACAACTTTTCACCAGACTCCATGCTTCAAAATTAGTAATCATTTAACAAAATGCCACGATGATTCTGGGAGTATTTTTAAATTTTGAACAACCTAGGTCAAATATATGGAGAAACAATTGTGCCTAGTTTTTGAAAATTTGCATACAATTGCTCTAGTGTGTCCCTCTCAACTCGATTGTATGACATTTGCCAGAAAACCATTTGCCAGAATCAATTTGCCAGAATGATTTTTTGCCAGAAAACCATTCCCCAGAATGTACTATTCGCCAGAAAGCCATTCCCCAGAATGGACCATTTGCCAGAAAACCATTCCCCGGAATCATTTTTTGTAATTCGTTTTCAACCTTGATTTCAATTGATCGACATATTTGTGAAGATACATCGAAGCCAAACCTCAAATTTTCAAGAGCGCAAATCTAGAGACCCAAACAGCCATTCCAGCTGAAAATTTAATCAATTGGTTTTCAGCTCAAACCGCTGGCTGGTTCTCGAGGTTTATGCTCTTGAAAATTTGAGGTTTGGCTTCGATGCATCTTCACCTCGAGCCTACTGAAATTTTCGATATTTGTCATTTTTGTATCTTGAATATACTCATATTATTTGCACTTATAGCATGAAACTTTGTGTAGTCATCTTTCACATTATTTACATCAAGAGGATTGGACTACTAGCACAGCACATTTTTAACAAAAATTTAGTAAATATTGCTCCAAATAATGTTTATATCATTGTAATATTATAACAAGTATAAAACAATGCAAATGATCGATCCGTGTTATTTAGTCTATGTTGTTAAAATCCTTCGCATAAAATTTTATGCAATTTCCACTACTTACATAGCTGGTCTGAGAACAAAAAAGCTGAAACGTTTGACACGAATTACTTTAGTTGAATAATTTCTGAAATATGAATAGTGTATCTTTGCGGAATAAAATTGCAAAACAACTAGAAGAACAGCCTTTGAGTGAAAGAAGGGAAAATTATGTTTGAAATATGATCAGTTTAGCGCCAATAATCATTGAAACAATATAACTCAAATGAATACCCAATGTTATTTCGGTCATATATTTAAATACATTTTTCAGTTAAACGTTTGATTGCTAGTTTTAGCTATCTGGAACCGGAGATATTTTGAAATTCTTAGCAGGACTGCTACGTGGCCATGATTAATGGTGGAAACCAAAAAAACACACATATATTGGTTTCTCATATTCTGTCGCTTGCTCTACGAAACAAGTCGGTTATGAAGATTAATGTTTTCGGAATCACTCGAGTAATCTTCAATGAGAAATTATATGAAGGTCATGGTAAATATTCCATTATTGATTCACTTTCAATTTAGTTTTTTTTTATTTGAGGACATATATTGATTGTCCATTTCCCGATATTTGCATTTTTTTACATAAATCCTTTTTACAGACATTTTTATTGACAGCAGTCGTATATTGATTTTATTAGCTGTAATTATTTAAAATTGAGATGACATATCCTTGTTTACATTACTTCCATTCCTTCTGTTAAGTGCAAGCAGAAACACACAGTACAATTATAAAGACTAGCCAATAATATAAAGAAGGGTAAATCTCCTATGAAGCATATAAGTCCTTGAATTAGTTAGCCCTAAAGAACAGCCTAATCTTCAAAGAAGGGAAAATCATTAATAGAATGTTGAAAATACAGTTGCCTATGAGGGGTTGTCCATTAACAACGTGGTCAATTCTTTCGGATTTTTGACCTCCACGGGGTCTTTCGTCCAAACAAAAATTTAAAAAGAATTGGCCATTAGCGTGGTCATTGGCCAGGCCCCCTTCCATCCTCCCATAAATGATCACATGGTTAATGGACGACCCCTAATAGCTTGTATAAAATTGATGACTATTTTAACATTAAAAACAAAAAACAGTTATTTCTCAGAAACTATGAAAACCTCGGAAATCTATTACACCTTCTTCTTCTTATCTTGTGTTACGTCCCAACTGAGACAGAGCCAAATCTCAGCTTTGTGTTCTTACGAGCTCCTCCACAGTTATTAACTGAGGACTTTTATTGCCAATTGATCATTTTTGCATGTGTATAACGTATTGCCGATATGAATATGCTCTATGCCCTGGGAAATCGAGAAAATTTTCAATCCAAAGCTTCGCCCGGTGGAATTCGAACTCACGTCCGTCAGCTTGCTGAATAGCTGCATGTTTACCCCTAGTTATCTATAGAGTAAAGTGGAGCATAAGTTCGAGTGAGGCAAGAGTTTCTTTTAAAGATTTATAGCTCAAATCAAATCAAAACTTAGAAATGTCATGGTGGTTCGAATGCTATTCAAATAAGAGACTTTCACTCCAAATATCATAAAAATCGATTGATATTCGGAAAAGTTATGGCTATTTGTTGTTTTTGGACGTAAATATTGTAATATTTGGTCAAACTTTCGATGCATGGAACCAAATGAAGATATAGTTGCAAAATGATGATTTTTTCAGCACGAGTCGTACATATATCCAACAAGGCTCGCCGAGTTGGATAAATACGACGAGTGCTGAAAAAATCGAATTTTGCAACGAGTTGAATACAACATTTTTTGCAATTACAAAAAATGCCGTTTGAATTGGATTGTTTTTACATATTACAAGAAACCCCACGTGGACGTCCATGCGTAGTATAGGCTCAATACTTTTCAATCAGGTAGGCTGTGATACACACACAGTACAAAATTGTCGCAAATTTTCACGTTCCCAATTATCCTGATCGAAATTCTCATGGAACGACAGATCAGGTGAGTCGCCGCAAGTAATGCCAGTAATGCCAAACTGCCTATGCAAACTGTAGCATGGAATATCGGGTTTACTCATTAGTCAAAAAGCTGACTCTACTGCAACTGTCTCTACGCCCGTTGAACGTTCCGCATCCGGATAGATATTTCCTGAGTCTGATCCGGACCACCTACGATATAGAATCAGTAGCTGAGAGAAGCTATTGAGAAATTCTTAGACATTATACGGATGGCGTTTGAAGAGATTCAGACATTCTGAAATAGTACTGAAAAGTGCTACTTTTCAGCACCGAAAAGAGTGCTGAAAAGTAGCACTTTTCAGTACTGATTCTTTTGGTTGGAAAAGTAGGCTATTATGTCGTTCATCATCTCGTTGAAAAGCAGGGTGTTTTGCAACGGAATTGCAAAAAAAATATTTTTCAATATTTTATGTAAGGGCGTTTCTAGGCCTATCATAAGGATGCTTTGACGTGTATTAGTTTTTCCATAAATAGTTGGAATCAATTTTTGGCACATAGCGGGGCAAAAGTTCGACCCATGTATAAACCCACGGAAATTTTTTCAAATTTCCTGAAATCATACATATCTTCAAATTTAGCGAAATTTGCCTGATCGTGCGAAAAATGTCACAAAAATTTTACATTTTCACTTATTTTTGCGAAAAACTGCTATTTTTCGGGTGTATTACAATTAACCCTGTTTTGGGCATTTTTTGATGAAAATTTAGTGTGTATTTTTCGTTAACATAAGTTTACGGCTGGTATAAAGTATGCCTGTCATAAAAGTATTGATATTTTGTGTTTTGGCCAACGAACTTTTGCCCCACACTAGATTCGAACTTTTGCCCCACCGGTGCACCGCGGTGGGGTAAAAGTTCGTTTAAGACAATCAATTTTGAAACTGTTATAAATAAAAATGGGTAAATATTTTGACACAAGTTTGTTCAGCAAAGTTATAGCCAATATGTTGAAGGTTCGCTGTATGGTATTTGTTTTGTTTCATCTGCTATTATTTTCATGGAAACTTTGATTATACCACTAAGGTATTCGATTTCAGCTCAATAATCGAATTCAGGTTGAATTCTGCGTTCATGAGTCCTCTCATGGCGTAGTGGTAACGCGCCCCAACTAGAGATCGGGGAGTCGTGAGTTCGATTCTCACTGAGAAGATGTGTAACTTTTTCGCAAATCTTCACATCAATTTGTCCATCTAATCCAATTGCAAATTATATGTAATGTTTAGCTTTTCGGTAGTTGTTAAACTTCCACTCGGCTGGTTAGCCGTAAACCACGATTCATAATTAAAAACAAGTATCATTATTAGTTGAAAACATTTTATCAAACAAAAAGCTTAAAAACTTACGTCACAATTATTTTGCATATAATTATGTATCGTACGCTGCAAATCATAATGATTCGAAAGATTTTACACACCTAAATATTGCTACACAAAGCAAAGTAATGTAGTAATATTTTTTCTGGGAAATGGTCTTTCTGGGGAATGACTTCCTGGGGAATGGTCCATTCTGGCAAATGGTTTTCTGGCAAATGATCCATTCTGGCAAATTGATTCTGGCAAACGGCTTTCTGGCAAATGGTTTTCTGGCAAATGTTATACAACCTAATAGGCTGTTATTCATCACGCCAATCTGTCATGAAACGGCCTACTTTCCTGAACTGAAGTATGCAGAATAGTCATTACGCAACTGAAACCAGTGCTGTAATGATTCATTACGCAACGCTTACGCAAATTTACGACTCGTGCTGTAAAAATCATCATTCTGCAACTTGTTTCGCAAACTACTATTACCGTACTCAGTGAATTCCACCGTAATCTCAACAGCTGAACAGTTCGGTAAAATAAAACACCGTAATTCTGTCGAAATTCAATGGATTCCTGTGAAATTTTAACGAAAACTGTAAACATTACTGTATTCCGTTAATTTATTTTATCGAACTTTTCAGCTTTTGAGATAACGGTGAAATTTACGGATTACGGTAAAATAATTTAAGTGTGTACCGTATTCTTCGTGCGATGAATAGGACACCCAATTATTTTGAATTTACTCAAAACTTTTGAATTGTCGCATAAAATTTGTTAAACTTTGCAAGTTGTCCTGTTTTACTGTATTGCTTATATCAGAACCAAAATTTGACTTTTAAGGGATTGACATACTAAAACATTATTTCTATCTCTTCAAGGTACTTGCCAGAGTACATGCAACCTTGGAGAAGACCGGATAATCAACTTGAGTGGAAATTTTGGTTGTATGCTGATAGGAAAAGTGGGTTTGCTATTTTAAATCTAGAGCGTCTTTTCTCTTTGCTAGGTGCGGCTTACATCAGCGTCTGATACCCATTCCAAAGGAAAATGATGAACGTCCAAACGCCACGAAAGACTTTAAGCTGAACTTTGTACTACGGACCACCGAAATGTTCTGGAGAATGGTGATTCATTGGTGATCCGAACATCTACGGCGTCAAGTCCTGGAACATTACAGACGGGATCAGCAGCAGTAAAATAAATGGCGGCATGGGGAAAACGAATTGCGATAAGATAAAACAGCTATGTCGGCCTCAGGAAACGCGGAAGTTTTGTGAGATGCCCAAAGTATCTCTCGTGTCGCGAGCCGAGATGTAAAGGAATATGGTTGGGAGCATCTTGATTGACTAACGTGAAGGACCGAAAGATGGTAGCAGCACTTCCATGAACTCCTGAATGTAGCTGAGAGTGCATGGAAACCAACGAGCCCCACATTTGAGGGAGGTTTCTCCGGCCGACTGACAACGGATCAGATCTTTATTGTACGGCAGATCCTATGGAAATGACATGAATATTAGGTTCCAACGCATCAATTTCAAGCACTGAAACCAGTTTTTGTATTTTGTTACAATCTTTTTCTTGCACCAAGATTTTGTACTTGTTCGTAGTATAGGGTAGGTTATGGACAAAGTAGTTCTCTGTTTTGCCATACGTATCGAGATGAACCAGCCTAGGGCTGAAAATCTCTTAAATAAAGACAATAATAATAATAATAATTTGCCATACGTGGTTACTTTATTGCGTCCTAATTTTGAAAACTTTTGAGTGTTGAAGTAGTTAGATTTAGGATATATAATGATGTTACAGCATTCAAAAATATTTAAAATGTGAAAGTTATCAAAATTTCACATATGTCCAAATAGGGAACCACTATGGCCATAACTGATACACTTTCCCTAGATCAATCTGGCATTGCTTCGTTCAACAAAATTGTAGCTTTTTCAAAGCGCGATATATATTTCAAATGAAATTTATTTGATTATCTAATTGTAGTAGTTTTTTTCATAGCCTTGCACTACTCTAGTTATTGAAAAACTTCACATGCTTTACATGCACGTAGGTCATTTTTATTCCACTGGGACTGAAACGGTTACGTTCTACATCCTCATGATTTACCTACAAGTACCGACAGTCATTAGCAATATCGAAGTAAATCCAATGTCATTTTTTCGTAATCATTGTGGCACAAATTCCGTTTGACTTTTTTTTAACGTAGCGTTTCGTGAGACATCCATTGCGCTGAGAGAACCTTCATCAAGTTCATCTATGTTTTGGAATTGGAAACCGGCGAGAAACCGGTAAACGGCACCGGCATCGTTTCACTTCAAACCAGCTTATGAGTGTAACCGTTTGTCACTTCGCAACGCAATGCGAATAGTAGTAGGCTCTACCGTTCGTTGAATTTGTGTGTTAATAAGTTGTGGGCAACCGAATTAGTTTTAATTAGTTATTAGTTTATTTCAGTTCCTGGATCATTTACGTGACATAAACTGACGGTATTCAATTGCAAATCCATTTTTCTGGTTAATTGTTCATATTTGCCAATCAGCTAAGGACGGGGCGTAATTACATAAATATTCCAGGGAATAGAATGTGTTAAGTTCCACGTCGACTTGCGGACTATCCATTTCAGTTCGACGATTGTAGTGACAGGTGTTTTACGCGTTTCCTTCAGAGATTGCAATACTCACCAAGTAGCAAAGAACCAGAGACTGATGGTGACGGCTTTTTTTCGGCGGTTGGAAACCGATAGCGATGGAATCACCTACCAAAAATGGTAATTTATTCGGTGGAATCGCGTGTTTGTGATCTAGAAACGATCTTTGCCGCTGATGGCCGGAGACCGCTTGACATGTACGTACGAATGTACGACCATTGAGGGCATTTAACTGCTGTGTGGCGGCGTTTTCAGCTAAAGAAGTTTCATTTCCGAGCACATTACGTAGTGTGCTCAACCAAATTTCGAACACCATTCATCAGAGCAAACAATTTTTCACTATGGATGAATTCCATCCAGAATGAGTTGAAATGATCAGAAATGGTGATCGATAATCTTTTATTTTCTTTACATTTAACACATGTTTTCGATATGGTCGAGTAAAGGTTATCCATAGATCCATAGTTAATGTTATCCATTTTGATCCAAGACAAGGGTCCATGAAATTTTACATGCAGTTTACTTGAAACATTCTAGCTCTGAAACTGATGTTTTTTTTTCTTTTTCAGAAAACCGTTCAATGGAGGAGTTAAGGTTACGATTTAGGTTAGATGAAAAATTATATATCTATATATGGTCGGGGTTCTGCTAAACCGCACCAAGTACCAAAATCATTATTTTGAGATATTTAACTTTAAAATTCACTCACCTGCGATTAGATCGCGAATGACTCTTTTCAAAAATTTTCTGCTCACAAATGACTAAGAGGTTCCAATAAGTAAGTCAAAATAGAATATTCAAGAAAATCATAATTTATTTTCCATGTAATTAGAACTAATTTCAAATTAAAATGCACTTAGTTCACTCTGGCTGAACAAAAATGGAAGAAAATGGTTTTCAGTTCGGTTTGGCTGAATGTGTTTCATGATTTTCAGCAATACAAGAAAAAAAATAAAGACTTATGGTTTGTATCGTCGCCATGCATGTTGAAATGCATGTTTCAAATGTTTATACACTACGAATGAGAAGGATTTAGAATTTTCCATGGAACTGGTCTACAATGTAATGCTGGGAACCTATTTGAATAATAAATTGGTACAAGGCATCCTAAACGTATTCTATCTCTCTCTCTCATGGTGGATTACCTATTTTAATAGAAATAATGTTAAATCAAAGTCCACACGCGTTTAAAGATTCAAGAGAGACAATAATTATGTAGTTAAAAAATTTGATGATATAACAAAATCATTAATTTGTTCTGCCAGAGCGCACCAAGTTACTTATATTTAGAGAACCTTGGCTGAACAAGTTCACGATTATTTACGAGACATGGATACCAGGGCTGGCACGAAATCCATAATTCACCTCCGATGGTATGAAATTCTCATTGTTTATAAAACTGCTTCTGATCTATAGTTCAAAAATAGTCACATAAGCTGAAAGTTGATTGTGTTTTATGACTGTCTGCTAGAGGCAACGTAAAAAAAATATTAGTCAAGATTCGAACTCGTGTCCTTCGAGTGGTGATCGGGTGTGCTAGCTCTCAGTCGTTTCGAACTGTTAAATTGAGAGCTAAAAACTAGAAACAACTTATGCGTACTCTGATCAATGAGGCTTGATGGTGAAAACGTCATTTTCTGAACAGCTAAAACGCACCATGTGCTACCAACTTATTCAAACAACATCAAATTAAAATGTCTTGTTATTTCATTACGGCTCCTGCATGGATCCATCAACATATTATATAACAAGCAAAGGCTAGCGTTTAGTGCATGTTGATACCTTTTCTTCATACAAAAACACGTTGTTCATATAAATGGTACTTGGTGCGGTGTGGCTGAACAAAATTTGAATGAAAATACATCAGCACCACCGAAACAATAGTTTATTTTACATAGCTGTTCGCTTACATTACATGCTAAAATCCGATGGTGTTGGTCCTGTATGTTGTCCGGAATGGCCAGTTTGCAATGTTTTAGGAAGAATTAAAAAAAAAAAATGGTTTTGAATCAGAACATTAAATTACCTCCAATGTCAAGCTTAGGTTTATGGTTCGCTCTGGTTGGCTACAATTTCAGTTTCACATATCCTGCCAGAGAAAAATTTTGAATTTACACAACGAGGGATGATTTAAATTATTCGATATTTGTAATGTGGAAAGGTTATGATAATCTGAATCCTCTTGTGTAAATAACTCATTTTTGGAAAAATTGGCGCTTGGTGCGGTTTGGCAGAACCCCGACCATATATACTTAAAAAGTTTTCAAACATAAAAAATCAAAATAAAACTAATAAAAAAACGCCTTTTTTAAATTTTCACCATACAAACTTGGTAGAGAAAATATATGTTTACAAACTTTCAGCATGAAAGATTTTTTATGATAATTTTTGCTTGGAGCAACTTTTGATAGATTTTTAAAGTATTGTTTTTTTTTTAATAAAAAAATAATTCTTCTTCATGGCATTACGTCCTCACCAGGACAGAGCCTGCTACTCACCGTAATGTTCAATGAGCACTTACACGATTATTGACTGAGAGCTTTCTTTGCCAAAGTTGCCATTTTCGCATTCGTATATCGTGTGGCAAGAACGATGATACCTCTGCCCAGGGAAGTCAAGGAAATTTCCATTGCGAAAAGATCCTGGATCGACCGGGAACACCTTCAGCAAGTCTTTGATTTGTAGTTGCGGACTCTAACCACTCGAGTTAGGAAGGCCCGTTATGTCATTTATAGCTTTCAAAATTCGTTGTTGATGAGATAACACGATAAGTTATAAATAGTAACTCATAATGATGTTAACCCACCGTCGGTCGCCCTAGTGTACTGAGTACACGCACTTTGCGAAAAGTCGAAAAACACGTTGAAAATCCCTTCAAATTGATCCGGGTGTTGGTCCTATTCCAAGATCTACTCTTCTTCTTGCTTGTAGAGAAGACATTTTTCGAAAAAATCAACGGAAAGTATTCGAAAACATTGTGTTTTTAACCTAAGTTTTAAGGCGTGTACTCAGTACACCAGTGCGACCGCTCGTGTATTTTTTTTTACCGGGCCCGTCACACGAGCGGTCGCATCGTGTACTGAGCAATTTTGATAGTAAATTCAAAGCTAGGCAAGATAGAATATTGATATCTTCGGCAAATTTCTTCAGTTCAACGGTACCAATTAGTCAGTGGACAAAAACCACTTTGGAAACATTCTTATCTTCCTGTTAACATCGGATTATGCCCGGGGGAACCGACATAGTGGACAATTCGCAATGCAACATCTCGAACACAAATATCTCAGGATCTAGATTTTTTAGCAAGATGGTGTCTTCGGCAAAGTTGTTCAGTAGGTCAAGGGCTAACATGTGATAGGCTGTTTGTTTCGAAATTCTGCCACCAGATGGTGCTAGTGAGCATTTAATTATTCAAACACCGATATCTCACGATCCTGATTACCTAGAAAGATGATGTCTTCGACAAAGTTGTTTAGCAGGTCAAGGACTAACATATGATTAGCTACCTAACAAGATAAACTGCCACAAGATGGTGCTAGTGAGCATGCAATAGTTTAATCACGAATATCTCAGGATCCCGATTTTTTAGAAAGATGGTGTTATCGGCAAAGTTGTTCAGTAGTTCAAGGGCTCAGTAGTTCAAGGGCTACCATGTAACATGAACCATGATGGCGCTAGTAAGCATGATATTTTTCGAACACAGATATCTCAGGATCCAGGTTACCTATAAAGTTGACGTCTTCGACAAAAGTGTTGAAAAGGTCAAGGTCTAGCATGTAATAAGCCACCCAACTTGAAATTCTACCAACAGATGGCGTATTTTGATCGCGAATATTTCAGGATAATGATATTTAACAAGATGGTGTTTTCGGCGAAGATGTTTAGTAGCTTAAGGACTAAACATGTGAAGCACCGTTTGATTCGGATTTCTTCCACAAACCGACGCTAAAGATGCAATTTTTCGAACGCAGATATTTTTGGATCCTGATCGCTTAGAAAAATGATCCTGAGATATTTTCATTACTAACAAATATTACCCCTTCGGCAAGGTTGTTCATAAGATGAAGGCCTATTTTGATTTCTAATATCTGAGGATCCCGATCACATACATCCAAATATAAACTTCTCGGTTCAAAAGTTCAGTAAGTCAAGTACAAACTTGTGATGGGCCACACTTGTTCGGGAATTCTACCACTAGATGGTGCTACTGAGTATACTATATTTTCAACCCAAATTTCAAGGATCGTGATAGCTTAATCATGAAAATTACGTCTTCAACTAAGTTGTTTAACATGTAATGAACCGTTTGATTCGAAAACGGTGTTCTTCAGCATGAAAATCCCATCAGAATGTACTTCATAATTTCAAGTACAGTCAAATTTCTAGTCGATACTCAAAAGATCATCGACTCATGGAACAGACATTCTTAAGAAAGCTGATAATAGGGAGAATTATAGTAATTATGATTTTTTGTTTTAAGTATGGTTTCATGAGTCGATACCGAACTATGGAACATCGACTTATACAGGTTTGACTGTATTTAAAAATATGACGATCAAAATCATTGCCGCGAAAACGTGTAAGCCCAATGCTAAAATGACTTTGTTTGGCCGATGGGCCAACTGGTGGCAGTAGTGTGTAAACGTCAAACACGAATGAAAACGACGCTAGCGCTGCAGCCTGCAGTTGGTCGCATATATACGAATCAATTCTTTAAAAAAATGATGGACACCTATGAGAGTGTGACGCCTTTTTGTCTGTGCTGAAATCAAAGAACTGTCAATGAGCCTCTGTACGTGCCATAAATTCTTTTGTTCTCATGACTTTTACTGTGCGCCGTGTGTTGGTGCTGTCTCGCTCTCTCTCACGGGCAACTTGAAAACAGGGCGCACAGTAAAAGTCAAACGTTTTATAGCATGCATAGGCTCATTAGATATTTGTTAGGCCTTTTCATGGGACAGGTCCATGTTGCATTCGTTGCATTTTTTATGAGCACTTCCACAGTTATTAACTGAGAGCTTACTATGCCAATGACCATTTTTGCATGTGTTTATCGTGTGGCAGGTACGAAGATACTCTATGCCCTGGGAAGTCGAGAAAATTTCCAACCCGAAAAGATCCTCGACCGGTGGGATTTGAACCCACGACCCTCAGCTTGGTCTTGCTGAATGGCTGCGCGTTTACCGCTACGGCTATCTGGGCCCCTGAGTAGGTTTATTTTACACTTAACACGTTGGTCCTTGATATACAGAACAATTTCATCAAAGACATCATCTTTGTAATCTAATTTCATTCCTAACCAGGATCCTGAAAAACTTGCATTCAAAAATTTCGTTTTGTGGAAGAATTCCGAATCAAACTGCATATCACATGTTTAGTCCTTGATATACTAAACATCTTTGCTGAAAACACCATCTTGCTAAAATATCATTATCTTAAAATATTTGCGATCAAAATATAGCATGATCACTAGAGCCATATGATGGTAGAATTTCAAGTTGGGTGGCATATTACATACTAGACCTTGACCTATTCAACACTTTTGTCGGAGACGTCAACTTTATAGGTAACCTGGATCCTGTGATATCTGTGTTTGAAAAATATCATGCTCACTAGCGCCATCTATTGAAAGTATTTCGAATCAAGAAGATCATCACATGGTAGCCCTTGAACTACTGAACAACTTTGCCGAAAACATCATCTTTCTAAAAAATCGGGATCCTGAGATATTCGTGATTAAAATATATGCTCACTAGCGCCATCTTGTGGCAATTTATTTTGTTAGGTAGCTTATCATATGTTAATCCTTGACCTACTAAACAACTTTGTCGAAGATATTATCTTTCTAGGTAATCAGGATCGTGAGATATCGGTGTTTAAAAAATTAAATGTTCACTAGCACCATCTGGTAGCAGGATTTCGAAACAAACAGCCTATCACATGTTAGCCCTTGACCTACTGAACAACTTTGCCGAAGACACCATCTTGCTAAAAAATCTAGATCCTGAGATATTTGTGTTCGAGATGTTGCATTGCGAAATGTCCACTATGTCGGTTCCCCCGGGGCACAATCCGATGGCCACAGGAAGATGAGGATGTTTCCAAAGTGTTTTTTGTCCACTGACCAATTGGTACCGTTGGACTGAAGAAATTTGCCGAAGACATCAATATTCCATCTTACCTAGCTTTGGATGTACAATCAAAATTGCTCCGCGTGTCCTCAGTACACGATGCGACCGCTGGTGTAACTTTTTTTTTGAGCGACTGACGGAAGGTTAAGATTTATGATAAAATTTAAAAGACATTTTTCATCTTTAACCATTTTTTTGGAAAATCGATCAAAAATAGGTATCTGTCAAAAGATACTAACTCTAGTGGAATTAAACATCTCGTAGATTTAATGTATTGTAAATTTTGCATATCACATATTTTATTTCTGGGGTCCAACAAAGCCAAAATTATGACCACTAAATCAACCCACAGTTGCTTTACCTCCGTGGTCGTCCATGTGGCAGAAAAGCGCTTTGCTCCCGTGTTGATTTATCTGAATGTGATACCTTTATATTCGATTCAATTTACAAGTAATTCGAACCTACCGGTGCGTATCCGTATCCGACTTCGCGGAGGTTGTTGTTCTACGCTCAGCAAAGACCTCCCCCCTCCCGAAATGGAATGAATCTGTTATTTAGATATGTTTGTTTTGGGTGTTGGTTTGAGTAATGAGAGGTTTCAACTTTTATCTAAGATAGCTATCTGTAGCGTGAAATTTTTGAAACCTTCCGCGTGAGCCACACAGGTACACACATGGCTACCGGTAGACGTTTTTTTTTCTGTTGTAGGTATTTTTGGTAGCCGAAATTTGTCTCAGAGGAAGGTAAAATGCGGTCGCTGCTATGACGGCGACTCGCAGTGGCGCATGGCCGGACAAAACTTATGTTGTTAAACCAACTTAATGGTATTAGATTACACAGCCATTTCTATATACATTTATACCATTGAGTGACTGTTATCCAAAATCTGATATTGAACAGTTTTGTTTTCGATTTTTGGCAGCATCTTACAAAAGTCTTCAAAATTCAGCAATAATAGGATTGCTTTAAATTTATGAAGAGTGTTTCACCTAGCAAACTAGATATTTATAGTTTTTATTCAAAATTTAAAGTATTATAACTTGCGTTGGACGAGTGAACAACACTTTTTTGTTGTCCAACTTACCCGAAAAAAAAACCTTTTGTCTAGCGTTTGTTCGGAAAGTTTAAAGCATAGCCCAGGTTAACAGTGATAAGGTATTTCCGTTAATTCATGCATATAATCGTCAATAATGTTTAGAGTAATGCGGTACAAAGGATCGCACCTAACGTTTCGCAGAAGCCATCAATTGAGCTTAAAGCATTGAAGCTCTGGCTTGTAAGGTAAATTGAACGTACGGAACATTAAGAAAATTTTCTTTGTAATGCATACAAAATCATCACTAAAAATAGAGCAATGAATAATCAACTAGAGAATACGAACCGGGACAATCGGAATTTGAGATAAGATGGTATTTGTTTTTACATTCCAGTCTAAGTTTATGTAATAATAGGATTTTTTATCTTAATCTGTAAAATGTTCACTAGATAATCTAATCAGTTTGGGACACATTTGAGATTTTGTCCGACTTTTGTTTGAAGGCGTGCCACTGTGCGACGGCTTGCGTTTCATTGCGTATCGCGTGCGTGTTCCGTAAAACTCCCCTGAGATCCCCCACACAGCGTAGAAGTGATCATCGATAACAATCTTAGGTGTTTACATTCGCTCCCATTACAATTTCAACATGTCAGGTCAAATGTTCAACGGGAAATGGAACCGGGCACCATACCTCTCAACGGTCAAAACTTGGTGCCCAGTTTGGGACCTTTGGGTTAGAACCGGAGTTGTATTCAAAAGTAATCTTGATGTTTACGATTTGTCGTTACACTGTTTGATTTTGCATTTTTCTTTTCCGTTGCAGGCAAAGTGCTTAGATGTTTCCATCAGTGATAGCTCTGTGATAACGATAATTTAACTTCAATTTATCACTTTTTCCCTTCAGTAACGACGAGTGCAAGTAACACGGTTGGGTGCATGAAGGTGCGTTTTCTTTGGAACTGAAACAATGGTGTCTGAAAATGCGTCATGTTGACGGAAATTAAATCTCTAATGGGTTACCGAAGCGAGTTTGCGATAATAATCAAATGATGAAGAATCCACTGATAAACAGGCGTAACTCGTAAAAAATGCATTTAGATCCGCTCACATATTATAATAATTCCATATGCCAGATATGGGGTCTTCCTTCATTTAGTGGTAAAGTTGATGGAGGTAAGCAGAAAGAACGTATCTGGGTACGGGTTGGTCCAGGATCTTTTCGTAATTTAAATTTCCTTTATTTCCTTGAGAGCAGCATAGCATAGCATAGAGTATCATCAGCCAGCCACACGATATATGTAAGGATGTAAAGATTATGAATTTTGATTTTCAAGATGATCTGAACACTCACTAATGAGCAAATATCTCTGCGTTAGCTCTTGTCCCATATTCTATGCTTTGCTTTGTTCTTGAGACAAACACTCAAAACGATCTATGTTAGTTTTAAGAGCTACAATAAAACTAGAGATCAAAACATGTAACGCATTGTACATTAAATGTTGGCTAATATAAAAACGATAATAGTGAATGCTGTCGGTTAGGATTGAGAAAATGACGCTTGAGGAAAAATATACCCAAGTAGCCATTGAGCATTATATCATTGCTTATACAATGCAGCTGCATTGCCGTGAGCATACCATTAAAGTATACAGTCGAACTAATGAAATAATGTTGGTTCAATTTTTTAGTGGAAATCCACAGTTGATCCCGTAAAAAAATCTCAGCGATAAATGAATGATATGAGAATGACAACTAAGCTTTTCAAAGAATTGGTATTCTATCAGGAGTTTTCTGACTCCATATAGTATTCTGCATAATGAATTGATTATATATCCACACTTTCTTGTGGAAACTAGGGTGACTTATTGTATTTCATCCAGTTTGGTTCTTTCCATCATGTGCTGTTTTCTAAAACTGATCGCGCTCAAAATTTTTTTAAGTTTTCATTGCGTAAGTTTTTTTTTCACATTAACATATATCTCTCAACAGTGCAAAACTTTTGTTTATAAAAAGTAAAAGTAGTCGAAAATAACAAGAAAATAACAGCTATAAAATTTCTGTTCTAAATTCAGTGCAATCCTGTTGAGTGGTTTATCCCCAATCGTGAGTATCTTGAATAATATAATACAGTGCTGGACAGAATCAAGTACGCATTGACCACTTTCACGTAACCATTTTGTCATGTTTGGAGACTCATATTGAACTCAATGAGGCTTCTAATGTTTCGATTGACCTGAAATTTCCACCGCAGCTTGGAAGTAACTTTGAATTTGTTAAGCTGGAAATTCAAAACTTTTCATACACACATTTTTTAGTTATCTTAAATCTCCAACTTTGACAAATATTATGAAATTTCAAATTAGAAATAATTCTTAAATGGAAAAATAATATGCCCTTCTGAAAAATTGATCAATTTGTTCTCACTCCTTTTTATAGAGGGATTTTCTATTGTAGAAAGGTTCATCCCCAAGATTGTTCAATTTCATTGAGCACATAAATTTGTAGAAATACAATTGTAAGTAAAACTGATTGTTTTCAAAATATATCCCAGTTTTTTGTAAGATTGGAGTATAACCCAGAAGTTTGTGTATAAAATATTGCAATTTTCAAGTTGAGTCATGTTATTTTTGAGCTGCGGTGAAAATGTCAGGTCAATTGGGCCACTAGAAACCGAGATCCAGACCTCCAAACTTGACCATTTTCATTTTTCATTTCATGTATTTAGTAAATATCTAAACAGATACCACTGCACAGTGGTCCAGGAATCAGTTTTACGCGGAAAGATGCATTTTGAGCTTTAGAATGAAACATTAGACAAAAACGGTCTTCTACAAAGTTGTTTGTATTAGTTGAGCCCTTTGTTTGATGTTATTGAAAATTAGGGTGGACCACATTTTCATAGAAATTGTGTAACTAACTTTCTTATTTGTAGAAATTATATTATACATGCTTCAGCAAAATTGTAGACCATTCAATTTCAAGCAACTTTGCCAAAAAAAGTTTTTTTGTATCTCTTAAATTGACCGATTTAGAGCTTTTTTCCTACGGTGACATAGGGTGGTCCGAACAAAACTGGTTTTCTGGCTCTAGAGTTTTCAATTCAAATTTCTCATCAAAATAATCTATGAAACACTTTTAGAGCTTTGAAAAATGCGTAATTTGGTGAGTGAAGAAACTCGCTATCTCTTTCCGTTTAAGAGTTATTGTTGTTTTTCTCTCATAAACATGCCTACTATGATTGTGAATATCTCTGATTGGGGCAAACATAAAAAATATCTTTTGACGGCATTCAAAAGACAAAATAAAATTGTATATTATATCAAAAAATTACAGATGTGTTATTTTTGTAACTCTAATAAAATGCCTTGAAAAACAAAGGATTTTAAGCAGAAAAACTTTAATAACTTTTGAGCTAAAATAGATATCATCAATATTTTTGCATGAACATTAGCGTTTTGTTAAGTTCTTCAAGTCGTTTATAGACTGCTTTGACGAGAAATCCGAAATAAGAAAGATAGGGCTCTAAAACTATTTTGAAGATTTTCATAGTATGTATTTCTTTATTATTTTGCATTTTGGGCATGAAAATGAAATTTTAGACAAAAAAGATCTTCTACAAAATTGTTTCTAAAAATGTAAGCTTACATACTGTGTCATTTGAAACTAGGGTGGTCCACAATATCACACATATCATATAATCAACTTTTTTATTTGCAAAAATACTGGTATATGCTCTTAGGCAAAGCGGTAGAACTTGAAATTTTGATTAACTTTGCCAAAAAAAGTTTTTCTGTAGCTCAAAATTTGACCAATCTAGAGCATTTTTTCCTAATCATCGCAGGGTGGTCCAACAAAAATAAGTTTTTCAACTCTAGTTTTTTTAATATTATTTTCTCGTCAAAGTCGTCTATAAACGACTTTTAGAACTTAACAAATTTTCATGCAAAAAGATTGTTGATATCTATTTTAGTTCAAAAGTTATTAAAGTTTTGTGATAAAAAATATTTGACTTTCAAGACGTTTTATTCGAGTTACAAAAATAACACATCTGTATTTTTTTGATATAATATACAATTTTATTTTGTCTTTTGAATGCCGTCAAAAGATATTTTTTATGTTTGCCCCAATCAGAGATATTCACAATCAAAGTAGGCATGTTTTTGAGAGAAAAACAACAATAACTCTTAAACGGAAAGAGATAGCGAGTTTCTTCACTCACCAAATTACGCATTTTTCAAAGCTCTAAAAGTGTTTCATAGACTACTTTGATGAGAAATTTGAATTGAAAACTCTAGAGCCAGAAAACCAGTTTTGTTCGGACCACCCTATGTCACCGTAGGAAAAAAGCTCTAAATCGGTCAATTTAAGAGATACAAAAAAACTTTTTTTGGCAAAGTTGCTTGAAATTGAATGGTCTACAATTTTACTGAAGCATGTATAATATAATTTCTACAAATAAGAAAGTTAGTTACACAATTTTTATGAAAATGTGGTCCACCCTAATTTTCAATAACATCAAACAAAGGGCTCAACTAATACAAACAACTTTGTAGAAGACCGTTTTTGTCTAATGTTTCATTCTAAAGCTCAAAATGCATCTTTCCGCGTAAAACTGATTCCTGGACCATAGTGCACTGGATTAACAATAACACGTCACAATACTCGGTTCATGGCCGAGTCTCTCCATCCTCGATTCTACCCTACGCTCGCCAAATCGATGTGCACTTGATCAGCCCACCTAGCTCGCTGCGTTCTACGCCTTCTTGTACCAACCGGATCCGATGCGAACACCATATTTGCAGGGTTGCTGTCCAGAATTTTTGCAACATGCCCTGCCCATCGTATCCTTCCAGCTTTGGCCGCCTTCTGGATACTTAGTTCGCTGTAGAGTTGAGCGAGCTTGTGGTTCATCCTTTGCCGCCACACACCGTTTGCCTGCACACCGTCAAAGATCGTCCTAAGCACCCGACGTTCTAAGACTCTAAGTGCTTGCAAGTCCTCCTCGTGCATCGTTCACGTTTCATGCCCGTAGAGGACTACCGGCTTTCTGAACGTTTTGTACATGGTACATTTGATGCGGGCGTGAATATTTTTTGCGAAGGCCATAATGGGCCCGACTTTCACTGATGATGCGCCTCCGTATTTCATGGCTAACGTTGTTGTCAGCCGTCCGCAAGGATCCAAGGTAGACGAACTCGTCGACCATTTCTAACGTATCTCCGTCTATCGTAACACTGCTACCTATGCGAGCCCTGCCGCACTCGGCCCTACCAGCTAGCATGTACTTAGTCTTGGCCGCATTCACCATCAGTCCAACTTCGACTGCCTCGCATTTCAGTCGGGTGTACAGGTCTGCCACCTTTCCAAATTTTCGGCCGACAATGTCCATATCATCCACGAAGTAAACAAATTGGATGTATCTCGTAAAAATCGTACCCCAGCTGTTAAGCCCGGCTCTTCTCATGACACCTTCCAGCGCAATATTGAACAACAGGCACGAAAGTGTATCACCTTGCCGTAGTCCCGGCGGGATCCAAACGGACCGGAGTGTTCGCCTGAAACCATCACAAAATTTTGCACACCTTCCATCGTCGCTTTTATCAGTCTCGTGAGCTTCCCGGGAAAGCTGTTCTCGTCCATAATTTTCTATCGCTTTACGCGGTCGATACTATCGTATGCTGCCTTGAAATCGATGAAAAGGTGATGCGTTGGGACCTCGTTTTCACAACATTTTTGTAGGATTTGCCGTACAGTAAAGAACTGGTCCGTTGTCGATTGGCCGTCAACGAAGCCGGCTTGATAACTTAGCTTAGCTTAGCTTAGACTGACTACACATATCAATGGTTGCTATTCCGTGATTGACCGAAGTCAGTGAAAATGCACAAAGAATCAACTAGAAGTTCGGCTGGGATTGGCCATAATCTTCTTCAGTGTGCATAATTCAGTGCCTCTATTTATACATGGTCAATAACGGCGCCGGCCACGTCCTTGCAGTCAGGTGGGATTGGGGGAAGGAATGTTAGTGTGTAACCTTTGCTATTTGGAGACCGTGTTTGCCTCTGCATCTCCACAAAGGTTACTGGGAGGGATGTTTGTTAATGGGAAGGATCGTTGGGTCACAGGATTCACTTTGATAAGCGATAAGACCATGATAAATAATTATTTGTGAGATATAAACATGCTTATATGTAAATATAATATTTCCATTTGATATGAACAATATCTATGTAGAGAAAAAATATGCCGACACTTGAGGTGACGAACCTTTCAAAGTTTGTTGAATAAAGTGAACCTTTCGGAAGTCTACACTTGAAGTGTCGAACCATTCGAAGTTTTATTTTTAATTACAAAAATAAAGGTAAAATGAAGAAGGTGTATTTAATAAAAAAAAATTAGACATAAATAATTTATGAATCAGAGTTTATGTCGACACTCACAGTGACGAACCATTCATATTTTTTTGAAACTTCATATTTACATCTCACCGTTGTAACGATTAACGGTACAGTCATACATATTTTATAGATTAGGAACAGTAGCATGAAACGAGCTCACCAATTGATCCGTCATCATTGAGCAGCAACAATCCTCTTTCAGCTTCAGTCGTTTGCTCGGCTATATAAAAGCACTCAGAGAAAATAGGCGCGCGACCCGTGAGGGAAAACAACTGACGACTACTCGGGCTTTCTTGAAGCACTGCCCAGGAGCAAGCGTCAATGTCGGAAGATCATAAAGAACTAATCGAAAGCGGCACTTTTTCACTTTACTCGATCGACGCGCGACATGTTTGATCCTGCCCTCATCGCCGGCCCCCGCAGGAGCAAGCGTCAAGGTCGGAAGATCAAACTCAACTGAGCGATCGCAGTTTTTTTTTCACTTTCACTCGACCGACGCGCGACATGTTTGATCCTGCCCTCATCACCGGCCCCGCAGGAGCAAGCGTCAAGGTCGGAAGATCAAACACAACTAAGCAATCGCGTTTTTTTTTTTCACTTTTACTTGACCGACGCGCGACATGTTTGATCCTGCCTCCATCGCCGGCCCCGCAGGAGCAAGCGTCAAGGTCAAAGGATCAAACACAACTAACGGATCACGCCACTTTTTCACTCTCACTCGACTGACGCGCGACATGTTTGATCCTGCCCTCATCGCCGGCCCCCGCAGGAGCAAGCGTCAAGGTCGGAAGATCAAACTCAACTGAGCGATCGCAGTTTTTTTTTTCACTTTCACTCGACCGACGCGCGACATGTTTGATCCTGCCCTCATCACCGGCCCCGCAGGAGCTAGCGTCAAGGTCGGAAGATCAAACACAACTAAGCAATCGCGTTTTTTTTTTTCACTTTTACTTGACCGACGCGCGACATGTTTGATCCTGCCTCCATCGCCGGCCCCGCAGGAGCAAGCGTCAAGGTCAAAGGATCAAACACAACTAACGGATCACGCCACTTTTTCACTCTCACTCGACTGACGCGCGACATGTTTGATCCTGCCCTCATCGCCGGCCCCCGCAGGAGCAAGCGTCAAGGTCGGAAGATCAAACACAACTCTCAACGAAGCCGGCTTGATAACTTCCCACAAACTCGTTTACCACAGGTGACAGACGACGGAAGATGATCTGGGATAATACTTTGTAGGTCGCATTTAGAATGGTGATCGCTCGGAAGTTCTCACAATCTAACTGGTCGCCTTTCTTGTAGACGGGCGTATAACCCCTTCCTTCCTCTCCTCCGGTAGCTGTTCTGTTTCCCACAATGTACCTATCAGCCGATGCAGACAAATGGCCAGCCTCTCCGGGCCCATCTTTATGAGTTCAGCTCCGATACCATCCTTACCAGCAGCTTTATTGTTCTTGAGCTGGTGAATGGCATCCTTAACCTCCCTCAAAGTGGGCTGGATGGTTGGTTTCCATCGCCCGCAGTACTGACGAAGGCATTTCCTCCGTTGTCCCGTCCTACATTGCCTGTGCTCTCAGCGCCATTTAGGTGTTCATCGAAGTGCTGCTTCCACCTTTCGATCACCTCACGCTCGTCCGTCAGAATGCTCCCATCCTTATCCCTGCACATCTCGGCTCGTGGCACGAAGCCGTTGCGGGATGCGTTGAGCTTCGGATAGAACTTACGTGTTTCTTGAGACCGGCACAGCTGTTCCATCTCATCGCACACCGTCTCCTCCAAACGGCGTTTTTTCTCCCGAAAGAGGCGGGTCTGCTGTTGCCGTTTCCATCTATAACGTTCCACGTCCTGTCGAGTTCCTTGCTGCAGCATGACCGCCCGCGCTGCATTTTTCTCCTCCAGAATCTGCCTACATTCCTCGTCGAACCAATAGTTTCGTCGACTCCATCCCACGCACAAGCATGGGAAACATTCACTCGAATATTGCGTTTCTCTCGCTCACTTCCACAAGCGGTCAAGAGCGAGATTGCCGTTTCTCCAACCAAGCTGACTGTTTCAATTTCCAATGCGCTCTCTTCTTGTTCGCCGAGCGACAAGTTACAAAAAAACGGCAACAGAATGATTCACTACCGACTCCTTGTGCCGAAGGCATCTGATTGCTGTAGCGAATGATTCTTTACATTCCGATCCCGCCCGAGTGGCATTCGTGTTTGAGAGCTGAAGAGCGTTCAATGACTGGGAATACACAAGGCGAAATGATTTAGTGAACGCAAAATCTGTACATTTCGCAGGAAGCATTCAGTGATTGAATGGCGAACGCGTTCTTTCGTGTCTCCCATTTAAGAGCGAATAGGTGCTCTCTCCGCTCCGTATACCTTTTCATTTTCGGTTTATCTCAATCGTTTGCGATTCGTCGGGATTACGCTCACCCTAGTAGCGTTCGGCAGTCACTCAATATTTGGTGGCGGCAGATACTTTGCAGATATTTTATCGGTAACGTTCGGGTGAGTGAGTGAATTTTCCCATGCCTGCCCACGCACTTGACTTTGTTCTTTGTTGCGTTGTTGATGGCTGCTTTCACTGTTCTCCAGCAGTCCTCAAGAAGGGCTTCATCCAGCTCAACCTCTTCCAGTAATGCAGCCTCGAGGTGCTGCGCGTACGCATTGGCTACATCCGGTTGCTTAAGCCGCTCTAGGTCATAGCGGGGCGGCCGTCGGTACCGTACGTTGTTAAACCGGCCTCTGAGCCTCAATTTGCAAATTCTCTCATTTCTCACCAGTTTATCGCGGACAATTAATTTTGATTTTTTATCGCTCACATGCGATTAACAATGTCCAATAAGTAAACCGAAATTAAATATGCTAGTAACTCATTATTAACTATCGATGTAATTGGATTTTATTAAAAAATATGAACCAATCAGTTCACTCTGGCTGAACAAAAATTGAAAAATATGGTTCTTGGTTCGGTATGGTTGAATGTGTTTCATAGTTCTCAACAACACAAGCAAAATTGGAGACAAATTATGTTTATCATCACCATGCATTGCTTTGGAAAGGATTCGTATATATTGAAGCAAGGTACTCGCGTGTTCATACAGGTTCATACATAGATTCTTAAGATCGAAGAAAAAACCATGAATTTGCTCTGCCAAAGCGCACCAAGTTGCTCCCATTTGGTACACTTTTGCTGATCAAGTTCACAGTTCAATGCGTGAAGTGTTCACCAGTAATGGCCATCATTTCAGCTGTACATTAACCTGCTGATGTTTTACTGCAATAGTGAAATAACCACATAATCTAAAAGTTGATTGATTTCCATTGTCATCGGCCCAAACAACAGAAAAAAGTTTCATCGGGTTTCGAACTCGTGTCTTCTGAGTGGTAATCTAGTGAGCTACCACTAGGTTATCTTCACTTCTTAAATGAAAGGTGATAAACATGAAACAAGTAGTGTGCACTCTGTCTGACGGGGTTTGATAGTGATAATGCAATTTCCTGAACAAGTCCAAGTCCACCTCAGTTGTTCACAACGTATCAGATAAAATTATTTCGTTATTTCATTACGGCTCCTGTATTATTTGATTAACATATTATATAACAAGCAAATGTAACTATTTATTGCATGTCAGTGTCTTCACTTCATGTCAAAATGTGATTTTTAGATAAACAGTACTTAGTGCGGTGTGGTTGGATAAAATTTCAAAGAAAATAGAGCAATGCCACTGGCACAACATTTAATTATAATTAGTCAATTTCTGCCCGATATCACTGGGCTCTGTTTCTATGAGTGGCTTGGAATGGATAAATTGTAAGAAAATTGAATTGAATTGACAAAAAATTGGAAAAATCTAGCTTCATATCTGAAAAATGAATTCCGTCTGATGACGTGCGTTGGTTCATGGTTCGCTCTGGCTGAGCAATATTACAGTTTTACGTGTACTTCCAAAGAAAATTTGTGTTCTGAGATTACAAGGGACTGTTCAAATTACTCAATATTTTTATGGTGGAAAGGTTATGATTATTTGAGTCGTCTGGTGTGAAAAACTCAATTTGGAAAAAATGGCACTTGGTGCGGTTTAGCAGAACCCCGACCAATTTCATAGAACAACTAATAAGTATCGTCAGTAACCTTGAAAAAAAAAAAATAAATGCGCCATGGCATTTACTGTTTCTGTTTTGTGATGCGCAAAGTAAATTGCGAAAACGGCAGACTTAGGCAAGAGAATTTTTCTTCAATTGATCCCTTAGTTTTGAAACCGCGTATGAATAAGATATCATGGGGAGTGATTTTTACAGTATAATGAAGCTGTTTTTGCCAATTATTTGACGTACCCACAACTATAAATGATTGTTCAATAAAGTTAAAGTTCCATTTAGAATCGTGTATTTGAAAAAAAAACGAAAAAGGCAGTTTTCCTCCGAATGGACAACAAATATTGAAAAATAAAAACGTTTCTTCAATTTGCCAAGATAAATGGACGTTCTTTTTTTTCTTGAGTTGTAGACCAAACGGAAGAACACGGTTTTTTTTTTTAATATCGGCATTGCTCCATTCTTACTAGAACCTTAACGACACTTGAATATAAATTTGCAACCGGGGATGGTAAATCTAAGTAATAATGAGTTATCGACCAAAAAAAAAAAATATGCTGAAACCCGAATTCGCACGGGTTCTGGTAGAGATGATTTACTCGATTTTATAGGCAAAAATATGAATTTTTGGACTGGTCCTGCCAGCTATTTGAAAAACTGTGTGGCATAGCACTTCACTTGCATTCTTTATCCTTGATGAATGTTCTGAATTTACACATATAACGCACATATGCGTTCTACTACCTCTCTTCTATTCTCCCGTTCTTCTTATGCAAACCAAAAAGTGACGTCACTATTTGCTCTGCATAAACACAGTGGGAGAGTAAGAGAGACAACTAATGCACGCATCATTGATCTGCGCCACCTGAGTTAATCGAAAACATTGGAGACCAATGAGAATATTTACCGAGATGTGGAAAACACATTTAGTGTGCGTGACATCCGCGTACGGTGCAAAATGTTTCACAACTACAAGCGAGCGGGCTCTCATAAGAAGCCGTGTAAATTAGTGACGTAGTTATTTTTGTATTTTTGTCATTAGGGGTATTCACTCAAAGCTGCGTAAACTGAGTATTTGCGTAATTGGTCCATGCACGAGTTCACTAATTTGACGTTTGAGCGGTGTCGAATTCACTAGTTTCCATGGTCACGTAAATAACACGGCACCGCTCAAACGTCAAAATTTTGCGAAAAGGCTTTTTTGACATATGTGTGCAGTAGATGTGGATGATGTACTACATAGCGAGTGCTATGCCGTTTCTGTTCGAAATTTCGCGGAATTCCGTTCTATTCCGTTTGTATCTAATTTACCGTGGAAATATTTTTACAATTTGGCAAAACGAAAGGAAATCTATATAAATAAAAATGGAATGGTGTTTGTATGTCACGAAATGACTAACGAACGGGTCAACGGATTTGAATGCTTTATTCTCCGTTTCGTTCGTCAAGGGTTCCGACGTGTTTGTGTGTATAAAAATCCTCGGATATTCACCGGGAAAGTCGGAAAAACGAGAGTGAACGGAACTGTCACTTTGTATGGGACGATCCATAGCATTTTTCAGCAGCCTACTTGATGGCAAGACGAAGTTTGCCGGGACCACTAGTTGTAAAATAAAAATCCCGCTTATATGAGTTTCGTGTAATCCCGCGGAATTTCATTTCGAAGCGTGTTAGACGGAATAATTCGAAATTTCGCAAACCCATAGTTTACATGATTTCAGACTTAAATATACATGACTTCATGTTTACGTCATACAAATAAAGTTTACATGACAAAATAATGCAAAATAGATCATTGACACGATTCGCAAAAGATCCTCGACTGTTTGGTTTTGAGTCCACTACTCTCAAAAGGGCAAAAAAACCTCTTCATCTTTTCTTATAACGTTACAATAACAAATCTTGAAACTAAAGGCTCAACCGGAAGTGATCCATATCAGAGCCGAAAGTGATAAAAAGTATCAAACAATATAGCAAATATCTCTGAAAACAAGTATAAAATTTTTAACATATGAAGTGATCTGCTACCAAGAATATCACGAACAGATATCCCAGACAACCAGAAGTCGCATAGCAGTATACGAACAAAGTCGTTTATTTGTACAAACTGCATCACTCCCACACTACATGGTGGATGAAATCGTTTGATCGATGAATTATCTCGCATAAAACGCTATTTTTTGAGTTCATATGTACATTCCGTTTCGTCCCGTATACTTTTACAAAGTAAGTCGGATCAATCCGTAGCAGTTGTCAAATAAACTGTCTTATCAATGAATTAACATGCTAATTCGCAAGAAAATCTACACACTCGCATTGCATGTTACGTTTCATCATATAAAATATGTACGGTTATCGCCTCCACTTTTGCACGTATAAGGCACTTTCGCGACATCTTATTCGTGAAACTATGCTCATATAAGCGTCGCATAACGCAAAAGATGATTTGGTTATGCGTACATTCTAGTTGTCTGGGAAAGCTACTGTTATTTCTAAATTTTTGTATTTTTCTATAATTTTTTTATTTATCCTAGACAAAATATATTTTTTGCAATGAAAAATATCTTGATATTCTCCACAGTCACATAAATTTAAATGAATTATGCTAATACGATATAAATGACTATTACAAGTATAATGATCAGAAATAAGTCTTGAAAACATGCAAACAAAATTTCTTCCAACAGACAGTTTTTTAAACCAGGTACCTACTTACATCCATAATTGGAAAAATTGAATGACACCATCGATCTTTACCACTGGAATCCCAATTTATTAATTTAGACTCGAATATAATACAATATTTACATAATTATTCTATGCTTAAAAAAACTTGTTTGCATTCATCAAGAGAATCTGAAGTTATATAGATTTTTTTACTCTTGTCATGCCTGTTTTGAAGCTAAATCATCATTTTATAATCCAAGTTTATTAGCCAAGCAAAAAAAAAGTTTGATAAAAAAAATTGTATGCCATTTTTTCAGCGCCTTTCTTTTACCGACATGATTCAAAATGTATGTTCACTAGTATGTTCACTAGCTACCCCTTTCCTCTCCCTCGTAACACATCGTCAAAAATTCGTGAAGCCCCCCTCTCACCTAAAAAGCTACGTCATTTATGGACGACCCCAAAGAGGGACAATCATCGTGAGAAATCGATCACTGTAAATACTCCAATATGTTGTAGAGCGATTCAAAATTTAAAAATATTTGAAAATCCAATCTCTCATATCTTTCTTACCATCCTTACCATACAAATAGCGGTCTGTGAAATTTTCAGCTTTTTCGGTGATGATTCAAAGGTGGCCCAAAGACAATGTAGGGTTATATGGAAATTATTATGGAAAAAACTAGAAAAATATTCCAAATACGTTCATACTGTAATGTAAGTACATACTTAACATCTCATAGCGAAAACTCATTCTTCAAACCTTCATGAAGGATGTTGCTCAAGAAACAAATTCCTTTTGAGCTAATTTTGCTCGACATTTTTGTAGATGTTTGCACGGCTATAATCCCACATGAAGCTAAATAATAGCAAACAAACTCATGAATATCTCTTCTCCTATCCGTCGGATTGAGTTGCTCATTTCAGCAAGTTTCTTTATTATGGTTTGAAGAATGAGTTTTAACTATAAAATGATAAGTTTGTTCTTACATTCCAATACTAATAGGTTTGGAACATATTCTAAAATTTCCCCAATAGTGATTTCCATTAAACCTACTTCGTCTTTGGGCCACATTTAAATCACCAACTAGAAAGCTGAAAATTTCACAGAACACTATTTTTTTTCACAGAACACGTTTATGGTAAGGATGGTAAGGAAGACTGGAGATTAGATATTCAAACTTTTTTTTAAATTTTGAACTGCCCAAATGTTGATGTTTTCGATTGATTTTCGTTCATACTGGGCGGTTTTTGCGGCTTTTTTTTAATAATTGTATTTATTTCGTGTTCTTGATTACATTTAACTACATGTCCACTTTATATTCTTATATTGTTTGCATACATTCAACAAATTTCAAACTTTCTTTTGAACATGTTTATCTGATTGAAACGTCTGGCGTAGAAAAAAACATAACGTTTAAATCATTATCACTAGATGAACAGCTGAAAAAATCCCCCGGTGTAAATACTCATATATGACACTAAGTGTAATATATGTAAGTGACTACCCAATGTGATTTATTTCAATCAGCTCTTTCACAATGACACAGAAAACATTGTCGATTGTATTACAACACCAGTGTTCGCCATCAATTAAGCACTATTTTGTTAAATATCTGACCTACGTTTAACCGAGCTAATTTTTATTGTTTCTAACTCCTTTCTAAATGGCCTATTCATTAAAAATGTATCTCTACAGCCATAGCTGCGTTCGCATTACTGCCATTCGTGTGGTACCCCACGGAGGGAGCCGAACTACTGGTTCGGTTACATTTGGATTGAACAGAAACGCAGTTGGTTTCGTTCACGTCCCCCTTTCTTGTAAAGTCTGGCTAGACCGTAAAGCTGCCAGTAGATAAGATTCAATTCAATTATTTAATTATACCTTTATAAGTTCCTAATAGAAAAGTGAGCCCATTTGCTTAGCTAAAGCGGCTCGTGAAACCATCACATGCCGTTTAATGATTAAACGTGCGGAGTGATGCCGGGTCAGTGTTGCCAGAATTATTTTTTGAATTAATAATGGCTTGTATTTTTAAATGCTGGATAAGTAAAACGTCGGTTTCTTCACTTCTCAAACATGTGGAGAGTAAAATCAGTGTGAAAAATGTACTTTGCTTATCTAGCATCACTGTCTGACAGAGATACATCTAACGGCTGGGTGCCGCTATTCTGCTAAGTTTGACACCCACCATACCCCAGTATGTGAAAGAAACTAGTGCTGATAGCATCGTAAAATGTGCCCCGATAAAAGTTAAGTCTCGTAAACTCCACCGTTCATACCCGAAAAGCCAAAGCGAAGAATCGTAAACTTGTGCCCTCTGCAAACCAAAAACCAGCCTGAGAAACCTCTTCGGTCACAGTTCGAACAATGTTGGCTGACACCACCTCACTCCCGTTTCTACCACCATCATTCCGGTGCTAGTGACCATCAGCAAGAACTCATTGGCTTCAGCACCATGTGAAGCGTTTGTATAATAATATTATTAAACTAAATTTATGTTATTACCTTCATGTCCGTTGCCGAGCAGCTCCGAACCCAACCCCAAAGCATTCGTCCCTTCAGGCAAATTTTGGTGTGCGAGGCAAGGCGAGCATAGGAAGACATATGGAATAAGGTGTGTGTGCGACGAGCAAGCGAAACGGGTTGTAATAAAAATGTAGGCTATTTATTTTGATAAAAGTTTCTCAAAAGGCTGTTTAGCCTACATCAATGGTGAATTTTACATAATTTTAAAAACCCTTGCAGATGCTCTCGAAATAAATTGTCGACGGCAGCAGTCCATTCATTCTTGATTTTAGACCCGAAAGACTCCTCAGCAGATACCTTCGCACAGTGGCGTGTGTGGTACGGTGCACGAATTGGAATATTTAAATGAAATTTGGTGTTAACAAATAACAAAATATAAAAAAAGCAGATTCCATACAAATTTAAATCGTGATCGTGCTAAAATTGGACACAGAGACCTCATATGGATCCGAAAAAACCTTGATCAGAAAAAAATGCTTATGGTTACCCACCCTAGTATGCCATTGTCTGCCAGCAGACTGAGAAACTAAATAATAAATTGGAGGATATGAGTTTTCCCAAAACGCTCGGCAGAACACGCGGGTCGAAGTTTTATCGTAGCATGGCTGTTCTAAATCATGTTGTTTTTTAGCGTTGATTATCTCGATAATTACTTTGTTTATCAGTTGGAATAATTATATGAGTACTACATTTATTCATCACGGGAGCAAGTACCGGAAAGCGAGGCGAAACCCAAACAGAGAGTTTCGCTAGAACAAATTGCCAGACTTGTACATATCGTCGAATTTCTTGCCATTTCAATCTGGAAACAGGCGAAATGCGTGATGCCATAGTTAATGTCATAAGCATATCTTTTCCAGGGGAGATAAGAGTTTGCCTATTACTTATGTGGCATTTTATTCAGGTGGAGTTTTGATATTCTTATAAGGCCATGACTTCATTTTTGAAGCTATTTGTTTAGATTAGATTTATATGTGTAGCATGTGATAAGTGTATTATGAAGTAAAAGAACGTGAATAATTTGAATAGATGTTTCACGAGACAAATCCTATTGTTGGCACTTTTGATTCATTTCTACGTTAGTTTTCTTACATATTACCGCTTTAATTATTCTGTACGTTGTTGCTGAGTTGCAGACAATTTAGCAACCCCTGATGCAAAAGTGAATCATGGAGGTGTTCAAGTGTCAATCTGATGTGATAAATATCATTACAAATAAGTTAACTAAACCGTTAATGAAAAAGCGGATGCGATAGGCAAAACTTGGAAAAATGAGAGCAATGTTTTTTTTTCAATTTGATAATTTATTTTAAAAAGTTCTAAACGTTTTTTTTGCTGACGTTTTACCGGCTAAGACCATGGTTGGTCTATCTCGCCGAAGTTTGTATGTTTGATTACCTTAATTACCTTAATAATGATTATTATTATTTATTATTGTAATTCGCAACTTAAGACACACAACTTTTATTTTACATGATTTTGCAAATTAGGTTTACCTATTTTCAATATGAGCTTAAAAAGGGGCATAGATCATTGTGATTAACAAGACAGATGACTGACCCATGATCCATTTTTTTTTTGAATATATTTTTCTGTAGTCTCGAAAGGTAATTTAGTTATTTTGAGCAATGAATAACGAATTTGACTTATTTAAAAACTTATAGAAATATATCTGTTGAATTGTCAACGAGAAACACACATTGTAAGATCTGCTACCAAAATTGAACAGTGAAGTTGTCAAAATCAAACAAAAAAAAAGGACCTTGCCAAAAACAAACCATGCCTAAATTGAAAGGGCTCTGTAGTTTGTTGGTACTCTTAATTAACATTTAATTCAATCTGGGTCTTTACTACATTTCATGAAGATAGGTTAATGAGAAATTATAACAATTATTACCATTATTTTATGCAAATGTTCCAACAAGTTACATCTCGATAAAAATATCACACCCAAGAATGTCAGAGTCTCATATTAATCAAAGCGAAAGTTTTAAAATTCTTCAAGAAAAGTATAAGTAATGGATGGGATAAGAAGGAACGGTAATCCTCCAATACACCCATCATTTTTTTTTACTCCTGTCCTTAGCTTGACAGCAATAAAAAAGGATCAAACTCTATGAATCCATTTGAGAGGTTCGGAAAACAGAACGTCGAATTCAAAGTTGATATCAAAACACACAAAAAAAAAAAAAACAGTAACGTGTTCCTTTCCTTTTTTCGAATTCAAAAGAAAGTCATTAATAATCATTACAGAACCTTTTCTTATCCTTTAGGTATATTTCTACCAACTTCTTGCAATCCCAGCAGCGCAGCGGTGACTTAGGCATGAAAAAAAGCAACATCGGGTTCGCGCACACGTTATTCGGCCTCGATAATGGCAAACAAGAAGGTGCCGAGTGCTCGTATTCCAAATGGTGCGCGCTCTTCGGAGGACGACGCGGAGGGCAGCCTATTGAATGCACCACTAGAAAAGTGGAACTTCTTCTTCTTTCTGGCGTTACGTCCCAACTGGGACAATGCCTGCTTCTCAGATTAGTGTTCTTATGAGCACTTCCACAGTTATTAACTGAGAGCTTTCTTTGCCGATTGACCATTTTTGCATGTGCATATCGTGTGGCAGGTACGAAGATACTCTATGCCCTGGGAATCGAGAAAATTTCCATTACGAAAAGATCCACGACCAGCGGGATTCGAACCAACGCATGGCCATGCTGTATAGCTGCGCGTTTACCGCTACGGCTATCTGGGCCCCTAAAAAAGTGGAAATGCTCCTAGAAAATTAAAAGCTGCTCTGTTGTAAAAGAAGTTTTTCACCATAAAAACTTGCGAGATTTTTAATGAATAAATTAGATTGGTGCATAAATAACTTCGGTGTATCGGTACCCCAGTAGAAAATTTCGGTTTTGAAGTGGAAAGTGGGCTTCGGTTAGTTGTCCCAAGCATGAGATGCATGGATCCAAGGAGTGTGGGTTCGATTCCCACTGTAGTCCGAAAGAAAAATACACTGAAAAAATATTTTATTGTTTTTTCATAAAAAAATCAAAAATAAAACTTAAATTTTCAATTACACAATAACCATATTTTTAATATTTCTCAAATTTTCACCATATATTCTTCATAGTAAACAGATGTTTTGGACAAACTTTCATGATGGAGAAATTTTTAATAAATAAGTCTTTCTAAGAACAACTTTTGACCGATTTTCAAAATTTTGATTTTTGTCAAAATAAATACATCCAGATGGTACATTATGAATCTTGAATTTATTTTGAACCATAATGATAATTTCTCTTAAATTAGCCATTTTCGAATTATATCAAGTTTAATGTACAAATATCGTTTAAATATTAAAATAGGCCATTTTAATTAGTAATTTGCAAAATATTTTTTCAGTGTGTATTTTTCATTTGTAGGCCAAACGTTTCACTACAATTTCTTCATAGAACATTTTTCTATAAAATTAACAGTTACGGAGTTTGAATTTTTCAAATAAGTTGCATGCAAAAATTTATAGATGATTTTCAAAAGTTATTTTCGAGTCAAAATGATCGATTTTTCTATGGAAAACACTTATTGTGCCATACCAAAAACATGTGCAAAATTTGTTGCAAATCGAAGATGGTCGAGTTCTGCGACTGATCGATTTGAAATGGAATTCGTCTATTCTATACAGTCAGGTCTTCTTTTAAACGCTGTCACCCACTTTCCTTCCATGGCAACTTCTCAGCAGATTTTAATAATATAATAGCTGTTTTTTGTTTGTTTCTGGCTGGCACATACTATGAGCTCACTATCTGCAGAAATTCGCCTGATTCGATTAGAAGACAGCTGAGAAATTGCGGTGGGCGTAAATTGGGATATAGCGTCTAATAGGAGACCTGACCGTATATCATGAACCTTATTTCACAAATTATGGGTAAATTTTGTGTTTATTATTCATGGAGCTTACTTTTATACTTACATTTTGTTTAAAAATATTTAGTTATACAATTCCCCACTTAATGTTAAAAAAAAAATGTGATTTCATCGATACCAATTAGGTTATGTATGGAGAAATTTGGCTTATCTATGGAACTTGTTATAAATTGTTCTGGTAGGTAGCTTCATGGTGCAATCCGAACGATTTTCTATGGAACATTTTTATTTCCTTATTGTCGCAAAAACCCTTTGTCGACTCGGAGACAAGGACGGAACGAGCGCGAAGGCGCTGATAGCAGCAGCCGGCTGACTGGTGGTGTGGTGATGGTCCGGAACGACGAGCCGTCAATTATGCCAGAAGTGTTCATTAATCATTTTGTAAATCAATTATGATTGTAGCGTATTGATAAAGCAAGAAAAAGTGAGTTCTCTACGGATGTTGTTGGGTGGGTGTAAAAAGGAGCAAACAAATCAAATGCTGAATGAGAATAGAGCAAGGAAAGAATATTCCCCCGTGTCGTCGGAGCCTTATCCTGCTTGAATGCAAAGGGGCCAAGTGGCAACGCAACGGGTGAAAGTGAAGGCTGGGTGTGATATGAATGGGAAACAGGGTTCGTCTTGGGCGGAGAAGGGTTTCCATGGCAGTTGTTAAATGGGTTTAAAGTTTATGAAATACTGCCTAACTAAGATTTATAGAAGGCTACCCGAGCTGTCGAAAGGTGATCGTTTTATGTTAATGATGAAAAAATTGATGATCTGCAGTGATTAGCAGAATTGGAATGGATTGTGCTTGGGGAATTGCTGAAGTACTGATTCATTGACTAAGGAAATACAATCGTCATAAATTACAGTGGATTATGATAAAGAAAGCCAATAACCGAGGAAAAATGCAATAATGTCACGCTATCCCGAGAAGGAACAAATAACTACCCAATAACTTATGCATACCATATTTTGGTATCATACAAAAATAAAGTTTTGTTCAGTTGTCAATACATTAATTGGGTATTATAATGGTATTTAAAAAAATCTTTACAACAATTAAATATACTTCGTTGAGGTATTAAACAGCTATTGAGGTACTTTTGAAAAAAATCACTTTTATATGAAAATCCATCAAGTATTATTGAGGTATTACAATACCTGATCTAGTTATCAGTTTGGTGTTCGTAGAATGTGTTTGAGATATTATTTGAGGTATTTTACCTCTTATGCAGGGCTCATTCATACCTCATTCACATTGTAAGTATTGGAAACTGTCTGGTATGGAAAACCTTAGTTTGGTATTCGGTAGTTATTTTCTGCTGCTCGGGATGTCAGTAGGGCAATTCAAATTTTAAAAATGATTGAAAATCCAAACTCCCATACGCTCTTTATCATCCTTACCATAAAAATAGTGTTTTGTGAAGTTTTCAGCTTCCAGGTAGTGATTTAAAGGTGGCCCAAAGACAATGCAAGTTTATATGGAAACTACTATGGAAAAAAATGAGAAATGTTTCAAACAAGCTAGTACTGTAATGTAAGTATAAATTGGTCGGTGTTCAAACAGACCGGACTAGGTGATATTTTGGCGATTTGAAGATATGGTAAGGACTCCATCAATTCTGATTTTTCCGATGCTATTTTTATACAGATTGATCATCAAATAGATAAGTTCCATTATTATAGCAAATGGAGCAAATATTTTGATAATTCGAATGCCTGGGAGACCTTTTCCTGAAACCATTAAAAAGCACTTGGTCCAGTCTGTCTGAACACCGATCAATTTATCATTCCATATTTAAAACTCATTCTTCAAACCTTAATGAAGGATGTTACTGAGGAAACAAATCCCTTTTGAGCAAATTTTGTTTTGGATTTTTGTACATTTTTGCAGGGCTATATTCCCATATTAAGCGGAACAATGGCAAAAAAACTCATGAACATCTCTTCTGCTATCTATCGGATTGAATTTCTCTCTTTAGGAAATTTCTTTATTATGGTTTGAATAATGAGCTTTTACAATGGGATAATAAGTTTGTACTTACATTATAGTACTAGCGTGTTTGGAACATATCTCTAAATTTCTCCACAGTAATTTCCATATAAACCTACATTGTCTTTGGGCCACCTCTAAATCACCACTTGGAAAGCTGAAAATTTCACAGAACACTCTTTTTATGGTAAACATGGTAAGGAACATATGGAACCGCCCTAATGTCAGGCGTATTGCAGAGTTCCATCTTCGTCGGTCTTCGACGATACTTTTTCAGTTGCCTCACACGCTTAGGGTTCACAGGTCCTATTCCACTACGTATATACATTTCACGAAATCGCTGACCTCGACCCGATTATTTTTCCCAGCATTCACACTAAGTGACCACTGAAATTTGCCGTATACGCTTAATAATAATCATTACCTATTTAAATTGCAAAAACTTACTTTTAGAAGGTTTCTCGCAAGCATCGATAGCAACAAATGTTAAACACGTACAATTGAATGTGTTTAAGTCTACCAAATAGTTTAAAAGGTTTGGTGTACGTGTATGCGTGTGTTCAGACTGATTTATTTGTTTACATAGGTGGAAATTATTATAAGGACACCATTTCTGCACAGTCTGCTTATCAGTTAAGAGGTTTTGTTATTTCACGTCAATAAAAAGTTGATGTTTTAATGAGTTATAATAGATGAACTATCCGACACTTGTGAAAAAAGTTATTCAATGAAAACCTATTGGCAAGGCGACGTTGATTAACACGTAAAGGAATAACAATAATAACAAACTCAGACAAAATTCCCGAATAGTATATGCTTAATAACTTTTTTCACAAGCATCGGATTGCTTTGCAGTCTTCGGCAATGTTGTTATCTATCGAAATCTGTGTTCAGAATTTTTATAGAGGTCAATGGGCAACCTCTGGCGATTTTTCTTTGCAAAAGTAAGTTTTCCCATAGTAAATCCCATACAAACTTTGAACGGCTGGCACAGTTGTTATGGGACCTAAATGCAATCCAAAAAGTGGACTGGAGCGAGAATCTAAATTTTTCATATCACCGTGTCCCAGGATATTATCCATAGCTTCACTTATCACTGTTTTGGTGGTGCTTACATATTTTCTAATTTTTCAACGATGCTATTGTTTAAGAAGCACTGACAGTCAAATAAAGAGCGATTGATGTTTCCTAATGGATAAATATTATTCCGAAACTGGTGGCCGTGGTCATGAATCAACAAGTAACAAAACCACGAATTTGCTACCTTTGGTTTGATAGATTTAAAATCGCTTCAATTCATATTTTCTAAAATCATGTTTTCTGGCCACCCCATCCTTAAGGGTGTCCAGCCATTTGGCTGAACGCCGTTTGGCCGAATGCCGTTTGGCTGAATACGAAAAAATAAATAAAAATGCTGCAACGCTGATATATATGATAAAATTGAACCGTCTATTCAGGACGAAGTTGTGAACTCTAAGCTGATGGTTGAATCGGCTCTGGATTATCAACGATGTGCTAATGTTTCAAGTATCTTTAATGATTTCATCATAATTTTATCCTTCTTTCAAACGTAGGCTTTTCTTTCGAGTTATACTGGTTTCATGTATATCGGCAATAATTGAGCTTATATTTTCATTGGGAATTTTACCTTCTACAAATCATCGGCAGTTCTTTGTAGTTATACTGATAAAACAAATACTCGCATTATACGTGTTCAGATTTTTCCTTCTTATGATCATAGGCTATTTTTTTTTTAAAGTGAAGTATTTTTCATAGTTATGGGAATTTAGGTTTGTTCATAAAGAGTATTTTTCAAAATATGTATTTTTTAGCACAACAATGAACTTAGGTGAGATGTCTTTCTCCTCCAAGATTTAAATTGCAATGTTTGAACTGAACTCTGCACCGTTGCTTGCGTAGAGCAGCAAACCAAACGACTCAGTGAACACTCACGTTGAAGAAGCTCACTGGTTCTCTGTTGTGAACTGTTTCTAGAACTAACACTAAAGAGCTAACTATTTGAATATCTCCGATGATTTATCTTTCTTTAAGAATAAGCAGAGTAATTTCTTTGAAATTCATTAGAAATGCATGCTAACTGTGATTCACTGTTGTTTTTAATTTCGGCCAAACGGCATTCGGCCAAATGGCATCCTTTGGGTACTCTAAATGCAAAATAAAATATTGGTCCGAAATAAATCAGAAACTTGTTGGCCGACTGAAAATAACGAAATTCTGATCATCTGTAAACTATGTTATTGCGGAAGGAAACTTATTTTAAGCATGCACGGTAAAAAACAAATGAAATAAATTTTAAAGTTGAAATTTGTTGCATAAATCTTGCGGGACATGTTTGTAGAAGTTTCAAGCTTGATTTCTATCTAAACAGTAGGGTGGGGAAATGCGAGGTTAAAAGTGCTTGACTATTGAAGTTCAAATGTGGCATTATTTTCTTAAATTTTCAACTTATTTCATTTTTATTTTTTTCTTTTAGTGATATGACATTGTTTTAATAGTCCAGTAGAAAGTTTACATAAAAATCTTTATGGGAACGAAATTAGATGAAGGCCATTAATGACAAATGTAGGGTATCCCTCCTATTATGGACGACCTAAGCATGGTCTTTTTGTTTCCACAATTGCCATAATTGGTACTTCCACCCTATATGGATGTTTTTTGAAATATGTATTGACTCATAACAACGGAACGGACTTTTGATTTTTTCAATAAACAACTCGCATAAATATTTACCGTATGCGAAGAGTTATAAACATAATACAACAATAATCATTACTGTTACCCATTCGCGATATGTTCCCAGTAATCTGCATGAGTAATGGTAAAACTGTATCATAGACATTGTTTTTGTAGTTCCTGAATCGTTTATTTTCTCCGAACGGTATAATCGTTTCTCTACTGAGCAACCATATATGAATATTCTTCTATCATAACAACTGTTGTACACTGCCCTGGGATGGATCTGTGATTTTTGACAGCCAATTTTCGACCGCACTACGCACTTTTGTTTTTTATTCAGAAACACCCTAAAGTGCTTTGAATAATTATTGTGATTCTGATGCTGACGTCTCAGTTCAGATTTTCCGGTAAGTTAATTGAAAATGATTAAAGTGAAAGATTAAAAAATAGTGTCTTTTATAGCTCCACGCCTATTTCAAGATCCAGTATCCCGTGGAGCAAGTGAAATGCAAGAGAACTGCCACTTCGGAAACATTGTGCCGGATGTTCCAGATTTCATTGTTCCTAATGGATATTAGATCATCCGCTTTAGAGTTCCATTCAGAAATCAGAAATAAGGTAAGCTTTAATATGGATATCGAAGCAAACGATCCGTTCATGTCTGATTTGTTTTATTTCAGACTGATACGGAAATCTGAATCCCGAGAGCATAATTGATACATGCGGCTAATGGATGGGGTAGTGGTGCACGAAAAGATGAGCCTAAAGGTAACAATTCCAGTTAATTCCAATTACATTCCAATAATATAATCTAATCTAATCTAATCTAAGCGCTTGCACAGCCAATATTGAAAAGCATCCTGGAAATACCTTAATATATTCAGGTATTTTCTTGTCAGTATTAATATTTGCACAATATCAGCGATATGATACATACATTAAAATGGCCAGGCCCACTGTGCAGACTTTGGGGTAATATTATGGCTATTAGGTTATTCACGCATGAATGAACTAATGGACAATTTTTTTTCAATTCAAGGAAGGAAAAAACGGGGACAACCGTACCAACCGTTTCAATTCAGGGTTATAGTTAAAATCGTTGGGAGTGGCGTTGCTAAAAAAGTTAATGCACACTCCATTGCTGTTCTCCTGGGATGGGACATAGGCATTTCTTCCTCATGTCCTGACTCTAGAGCCTAGGTTTAAGCGCCTTTGCTCGCTCTCTGAAACGAGATGAAAAGTTATTTTGCCCCTTTTCCCCTATACAAGAACTGAAACAGTTTCCCATAAATTGAAACACATTTGTGCAGAATAATAAACAATATATAACAAATACAAACATAAATTAGAAACAAACATATTCTTTTTCTATGATATATCATGAGTATGAGCAGGAGCATGATTGACCGCCAACAGATGCTACTCCGTTATTGCAAGAACAGCTTTACTTACACAGGGAACCAACAGACACTACTCGGGATCAGTAACATCATCAATGTGTAAGTACTGGTGCTCTCATTATTATAATAAACAATAACGGCGCCGGCTGCGTCCGAATGCATGTTAATTTGCGGATGGGAAGGTAATGTTGACGTGTTACTTGCTTTATGGAAGCCGAGGAGTCCTCTGCACTTCCACAAGTAGACACTGGGAGTTTGGATATGGGAAAGGTTTGGGTAAAGGATTCGTTTTGGTAAACGATAAATATATAATTTGAAATAAATGCGCCTAATCGAATTCACGATATTACTCGATAAAAGCATTGAACGCCGAAGCGACAAGATCAAAGGATCAAACACTACTAACGCGATCCACTGGGAGTTTGGATATGGGAAAGGTTTGGGTAAAGGATTCGTTTTGGTAAACGATAAATATATAATTTGAAATAAATGCGCCTAATCGAATTCACGATATTACTCGATAAAAGCATTGAACGCCGAAGCGACAAGATCAAAGGATCAAACACTACTAACGCGATCCGCGATACTATTCCACCGTGGTACGCGAACGACGCGCGACATGTTTGATCTTGCCCCCGTCGCCCGCCCCCGCAGGAGCAAGCAACCAGGTCGAAGGATCAAACACTACTCAAATAAAGTGTCCATTGAATGTTTTGCAAAGTAAAAATTCATCTAAATATACAGGGATGGAAATAATAATCAATACACGCAAAAAAATTGTGCGGTAAAAACTACCATTTTAGGGGGTTAACTTAAGCGCTCGCACCGGCAATTTTCAGCAGACCAGGAATGCGCTTGATTTTACCATGTCTGTAATTGGAATCCGATTGTTGTAAATTATTTCTGTCAAATGTACCAGTAATGCGGTGGGGTGTACCGTAAACATAGTAAATTGGTCTGAATTTCCATGGTAGTTTTAAGAATGGGCGTAGTCAGCTAAAATAGTTATTTTTACCACAGAATTTTTTCCCGTGTATAATAATGATCAGAACAACCTCACCAAAAGCCTTTTTCTTACTACGCTTCTGAAGCTTCATCTAGCATCTCTCAGCATTAGCAAGGGCATCTCCATAGAAACGCTCGCTCTGCGGAGTGTAATGACATTTCTTCGTTGCTCGCCATTCGCACGGAACATGATTTTACCAAAGCCTTTCATATCTGCATATTTTTCAAGTTTCCTTCACTAGCCACTAGTCTGAGGCGCACGCGGTTGCGCTTCAAATCTCTTTTCTATGATTTTTGTCACATTTTAAACTTCTCCACTTTATTGTTCAATTGAAATTCACATATTGCATGAACTTGCAAATACATTTTAGTTATGCCAAGTAGTAAGCGTACTAAGCGTCGAAGGAATTTTTCTCCGCGACCAACAAAACAGAGGAACTTAACACTTTTCCAATCGATCACTAGAATAAATATTTTACTAAAACACGACACTTTAATATGACTATCGCCAAATAGAGTTCTTGAATACTACAATCCAATGGTAATACAACTGAAATTATTGGCCGTCAGCTGCCGAAATTCTAATTCCAATTACATTCCAATAATGTGAATAAATAAAATACTTAAAAATGTTATCTTTAACTAGAAATTGTTTCAATTTAAAACACAAAAAACAACTTCTTTGATTTGAACCATACCCATACTGTACTGCTCTGTGGTAAAACATTACTGCAACAATTGCGCAAATTTCTCGGTAGCGATGTTTTTAACCATACCGAATATGTTCCTATTGTGGTTGGCTCTGAAAATCTATATGGAAAGTTGCCTGTTTTGGAACGGTAAACATTCTTAACAACCGGTTGTTGATACTGTCCGATTCGTGAAAACTTCAAACGGAATGGTCGAAACTTTACCCACTAAGGTTCGGTTATAATTGTCCTAACTATTTTGAATATGGTAAAATAAGGACCATAAACCATTTTCGTGGTGTTGTGATACGGTTTGGATTTATGCGGGAAGCCATGTTTTATTTGTCTCTTTTTGAACTAGGGTAAGTGTTCCCTTAGTTGTGGGTGTTCCTATAGTTGCGGTAGTGTCGTTTTCACTGATTTTATTACATTAGCCACAGAACTGACACTGCCTATCGACGTATTGGCTTGTTGATACACGGGATACTTGAAAGGAGCGTTCAAATTGCTTACAAATGGATGAAATATCACTAAAATTACTACAACTGTTCTTGCTTGTACCAATAGTTGCGGTAAAGTGTTCCTATAGTGGAGGATCCCATAAGAAAACCACGGATACCGCAACTATAGGAACACAAATTAAAAATATACCGCAACTAAAGGAACAGTGTACGAATAGTGGAGGTATTATTTTTCACTGACATGCCGTGGATTACTGCGATGAAATTATTTTTCTCATTAAGTCAATAGTCGTTACTTCCCGTTACAACATTAATATGTACATTAATTGCACTTCTTGAATTTAGGCGGTTAAATGAAGTTCAATCGTGCTTAGTATCGTGCAATAGTGGAGGATTGGTACATCTACCCTAACTGAATCATTTCATTTGCGATTCAAATAACTCTGTCATCCCGATATAGCTTCTGAAAGTAAGCAGCTCTACCTACTGAGCAAATGACACCTGGCTTAATTTTCTTGGAGAAATTGCATGTAAAACACACAAGTAGGTATCTCGTTCAGAGTAGTAATTTACATGTCAGCTTTCTACGGTTGTTTCAGCAAAAAAAAAAAGAAATGTTAAAAGCTTTGTTGTATTCCATTTTTGGCATCAACTCGGCAGGTACTTTAATCCGATTGCCGACGGACCGTTTCTGTCGTTTACACGAAGAGATAGAGAGAACTTTGCCACCTGGTGAGATGGTAAAGTTGAATACGATCATTTGGCGAGACTGATACAAATGTTTACATAATTTTGTTTTCACCGATAAAAAAAGGTACTTTTTGAGTTGGGTAGGATTTTTTGATAGTATATAAAGTGACTTGGAAAACGAGTGCTTATTGAGTACTATCTAAACAAATCAAATAGGCATTCGCTTTTTTTAAGTTCGAATACATTTTTGTCTTTTTTTGTATTAAATCTCCCTCTAATAAATCGAAGGTCTCTTTTTTAAGATCAATTTGAGCTCCATGTTATGGGAATAATTATTACATTTTTGGCAATTCAATTTTCGATGCACAGTAAAAAACTACACATAGCTTGATAGGAAATTGTTATTGTTATAGTTATGTTCACAATTTGTAAATTTGCTTGTCAAGAAGCTTCATATCTCATTACAATACCAAACAAAAACTGGACGCTATTTTCCTACTCAGTCATGCTTCCAACATGAATCTCCAGTTTTACGCTGCAAGAGTTTCAAGGACTATTAACTTTTATAGGCACATCAGATGGTTATCGGATCAAAACAACCAATTTGATACCGTTTTGGTGCCGTACAGATGAACTCAGCATGTGTACCGTAACTCTACCACCGGTCACAATCCATCCTACCTCCCGAAAGCTTATAATTACAGTGTTTATGTTAATTTATTGGTCATTTGAACCGAAACGGCAGACGGCGAAACGCAATCAATTGTTTGTTCCTTTAAGGCAGGCGAGCGTGTAGATCCAACATCCAACATGCATACCGCAATCCAAAATCGATTCAATCTAGTGCATGTTGGTATAGTTAAAGGGAACGAAAACATCAACACCTTGTATGTGGCATTTTTATATCCTCTCACAAGGAAACGCGCTAACAAGCGAAGACGACCGAAAAAATAACAGTTTTATAGCACAAGCAGGGATCGTTTAAATTAATGTACAACGCCAACGAGAGCATTTTAATCGCACCTGGTACAGGTGGTAGAAATATCCTAGGGAATGGATTAACATAAAGAAGCAAAAGATCCAATCGGTGGGTGTCTCGTGGAATTCGGTGTTCACATCCTTTTTCGATCGAATCGAAAGTTTCGAGCCTCTTTGGCGGGACGTTTGTCGTTTGCTTAAGTAGACATTGTACTTTGATGACTCTGGTATTCAACGTTTCCTGCATAATTTCAGCGAGGGAAGTCAGTCCAACACGACCAGTGGATTGCTACACAATTGTAGCAGATATTTCTTCTCAGTTAGTTTTACCTTACAAAATATGATATGATTTTGGCTGGTTACAACAAAATTTCCGATACATTAAACATTACATTTTGTGGAGCAATCGACTGTATATTTTAATTCTGGAATTTACGGCTACGCAGTCTTGAAATGATTAAAACGAATTTTAATCATTTCAAGACTGGGTAGCCGTAAATTTCACAATTAAACATTAAATTGATACAAAATACATTATGATTTGTACACAGAGAAAAAGACGTAACACTTAGAACAAATTGCGATCAAAATCATAGTCGCGAAAACATGTACGCCCAATGCTAAAAATACTGTAGTTGGTCGATGGACCAACAGGTGGTTCTGACGTCGGCAATATCGGAGAAGTGCCGTCCATCGATCAAAACGAAGTCGGTTTGTGATTCCGTCTGCAGTGGTGATCTGCAGGTGTATCGATACGGGAGGCTGTGCTGGAAGTAGGTGCTGCGAATGGCCATGTTCTTGGAGGCGGCAAAATCTACGGCAAAGCAACGAAGTTTAAAGGTTTTGTTCGCTCAAAGTAAGAAACAGCGTCTGATTGTCGTATACTCTGGTGATAAACTTACCAACGTCAAAAATCACACTTTATTGTTAAAAATATTAGTTTTTTTTATTAGTATCAGAGGATATATGAGTTCTTAGAGAACGTGTTTTTCATTTTCACAAATTTGTTTGCCTGGGTCACAGTTTTGAGGGCATTTGCTTCTTATAGATTTTTTATGCCTTTATTCTTTGTTAAAGTTCAATAAAAAATAGATACAGAGGTCTATAACAATTTTTTGAGGAAGAAATTTGTTCCTTTCTTTAGAGACAACTTATACCAAAACTAGCTCATAGGTTTTGAGCAAAACAGAGCCACTTTACTCACTCATATGAAGGTTCAACTTCAGATCTCCAAAATGAACCGTTTTTTCGAAAATCTGTTTAAGTCTCCAATGATCTAGGTATGAACCCATTCTATCATTCGATATGGGCGAATACTGGAGAAAAGACCTGTGAAGTGTTTTACCCCATCGTTGATGTTGTAGAAGCTTTCATCACAAATATATTGAACTCGATGACTGCATGCTAAGATTCAAAGGCATGCTCCCTATTTATCTCTAGTAAGGTGAAAGTAACAGATAAAAACATGTCCAAAGCAAAAAACTGAGTCTTAATAGATTGAACAATACAAATAATAAATAATATTAATGTTTCGGTCACATTTTCGTTTTAAAAACTACCCTAAAACATGATTCGATGATTTTCGCATTTTTTATGGGCCATACTGTATTTGCAACATTTACAAGCAGAATTTGCGTTTTACTTAGTTTGCAAAATGTTAATCAAAAACATCTACCATATATGATGAAATTGACACATTTTATGATATTGTTCTTATTTTTAATGCCTGTTTGATACCATGATGGACGGAATCCATGAAAAATGAGACACTGGTGTAAAAACTACAAAGCTATCTTATAACGAATCAAGCTGTCCGAAGCTGGGGGACAGAAGGAGAAAAAACGGAAATTTTGAATTTATTTTCATTTAAAAAAACAATTTTTGTGAAAATTTGTATTTTTCTTGAAAAGTTAAAATTTTTAGCTTTCATTTCGTCCAAGAAAATTAAAAATCGGTCAAGTGGTTCAAAAGTTATAAAGTTTTAATACACAAAAATTTTGCGATGTGGCGATTTTTCTGGTCACTCTATTTCAAAAATAGTCACCCTAATAAAAAAATCCAAATACACGGAATTCGGTGACCCACTAGAACGGGTTTTCATGAAATGGCTGTATATCAAAATCTTCAGTGCAAAAATTTATTCCAACAGCGAAACTCAAAAGAAGAATTAATATTTGAAACAAGTGTAATTTATGGATAAATAATAAAATACCATTGGCAATAACTTTCCCAATATGCTTCAGTTTTTTTCAAGAGCATATTAATGTTGAATATAGTGTCATTTTGTGTCAATTGATTCCAAAACAAGCCTGATATCATCAGAAAGATTCAATAGAAATGTAAAAACGAATGTCATCTTAAGAAATTTTTGGTTTCAGACTCATTATGCCAAACGCCTTTATATCAAATGATCATTATGTCAAACGACTTTTTGCCAAATGGCTTTATGCCAAATGACCTACCACCGAAAAACATCACTACACAAAATGTCAAATTTGAGTTTTTTCGTTTATCTACGTTTTTCAATGGCTTTTGACAAATCTTGGTCGACAGAAACACGTAGGAACCATGGACCAATCCAATAGTATAAGAATTACGCAAATCCGTGGGCCCGTTCTCAATCCAACTCTCTGGGCTTTTCCTATCTGGAATTGTATTTTCCATTTAATGGTCCCGTTACTCAGTCTACAAATTAACCAATTTGTTTTTGGACTACACTGTGCTTACTTTGACAAAAAAAAAATGAGAATAAACGTCTTACATAGTGTTATGGAAAAAAAATATGGAAAAAAAGTACAGACGGAGAATAAAACTATTGATTTTGCATGAATTTCGTGAATGAAATTTTGTGGTTATTTTTTATATATATGAACCGTAACCTTTGAACAGACTGCCACCCCCTAAAATGAACACGTAATTTATGGACGGCTCCACTGTATGGTTAAGGAATTGTTCATAAACCACGATATTTCTGAAGAAATAGCTGGTGGATTGTAGTATCACTACCATTTATATCAAATATTCCATCATTTGCGATACTTTAAAAATGAGGAGGGTACAAAAAAGGGGAGTCAGTACAACTTTGTATATTGGATTTAAAGTTTTAAACATAATATGGCACATGAATTCTGCTGTCCTGAAAATAAAACACTGTGTCGGGTTATTGATCAGATTAGATATTTAAATAAAAGGTGTCCAGCCATTTGGCCAAATGCCATTTGGGCGAATCAAGAACAAAAAAAAAATAACTTCATTTTTTAAACTATCCGTTCATTCAGGACGAAGTTGTGCATTCGCGTCAAGACTCTTAGTTTACGGGTGGTTCGTCTCTGGGCTATCAACGGTGTGCTCGGGTTTAATAATTTTATAAGAATTTTTTCCTTCTTTCAAACATAGGCTATTCTTTCAATTTGTACTGGTTTCATTACTACTGGCAATAACTTAGCTTATATTTTAAATGGGAAATTTACCTTCTTTAAATCAACGGCAGTTCTTTAAAGATATACTGATATAATAATTGTTTGCATTACAATAGCTTAAATTTTTATAAGAATTTTTTTCTTCTTTTGGTCATAAGCTTTCCTTTCATATTTCAATATTTTACATAGTTAATAGAACGAAGGCATATGATACGTTTATAGAGTCTTATTAAAAAATTAAACCGAATGACTCGCTGAACACTTACGTTAAAGAAGCTAACTGTTTCTCCGTTGTGAAAAGAAGAAGCTAAACTTGTGGTTGCTAGAAATTATTTAGTTTACTAAGTACTATCAGAAGAATTGAAGCAAATTGATGCTGCAGAAAGACGAATAAGTCGTAAACCATTTTAGTAAATGTCAACAGCTGACTACAAACGCAATGCGAAAACCTTTGCTGGCAGCTATTACTGCTAGCAGAGAAGTGAATAATTGCTTATATTTAGAAATTCTTTCAGCATTGACTGTTCCTTGAACTAACACTAAAAAGCTGTATATCAATGACGATTTATGCTTCTTTCAGAATAAACTGTTCAACTGTGAAATTCAGCTTTGAATTTCATTACAAATGTATGCTAACTGTAGTAAACTGATGTTTTCAATTTCGGCCAAACGGCATTCGGACAAATGACCCGGAACCAAATAAAATATGCAAAATGTTCAAGTATATTTTAAAAACGACCAGGAGCATACACGAGCATTCTGAAAACGCCATTATTTTTGTAATTTATGCTTTCAAGCCCGGGGTGATTGTGCGATATTTGCCAGAAAACCATTCGCCAGAAAACTATTCGCCAGAATGACATCCGCCAGAAAGTACCATATGCCAGAAAACCATTTGCCAGAAAGTACTATTCGCCAGAAAACCATTCGCCAGAATGTAACATTCCCCAGAATAGACCATCCCCATTTTTTTTTTCAGATTAACCAATTGTAGGAGAAATAATCGAGCTGGAGCGTTAAAAAATATGTGAGATTGTTTTTGTTAGTTACTTAAAAGATGGACAGGGTATTTTGGACACCGTCTCCAGTTGACTTAGTGAGCCAGCTTAGAATATCCGTTTTGAGTATTGTGGTTCTAGTATTCTAATTGTTGGACTAGGTACACATGACTTCCTTACGGTTCATAAAAAATATCGTTTTCTCGTGCATTCAACGATCAACATCAACATTTGAAGCTTTTCAAATATGAATTGAAAAGGCAGCACTTAATCCTTTGGGACCGTGGAACTAGAAAGAAGAAAACATACAATACACAATTCCATTCCCTCTCACGCCGAGGACCTGGGATCGAATCCCATCCCCGAGATAGTCACTAAAAATCTCAGTGACGACTTCCTTCGGAAGGGAAGTAAAGCCGTTGGTCCCGAGATGAACTAGCCCAGGGCTAAAAATCTCGTTAATAAAGATAAAAAAAACAATTCCATTCATTGGAAGCTGTTCCACTATGCATGAAAGTTACTGCTTACTGATGTAAAGATTCGATATTCGGAATGACGGAAAATAAAGTAATGTTTTTTTTTTAATATATGTAGTCCCAGTAAATGGTATTATGGTTTGGAAGACTTCAATATATTCGCCCTTCTTTTCAACTTAAGTTGTTCTTCAAAGTTTTATGGCTTATCATGGACGAATTCATTGAATATTTACGAAATATACGTTGCAACTATTGTTATACAAATGTTATAGCATGAGATTGTTATTTTATAATTAGTAAATTCCAAACGTTTTTCTTCCTGAATTTTTCAGTTCCAAGTAAATATTTTTCTTTTCTAATATTATTAAGTTTTAAAGGGGATTTTTAATTTGGAATATTTGGTTCTCTCTTCTTTTCACCATAAGCTGTTCTTTTGAGTTTTGTTGCGTCTTAAGAGCTAGTTCATTGGATATTTACAAGATTTCGATATACGTTGCAACTAATTGTTCCATCTGTTCTATGCAGTAATTAATGCCTCCACTCGCAAACCAAAGTTACATTTACAACTTTCAGGAACTTTCTGACAAATAAGACAGTTGAAAAATTAATAAGAACATCCTAATATGAAGAATCGAGAATTTTGATTTGCCCCAAACCATATCAAGTAGCGATAGACAATTACTCTTTTTTGAATACTTTTCCATGTACTGAAATGTAAGTGAACATTATCACTATAAAATGTTTGGTTTATTTTTACCCGAATGTTGCACCCCCGAATATCATTTCCCCGAACGCCAGTCATCCGAATGACACTATTCCCCGCAATCTATTCTCCCGAATGACCCAAAATTGTGGTATTAGGATAGAACCACACACTTATACATACCCCCCCCCTCCCCCCTTAAAAGACCACGTGGTTTATGGCCGGCACCAAAATAGATGCAGTTCAAAATGAATAAGGAACAATCTTCAGAGACAGAGTGGTAAACTAGAAAGAACGATAGAGAAAACAAGAAAAAAATGCTGAGTTCGGGAAAACTTTAAAGAACCGCTGATCAAAAAAGAAGGTTGCATATCATATAAACGGTTCATAACCATGAAATATACAATACGTTATAGTTATGGTAATTATGAGAGCCAAAACATTTACGAGGAAATAGTCCACTTCAGAAAACGGGGTATTCAATGAACTGGCATTTGCGGAACTGGTGTTCGGGGAAAAGACACTCGGGTATCGATATTCCGGAGAAAGTAGCACAGCCCCAATAAACTGCCCATTGAAAAGCAAAAATTATCTGGTACTTGTACAATAAATTCTGTACAATACAATATTCTGATGAAGAAAAGCTTGCGGTGACAGGAAATACAATTTTCTCGAAGTTAAAACTAGGTAAAACAGTGTTATATTGTCTCCACTCTGTGCAGTAGCAGACAGCTTAAAATGAGAAGAACGAGATTGTTACCATACTACTAGTTCAATTTAGTGCTCTTGAAGATGTGAAAAGTGACACAAGTCGAATATTGTGACGGCCATCTTTGGATTCCGAGATATTTCACCATGCATTAATTGCTCAAAATCGACAATAAAAAAATAATTCTGGGAAATGGTACTTTCTGGCGAATGGTACATTCTGGCAAATGGTTTTCTGGTAAATGGTACATTCTGGCGAATGGTTTTCTGGCAGATGTCATTCTGGCGAATAGTTTTCTGGCGAATGGTTTTCTGGCAAATATCGCACAATCGCCCGGGGTATCCCGTCTCTGCGCATTCAAATCGACTTTTTTTTTGTCGAACTGTGTTAATGATAGTTACTTGGGATGCTCTGCAACAATCAACACAATTCTAAATGCTGTTGCACTTTTTCTATCCCTGAGTTTTCTGTTTATTTTCACTTTGGGAATCACGAATGCACGAGATACTTTGCGGATTGTTGAACTCAATGAATCAAAAGAAGAAACGAAGAGGACTTTGCGACTGAAAACCATTACCAACTATCATAATTATTTATTTCTATAACTATAGAAGTATATATTTTCCGTTTCGATTAACGCTTCAGTCTTGTGCACTATAATCATGCTTTGAATTGACGGCAAGCCATGAACAGCAGTAGTACCTAGCAAGAAGCAAGCTCATTTCAATCTGCTGGCGCGTCTTCCAAAATCAGGAAATTTTCGTTGCTATTTAATTTGCTCTCCATTTCCGCTTCCGTTGGTTCCTAATTGTTTAATTCGTTTCCTGTTTTCATTTGCAGCTATTTACGTTCGTTATCCATTTTAATTATTTTTCCGCTCAAGCCAACGACGGCGGCGACGAAGTACAACAACTATGCAAGGCATGGACTGCAGGATGTGCCTTCCAGTAAGTGTGTTTTGTGTGCAGTGCACAATAGTTTTCCACTGCTGGTTGAGTATTTTCCTATTGTAGAGATATCTTCATATTACCGGGCAGCTGGTTCTTCGAGAGGTGCTTGGTCCTCGCCAGAAGAAATAACCTCACAGAGCAAATTCTCGCCTGTCTGTGTCTTTTAATATATTTAATTTTTTTCAACTTTCATTTACTACGCTGACCAGGCCGAGATAAATGGAAAGCTCCAACAATTTTCCTCTGTTGCCCAGTACTCGCTGAAGTGTCTTCCACACACCCAGACAACCAGAAGTCACATAACAGTTTACGAACAAAGTTGTTTATTTACACAAATTTCATCACACCCACACAACATGGTGGATGATATCGTTTGATCGATCAGTTTCCTCGCATAAAACGCTATTTTATGAGTTCATACGTACATTTCGTTTCGTCCCGTATACTCGTACAAAGTAAGTCGGATCAATCCGTAGCAGCTGTCAAATCAATTTTGTTATCATAAATTAAGTCGCATAAGAGTACAAACTAGTTCGCAATAAAATTTACACACTCGCAGTACATATTAGTTTTCATCATATAAAATATGCACGTATATCGCCTCCACTTTTGTACGCATAAGGCCTTTTCGCAACATCTTATATGTGAAACTTTGCGCATTTAAGCATCGCATAACGCAAAAGGTGATTTCGTTATATGTACATTCTGGTTGTCTGGGCAGTGGTTCAGATTTAAAAAGTCATGGTAAAAATTACGCATTCACAATGTTTGAATCTTAACAAGTGGTGTGGAAGATTTTTTAGAGTGGCACATCATGTTTCGAGCTTAATCACCATATTGTGGTTTTCATAAAAAAAGAATTAAATGGATAGGGTAATTCGCCAATTGTTGAAAGAAAAAATGCTCGCTAATTGTTGAACACGCCATAAGAAATACACGGACTGTTCAACAATAGGCGAGGTTTTTAGCCGTTCAACATTAGGCGAATAGCCCTACTTGTGAATGAATCACTCGAGAATTGTGTATGGAATGAAAAAAAATCTATTAAAGAGTCCTATTAGGAAATTTTTAAATCGTTCATATTTTTTTCAGAAACAATCTTAGTTTTTAATAAATCCAAAAAATCTTTAGTTATTTATTTATTTATTTATTTATTTATTCAACAACATAGGAAAAGTAAGGAAAACAGAGGAAGAAAACGAACAGTTTTTCAGTTGAATTTTGATTCGCATTATCAAACAGCATAGGGTAAGTTGTGGGTGTTCCTATAGTTGCGGTAGTGCCGTTTTCACTGATTTTATTAAATTAGCCACAGAACCGACACTGCCAATCGACGTATTGACTTGTTGATACACGAAATAGTTGAAAAGAGCGTTCAAATTGATTGAAACTGATGAAATATCACTAAAATTGCTAAAACTATTATTGCTTGTACCAATAGTTGCGGTAAAGTGTTCCTATAGTGGAGGATCCCATAAGAAAACCACGGATACCGCAACTTTAGGAACACAAATTAAAAATATACCGCAACTAAAGGAACAGTGAACCAAAAGTGGAGGTATTATTTTTCACTGACATGCCGTGGATTACTGCGATGAAATATTTTTTCTCATTAAGTCAATGGTCGTTACTTCTCGTTACAACACTAACATGTGCATTAATTGCGCTTCTTAAATTCAGGCGGTTAAATGAAGTTCAATAGTGCTTAGTACCTCCACTATTGGTACATCTACCCTACTTCGTTGCAAAACAAGATTTGTCGGGTCAACTAGTCTATCTATATAAATAAAAATGGAGTGGTGTTTGTATGTCACGAAATAGCTTGAGAACGGGTCAACGGATTAACGCAAGCTTTTCACAGTTGCACTCCGCAAGGGATGCGACGTGTTCGTGTGAAGAAAAAGTTCGGGAAAGTCTCCGGAATAATCGGGAAAATGTGAGAAGACTAAGGTGTCATTTTGTATGGGGGATTTCTTGATGTTTTTCAACAGCCTACTTGATGGCAAAACGAAGTTTGCCGGGACCACTAGTTTATAATAAATTTCTGAATTTTCTAGATACATATAATTTTTCGAAAATAATTTACATTCACAAAAATAAACAAAAAATTTTAAATGAAATAATAAAAATCCAGCACATCTGGTTATCATTTGTCTGAATTATTTTATTTTCATTGTTTATTGTTAGAAACCACGCAGAGCCGTGAAAGGGGAGGGTGATCACGGCCCCTTACGAGTGTCATAACTTGTATATAATAATTTTAGAATACGATTTTTATCCGTGAAGTTCAATAAGTAATTTTGGGAAATTTTCCAAAAATTCGGAATTTTTCAGATCCCGGAATTTTTGACCTTCTAGTCAAAACATGATGAAAACAAATTTATTTTGAACTTTTCGTATGTGTTCTTAACTATCTGATATTGAAGATGAATGTTGACTTAATTTTTCGGTTGAACATGTTTGAAAATGGGTTTTTGTTAGCTCTTTAGAAAACTGGACCTCTGTGCGCGAGTGCCCTTGCCCTTCCTTCTTCGTTCTATGTTGCTTGGTCTAGTTGGTTGGTTGGCAGTTGTCGCTAATCTACTTTTATAAGATATTTGTCAACTGCAAACAATTGGACTTGCCAAGCGAGTCAAGCTGCGAGCAGCGCCGAGAACATGGATTAGAGCGCGCTTCCAGTTGCTGTGTTTTCGTCTCCAAAGAAGTGGAAATTATCTCCACTTAGTTGTGCACTCGCAATGGGACTCAGACTGCTCTGGATGGGATGGAAGGGAAATGTTCCTGATCGAGACCTGGCAGCCAGTCATCTGGATGTGGCAAAACCAGGAAAAGCGATTTACTTGAATGGGACCAATGAAAGGATGTGTGTCTTAATGGACTGCCTGCCATTTGTGCTTTATCGAGCATGAGAATTGACTGAATCCGGAATGGTCCTACATGTGTTTTAGATCTAATAAGATGGCTGTTATGAATATGACTATGGATTATTCAGGAGCAAACAGTATAGGAAGGTACAAAACTGAACGCTTGAACAAATAACTATTGCTCAATTAGGGAAATATCCACGAAATGATGTTTATTGGCTATCGTTATCAAGCTTCGCGACTGTTAAACTCAATTGACCAAGTAGAATGACTGTTGTCTCCTTTCTTGTAAACCATTGTAACCCATAACAAGGGAGCCGTACAGGACGAATGAAGTACAATAACAATCCAATAACTCTAGAACCGTTCTAATAACAATGGAATCATTTTGCGATGTCCCACCATATGACAAGTCAACAAGTTGTTTTATATGGCGAGTATCATGGAAGAAGGATGCGATTTATTGAGTTAATTTCGTACTGGATCACGAAATAAAATCGTTGTAATTTTTTAAGGAGAGGAGATATTATAGTCACACCTGAAAAACTATGCTGATAGTAGTTTCTTTAAAAGAGACGAAGGCTCAAGTTTCGATTACATTTTAAAGACACTGGGCGGTATGAATAAAATGAATTAAAGTTGAGTTTACTACATTCTTGGTAGTAAACGCTACATGTGGAACACTCAGCGAGGAAATTTTGAGATTCTGAAAGAAATTTTAGAATTATTATAATAATGCTGGGATTATAAAAGACAATTTCCACCGTCTTTAGCGCATAGGCTGCACAGATTGGACAATCACTAACATTAGGCAACGGACAACACGAAACACCCAGTAGCCGATGAATTTTTCGTTTGACGAAAAGTTTTCACCGACTGGAGCGGGAACTGATACGCTTAGACGACTGACGCCGCTAACCGCAAGGCCACGAAAGCTCACAATGTCCACATAATGTAAGCCTTTCTGGAATTCTTGTGGCAATATTAAAATTCTGGCATTTGATTCGATTATTTATCTTTTGAAATTACTTTGATATCTTTGAGGAGGTATTTCTAAGATTTTCGGATTTTACATCAGAATCTTAATACTGGAAACCGAAAAAGTCTAGTTATTTTATACTTTTATGTTGCTGTAATCTCAAGATCACTTTATAGGATACAGGTTTCTAGCTAAAGTTCCGAAATTCCAACAAATCTTTGTTGTAAAATCATCGTAAAATTCACATGCACACAAAGGGAACACCGGATTCATCGCAAATTTATGCTCCAAATCATGTAAAATTACATAACCTACATGAATTTGTGTCCATGGTCGATTACGTAATGTTTAGCGGGAATGCAGTAATATTCATATTTCCACATGATTTGTCGTGTGAATAAGCGACAAATTTGGCATGCATGATTTTATTTATTTTAAGCTTCACTCTGAATTATTTTTTTTTAACGTGCAGCATCACTCTGCACTGTGAATGGATTTTTCTTAACGTGCAGCATCAGTCACTGCTACCAATAGAAATAATAAACCAGAGAAGAATACTCGCATCACTTGTGATCTCGCCCTTAAGGCCATTGGTAACCGAGTGTGTAGCTTGTTGTTACCGAGCAAACAAATGGATTTACACGTTATTCAACAATGCCACGATGAAGAGAAGATACTCCTCTATCTCCCAGTGGTGATAGTTTTCATCCTGCTTCATTCATTTGTTTAGAAACAAGGAGCTACACACTCGGTTACCAATGGCTTTCAGGGCGAGATCACAGGTTATGCGAGAATAATGTCGCTGGTGTTCCCTTTGTTCCCCTTAGAAACATGTTGGGTACATAAGTGTCAAACTGCAAACATTTTCGCTTTGACATATATAGCCCCGCCTATATCCGCCAGCAAAAGATGTTCCGACAGCGTCATCCTTCTTCTATGGTTTATTACTTCTATTCTGCTATCCGTATGTAGTAAAAGCTCATGTTCTCATACTCGTTGCAGTTTTTCTTCATGCTGAGTCTTTGTACTTTGTAATCGGTTTTGGACGGTTTGTGAACAAAAGGTCGAAAGACAAAATGTCGAAGGGACAAAAGGTCGAAAAACAAAAGGTTGAAAGGACAAAAGGTCGAATGCGATTTGCTCAGTGGGAAATTTTTCCTTCTTTGAAATAAGATTTTCGACCTTTTGTCCCTTATTTTTTCTTTCTTACCTTTTGTCCTTTCGACCTTTTGTCTTTCGGCCTTCTGTCCTTTCGACCTTTTGTCTTTCGACCTTTTGTCATAGATTCGTTTTGGACGTAAGTAAACTCAATCACTTCCATTTAATGGCCAGTGTAACCTGGTATGTCTTATATGATCGTTGAATATAGTAACGCACATTCCACTTGAATCAGGACGTTTGAATTATCGCAATGAAAAGTAAAAATATTGCCAATTCCCAAGAGTTAACGGAGTTTAGGGCAAGTGTGCCATAGAGGCAAGTAGTCCGCCTTGCTTCTACTATCAGCGAGCAAATGTTTTTTGTTTTCTTTTTGAGTCTAACAGTATGTTTCCTTATAGTTTTTAGTACAAAGTACGATTTTTTATGAAAATTACTTTATTTTTTCGGTTTACGTCTTTATTCTAGTTTGATTGAGATACGCGTACCTATTATTTTATTTGTCGCAACCACTAAAAATAACCTTGAACAGTTTATTATTTAAAATAGAGACCAGCTGATATTTACATTTTTAAATTGAGGTTACATGAATCGCATCACTTGCCAAGGTGAAACCTGATCATGAACCCTTCCACTAATAAAACTCCTTCCTGTGAAAACCATGGAGATGCAGAGGTGCTCTCAGTCGTTAGTAGCAATGGACGTCATACTAACAATTTCTTCCCTTCCCCGATGTCCGCGAGGATGTAGCTGGTGCCGTTATTAAGATTTCTTAATGTACAGTCCTGGAAATTATATATCGAAGATGGTATGCTACTCCCAAGCCACTTCTGTTGGTTTTTTTGCTGAGAATAATAAAAATTAACTTTAATCTAATGAGAGATTGAAACAACAAATAAAAACAAAAAGGTGCTTCTGGATGGAGTATCCTTTTACAAAAGCACAATTAATCATTGAATACCAAAGATATTTTACGTAATATTAAGAAATTTTATTTAATAATTTATAAACAATTGAAGTTGTTTGTTGGCGGTTAGCATACATATTAAAAAAAAAGAAAAGTATAATTAAATAAGTAATTCAGAAATTTGAGATTTAAGGAACCGTTTAATGCAAAATTTAAATGATAATCGATTAGTTATTGATTGGATATCTCTTGGTAGATTATTGAATATGGTTGGACCTATGAAAGTGAACCTTTTCTGCCCGAAGTTTGTATTTACACGAGATCGTGAGAGATTATGCCTTAGCCTTGTGTTGTGCAGCCGTGGTAGAACATAAATATTTAAGTTATTCGTACTGGATGGGTTTTGCAGAATATTATGAATTAAAAGTAGAGTTTGTTTATCACACATTCCTTGTACTGGCGATATACTGTGTTGGAAATGAGTGTACAGCTGAAGTGATGAAAACCGAAAGGGAAGATTGTTAATTATTTTTAAGCATCTATTTTATAATGTTTGCAATTTTTTAAGCTTTGATTTGCAAGCTCTACCCCAAGCTACAATTAAATAATTTAAGTGGGAATGAATGTGAGCAAAGTAAAACATTAGCAGAACTTTTCGAGGGAGAAACTGGCTAACTCGTTTTAAGATACCACACATGGATGAAACTTATCCAGCTGTTTTGTTGATATGATGTTCCCAAGATAAAGTACAGTCTAGATAAATTCCTAAGTATTTAAATTTGTCAACTTCTTTTTATTACATCAGTACCCTTTACTAAATCTAGAAGACTTGGATATGTTTTCCTCGGGGAACGAAAAATCATGTATTTAGTTTTTAGCAAATTGAGTGATAGGAGATTGTCACAAAAAAATAGGACTGAAGTATGCTTAGGTCCTCGTGCATATTTGCAACAATTAAATTTGGATCAAAATTTGAATAAAATAAGGCCGTATCATCAGCAAATAATCGCGGGACACCAGTAAGATCAAGTTTACTGGTACCCTGTGCAATTTTGATTATTCCAGCCAATCACGGAGTAGCAACTACGAATTTTATGCACGTCAATGCTTACGTTTATGGGTTTTTTCATTCGGGTTTGTCGAGTCGGAAATCGATATTTAACGTCACTGTAAAATCCTAGAATATGACCAGTTTCAATCTGTCACTCTGTTCCACCATATTGAATGTCAAAATGGAATCGAACATCGATTTCCGACAAGTACCCGCTAATCCCGTTCTAAAATTATTGATATTGCTTTGGTTTTCATTTCACAAATAGGAAGTCATCATCTTCAATTCTGGTTTACTGTTCGGGATAGAAAAAAATCGACATCTACCGAAAATGCCCTTATTGCAAAGGTTCCCAAAACTTTTTACAGTCCGGAAGTAGTCAACTTGATACCGTTCCGCCATCTTGAATTCTAACCGACTTAAACCGTTGAACAACTTTGTCGAGGATTTAAATTTTCTATGCCGTAATGTAAGCCTTACGGCATAGAAGGCCAATATCGTTTAAGTTGTTGAACGGCTTAAGACGGTATTCCATGTTGAAATAAGTTAAACGAAATCCTGTAGACTCGTAGCTGCATCTACGCGGTTCGTCCTACATGGAAACTGAGTAGATGAAGTAAGTAGTAGGTTTATGGACAAAGGGTCGAAAGACAAAACGTCGAAAGGACAAAAGGTCGAAAGACAGAATGACGAAAGGACAAAAGATCGAAAGTGATTTGCTTAGTGGGAAATTTTTCTTTCCTTGAAAAAAGATTTTAGACCTTTTGTCTCTTCTTTTTTGTTCTTCGACCTTTTATCCTTTCGACCTTTTGTCTTTCGACCTTTTGTCATAGATTCGACGTATTGGCTTGTTGATACATGAAATAGTTGTAAACAGCGTTAAAATTGCTTTAAAACTGATGAAATATCACTAAAATTGGCAAAACTTTTCTTACTTGTACCAATAGTTGCGGTAAAGTGTTTCTATAGTGGAGGGTTCAATAAGAAAAAAAAAACGGATACCGCAATTTAAAAATATACTGTAACTAAAGGAACAGTGTACCAATGGTGGAGGAATTATTTTTCACTGACATGCCTTTAATTAGTGCGATGAACTCAACAAACATTTTTGCTGAATAAGAGTGGATTACACCACTCTCAAGCGTACTTCAACGGAATAAACTGTTATTCAATTACCAATGTTACTTGGGAAATCATTTTTATCGTTAAGTCAATGGTCGTTACTTCCCGTTACAACAATAATATGAACATTAATTGCGCATCTTGAATTTCTACGGTTAAATGGAGTTCAACCGTGCTTAGTACTTCCACTATTGGAACATCTACCCTAAACTGATTAATTATTGCATTTTCTGAGTCGATTTCAGAGTCCGATAGAAGTTTATAGTAGTTCTATGGTTTATGTATGAAATATTCTAGAACCGCTAGAACCAGTATATTTTGGTCGGTACTCAAGATTTTCACTTGGTCCACTCTAACTGAACGCATATTTGAAGATTTCTGATCTTCAATGTCCTAACCCTGCAAAACCTGTATTTTCATGCTATCGTAATGCCACTGATTTCGAGATTGAAAAAAAATACGATGATTAAATTATTGTTCATTTCCTAGAAATTGTTTAGTCAGAGTGAACCAACTCACTGAACAGTGGTCTTTAGTTCACAAATGCACATAGTTCATTAAAAAATAATAAATAATTATTAAATGGATTATGATTTTTTATGATTTTCACTTCATATTATATTGTTTAAAAGTAGCACAAAGATGTGTAGAAATATTAAATCAAAATTTTAATGATTTAAAAAAATAAATACAAACCGTTAGACTTCAGGGCCATTTTCTCAAAATAAGAAAAATTTCACTTGGTCCACTCTGATTTAACGCCGACCAGATGAAGCTTAGAGAAATTTACCTTTTGTATTCTATTCAAATTACTTTGAAATAAAATACCAAGGTTTTAAACGGTTAATAGACGCATTATTCTATATCATATTAGAATCTGTCGGAAATGTGTTCCAAGACGGCTTTATGTCAACTTATGATATTTTTGGTCCTAGATTTTGTTCAGACACTGCGTCCTTTGCCTTAATCGGCATTGCGGTGCTATAACAATCACATTCATTAAAAAAAGCATCCTTCATATTGAACAAGAATCTGCATAAATGACCCTGAATAAGGAGCAAGCGTATCTTCCTGGAGCTCTACCCAATTACGAGCACACCACAATGAACATTTCGTTTTGAGCCGTAAAGGCAAAGTACTCTCTCTAGTTGCTCTTTATCACTTAGGAAGCAATGCGGTAAGCATCAAACTAACGCCCACGTCTTCCGAAGGAGATTTCCATGACCGACCGACCATCTTCCCAGACTCCCGTATCCCCGGGGTGGGTGTTGGCATGCATTCCTAATCCTTGTATATTTATGCACATAATTCAGAAAACATAAAAACCGGAACGAACGGAATCCCTCAGCATTTAATCGTTATAGCTGCCCTGGGTTCTTCGGTCAGTAGTCATCATCACAAGTGCGCTCCGAGTTCCGACTTCGACTCTGCTATATAGTCAGCAGAGTGCGCATTGTCGTAACTAGAATATTTTTTCCTGGAAATGGCCAAGGTGGAGGGGGTCTCCTAGTCTCCTATTGTTTGTTAGCGATGTGACTCCTTTAAAAGTTTTGTTGAAATTTTGATCACTGCAGTTTTAGTGGTAACCTCGGATCAATCTTTTTTTTTTTCATATTACTAATATTCCGACAGTCAGTGCAGTTTAAAACTTTATCCATTTTCGAGCTTTCAATTTATTATATATGAGATTGTTAACAAAATAAGCAAAACTCATGTATTTTCAAATTTTTTGTTTTGTCTTGATTTCGTAGGTACTTAATATCAAAAGGAAATTTTCATTGAGAGGGGTCTTCAAGATTCTAGAGGGGAGGGATCTAGTCCCACAACACTCTTCTGTTCCTACGCCAATGATAATGTGCGAGGTTCATGTTGAGAGAAGGATATTCGGTATAAGGGTAACGTAAGACGACTGAAGACTCGTGTAAGACGTGCATACGGCAGCTCGGGAATTTATCCCCCGATGCAATCGTGATCGACGGGGAAGAAAGAAATAAAATAGGAGAAAGGCAACGATATTAAAGAGGGAAGGAAGAAATAAATTTCAAGCGGTTCGTAAAAAGCAGCCATGTGAAGGGATCCTTCTGGGTTCCGCAGCCACCGAATGGGAAATGAGCGGTTGTGTAGTTGCGTTTGAGCGAGTGACCGAAGAAGTGGAGGAGTGAGAGCATGGCCGAGATAAAAAAGGATGTAGAAAACATAAAAATGATTGGTGCGAAAAATGTGTCATAAAAATCATTCGTACCATAAATAAAAAGCGCTGAGAGTGCAGGAGAGCGTGGCTGTGGAATAGCGGAGCCACAGACAAACAGAAGTAACACTGACGAGTTTTCCATCAACGACCTTTTCAACGAGCATTCCAAATTCTCTATGTTGTAGAACTCGCAACCAGAGGCGCACGCAACTTTTTTTTTGTGTTTGAAGTTACACACTAGCGCCTTCTGCAGGTCATGTTGCACAAATCAGTGTTTCGTGCAACACCAGATGTTGTCAATGTAAAGTGGGCGATGGATTTTGAAGAAAATTTTTCAAAGTATTACGTCTGTTTGTCTGCGATGAAACCATGCAGTCGGTGTCAGCGCAGTTGGTTGGATGCGAACGCAAAAGTGCGAAGTGGCGAACGATATCGGAGCTCAAACGTAAAAAGGGGAACGAAATGTCAGATAGTAGTAAAATGATGCCGGGTGATTATGCCACGTGGATCGTTAGGACGTCCCATCTACAAGGCACATACGAGGTGACGAGTGATAAGGAAGCAACTGACGTTAAGTATGTGTTGTGTATTTGTTGGTTTTATCAAAACTTGTCTCTATCTCTAAATTGATGGCAAAATAAAGAAGTGTAGTCCGAGCACGTCTTTATAGCGTTTATGTGAAAAGCCAGCATCGATAACCAAAGTAACTGTTTTTCATAAGTATGTTTTGTTTTTTCCTTGTCTTAAGAGTCTTTCAACATTCCAAATACCGTGATGAGCTTGATTGGCCGCCCGTGGTTGCTACTCCAGTATCGCCAGATACTTACACAAAGAATCAACCAAATGACTGCTTGGGACTAACAGACACCCTCAGTGTGCTGGTGATCTTCTTTTTGTAGGCAACAATGCACAATGGCCCACGGAACGAAATTAAGGCTCAAAAATCCATCATTCTGTCATCAGCAATCATCAAAAATGAAAAACCAATTTTTTCGTACAAAATTAAAGAAATCCTTATGAAAATCTATCATTGCATTAGAGATAGAAAATGCAATGCAATGATAGATTTTCATGAACATTGCTTCGACTTTGAATGAAAAAACTGATTTTGAAAATTTGTAAAACGATGATGGCTATTTCCCTCTTAAGGTGAAGATGAATCGAAGCCAAAATTCAAATGTTGAAGAGCACAAATCAGGAGAACCGAACATCCGTTTGAGCGGAAAACTTAATCGATTGGTCACTTGCTGGTGAGCAATTCTCGTTGAAACCAGGCCGCCATTGGCACCCATCGATAGAATTTCAATTTTATATCACTGATCGTTTTCATTCAGCAGTACGTGGCGCCGCCATCTTTTCGAATCCAACATGTTCTAAGCAACCGTTGGATACTCAAATGCATTTCAATGCGGATACTCAAATGATCTTGGCTGCTGTCAAATCCATTAGGTGGGATTGGGGTTGCCCGGGTTGCCATATACGTGTTTTCATTTATTTAGTTAACATCTACACATATAACACTGAATCAACAATTTCACGCCACAATACTCGGTTCGTGGCCGCATCTCTCCATCCTCGGTTCTGCCCCACGCTCGCCAAATCGATACGCACTTGATCCGCACACCTAGCTCGCTGCGTTCCACGCCTTCTTGTACCAACCGGATCCGAAGCGAACACCATGTTTTCAGGGTTGCTGTCCGGCATTGTTGCAACATGACCTGCTCATCGTAGCCTTCCAGCTTTGGCCATCTGGATACTGGGTTCTCCGTAGAGTTGGGCGAGCTCATGGTTCATCCTTCGCCGCCACACACCGTTCTCCTGCACACCGCCGATGATCGTCCTAAGCACCCGACGTTCGAAGACTCCAAGTGCTTGCAGGTCCTCCTCGAGCATCGTCCACGTTTCATGCCCGTAGAGGACTACCGGCCTTATGAGCGTTTTGTACATGGTACATTTGGTACGGGCGTGAATATTTTTTTGACCGCAGCTTCTTCTGGAGGCCATAGTAGGCCCGACTTCCACTGATGAAGCGCCTCGAAAGTATCTCCGTCTATCGTAACACTGCTACCCAGGCGAGCCCTGTCGCGCTCAGCCCCACCAGCTAGCATGTACTTTGTCTTGGCCGCATTCATCACCAGTCCAACTTTTGCTGCCTCGTGTTTCAGGCGGGTGTACAGGTCTGCCACCTTTTCAAATGTTCGGCCGACGATGTCCATATCATCCGCGAAGCAAACAAATTGACTGGATCTCGAAAAGGCACGAAAGTCCATCACCTTGTCGTAGTCCCCGGTGGGATCCAAACGAACTGAAGTGTTCGCCTGAAACCTTCACACAATTTTGCACATCTTCCATCGTCGCTCTTATCAGTCTCGTGAGCTTCCCGGAAAAGCTGTTCTCGTCCATGATTTTCCATAGCTCTACGCGGTCGATACTATCGTATGCCGCCTTGAAATCGATGAAAAGGTGATGCGTTGGGACTTGCTATTCACGTCATTTTTGGAGGATTTGCCGTACAGTGAAGATCTGGTCCGTTGTCGATCGGCCGTCAACGAAGCCGGCTTGATAACTTCCCACGAACTCGTTTACTACAGGTGACATACGACGGAAGATGATCCGGGATAATACTTTGTAGGCCGCATTTAGAATGGCGATCGCTCGAAAGTTCTCACAGTATAACTTGTCGCCTTTCTTGTAGATGGGGCAGTGAATCAAATTATCATCAAAATAGACGAAAAACAAACAACAAAGCAAGCTCGCTCACAACCGTTTGTCACAACTGTTGCGGATAAGGACACAATTAAAAGCAGAATTGTCATGACAATCACAGAGCGCAATATTGTTGCAACCTTTTCAACTCGCGATTAATCAGTAATTTTAAACACAAAATCAAATTTGTTTTATGGATGCTGTTTGATAATGTGTCAATGTTTACCAACACGGAGAAAGTTCTCGAAAATTGCAATGCGAAGCCCAGAAAATCGCCGCGCACGTGGTTATCGATCTTTGTCATATTCTGTTCAGGTGATGACAAACTCATGTTGCGGAATAAAATTGTTGCAACAAGAATAGAAGGTGACAATGTCTTTGTTGCTGCGTGTTGGGTGACAATTTATTCACTGAGATGGGGCATATTACCCCTTCCTTCCACTCCTCCGGTAGCTGTTCTGTTTCCCAAATTGTGCCTATCAGTCGGTGCAGACAAATGGCCAGCCTCTCCGGACCCATCTTTATGAGTTCAGCTCCAATAATATCACTGATCGCTAGTTTTATATAAAACTTAAGGGTGGTCCTTTCGATTTTCTCAAATTGGTGTAACCCTCGTACGCCAGCTAGCTAAACAGTTTGCGAAAAAGCCCATGTTTTATAAATCTTGGGTATTTCTTCACGTGATATGTCTCATTTTTTCCCTTAGAACACATGGCAAACTTAGTGGCATCATATAGAAAAACGATATAGCTTTCATTTAAAGTAAAAAAAAATGATGGCCGTTCTAAATCGTCTTTTCACCATTAGCGCACCGCTCGTTTTGAGACGGGGTGAGTGGTCTAATGGCTACCGCTTCTGTTTCATAAGCAGAAGGTCATGGGTTCAATCCCAGGCCCGTCCCTTTCCTCGTATTTTGTAGTTGTATCTTTCACTTGCTTTTATCTACCACTTTTAATATATCTATTACAGTTCATAGCATTTGCTAGAACCCGAGACGGACAGAAATAAACTGTTTCCCTACGCTTCCATTCTTTCATCATTACGCCTGATACATAGGCAGTCTGCTAACCAAACCAGCAAGCCTCTCTGCCATAAAAAAGTACCCCACCCTTTCACCCTTCCCGCATGAACTGGCGTTGACGCAGTGGTATATACGGTCTACCATGGAAGCCAGTTTAATGCATCATCAATTCCTCCCCCTTCCCTCATTAGTCTGCATTCTGACGTGGCAGGTGCCATTATTGCCTAAAAATAGAAGATCACCAGCACTTATACACTGAGGGTGTCCGTTAGTCCCAAGCAGCCATCTGGTTGGTTCCTTGTGTAAGTGCAGCTGATCTGGCGATACCGGAGTAGCAACCATGGGCGGCCAATCAAGCTCAAGCTCAAGCTCATTAGCGCACCGCTTGTTTTGAATTTTGAGAAGAGAGCTGAGAAAAAAATGCTTAAGATAGGCTACAGAAACTAGGTAAGCAATGGTATTGAATGGTATGAACAATTTTCTAAATCATGTTCTACGAGTTTGACGGACACTACCCGTCATAAATACGGACTCACTAAAATAAGTATTGCAACACTCAGCTGAATATTGAATCACCCTTCAAAAAGTTTAGCATCTCCTCAAAACAGGTAAATTCACATTGCTATATCTCGAGATACTTACGACTTGCAAAGAAGTGATCTTCAGCAAAGTTGTTCAGGGGATCAAGAACATTCGGAAAGCAAATAGTTTATTTTGTGATTTTGCCGCTAGGTGGCGCTAGTGAGCATGTAAAATTGAGCATTTAAAAATTGTTCTAGCCTGTGATTCATAAGAGATAGAAAGTTCGAGTCTTCGGCAAAGTTGTTCAGAAAGTAAAGGACATCCGAATAGCAAACTGTTTGGTTCCTAATTTTGCCACTAGGTTGCACTTGTACGCATATTTAATAAAATTTATGAAACAAATTCTATCTTTTGAGCCAGATGAGTCAAAGACAAGCGTATCCAGGAAACAGTTTACTCTGGGTCTGGAGGGATGACTATACCTCTTCTTCTTCTTCTTCTTTCTGGTGTTACGTCCCAACTGGGACAGAGCCTGCTTCTCAGCTTAGTGTTCTAATAAGCACTTCCACAGTTATTAACTGAGAGCTTTCTTTGCCAATTGACCATTTTTGCTTGTGTATCGTATGGCAGGTACGAAGATGAGTGATTCCAAGCAACAGCACCAAAATTTTGGTAAATTTTTTAATTCATTTTTTTTCTATTGAGCTGAAACTTTGCACAGTTTTCCAGTTCCATCTAAATCGTCATTTTCCGATATCAAATCTTCAAGTCGACTAACTTTTCAAAAGGGTGTATGTGAAAATGGTTCAAAAATATTCAAAAAGCTGCACAGCAAAAACGGTTCGTTCGATTGTTAGACAACTAAAGAAACAAAGTTGGACAACTAAATAAAGATTCCAAAAAAAAATTTTTTTTGCATTAAAAAACATAATTTTTGACACAAAAACTCAAATATCTCAAAACCCTATCGGAATACCAACGCAATTTTTTGAGGGAAAACGGTCCATTATATTAGCTATCTACCATAAAAATTTGGTGATGGTAAACCAATAAACAAAAAGTTATGACATTTCAAACATGTCACAATTTTCACATTTAGTAGAAAACAAATTTTTTTTTTCGGTGTAAATTATTACGGGAACCGCAGTTTGTTGCTAATTTTATTGTTAGGGGCCTTGCGTGAATTAAACAAGTCGTTTTCATGTATTCATTAGTATTATGTATATTATATGTATAAATATTATGTATATGTATAAATATTATGTATATGTATAAATATTATATGTATATGTATATATGTATAAATTAAAATGAATTAACAGATTACACGAAAATATTTTTTTTTACCAGGATATTTTTTTTAGAGTGTGATCGATGAGTTTCTAAATGTTATATATAAACTTTAAGAGTTTTGGATTTGGGTATGCGTTATGAGATCATGAAAACATTTTATTAATATTTATTTATTTATTTATTGTTATTCAATTTTTTTACAATATCGAACACTTTTGCATCACTATCAGTACAGTTCGAGTATAGTTTTGCTTTAATTTTATTTTCTGACAATGGAATGAAACAGTGAAATTTTTGGGTTCCTTGGATCGTTTTCGCGTTATTATATTGCTCGCTGAGCTCTGATGCCGTTAATTCGTACTCTTCAGTAGTAGTAAAACAAAATGATAATTTTGTTAAATCTTCTTCTTTTCTGCGATTCGCCCAATCAAATAGTTCTTTTGCAGTTTTAATTGGATGCTCACGTTCTTTGGCTAAACTTGCTCTTGTGGCCATGCGCTTTATGGTTCCTCCAATAGCATCACAAGGACCTTTGCCATGTGACGTAGCAAAGAAATGCCATTCTGCATCAATTCCGTACTTTGATTTAAATTGACATAGGCTCGAAAAATTCTTACGGTTTTTGTACTGCGATGCTGCTCCATCAGACATGAAATATATCTTTCTGATTTCTTTATCCTTATCAACGCGTAAAAAGTTAATCATTTTGGCAATGAACAACAGATACAGATACTGAGTCGTGTCTTAAATCTTCGAAAATTACAATAAAACTAAAATGTTCAATTTGCGTACTTCCATTGAAATAAATAACGAATGGATGAATTGTAGCTTGTTGTACGTTCCAGTGATGGGACTGCACTTCATCTTGCAATACAAAGCTATAGTTTTCAGAAAAATCACAAATGACTAAAAATTCACCATCTTGTAATGTATTTTTCGTATTTTTTAAAAAGCGGGATGGCTCTGTTTTAATAAAGTCGTGAGGAATTAAACTTTCTAATTTCAAGCAAAAAAAATGACACAAACTCATCTACAGGTTTTACAATAGTTTCTAGGTCACACCTATCCGTGGTCACCCATTGCTCAAATGATAACTGATCAATATAATTTTCTTCAAACTCAGCGAATAAAGTATTTTCCAATGATGAAGAATCTGGACAATCCGAACAAGATCGTAGATAGCAATTTGATGTTGTATTTTCACACAAAAGACTACCATTTAACATTTTAATATCCTTTGATAAATTGATTCTTTTCAAACTATGTAAGATTAGGTTAATATTTTCGTGTGTTGTGCACACACAAACATTATGTGTTCCTGAATTGGATAGAAGCTTGCATTGCCTTGGACGAAGGCTTGCAAATGAGGAAAAACCTACCTTTATATTTTCGTTAATTTCCTTGAAGCGTGTATACGCTTCTTTCAAAGTAGTCATCATTAATCGTTTTTGGATTGCTTGACGCTTTCCATCTTTTTTTACAGATACATAATCTTTTTGGCCAGGCATAGCTCTACTGACTTCATCGTCTTCAAAATATTGAATTATTTTTTCTTTTGTCTCATTTGTTAATGAAGTACTCGACCTAGCATTTTTGGTTGCAAGACAGTTATTTTTGAATTGTTTTGCCTCTTTTGCTGTATTTCTATTGGTTTTGAACTCATCAATGGCGTCTTGAATAGACCACGAGCTTGGCAGCATCGACAAAATCAATAATTTTTCTTTCCTTGTCGTGGCTAGATTCGAGAACCTTTCCTTCATATTCATAATTACCTCATCGTAGTCTGTATTTTCCACATCCTCAGGTCCTAATTTGAAGAGGTTTCTTCGTACAGCTTCGTTGATTTCACGGTATTTTTTCTCGGGATAATTGACGTAACCCATCTTCGTCCATTTAATCGGAGTCATAAAAGTGAGCTATCCCTTCGTTGAAGCGTTCGATGTTGACCTTCTGGATGCACTCATCTTCTGATTGATTTGTTGAAACAGATGTCGCTGATGGTACCGTGGCAAGACTATCTGCACTTGGTACTTCTGGTAACTCCTCAGTTGTTGTCGGTGCATCTAGTAATTCCTCAGTTGTTGTTGTTTTCGAACTTCCTGCAACCTGATCCACCGATGATGTACAGATTGCCCGTTTGTCAACGTTTAAACGGCAGGACGTACAAATGCGTAAATTTGTATTCAATGTAGACATTGGAGCATAACCAGCCGCTTTCAGTTTATCTATGGTGCTTTCGATGAGATTTCGTAGCTCTTTCGAACACTTTTTTTCTGCAAACGGCCTGCAACAGTTGAGAAAGCGACTACTCATGTTGCTCGTTAGATTTTAATAAACAAAATCACTTTTAAGTTTTTACTGACTAGTTTGGTGTCGTTTGCTTGACTGAAGAAAAATTTTACAATTAAATCTTTTATAACCATAGTGGTAGTATATTTTTAGCTTTTTCGTGAGTATGTTCATGGTATGTACCTATCATGTTTTTGATGTTGTTGAAGTTACTCGCTTTCTCCCAAATATGATTAACAAAGTCTATTCTCTACCAAGGCGGGTCTATACCCAGGTGTAATCAGATTTTAACTTTGTGGAGAAAACCAGCGCCTGGGTATAGACCCGCCTTGTTCTCTACGAGGTAAACTTTTTGCAGGTAAACTAGTCGTATACCTGTATAGAAAACTTTTTTTGTAGCTTTTGTCTTCAATATTAGATTTCTTATAGGTTTCTTTTATCAAAAGGTTTCAACACTATTGAGAGAATTTTTCTTCAGTTACGTACAATAAAAAATATGACACTATCAAGACTTTAGATCACAACACTGGATCGCGTCTAACTTTCTAATAGATGCTATAATAGTTATGAATAATTAAATAAAATATCATGAAAACAACTTGTTAACCTCATGTGGTACCCTTAACAAAAAATTCAGCAACAAACTGCGGTCCTAAAAAAAATAACAATGAAAAAAAAAAAAATTTCACTAAGTGTCAAATATTTGAAATGTCATAACTTTTTTGCTTATTGGCTTACCATCGCCAAATTTTTATGGTAGATAGCTAATATAATGGACCGTTTTCCCTCAAAAAATTACGTTGGTATTCCGATAGGGTTTTGAGATATTTGAGTTGTTGTGACAAAAAATATGTTTTTAATGCAAAAAAAATTGTTTTTTACTGTGTGTATTTTTTTTGGAATCTTTATTTAGTTGTCTAACTTTGTTTCTTTAGTTGTCTAACAATCGAACGAACCGTTTTTGCTGTGCAGATTTTTGAATATTTTTAATCCATTTTCACATACACCCTTTTGAAAAGTTAGTCGTGACTCAACTTGAAGATTTGATATCGTAAAATGACGATTTAGATGGAACTGAAAAACTGTGCAAAGTTTCAGATATTTTTGAAATGGTCGATCAGAATCGACTTGCATGCCTCCGTGGAATCCCTCAGATACTCTATGCCCTGGGAATCGAGAAAATTTCTAACCCGAAAAGATCCTCGACCAGTGAGATTCGAACCAACGACCCTCAGCTTGGTCCTGCTGAATAGCTGCGCGTTTACCGCTACAGCTATATGGGCCCCTAACTATACCTACTTTGGCATTTGGAAGTTGAAGTGATTAGGGACGGAATCATATCAATAAATTTAAATGATTCAAGTCTGATCAATAGTATATTCAAATGTATCATATCTGATTCATATTCTAGTGATTCTGGTATGACATACTCCATGTGCGAGTGACTCAGTCAGGACTCATATTCATCATATCCAAACTATTCAAGTCAGAATCTCTTCATATACAAGTGGTTCAAGTTTGATTGACTTCATATCCAAGTGATTGATGTCTGATTCTCTTTATATTCATGTCTTTCGAGTTTGATTCACTCTATATTCAAGTAATTAGGGTTTGACTTGAATATGGAGTTAAAAAAAAATCATATCGAATTAACTCCATGTTCAAACGACTCAGGATTGTTTCATTTTATATTCAAAAGATTCAAGTTTTGTTCTCTCCAAACCCGCAAGTGTTTCACGTCAGATTCGCTTTATTATTAAGTGATTCAAAATTGATTCATTTCATATTCAAGTGATTCAGTTCGCTTCATATCCTAGTGGTTCTTATCTGATCCACTCATATTCGACTGTTTCAGGGTTGATTCACTTCATTTTCAATTGAAACATTTGATTCTCTAAGATTCTCTTTATGTACAAGTGATTCAGGTCTGATTTATTTCAAATTCAAGAGGTTTAGGATTTATTTCCAGTGATTTATGTTTAATTCCCTTCATATCCAAGTGATTCATGTTGAATTCGCTCCATATTCAAGTGATTCAGGTTTGATTCGCTTTATATTCAAGTGCTGCAGGTCTGAAGCACTTCACATTCACCTATTTCAAGTACAAATTACTTGATATCCAAGTGACTCATGCCCAATTCACTTCATATACAAGTGTTTCAGGTGAGATTCACTTCATGTGATTCATGTCTGATTCATTTAATAGTTAAGTGTTCACTTCATATACATGTAATTCAGGACCGATTTACTTCTTGTTCAATTTATTCAGATATGATTCGCTTTATATCCAAATGATTCATGTTCTGTGATACTTTATTTTTGAATAATGCAGTATTGATTAATTTTATATTCAAATGATTCAGGTCCGATTCACTTCATTTTCAAATGTTTCAGTTTTGATAAGCTCATATTCAAGTGATTCATATCTATCAATTCATTCATATTCAAGGGTTTAAGATCTAGTTTATTTCATATTCAAATGTTTCAGGGATAATTAGTTCCATATCGATTCATATGATTTCAAGATTCATCTTCATATTCAAGTGAATCGTGTCTGAGTTACCTCATATTCAATTGATTCAGGTGTCATACACCCAGACTACAGTTATTCTGGTTTGTTTCGTCTCGTTATTCAATTAATAGGGTTTTTTTAGACTACAGTTATTCCGGTTTGTTTCGTCTCGTTATTCAATTATTAAGGTTTATTTTAATTCACGTCTCAGTACTTCAGAGCTTATTTACTCATTTAAAAGTGGTTCATGTCCGATTAATTATACGATTATTATTTCATATGCAAGTGATTCAGGCATGAATCACTTAATGTTTAACTAGTTTGAAATGCTTAATTTTACATGCTCACTAGCGCCACCTAGCGGCAAAATTGCGAACCTAACTGTTTGTCTTCCTGATGTCCTTGACCTTCTGAACAACTTTGCCGAAGACCCGAACTTTCTATCTGTTTTTGTTTCTATAAGCTAGAACTAGTTTGAAAGGCTCAATTTTACATGCTCACTAGCGCCACCTATCGGCAAAATCGCGAACTTAACTGTTTGCTTTCCGAATGTCCTTGATCCCCTGAACTACTTTGCTGAAGATTGCTTCTTTGCAAGTCGTAAGGATTTCGAGATATAGCAATGTGAATTTACCTATTTTAAGGTGATGCTAAACTTTTTGGGGGTGATTCAATATTCAGCTGCGTTTTGTAATGCTTATTTTAGTGAGTCCGTATTTATGACGGGTAGTGTATATTAGACTGGCCCAGCTCAGTATGGCAGAAAAAAGTTGTATAACTCCACGGGGCACCCTCTAGGATTATTTCTTAGGGTTAGAGGAAGACTTCCTGAAAATTTCAGCTCATTTGGTCGTTCCATGAGTTGGCGCAATTGAATTGAAGGTAATATGGGATTTTCAGCTCACACATATGGGAAACAGCATATCATCTCCTGTTTGGGTCAGGAAAATTGTTGATCGCGTTTAATTGAACCCAAAATGTCAAAAACACTACTTGATACCATAGCGAACAATATTGTAGAAGGTTGTATGTTGATAAAAATAGAGAAAGTTGGTGTTTTAACTATCTGAAGTAGATTTGCAATAATGCTTGGTATTTCTTCAACATAGCTGGGTGGTAGCCACTAAGCGCATCATAGCCACCTATGACATTGGGCGAGCTGCGGTACAATGTGCATGCATATATGTGATTGTACGGGAGTGCTGACCTAAGCCTAACTTGCAACTACTGGAAGGATAATGAAAATGAGCTTAAAACCAGATACAACCTTCTGCAACTATGTTCATTAGGGTATCAATTAGTGAATTTATCATTCTGGGCTCAATTGAACGCGATTAACTAGTCTACGGAACGAAACAGTGGCAAAGGGTCAATTTTCAATATATTTGAAACAAATATTCCATACAAACTTCGAATTGAATGCGCCAGCTGAGGGAGCAACCAAATGAGTTGAAATTTTGAGAGAGCTTTTTTCTTACCCTAAGGCACATATCTAAGGGGTGCCCTGTTGAGTTTTTCAACTATTTTGCTTAAGGGCCAGTCTAGTGTATATATGCGAAAAGTTGCAAAATGATTATTTTTCCAGCAACGAGTCATACATTTATGAAACGCGGCTTGCCGAGTAATTTTCCATGTTTGTCTGAAAAGTTCGTAGGTATACAAAAAAAAAAAAACAGAGATTTTAATCAAGTCTGCCTTGATTGCCATTGATATGCTAGAGTTTTCTTGCAGTTTATTTCGTGTGTAGTATTTGTGCCTCCTTCTCAGGACCAGGTAAGACTCTGCAATAAAATAAACCATGTTGTAGGTCATTCATGTGCTGGCTTGCACATCCATATAAGAACCGCTGAAGCTACCGTCTTATTTTATAGTGAACTCACAATTTCTACGACAGCAAGATGATCCTATTTTAATTTAAAATCCCTCACCGTTAACTAACCTCTGGTTCTACAGTTCGCATTCTACTAAATTTGGTTCGTTAAGTGAATGTGGATTCAGAATCAAGTTGACTAAGCCATTAATTAATTAAGAGCATTTTACTAAATGACGTATGGATGCAATCCAATGTCGATTTGATAACTTCCAAAGCAGTACTGAAGAGTGCTACTTTTCGATACTGTTTTTAGTGCTGAAATGTATCACTTTTGAGCACTGTTTCTTTCGGTATGATAAGCAGGCCGTTATGATGGTCATTCTTGTAATAAAAAGTAGGCGAATTGCAAAACATACTTTAGATAAGTTATGAGCCCATGCTGAACCTGAAGTATAACGATATAATAAATAAACTTTCATTAAGAGAAAAATGCGAAACTAAGCCAAAATCTGAAAAGACGTCATCATTTTACTCCTACCAAAGCTTAATATTGTTTTTTAAATAACGCTTCTAACAAAGTTGTTGGTGGATATAGGCATTCTTATTTATAGGGACAAAAAATAAAGGCATAACTGAAAAAAAGACATAATACCTCGCTAGTGATTTGCGTCATGGGATAGTTCTGTTCATAATGCACGTGAAGTATGAGATGATTTTATACCCTGGCCATACTAGGCCTTCCTTGTTATGTTTATCGTCAACGTCATAGCCATTGTTACCTATTTTACGAGGGGTAGTAAGCTGGAATAGCCGAGGAGGAAGCCAGGATACTGTCAAATGGGGTAACTTTGATAGGGCGGGAGAAGCGACATACTAAACGAAATGACAATTTATGTTAATCAGTTAAGAAAAACGAATTCAAGAATAAAGAATTTTAGTAGCACACTTCTTATCGGACTTTTTTTTGCGATATAATACATTTCAGGTTTCCTATTGATATATTAAAAATTAGCGTTTTTGAAACGTTTTCAAATAATTGGTTTCACGATAACTATTTATGAAGCTTTCAAAAGTTTGTTATTTATCCTTGACTGCAACAATGGTCAATTGGCAAAGAAAGCTCTCAGGGATCCACCAATTTTTTATCACTTAAGTCAAAAACTATGTTTTTCTTGTACTACATTCGTTTCCTTTGTACTACAAAAGGTACTTTAGTTTGACAGATTGCAATACAATTTTCATGTTTGCTTAAATCACTTTTTTTTTTAATTTCGTTATATTAGCCAATGAGCTTAACTGTCGTACATTTTTTCCTGCATTCAGTTGTTTGACAACATTATGAAGAACAGACCTGAAAAATCGTGGAAAATGTTCAATGTCACCAGAAATCACGGTATTTGCCAAAAAACGAATCAAAAAATTATCAGCTAGTTGAATGAGCCACTGACAGAAAAAGTTGTAAAAAATCGCATCAGTACTGTGCAGAGTGAGCCTCCGTCCCATAAGGCATTACCCTCTCACTGGTAAGTAGTGTTGCTTCTGACATGATGGACAACGAGCGCATCCAGTTCCAGTAGCATCTTACCGTCCAAACGGTCGTCGGCTGAGGAGTTATCGCCATAAACCGGCATGAAACGAAACCCTCAAAGAATATACCTACCAGGGTTCCATGGATACCGATACTCGTGGATGAGTCTTATAGGTTCCAGTCAGGGCTATCGTCGTTTCGGGATACAGTTTTTTTTACGTTCGAAGCAGTAAGCAGCCCGATAAAAAGAATAAGGATTAAATACTGTTTATGGAGTCAATAAAATGTAACAATGTGTACAGGGGCCGTTTCACGCTGATTTGATACAATGGAATTCAATTTTATTTATAACGCTGGAATACGACTAAAGGATAATAAAATACGTACAAACCGTTGAACGTGACGCAAAAGGGTTCGGTGGACAATTATTTCACGTGGCCCTTAATACTATTCTGAACCAAAGAATTTAACTTGCAATTTTTATTTTATCTATTTTTGTCAAAAGTATTCAACCCTGGTTTACTTTCCTGATTTATGTACCAACACCAATGCAACACAAAAACGAAGGAAAATAATAAAATATTATTTCTATTAATCCGCGGTTCTTCGTGGCTTCGAAACTGTCACACAAGTAAATAATTGTCCCATCGCTCATGTCACTGTTCCATATGGAATATTATTGAAAAATTTAACGATTTGCGTAACAACATATAGGGAAAAAGCACTAATTTTCGGTCCACAAGAATGCTGTGCCATTTTCGGAATTTCATACAAAGTAAGCCAAAACCGTACGGATCCATTCGTACTCAAGACTTTGTGATTGAATTGATATAAAATAAGGCTTCTGTTGGGAAGTAGTCAACCAATAATTAAAATAAACATCTAATCGCTCAGAACAGTGAGGCTAATAAAAAGATTGAAAATCTCCATAACATCTTTCATGGTAGTTTTCTTATGAAACTGGAATGCTTTGTTTTTTCCACGTAAATAGTTCAATGCAGTACATTTAGATCATTATGGACATATAAATTCAGCTTATTGACAAATTTAATTATATTTAAATTACGTCTGAGGCTTTTGCAAAATTCAATAGGCTGTTTTAGCTTAAACGTAGGAAATACTTTTGCATTTAGGAAATAATATGAATTATTACTAAAAACTTGTTAGTACACACTTAGATAAAATTATCGAATTCGGTAATTCATTTACCGAAATCTCAACAGCTGAACGATCGTTAACTGGTTCGGTAAACGAGCCGATTAAAGATCATTCGGTGATCTGCATATTTGAGCTCAGTTGTCAAAACAACCGACTTGTCGGTAATCGTCTACCGAAGAACTGTAGACACGGTGCACGGATAATTTTTCTTGGAGCCTTGTTTTCTCGTAAGGAACAACAATAACGAAGACGGGTTTTCATGCTTGCGATTCTTTATTGAATAAGTGTAAATGTAACATGTAAAAATAAATAAAATTTGCCCACTTAAACTGCAGCAATGAGACAATGGGATTGATTCCACATTATTTGTTGGAAACACAAAGCGGGATGCTCACGGAAAACTGCAAGGGAGCCGCGGACGCTGACAACAGAACTGCAAAAAATAATGTTAGTTCATAGATGAACATTTGTACGCAACCATAAACTCACCTCCATCGTATTTATCAATCCAGAAAATATTTGAAATACTACCTCAATTTCGATTTCTGACATTCCATGAACGATTTCACTGCCACACCCGGAAGAAAAATGTACATGACTGATTAACGCTGCCATTCGTTCAAATTACTGAAGTCGGTAATCTAACGACATTTTACCGAAAGATCAGTTGAATATTTTACAGTTTTCGGTAATACAAAAAAAATCACAGATTTTTGGTAATTTTTTTTGACAAATCATCTGGAATTCACCGTAGTTCGGTAGTTTTGTTTTTAATGAGATATCAAAACCTGCTGAATTACCGAATAATCGGTGTTCTTGTGAATTACTGATCAGTTCGTTGATTTTATTTAGCGAACGCTCATAGTCTGATTGAGTGTGTATAATCACTGATTGTGGAACTATATTAACAACAACAAAATATCATGATTTGTCATATATAAATCTTCAAGCAAATGAACAGGGAGAAAGGATGAATAAAACATTAACACCTATGAATTATGTAATGAGGCTAGTTATAAATGGGACAAATTATTCCTAAAAATAGGCTCATATAATTTTAAATTGTTGAAAATTTTAATTTGTTAACAATAGACAATCAACGAGTGAAATAGAGCAAGTAATGGCGCTTAAGTCAAGGCTATAGAGCCAGGACATAAGGCCAAAATACCTATGTCCCATCCCAGGAAAAGAAAAACATACAGCAATGGAGTGTGCACTAACACTAACATTAAAGCCACTTCCAACGATTTTACCTATCCCCTAAATTGAAACGGTTGGTACGGTTGTTCCCGTTTCATCCTTTATAAAATTTTAAAACTTTCGTGTATTATGTTATTCACAAGTGTATAATCTGTTCGCCGCCATTTTTTTAATTATCTTTAACACCAAGTCTGCAGAGTGGGCCTGACCATTTTTAATATGTGATGCAAATATTACCGATGTGTTGCAAATATTGATGTTGGCAAGAAAATACCAGAAGACATTCTGATATTTCCAGGATGCTTTTCAATATTGGCTGTGCAAGCGATTAGAATAGAATAGAACAGATAATCAACGAATGAAACACAAAATATTTCTAAAATAAGAGCAAAAGCTCAACCAAATAATTTGAAACTTTAAGTTTTCAATAAAAATGACCGATTGAAAGCGTAAAAACAAAACTTCATATATAGAGGATGATTTTGTTGTTCAAATTTTCATATTAAATTTCTATTGCCAAAAATATTGCCAAACGATCTATATGTTGTAGTTGATATTGCTGGGTCTTCATATTTCAAATGCCCCTTTTAACGTGGTTTTTGAACACAACGTTGCAAAAACGGTTTGATGATGATAGCTTAAATATTGATTGTCTCGATCTCAGAGAAGGCGTGTCAGGTCGAAGTACAAAAACGAAACCAATAGCCTGTCAAAAAAGACCACTTCTGATTGGTCGTTTTGGCAAAGGCCTACTTTCACATCGTTGTGTTGGATTGCATGTGGGCACTCTTTTGCTAACCCGGCCGTGTTGCTAGTTTATAAATTAGAGCTTTAATCAAAATTTTGAATGTGACATGAAATATTTTTGTTTCAAATCAATTTATATTAGATGTCAATTTTCGCTAAAAATAACGCCGGTTTTAAAAATAAACCTGATTTTTTAAAACGCTAGCATCCTCCATTGCGCTAAATAAATGAAGCGTGCAAAAATAATAAAAAAGCAACTACCATATCATGAGCCTTTATTTTTGAATTTGGTCGCAAGACTTACTTATAGAGGGTACTGATAGCACTGGCTTTTGCATCGTCAAGGCTATCGTCCAAAAACAACTGGGCAGTCTTAGTTGAGCTGTCACTTCCTGTCCTAGGTCTCGATGAGCACCGATCGATAATGTCAGGAAGCCGAGTTGTAGTACGTTATGGTGAATGATTCTTTAATTAAGCAGGCTATGACTACGACAAGCGACAAGCTAGGACTGTTATTGAAAAAACATTCGAAAAGTTCACATCTTTGTATCAAAACTTTACCTTGATATCTGTTAAACAGGATGCGCGACAGAATTTTGTTCGCCGAATTCAGCAGGGTAATTCCTTTGTAATTGGCACACGCCAGTCTGGGTAGATAGGGCAAATGAGTTCATCCAACCAGCCGGTGGGCAATTCTTCGTCCTCCCATACCTTCAGAAGTACTCGGTGGATCAACTGGTAAAGCTGTTCACTTCCGTGCTTGAGAAGCTCGACCGCGATCTCGTTCTTCCCAGCAGCCTTACAGTTCTTCAGCTCGCTGATAGCCTTTTTAATCTCTCCTATGGTTGGTGGGTCCACAGCTTGATCGTCATAATCAATGTTCATCCTGTTCCTCGCTACATTTCCATTTCCACCGTTCAACAATTGCTGAAAGTGCTCCTTCAACCTGGCAGCCACCGCCGTTTTATCGGTCATCAAATTCCCTTCTCGATCATTGCATATGGCGGACACTGGTACGGTATTGTGTCGCGCACCATTGAGCGTTGCATAGAATCTCCGCATATCATTCCGGTTCATGCATTCTTGTGCTTCAGCTACCACACTTTCTTCGTGCTGCCTTTTATTCCTGCGGTGGATTCACTTTTCTTCGACTCTCGTTGCTCTGTACCGCTCTCTGTTCTGTGGGGTACCGGCCACAAGCATACGGCTTCTGGCGAAATTCTTCATGTTTGACACTCTCTGGCACTCTTCATCGAACCAGTCGTTTCGACTGCGTCGTTAACCAGTGCCAATCACTTCCCACGCCGTTTTTGTCACAGCTTCGTGGATAGGGTACCACAGACTGTTGACATCTTCAGCAACGTTGATTCTTCCCAACTGCTCTTCTAGCTATTGGCGGTGCTGTGCGGCTACCCCATCAGTGGACAAGCGTTGTATATTGAAGCGCGGCGTTCTGTTTGTTCTGGAACTCGTGACTTTGGATAACCGCGCCTGAATTTCAGCTACAACGGGATAATGATCCGAGTCGATATTAGGGCCTCGGAAGGTCCTGACATCCATGACATCTGAGAAATGTCGCCCATCAACCAGCACGTGGTATATTTGGGAGCAGGCATAGCCACTCGGGTGTGTTTGCGGATATTCTTTTGTGCGAAGTAGGTATTGCTGATTGCCATCCCTCTAGCAGCAGCCAAGGTTACTAGCCGCAGGCCATTGTCATTGGTAACGGAATGGAGGCTCTCTGTTCCAATGAAGGAAGAAATCTTCTTTCCCGATCTGCGCATTTGCGTCGCCGATGACTATCTTGACATCTTGTTTTGGGCACTCTCCGCAGGCCTTATCCAGGCTCTCATAGAACTCATCCTTCATGTCATCGGGCTTATCGTTGGTTGGCGTATATATGCTGATCAGGCTGTAGTTGAAGAATTTGCCCTTCATTCTCCACACACAGATTCGGTCGGTTACCGGTTTCCACCGAATAGTTCGCTTCATCTGCTTCCCAATCACTATAAAGCCAACTCCACGTTCTTTTCTGTCGCCTCCGCTGTAGTAGATGTGGTACTTGAGTGAAGTGTTGACGATGGGGCCCACCGCTCGGAATTCACGATCTCCGGTTCTCGGCCAGCGTATTTCCTGAATAGCTGCCACGTTCACGCCGACATTCCGCAGTACACGAGCCAGGAGCCCAACACGCTCGGGGTCATTCAAAGTTCTCACGTTCCAAGATCCAACTTTCCAATCGTTGTCCTTTATTCGTTGCCGGGTCTGTTGCCGTAAAATCAATCCGTTTGCTCTACTTTTGCCTTTCTTGATTGGTGAAGAGTCTTCGTTAGGCCACCTAACCAGGGTAGCGCTACCTACATCGTGCTAGAGGGGCTGCCTCCTCGGTGCTGACACGATACAACATTGTCCGTTTGTTCTTTACATGATGACCACGGTCATAACCATCACAGCCATCCAACTTTATCAGGGCTATGGACCTGTAGCTCTGGTTCTCAATAGTTTCAAGCTCTTTCGGACATGCTACTGTGGTGAGCCGTCATCCGCTAGCGGTGTTCGTTGTATCAATATTCCTTATAATAATGTAGTCAGAATGCTGAAATTGGCGCTTACGTCGAATTTGCGAACAAGGTAGTATCAATCAGGGCTGTTAAATGTCATGAAAATCACGCAACTATGACTTTCTTGTGAAAACAGATTATGAAAAAACCTTAAAAGCTAATTCTGGCATTGAAAGAGGAAAACAAATTTTTACTAATTGCGGAGAAACTCAAAAACTTGATATGCAGTATGAAAGTACACATAATTTTAATAAAACACTCAGTCCAATAGAAAATCAAGTTACTCAGATTTCAAAAGCATTCTCAATCAAGAGAATGTTTCCGAAATTCCTGGGAGACTTCAAAAAATCAAAAATATGAGAGCCCGATAGAATTTTCTACATCGTTATCAAGAAACTCCCATATCAATCTTGGTTGATATATTTGATTATTGTTTTTAGTCGACATAGAGCGTTTTTTTTCTTATTAGCAGGTGATATTAACAAAATGTTGGTAAAAGCTTGATTTACCAAAAACTGAACGATTGTGATATTCCTAAACTAACACATTCCTTAAAAAACCAATACAAGTGATGTTTAATTATTTTTTTAATCACATGTGGAACAGAGGCCTGGATACAAATGTAGTTAAAAGACAAGCGTATCAGTTGTTTGCAAGCAAACAACCATCAATACTCAGATATTTACTGCAATCGATCAATTTTTTTTCGCAATTTGTTAACGCATGACTAGCGCAAATAGAATGCAACTACAAATTTCGTATGCAAAAATCGTCCATCAATGTAAGCAAACATTTGCCTTCATCCTAAGTCCACTCTGCAGTAAACATCAAGCAGGAAAAACACCGAAACACATCTCCATTAAACCATTCCGAAACGATCACGTTTCACTTTGCCGGAATGAGTCCTCATCAAACATTTCATTTGCTCCCTTTTATTGTTCGGTTTTGTATTAGTTGAAAAACTATTTCCCAGAAACTAGCTCCTATGCCGCTCAGGAAGGCGGCCGGTGTTTGTCTATTTGCATGCATTTTCACTGTTGACTGGTTTTTGATTATTATTACAAAACGTGTGTAGGTACCTGACAAACAACATCACTATCACTACGTTTGGCCGTTTGATGGCGATGCCACAGTGATTTTTTTTGCCGATTTTGTGATCGTAATGGAATAGCGTCTAAACCGTTGGTTTTAGCGAAAAAGTTTGTTCAGGGAAGTTTCTTGATTTGTAAAAGCGCTTCTTTTGGTACTAGCGGCCAGGTGATTAAATCACCTAAAAGTGAGATAAAGAAATATTTTTTTTATCTGTTAAAGATAGACGGTCGGTGTCTTCAAGATATGTCATTTTTTCTTAAAATTACCCTTGAAAATCAAAATTTTAGTATAACTTTTTTCAAACATTTTTGACATTTTTTGTGCCTTCTACAAAGTTGTTCATCTACCAAAACTACACGTTTTTGCTAAACATTACAACCTGCTATCTTTTATGGTAAAATAGTTATTTCTAAATAATCGATTTTTATGGGGCATTTTTGGACTAATAGCATTAGTTTGGACGCAGATTGACGCACTTGGCGATTTGCGATTTTGAAAGGGCTATTTTATGACTTTCAATTGACACAAAGAACTTTTGGCCAGAAGCGGTCTATTGATTGCTATGTTTTAACTAGTTAAACCATAAAAATGCATTTAATTGCGGTTTCACGACATTTTATCGTTTTCATTACGTTATTTCATATGAAACATATTGCATTTGATACGTTATGGTAATTTTCAATATATTTTTATTTACTCCTTCACATACATACATCATTTAGCATGGAATTTTTTCTTTTTTGTTTGAGTCATAACATTTCATCAAACTTATGACTCTTCATAGAGCGTTACGTAATTTGTGAACGATGCCATTTGTTTGTCACGCAACTATTATTTGTTAGTGACAGAGCGTAACATACTTGCTTATTTCAAAATCTCGCGATACGCAACATGGCTAATAAACAATCCTCACTGCTTTCTTTTCCACGTTCCCTCCTACTTCAAGCTTCGGTCTGTTTTGCCGGTAAACAAATTAAACAAACAAATAAAAATGATTAATCATTGTAATAAGGAATGGTACAACTAAATTTTAATAAAATTTATAGTTGTATTTGTTAAACCAAACATTCTTCAACAGCTCTCACTGAATTCACGGAGTTTTTAATAGTTATAACAGAATTCAAAAACATGCACTGAAGTTGAAGTTCTGATTCATGTGCAGTTGGCGCTCACTTGTACAGTTTTATTTTAAATCAGCAAATACTTTGTCTGCATTAGTATTAGTGAAATAAACATTCAGTATAGAAATGTCGGCACACATATTATTCACAATCAGTTTTGTTTGAATTTTGTCTCTACATCATAAAAGAATGTGTATAATACAAAAACGATTTTAATTAGCTATGTCGCGTGTCGTGAGATTTTGGAAGGAACAAGGACATTACATGGTAGCAACAAAAATAAAAATTGCGTGACAATCAAATGGCATCGTTCACAAATTACGTAACGCTCTATGGAGAGTAAAAAGTTGGGTCAAACGTTATGACTTCAACAATTGTAAAAAAGAAAAACATTTCCATGCTAAATGAAGTCTGTAGGTGAGGGAATAAATTAAAAAAAATTAAAATGCCCATAACGTAACATATGCAGCATGTGTCAAATGAAATAACGCAATGAAAATGAGAAAAAAGTCGTAAAACCGCAATTAAATGCATTTTTATGGTTTAACTAGTTAAAACAAAACAATCAATAGACCGCTTCTGGCCAAAAGTTCTTTATGTCATTTGAAAGTCATAAAGTAGCCCTTTCAAAATCACAAATCGCTAAGTGCGTCAATCTGCGTCCAAACTAATGCTATTGGTCCAAAAAAGCCCCATAAAAATCGCTTGTTTAGAAATAACTGTTTTACCATAAGAGATAGCAAGTTGCAATGTTGAGCAAAAACATGTAGTTTTGGTAGATGAACAACTTTGTAGAAGGAACAGAAAATATCAAAAATGTTAGAAAAAAGTTATACTAAAATTTTGATTTTTAAGTGTCATTTTAAGAAAAAATGACATATCTTGTAATGTATTAGAGATAGAAATTTGGTGTCTTCGACAAAGTGTCTTGAATTAACATGTGCTACAACTTTGCTGAAGACACCGACCGTCTATCTTCAACAGATAAAAAAAATATTTCTTTATCTCACTTTTAGGTGATTTAATCACCTGGCCGCTAGTACCAAAAGAAGCGCTTTTACAAATCAAGAAACTTCCCTGAACAAACTTTTTCGCTAAAACAACGGTTTAGACGCTATTCCATTTCGATCACAAAATCGGCAAAAAAAATCACTGTGCGATGTTGCGAAACGGGCACTTGGTGCTGGCACGAAAACGAAAATTTTTCTGGTCATATTTCAGTGAAATCTTATTTTCTGGCAACGTGTTGAGAATTTTCAACAATTCTAAAATATTCTTAGGCAACCAGATTGATTGGCAAACATTGATATTGAGAAATGGTCTGTAATGAAAAGCGCTATGCATCTTTTTTCATAAATCGAAAGTGTAATATCGGAACTCTTCGGCTGAGAATCAAAATCAACATCAATCATCTCGGAGCACGAATAGTGAACATTGCATAGTAATCCGTTGAGTTCATCAACTTTTCCTTCGTCTTTATCACCCTAGCAATTGCATTGTTTGCCTTCCTGCTGGACAAGGTAGGTATCGGTGGAAAGTGTTCCTTATGGCGTGCAGCAAAAAGAAAAAAAAAATACACCCATTGCTACCGTGATGCTGACATTCTCCGGTAAACAATTACAATCCTTTAGAGACGGGTTCGAGTGGTGGGGACATACAACCGACCATCCCGACCATGCACCGTCGTGATACGTAAGTAAGTACCTACAGTCAACACCAGCTGTTACCGTAAAATTCCAAGCTCAGCTCACCCATCCATGATCCATTTTGCTGTCGTTGTTTTTAGTTTTCATCGTCGTCGGCAGGGCCGGATTTATACATGAGGGGGGTCTGGGTCATTTTTGAGATTTGTTTTGCTAATATAATGAAATAAGAGATAATCTTACTATTAACTTTTATGGTTTATCTTCTGAGTATGAATCTATTTTTTTTTATTTAATTATGTTTAATTATGTGAATTTTACATGCTTTTATTATTTGCTTACATGTGATTCCTTAATTTAAACTCTGCCATGTCTCTTCACATTTTATTGCTCTAAAGGTGAAAGTGAATCGAAGCCAAAGTTCAAATTTTCAAGAGCACGGATCTGGAAAACCAAACATCCGTTTGAGCTGAAAACCTAATCGATTGGTCACCATCAGCTAGTGACCAATCGATTAAGTTTTCAGCTTAAACGGATGTTTGGTTCTCCAGATCCGTGCTCTTGAAAATTTGAACTTTGGCTTCGATTCATCTTCACCTTAAATACAATACAATACATTTTACTGCTCTAAATACAAACCGTTTTCAAAGTATTTGTACCTTCAACTTTTATCGAATGTTCAAATAACTAAATTGCTTTTGAATGTGTTCATGCGATTTTAAATTTATTGAATAAGTTTCCGTTGCAATTAAGAATTTACAGGAATGTTCACAGTCGCGATTCAATATCAAATAATAATTATAATGCCGAAACTGCAAAGAGACCATCGTTCAACAAGTCGTCAATGTCCGGTGTACAAAAAAAAGTGGAAGTATCAAACTAAAAGTGAGTAAAAACTTGAGTTTCCCGGAGGATAGAAAACTCGTGGAACAACAATGAAGTAACTACGCCCAGGTAACTGTCCAACAGAGCATCTTTGAGAAAAAGCTGAAGGAGTTGGAGTTAGAGTTGGTGAAGGATAAGGAGATAGCGAAGCTGCACGAAGAAAGTAAACGAAAGGACGAAAGGATCGAGCTGATGATGGCTTTCATCAAGCAAGTCAAACAACTATCGAGCGAAGAGAGAACCCACCACGTGAGTGAAACCGTCGTCGTTGAGAAGCCCCGCCATAGCCGAGAGCAATGAGTGGCCCATTCGAAGGCTGGTCAAATGACACGGTCGAGAAATAACTCCCCGGCCGTTCAGGAGACAAAGCGCGGAAGACCGAAATTCGTTTATCCCAAACCAGCCACCTCGCCAGATGTTAGCCCGCCCTCAAAGAAGACTGCACCCACCACCCATGACCCGACTCAGATGAAGTATTCCGGCGAAGAGCCTGAGGTATGGAAGACATCCCCTAACCAGCGTCTTCGATAAGCCCACTCTCGAACAACGTTCGCAATACAACGACGACCCTTGCACAAACACGGACAACAAGACTTTTTGGCTCGGAAGTGGGGAAAGTTTAGTACCTCTTCCGACGCAAGTACGGCAGGCTGACGGAGTCATCCGGGACGTCTTACCCCAACCCGTTGATGACGAGTTCACCTCCGTAGCCGATGGAATCCTACACGACACCACGACATTGCAAAACCACCCAAGTGCTATCCACTCTGTACCAACAACGAGAACACCGACGATACTACACAAAGTCTTTCTCCAGTGCCGGCTGTTGCCGGTGTTTCTGGAATCAGTCATGTAGTAGCTTCGGCAATGGCTGGCATTGAAGGTCAAGACGTCCCACAGGTCAGTTCTCATATATAGCGACCACGAACAATCAGACGAACATCAGATCGTATTGAGGAACTAAAGGGAGCAGCGCCCCCACTATCGGCTACCTCACGAGGCCAAGCGATCGTGCGTGGGAAACTATTGGTTATTGGCTATTTCCATCAGTTGTGTGGGACGTCAAACGACATGTTCGAACTGGTGACACAACAGCCCGATTGATCAACAGCTACACTCGACCTGGGAGGGAGAAACCAATACAAAATTTATGTACGTCATATTGAGTCGGGATTCCACTCTTACGAACTGTCACTGTGAGCCCAGATCTCAAACACTGGACTAACATGGAAAAAGCGCGCAACTGATTAAAACACATTTTCGCATTTCATCAAAAGTGACAAAAATTGAATGAAAATCAAGTCATGCACATAATGCAAGTAATGTCACGTGAGCACCTTTCAACTGATTGAATATAAAGTATTGAAAAACGCATGGTTCTACTTTTTCCAATGAAAATTAATATTTGGTGCATAAAAAACTGTGGCCCTTTTTCCATGTTTGTCAGAAAAAATCGAAAGTACACAACAAAAGAAAACTAGAGATTTTTCCCAAGCCTGCCTTGATTGTTGTTGGCAAGCTGGAGAACAAACTTTGTTCTATATTTCGTGTATAGTATCGGTGCCTTCCTCCCAGGTAACACCGTAGCCGAACGACTGGCTAACGAGGCCAGAAGGCAACCGGACATAGAAATTCCCTCTCAGGAGGTCCGTCAAAGAAGCAATACGTCGCTGTTGGCAAAACCAGTGGCACGGTAAAAGAGATGTGCGTGCTTTGACTCGGCTACGAATAGAACACACGAGACGACTAACGCATTCCTTCTTGCTCAAGAAGGAAATACCGCCAACCTGCGAATGCTGTGGGACAGTTGTAGACGTCCGGTACCTAATTTTGGAATGCCGAAAGTATGAAGCAGAGCGAAGAGCGAACCAAATCAATGCAGTTAGCCTACAGAACACACTAGCTGATGAGGACGATAAGGAAATAAAGTTACTGAGGTATCTATACGATACTGGATTATTGAAAACGCTCTAGAGTAACAGGATTGCAATGAATTTGATAATTTGAGAATTCGATGTAAAAAATGAGAAGTAAATGTAAGAAATCAAGGTAAAACCATTTGGTTTTGACACAAATGACCTCTGGTGTAAAGTGCCGGCAATGAAAAAATTTGGAATTTTTGAAAATGTTACATAGACGTTTCATCTTAAGCATTTTTGTGGGAAGGGGTTGTTTTGTGTAAATTTCACATAGTGTTTTGAATTACTTGAACTGACATGAAAAGGGGAAGGTTGAGAGTTCTTGACCGTGTTTTTTTTATCGGGACGTGACTTGAGCTCTCGAAACTTAAAGCTATAAATTGCGAAACTGAAGTAATGTAGTTATTGACTTATCGAACAGGAATCTTTCTGATTCTTGGCATTACACCTCCAATGAAACAAAGAATGCTTCAAAGTTTTTTCTTAATGAATATTTTCTCTATCCTAATCTGAAAATTTATTCAACATCTCGTATATCTTTATGCTTAGCGTTGTGTTAAAAATTCATAACTAAAATAGGCCGTAACCGGTCTCGTAAAAAGAGCCCAGCCGATTTCTGCATCTTCCTAAGAAAGAGAGGTTTAAATAAAGGTCAATAATCACCAGAACTCCTGGCACACGTGTGCTTGAGAAAAATGAGCTACTAGTTATTTAGCAATAGTTGTTTCAAAAATATTGAAGTGATCATCACTTCTCCAATGTCCCTCATATTTGAAGATTAAACCTTAAACCTAGAACCTTTTAAATTTTCAGACGCGATTAAAAAATATATGGTTCTTACTTTGATTCGAAGGAGCCCTTAAAATACGGTCCTGGTTGTCGTCGTCGTCTCCGTGTGGATACCAGCCATACAGCTAATTGAAGGTGTTGCTGCTGCTGCCTTTTAGTCGTCTATGATTCTGTCTGAAAAAGGACTTGCAATATTTGTACCTACCCGGTAGAGCATGGAAGGTTGGAAGTGGATAGATATTTCAACCGAGATCGCATGTTTTGACGGAATGTGATCATAAATTTTCGAGGTTAGAATAAACTCGCCCCGGCTGTATGGTTGGTTCTTGGACAATGTGGTTATTGACCGTCTGTCGCCAATGAGACCATCTTCTGCCTATATTGTCAGTGTGCACACTTAAAAAAAATTACGGATTACGGTGAAATTTCACCGTAATCTCAACAGCTGAAGCTTCGGTGAAAAACCACCGAACAATCTGTAAAATCTTAGAACAAAATCATAAAGAAAAACAAGAAAATGGTTCAGACCGGGGATCAAACTCCCGACCTACCGATCAGGAAGTAGGCTTGCTACCACTACGCCAGCTTTCACTGCTTGTTAGTGGTGTGCAAAAACTGAAACAAAAGGAAGCTCATGCCTGCCAGAGTGGCTGTCACACGATTTCACAGAAGTTCGGTGAAAATAATGCTGTTACCGAACTGTTCGTTAGTTTTTCACAGGATTACAGTAAAATTGTATATTTCGCGGATTTTTTCCGGTAAAATCATAGATTTCACGGATTTTCTCCGGTAAAATAGTTGTTTTCACGGATTTTGTCGGTAAAATAGTAGATTTCGCGGGAGAATCTGTATTTTTGTTGTTTACAGTTCAGTTTCGGTGATTTATTTCACAGGATACTGCGATTTATTTTAAGTGTGTGGTGCACAAGTACTTACCTAAGGGAAGTGGTTCAATTGCAACTGAAGTGTAAAATTGGTTGAATTTTCAAAAGTTAATGTCCTGCTGCAAATAAATGACTTGAAATTTCTTTTTGGAAATTTTCTACGGTCAACTTTTTACGTACTGATTATTTTTAATTTGAACTATTTCTAACAATAACTTTATTTTTTTATATCTACATGTTGTGTGTGAAACAACACCATCGTAAATTTGGTAAAACTTTAATTGAATTTCTTTCAAATAAAAAAAAGTTCGGATTTTTAAGGGTTGCCTGCAAAACACGACAGTCTCCTATGCTTCGTGATTAAGAAGAAACATTTGATTCCTCTAACGGAGATCAAAGTATCCTGCCTAAATCCAGCAAATTCGGAAATACTGGCGGCACCATTTACTTCCTCACTTGAATTGAAGAGCTTGGGTTAGAAACTAATACTATTCGATGTTTGGAAAGTTTGTCTAAAGCGTTGTACTGATTGCTCATTTTAATGCAATTTTCAACATTGTGGGGTGTGTATGTTTAATACCTTTCCCCTTACATGCGTATGTTTAATACCTTTCCCCTTACTGGCTGACAGCTGAGACGGTAATGCATGCGTATGCTATGATCGCAATATTAGTGTGTGCGTGATGTGGCCGTCAGTCTTCCAATCGCCTCAAGTCAGTCAGTGTTAGATTTCCGGTGAAGTAAGTCACATTCCGGGTGATTCTTACACACTGTTATAAGATGGCTGACAGTCTCCCAATTAGGGATTGTCGAGTATTTACATTGGCGATCCTGCCAGGAGCTTATTATTGACATTGTTTATTGGTAAGCCAGGTGTGAAGAATCACTCGGAATAGCAGTTCAATAGAAGGAGCGGTTCATAAACATGGTGATACAGCTAGCAAATTGTGATTGAGTGTGTAAAGTGCAGTGTGCAACGAAAACGACCGATGGAAAAGTGTATGAGAAAACCTGTGGTGCGTAGAGAAAACCACTCTGGTAGAGTAAATGGAAGCGTAATGAAAACCTTCCAAACAAAAATTGGGTGTGTAATGAAAACCACCCGGGAAAAAAATAGGGTGCGTAATGAAAACCACCCGAGGAAAAATAGGGTGTGTAATGAAAACCACCTGAAAAATGGGTGCGTAATGAAAACCACTCGAGAAAATAAATATTGTGGGTAATGTAAACCACCAGATAAAAATAGGGTGCGTTATGAAAACCACCCGGGAAAAATGGGGTGTAATAAAAAACCACCCGAAAAAAAATATGGTGTGTAATGAAAAACACCTGATAAGAAAAGAGTGTGTAATGAAAACCACCCAGAAAAAAATTTAATGAAAACCACCTGATGAAAAATTAACCCAGGAAAAAGTAATGAAAACCACCGGGTGCAAAACAGGGTGTGTAATGACAAACCCTCAGAAAATAAGGTTTGTAAAGAAAACGACCTGAAAAAATAGGGTATGTAGTGAAAACCACCTGATAAAATAAGGTGTGTATTGGAAACCCTCTGAAAAAATTGGTGTGTAATGAAAACTATTCGAAAATATTAGGGGGTGTACTACAAGATAACCCAGAACGAAATAGGATGTGTACAGTGGGAATTCGCTCATTGGGGGTCCGCTACATGGAATGACTCGATGTTTGGATGTTCGCTGGTTGAAAAATATTCCAACTAAAAAGCACTCGAATTTCAAGAGAAGATGTCAAACTGACTTTGACGTCTGAGCATCGTCGCATTGAAGTTACCATATATAGAACAAATGTGCATGTATATATGCGTTTAGTGACGATTTGCTCTCCAGATGCGTGAGTATGGAGCATTTTCACCGTCTCTCAGTCGTTCCAACTAACGGGTCGGATTCGCTAGATGGAAGGCAGTCGTGTTCCAACCAGCGAGTCCCCGCTGTAATAGAAACCACTCGGGAAAATAGAGTTTATAATGAAAACCCACCTGAGAATAATTGGGTGTGGTAATGACCTCCTGAGAGAAATAATGCAAATCACGAAAAAAATGCTGTGTAATGAATACCACCTGAAAAAAATATGGTGTGTAATGGAAGCCATCTGAAAATGGATGTGTAATGAAAACCTCTAAAGAAAATGGCATGTCGGGACAACCCCCAGAGACAGGTAATGAAAATTGTCTGAGAAAAGTCGATAATGTTATCTGATGCGTAATGAGAATCGTGTAGGTAGAGTGAAATGGTATGTCGGGACAACAGGAAAGGTTGGAATCTGTAGTGTTTAAGAAAACTCACCCAGAAGTTTATTTTGTTTATCTCTAGAGTGTTAACGAAATTCACTCTCAGAAACTGGCTAAGTAAACACTAAATATAAAACGAATCAGAAATACGGAACAGTGATCTTTGGGGACTGGCCTGGTGTAGTGGTTAGAGCACATATCCCTCATACCAAAAAATCTAGGATTGTATCTCAACTCCGGTATAGTCACTTATGACGTTAAGGTTACAGTTATTATTATTATTTTTATAGAAGAGACTTTCAGCTGAGATAACTAAGGTTACACGATCGACTTACTTCGGAAGTGAAATTAAAGCATTAAGCTCGAGATAAATAAGGTTATCACGTTAATGAAAAAAGGAGCAAGCAATATTTTGTTGAATTTTGAATTGAATGGATTATAAAAGATGAGTGTCTAGAAATTTACGAGAAATTGTTGTGATCCTGAAAGTTGGTTAGAGTTCAGTTTTTTTTATTTGATACTACCATAGTTAATCTTGAATAAGTTGCAGATACAACGAAAGATCGATTCTCAAGTTAAAATCATTCGAGTGCAATAATTTGATGACACAGGTCGGGCATCTGGAGATGTAACTCGTGAAAATATAGTTACGGATGAAGTGATTGTCCAATTAGGAGAGCCGGCTTCTAAAGCCATGGAGTCAGACAACTTCCCATTTAAGGACATATAGGAAGGAATCCCTGTCATGGCAGTGAAAATGGTTTCCTCACATATACAAACACATTTCTTGAAGTCCACATTATTTCTCAAAATATTTCACTTACCTACACTAAGTTCACTCCCAAATTGCTAACGTGACATCAGAACACTATTACCTTACGATTTCCGTAGTTTTCACACTAGTAGCTGGTGGAAATTTCATGAACCGTGCTAATTTTCAACACGGACGTTTAACTTTGCTACAATTGTTTACACTTATCCGCCTGCGAACGAAGAATACTTTTCGCCGAATTTCACCACTTTCGCTAAACGTAAAACCTCCAACACAGTTTACTTTCACTACTAGTTAATTAAAGAACAATTACTGGTTGATTTCTGATGAAAACAACTTAAAATTTCACCAAACCGTGCTAAAAACATTCACTTGATCACAGCATTTCGCTTTTTTTTTTATTTTTCTAATTTTACACCGGCTGCTCGCTTGCAGAGCTGTCAGATACGTTGATGGTTACGTACGACATCAAGCAATCTTATTTAGTCGAAGATGAAAAGACTCAAATTTAAGTAGCGATTACTGGCAACAACGTCTTATCAATTATAATTTCACTATTACCAACAACTAAGAGAATATTTTTTGTGTACCACTACTTTTATACAGTTATTTGTGGATTCAAAGGAGTTTCACCTTAACGGCGAGAATGTTGAAATATATTTTCAACGGCTGCTGATGTGAATACTCTACTACTATCTATTGAATATGGAATACTACAACATCAATGACAGGTGAACATAAAAATGGAAAATACACGTCTGTCACGTGAATGACCATCGCCACGTTGAAGTTGTGCACGAAAAGTGTTGGTTTTGATCCCTCATATGTTGTACAGAAAACAAAAGCGCGACACAAAAAGTGTTGAAAGTTTGTGTTAACTACAGAGCTCAAAGTTAATAGCAGTTCGGAGATGAACCAGTTAAAAGCGTGAAAATCTCCTTAAGAATGTATAATAATGGGAACTATGTATCTGAAAAGTAAAGTAATCGCCTTCCTTCATGCGTGGGAAATTCCGTGCAAGAAATGGTCAAGAACATCAATTTTTATTAAATCACAGTACGCAGTTGAGAAAGTATGGTGCTTCACACGTTACTCGCTGTAGAAAATTTCGTGAACATTTCTCCCAACTAACAATTTTAGCGCTATAAGCCAAGATTATTTGCTTTGTGCTGCATAACAGTTGAATTGAAGCAGCGAACGCAGCAAAAAATGAAAGCTGTCAAAAATGGAACAAACAGCGTTAATACAGCTGTAACGCAAACGTTTCGCAGCTGCATATCTAAGCTGAAAAAAAATGTCGTCGGTTATCGCTTTGGTGCTTTCACTCAGCTGTAACTCAACACCGTAAAATATAGCAACCTATTGATGTGGAATAAGACTCCCCATCATTAATCCAGCTGCTTCTATACAATATGATTTGTTATGCTGCTGAATATATAATTAAAAAGCGCTTTGTTGTCAGTTATACAGAGAGCATACAGCAGTAAGCTGTAAAACAACAACTTGTGGCACATCTACACAGCTTGCTGGATGTAACATTGCGTTTTGAAGCTTCACACCCTTTTACAGCCAGATGATGTGGTGTAAGCATGGCTATAACATCTTTTAAGATCATTATAAAATATTGTATGTATTGTTTTCCATGTAGAACAAAACGGTGTGTTTTCTTTGACTTTCGATATATACTGTGGTGGCAGGAAGGACAGCGTCGAGACTCGTGGATGCAGAGATCGTGAGTTCGATCGAAAGTGGTGGCAGGTACTTTAATTGGGAACAATAAATTCAGATACTTATGACATGAATTCCGGAAGCTGTGAAACAGCTTGAAATAATATTTAATCGATAATGCAGCGAAACGGTATAAAAATTATTCAACAGTTGCGAAAGGGTTGAGAAAGCGCCTTCCGAAGATGTTACCAGGCTATTTGTCGTATAACTGTAGAGATAGAGCAATGATTGGTATGAATAAGAGCTGCCAACACAGCTTAAAATAGCTGAGTAGATTCGCCAGTTTTGTTGGTAAAAGGATCGCATAGAAGCTTTCGTTCGTATGTACAGCGCCTTTACTCAGCATAAAGCCGTAAAAAGAGAGCTTAGAGAATGTTTACATTTGCACTAAAGGTTAGTTGGGCTGTCAGGGAAACTCACTTTTCATGGGCGAAACAGCACTCGTAGTGTTGTACTTTAAATGGAAGTTTACAGTCAAATACTCCGAAAATCGATGCATTGCTTGAGTTCAGATCATTTTGACCAAGAAACATTTTCGAATGCCAAAACAAAAGTTGTGGAGATTTTGAAGATATTTTTTTTAGAAGATAATGTGCTTAATGAAGAAAAAAAGAAGAACCTATCAAATTCTAAAAAAAAATATACAATAATAGGATATTGTGAAAGAGGTAAAACAAATAAATCAGAACATAACTATATAATTAATTGCATTGAAATATAAATATTGGTAACTAGAACGGCGCTAATGATTTTTTTTTTTCGGAGAAGAAGGAGAATGTGGGGTGTGTATGTTTAATACCTTTCCCCTTACATGCGTATGTTTAATACCTTTCCCCTTACTGGCTGACAGCTGAGACGGTAATGCATGCGTATGCTATGATCGCAATATTAGTGTGTGCGTGATGTGGCCGTCAGTCTTCCAATCGCCTCAAGTCAGTCAGTGTTAGATTTCCGGTGAAGTAAGTCACATTCCGGGTGATTCTTCCACACTGTTATAAGATGGCTGACAGTCTCCCAATTAGGGATTGTCGAGTATTTACAAACATTGTCCAATGTTCACTGTACAATGATTAGGGCTTCGAAACCATTCCAATTTAATGAAAGGTTTACGGATAAACATTTGCAGAAGTTGTAAACAACACTTTAAAAAATATGTTTAAGTGCACAACACTCATATAAAATACTACCAACAATTGCTAGCTATTCATCTGTACGTTGGTTCCTATCATTATTTTAGTACTTTTTCCATCCTAATTACTTTGCCCAACTTTGGAACTAGCGGCGCTGCTTCAAAAGGCTAACGACGGCAGGGCGAGAAACCCGGCTCCCGAGAAATACTCATCCGTAACACAGTAGCACAAAATAACGACAGCACAAGATGAAGACAGATGGAATTTGTAATTTTCTATCCATTTGAGTTGCTCAGCAGCACAGTTCTTGTAGTTTATTCGTGTGTCTGCTCTTCCTGAAGCGTTGCGGGTATACAAGGCTCCATCCTCAATGATATGGTCGTTACTGTGCGAAACATATTTTTTGCTCCTACACATTCCCTCTTTCGATGCAGTCGCAGCGAATGTTTTATCGTGCCGAGCCGCTCCGCAGTGGTTCGAAGGCAGCCAAATCCTCAAAACTGAAAGAAGTTTTCTCCGAACGCTAATATTTTTCTCGGTTTGTGGTTTAAATCTAAGGTTTTAATTTTATACAACTCTTTGATTGGACCGTTGAAATATTTTTCCTATAAAGTTTGTACAAGAGATTTATTATAGTTCTCCAGATATTTTTAAATTTTAAGAGAGCCCCAACCGTAATGGTTAACTTCAGAGAAATTGAAATTACAAATACAGAAGTAAAGCTATGTGCCCTTCAATATGTATCATATAAAATATGAATTATAATCCAATAATAAAAATTGTTTCTTGAATAAATACATAAATGCAAAATTCACTACGTTTTCACGATAAAAATGTGTGTCAACATATTTCGCTCATTTTAAATAGAAACATGAAATGAGCTCACCAAATGATAATCCTTCGTCAACAAGGTAGCACTGAATCACATCATTAATATCTACTATTTAAACAAGAGTTTCAGGTTGTGACCGTCATTTGTGCTACCCCAAACCACCGTGACGCCCGAACGGAGTGCAATTTTAGTTGCACTTTTTTTGTAGCTATCATTATTAAAACAGCGCCGTTGCGACTACCGTTCCCGGTCGGTGGTCTCCAGACTTTCGGTGGAATGAATTTTGCTCTTTTATATAACCGCTCGCTCACCAGCATTGGTTCTATCCCATCAATCTTCGTAAATTATGTGAATGTTTATAATTGCAATTTTTATTTATCATTGCCTTTGATATATACATATTTATCCAATGAAGGTTCATTGCACGGAAGACAGCCAGCGGCCTGGCCAGAGGCGTGACAATTCATCCGATTCATAACATCGACAGGGGCACTATGTGGCTACGTGTAGACAGGTGGGTTAATGGCGTTGATGACCTTCTGTAAAGAGGGCTTTTGAGAGATTCAGGAAATAGCTAAAATTTATTGGGAAGCATATTTCGGACAATGAAATGCAACGTGATAAAATTTGTGCTATTGAACAACTTTGCCGAAGACTCCATATTTCCAAGTGTTCAGGATCTAAAGATATTGATAAAAAAAAGTTTCATCCTCACTGCATAGTGACACAATTTTGAATTACAATCCAATTGAAAAGTATTTGTAATATATATGGATGTGAGGTATAAATCTTTAATAAGAGAAATTATTATCATACAAATCAGTGTTTTGAAAAGTTTATGAACTTGTGCGTAAACAAGATTTGATTTTCGGGAGTTAGTTACATTAGGACGCATTTTTTACAATGGCAAGACCAAAACTTGCACTCTTGTGATACCTAAACCCATTTTGGCCCATTCCACTAGAAATCACACGACAAACTATCGTGTAGTCAGGACTCCTTTTAGGGATTCGCCATCGCGCCAGCTTCTCGTTCTTCCTTTCCAATAAACACCCATAAAGAGCATATGCGCGCCTACGTTTGAAACGATCCAATATCACGTGGTGGGATGCCAGCCACCACAATGACTTTACCTACTACATGAGGATATCAGCACGCTCTCCCATTCATTCCGGCGTAAGGCTATCTTTCTGTAGCTTAAATGGTTTCGACGCTTGAGTCAGCTGTTTTAGGCTTGGGCCCATTTCTGCATGCACAGCACAGCATTGCACACAGCATTGCACACAGCATCAGGACTGTTCATTTTATAAAGCGGACACTTTGTGCATGCTATATATTTTTAAAAAATGTTTAAACTAGTTGATTTTTCAAATTCATAAAAAATGATGACTTTAAGATATTGACTGAAAAACTGTGCAATCCATTAGCCTGTCCTTCAATAGGTTAACAAGGTGACCACTTTATAACATGAACAGTCCCTAGGTAGGCAGTAGCGCTTGCCACCGGAGGCTGCTTCCTGACTCGGTGGGATAGCTGAGTCGAACAAATGGCTGCAGGTGGTACACGGATATAACGAGATTGCTATGAATGAATTTAACCATACGGCTAGAACCCAACACGATCGCAAGCAATTAGCAGTTTTCATTTATTGTTCAGTCGGAACACCATCAACCCCGGGCCGGGAAATAGTCGGAAGTGCGCGGGTTTCATATAGACGGAGAATGGGCTATGAAGCCAAATTGAGAAAATGCAAAAAAAAACTGGAAACGCATCGCCATAGGTATCAATACTGTAGCCACGTGTTAAGTTGAAACTGGATGATGCGATTTATTCATAATTGAATGCAACTTTAATTTGGGATGTCATCGCAAGATCCTGCCGCTTGATTTCAGCTGCAATCATAAGCAATATGGATCATTGGAGCGGTTCAAAATTTAAAAATGTAAAAAAATCGAATGTCCCATCCTAACCATCAAAAAGTGTTTTGTGAAATTTTCAGTTTTTTGGTGGTGATTTAATGGTGGCGAACAGACGATCTTACATGGAAATTACTAGCTCAAACTTATTGTCTCATAATAAAAACTCATTCTTCATATCGTTACAAAAAAAAAATAAAAATAAAAAAATATGAGAGTTTATATTTTTGAACTTTTTTTTTTGAAATTTTGAACGGCCCTCATGGATCATTCCATCCCAAAAGAAAAAAAATGAATAATCATTCATAACCGGTTCCGAACATAGTTTGTTTAAAATTTTCTTCAGTTTAGACATTCAAAAAGCGAAATCTTTATATCTATCGGACCACTTTTTGGTCCATGGAAACGTTTCGCGTTGTTGTGAATTTGACAAAACATTCCCTAGTAACCACTAGTCCGCTAACCTGCCCTTTTGTACTCATAGGGTAATTTAATGGTCAATACAGAGCTTTTTAACTCTATGGCAGCACTATATTGGCACGCAGAGTAAAGTAAAGTACGACTTGTTTATTTTGAAGAATAGTTATCCTTACTTTCTTAAATTTATATCTTTGGCCTTCAGCATTAAGCATGAAGCATGGAGCTAGCAAAAATGAAATCTTTTGGATACAGTATTGCCAAATATAGGGGGAGATCCCCCAGTGCCGGACAGCACCCAATACCGGACAAAGTCGAAACATTGAGAAATCATGGTCCAATCAAGATGGTGTATTAGCAGAAAAGAAAGCTATTATGTAGACTAATGTTTGCGTAGAATAACACATCCTTGAAATATGCTTGCCTTTTTTAAAAAGTAGAAAAGTTTGACAATCTTTAAAAAATTGACGTATTCTCTTAATTTTGAGCCTATTTAGTAATTATTTCGAATATGAAAAAATACTTTAGATCACGCAAGCATGATCGAACATAATCCTAATTTGATAGTATGAATGTATTTTGTGCCATAATTGAACTAAATATGGATAAATTACAATTTTCGTTAAGCACCCACTGTCCCTCAGATTCGGACAGCTTGATTTGTTATATGATATCTTTGTAATTATTGCGTCAGTGTCTCAAAATACTTTCATTTTTCATGGGTTCCGTCGATCATTGTATCAAACATGCAATAAAATTAAAAAAGAATGAACATTCAGAACAACATCGTAAAATGTGCTATTTTTCATCATATATGGAAGAGGTTTTTGATAGGCATCTTGCAAACTAAGAAAAACTCAAATTATTCTTGTAAATGTTGCAAATGCATTGAATTGGTAATTATAAACTATTCCTATAGTGTGCACATTCAATGATGTTCGAATTTGCAGAATTAGAGGCATTTCCAGATCGTGTCCGGTATTAGGTGCCACCTTTCAAGATCGATCAATTCGGTACTAAAATACATCATCAAAATGCATTGTCAAAATTCATATTTATATTTTCAAATTTATTTTTGTACACAATAATAATGATAATATACATCATAAATGGGTAACACGAGCCAATAAAATCAATAGTTTTCGAATTATGAATTTAGTGGCTTAAGTGTCCGGTACTGGGGGATCTCCCCCTATTTAATTTAAATTCAAAAATTTCAAATCAATTTTTAGTCGAATAAATAATTTTTAATATTAAAATTTTTGATTCCACGTATTTATCAGTAATTTTTCTGTCAATAACACTCCACTTTATTTATTTTGACGGCATGTTTATGGCTCAACGAAAAGTATGGTAATCTGGGCTGTTTTAAATTATCGCAACAAAAATACTATGAAATACAAAATACACAGACTGAACAATCACTATCATTAGGCAACGGACAACACGAAACAGTGTTCAATTTTTCGTTTGACGAAAAGTTACCACCGACTGGAGCGGGAATCGAACCCACACTTCGTGGCACAATACGCATAAACAACTGACGCCGCTAACTGCACGGCCACGATGCCACAAACTATGGGGATGTTATGCCTCATGGGTTTATGGGGATGTTATGCCTTATGTATAGCAAAGTGTGTACTTGGACCCAAGCTTCGACCTTTTATTAACAAATTTTACTGGAGGGTGTCCTGAAATTGCACTATGTCAAAAAACTTGAGACTCAACCTCCAAGTTGTAGCTAAAGACATTGCAATCAAACTTTTGTATTAGGAGAACTCTAATAAATGACGTTCAGGGGACGTTGAAATTTTTGAAAAAAAAAAACGTTTTCCGTGAGTTATGTCAAATAAATATTTTTAGTTATGTAAAACTTCGTAAAACCCATAGTTTTATATTTTTCGCAGATCCTTTGGGGACCAACAAATATTCTATTAAAAATCATTCACTAAACATACACGAAAATTTTTCACACTGGTTCTTTGAATGTCCGAAAACTATGATTTTTTAGTACCTACATTTCTATTTTATATCATCAAAAGTGAGTATCAAACTTAACGCTTGAACTATTTTTTACTAATTTGGAGATTGTAAATTTCAGTAGCACAAACTCCGCCAAGACATCATACCCCTAGCTTGATATGTTTATTTATAAAACAAGTTATTAAAGATTTACTACGGGAAAAAAGCAACTTTTTTGGTATTTTTTGTTGAATATTATATTGATGTTATCCAATTTCCAACAAATGTTCCCATAAATAGGAGAGTGCAAATTTCATCTACAATTAATACATGTTAGCTTAGATATGAGTCGATGCTTTTTGTAGAGTTTCTCCAATATCAACCGTAATGTATCAATGTCTTGTACCCTAACAACGATGAGACCCGAAGCAAAAAGCTTAAAATAAAAAGATCAGAAACGTTTGCCAACTATTTCTCCAGTTTTGTGCCCTTGGAAACGTGAGTAGGGGTACAAGTCAGCCATTTTGCTAGCCACCTTCGGATTCCGAGATGTTTCACCTTAATAAAATCAATTGGCTCTTGACCACCGCACGTTACGGTCCTTTTATTGAAGTCCGCGCGTATCATTTCAGTCTACGCCGCGTGTGCAGCTATTGCGAAGTGTTGAACATAATTGTTGTTTAGTAATGCTGCCCATAAAGGCATAACTGTCCCATATGGAAAAGGTAGGCATTGAGAAAATAGCGCTCAAAGTTTGAAGTTTGCCTTCTCATACAAATGCTCATAATTTTCTAGTACATTTTGCATGTCATATTAATTCAGCACAACCGTACATATAACCCATTTTGCTCCTATTTATCAAGAAAAAATATAAACTTGAACAGAATTCACGTTTTTTGGTTGCTATTCGCGTTGAAAGTTCATATGAGACTGTTATGCCTTTATTTTTCGATATGGGATTGCATCAACTTCATATTTTTCCACTACATTTTCGAACAAAGTGTGTTCATTTTTATATGCATAGTAAAGTATACACTGAAAGATGAATATTGCAAATGAAAAAAGTTGTTGGCTCGAAAATGCATATGGGACAGTTATTCTTTTATGGGCAGAATGCTAGGGGTACATTTTGGAACACCAATTTGAGATATTGAATTTCTTACAAGAACTGACTGTTGTAACAATATAACAGTCATTTATTTCACCTCATGTTCATGTATGAAATTATTATTATTATTTATTAGTGACACCTCACCAAACATATGGCATTCGTGTCAGAATGTATGAAATTCTACAAAAAAAAAAAACACCTAGAAAGTAACATTTACATCTTCATAACTCTTAAATGCCTTGAATAAACGCGTAAAACTAGAGGGCATGATGTCATCGGAAAAATATTTCCTTCAGAATTCATCTTTCAGTAAATTTAACATAATACCAGCGTCAATTTTGATACCAACTTTTGACAATGAGTGTTGGAAAACCCATGGTAAACATTCAAAAAATCAGTTTGCTAAATTTTCTTTCCAAACATAGAGGTAACGTCATTCTATCCATACAAAAGTTAGATTGTAATATCTTCAGCTTCCAGTTGGAGGTTGAGCTTCCAAGTTTTCTAACAAAATTAAATTTTGGGACACCCTCTAGAATGTAGTGTATACACTGTGAAAAAATAAAGTATTTCATGCAGAAATTGAATACTTAATCTCAATACAAAATTTTGCTCCCCCGGTGACTGAGAGTACGAGGAAGCTTCGGAATACAGTAAAGCAAAATACGACGATCTTCGGCGTCGTGCAAGAGAACAGTGTGTGGAGGCGAAGGATGAACCACGAGCTCGCCCAGATCTACGGCGGACCCAGTATCCAGAAGGTGGTCAAAGCAGGAAGGATACGATTGGTAGCGCATGTTTAAGAATGCCACACACTTAAACGGTTTCGCCGAGAACCCAACAGCTGATATCTCGGTAATGATTTGATGATTCTCGGTAAAACTTTTACCGAGATCTCGGTAAACGTTTACCGAATCTCGGTAACGTTCGCCGAGATCTCGGCAAAAAACTCGAATTGCCGAAATATCGGTAAAATAAGTACCGAGATTCGGCGTTAAAAATTACCGAATTCTCAGCTGTTGGGTCTCAGCGAAAAATTTCACTGAGGTCGGTGAAATAATTTAAGTCTGCAGACAACAGCCCTGTAAAGATGGTGTTCGCTTCGAATCCGGTCGGAGCAAAAAGATGTGAGGCGTCCACCAAGTGCATCAGGACCTGGAGAACGTGGGTCGAAGTCGAAGATGAAGAGAGGTGGCCATGAACTGAATGAATTGGCGATTATCAATCAATTTAATTGATGTATAACCAATAAAAAAATAGATTACACGTGATGTGGACACTTGGCTTGGGTTAATTCATTTAAATTCTCATGAAAGTTATCCAGTATCACTCCAACGTAGGGTGGCCTGGTTAGCATACTTAGTCCTTTTTCGAAATTCTCATTCAAAGGTACAGAGGCGGTATGAGCGACCAGGCACAAGCCGTCAGTTTTCGGCGAACAACTACTTTGGTAGTGAAAATATTGCTAGCGTGTGCCTCACTACACACATCGGGCTGCACGTTTCGGACGGAAGAATTTAGAAGCAAACGTGCATATGTTCAATTTCTGGGCACGTTCGCATGGGTTTTGCCAAAAATCTCAATTTGCATTGTGCAATTTGCTGGAAAAGCAGTAGGTAGCGATGAAGGTAGCAGGATTCAACATGGCATAGTCCTAACAAGGATGCGATGTGTTCATGCTCGCTCGAAGGTTTACTACTATCTTTCGTTCCGTTTTGCATACGCTGTTAACTGCGGGATCTACATCTGCGAGAAGCATCAATCGTGGAAACCATTTTCGGGAGTTACGTTTCGTGCAAATACCAAAGCCAGTTGCTAATTGGAGTTACAGCTTGGGAGCCAAAAAAAATGTGAAGCACATCAACGGAATATATGTTACGAACTGCAATAGTTTGTCATGAATGCTTTGTTCCCGATTTTACTTGAAGTATTTCGAAATCAATTTCATTATATGTTTCTTTTAGTTTTTTTATTTAAATGTAGGACCAACCATAGCACCTGTTGTACTCACGGGGTTCTTATCTTTACAAATGATTTTGTTAAAGATAACAATTTTCAAGTGATTAGGTAATGAAATAATGAAATGAATAGAAAACAAAGTAAGTAAATAAATAAATACAAAAATAAAGGTTTTCAAATTTAAATAGTTTTTCACAAAACCCAGATGAAAAGCTTTCAGATGGCGTAAAAAATAATGTCGCTGGCTTCATTTTTTGATTTTATACGATTATTTGTTCTTAGCTGTGCGGCTATTGGTGCACCGATCCTACTTTGTTCCCAAAAGCATAGTTTCTTGGAATATTAAAATTGCATTTTCTCAAACAGATTCCAAACCCCATACCTTAAGCTAAACTTCCTCGTGTACGAATTGCCTTAAATTTGATGCCAGAAAACAATTTATCAATCAAACACCCTTTAAAAAATCACAGCTTCGCACAAATAAAAGTGCGAACTATTGGTGACAGACTTTGTGGCAACTGTATTATTCAAATTGAACTGCGGTGAATATTGGAAAATGATCGTTTGTCATGGGCAAAAGGTCGTGGTCTAGAACAAAAAAAAAGTAGGTAGAGTGCCAACCGCAACCAGCAGGCAAAGTCCTTGAAGCGCGACGCCGCCGCTGTTAATGTGTTTTTAATTTGAAAAATTTTCCTTCCATCTGATTGCGTGAAGGTACAATGTGCCAAACCATACGGTGTTTGCGTTGAACTGTACGTGTGCTATCAACACAGCGTTCCCATCGTTTGTGGAAAAAGTTTGCAAACTTTTCCAACCACACAAAGTGCTATCAACGTTCGGTCAGCTGCTGTGGATTTTTCGATATAGAACTGTGTGGGATTTGTTCTTCGGAAATTTTATTAGAAAAGCAATTAAGCGTAAGGAATTGAAATATTTGGTTCGATAGATTAAATTCAATGGTTCACAAAATGTTAAACAATAATCTTGTACGAGGAAATGCGGTTTGAAATTCAGTCTAATGCATTCCACACACAGTCTCACTGTTTTATGTAAAAAGAGTTAATCAATAAAGGTTTGAGAAAAAACAAGACATATGATTAGGAGAGCTATAATTGCGGAATCTGGGCCAACCATCAATCCTGGTAGTTGGTTGTTTACAACGGTGTCCGGTGTAGGCCATTAGGCTGAATGCCATTTGGCCGAATGGGTCGTTTGACCGAATTTCGAACAAAGAAAAACAATCAAATTTTTTCAATGTCGATGTGTATTGCCCTGGGGCCCAGATAGCCGAAGCAGTAAACGCGCAGCTATTCAGCAAGACCAAGCTGAGGGTCGTGGGTTCGAATCCCACTGGTCGAGGATCTTTTCGGGTTGGAAATTTTCTCGACTTCCCAGGGCATAGAGTATCTTCGTACCTGCCACACGATATACGCATGCAAAAATGGTCATTGGTACAGAAAGCTCTCAGTTAATAACTGTGGAAGTGCTCATAAGAACACTAAGCTGAGAAGCAGGCTCTGTACCAGTGGGGTCGTAATGCCAGAAAGAAGAAGAAAAAGAAGAAGTGTATTGCCCACGAACTGATCTTCTAGTTAATTTGTTGATCCTTATGATGTGAAGGGACGTCATATTTATCGCTGCTTCAAGAGAATAATTAAAACAATCCGTTCATTCATGACGAAGTTGTGAGCTCGCGTCAAGACTCTGAGCTCATGGTTTGTTCGTCTCTGGGCTACCAACGGTGTGCTTGGGTTTGAAATGTTCTTGATAACTTTATAAGCAAATTTTCCTTCTTTTAAACATAAGATATTGTTTCAACTTGTACTGGTTTCATAATTATTGGTAATTATTTAAGCTTATTTTTAATTGGGAATTTTACCTTCATTGAATCAACGGCAGTTCTTAATAGTTATTCTGGTATAACAATTAATTTCATTACACTAGTTTTAATTGTTGTAAGATATTTTTCCTTCTTTTGATCATAGGCTGGAATCAAGGCTTATTATAAGTTCATAGAGAGTCTAATTCAAAATTAAGCCAAGCGACTCGGTGAACATTTACGTTAAAGTAGCTCACTGATTCTCCTTTGTGAAAAGAAGAAGCCAAACATGTGATTGCTAGAAATGAAATAATTCACTAAGTAATAATGAAATAATTTACTAAGTGAATAATTGCTCACGTTTGGGATTTTCTTCGTTCAGCATTGACTGTTCATTGAACTAATACTAAAGAGCTGTTTATCAATGATAATTAATCCTGATTTTAAAATAAACTGTTCTTTGAAATTCTTTACAAATGCATGTTGAATGTAGTTCAATATTGTTTTCAATTTCGGTCAAACGGCATTCGACCAAATGACATTCGGCAAAATAGCATTCGGCCAAATTACCCTTTCGGTCAAATCGTGTTCGGCCAAATAGCATTCGGCTAAATGACCCGGAGTCGTTTGCAACATATACCTAACTTGACATGAAATTAAGATTGGGAATTTTACTATACGTTGGTAAATTTGAATTGAAATTCTTGGAGGTGTTCTACATTGTCCATTGAAGTTTGTACAGGAATTATTCTAGGGACATAAATTGTGATTCTGAATAAGAAGTGCAGGCACAGAAAACATTCATAATTTTTGAAAATCTTTCCAATTTTTTCTATAAATATTCTTTTATAAAACATTTTTCGAAGATTCCCAAAGAACTTTAGTCATTAATTTCTTCAAAAGGTTTTTCTTGAATTCGTTAAGTGAATGCTTTCAAAGATTTTATGTGAAATCCAGTGATGTCTCAAGAAGAACTTGCATAAACACTCATTCTGTTTGCCCTCAGGAACTACTTATTGAATTTTGAATGGAATACTTATTGAAATTTTAAATGGAATTTTCCATAAGATCAGATGATTTTCATTCACTTTTTTGTTCGTTTTTAAAGCTTAAAATTTCCAGCAATACATAATGAAGTGTTCAGTCAATGAAAACCGAATTAAGTACCATACCATTTTTATTCACTAGAGTTTGTATCCTTTGACAGATACACGTATTTTGACTCAACTGTGAGGCGGTATTCAGTGTCGTGTACTAGACTCGACTTTCATTTACTTATAAGTATTCCACTAAACATTTCGAAAATTTGTTATCACTGGAATGTTTCTATAAGTGTCCCTAAGAATTCGTTAAGTTTTCTATGAAATCTTTATAAGAAGGACAAAAAAACTTCAGTAAATCATCAATGAGTTTTCAAAACGGGAATCAAACTTCTACAGCAATCTATGGAAGAATTTCAGTAGAAAACACCTTAGGGTATGCCTGAATAAATCTCCGAAAAAATATGTGTTGTCATTTTCTAAGAAATATGAATACTTTTTTCGACAAAATCAACAAGATGTTTCTGAAATAAGTAGTGACAGAATACTCCATGTTAAAACAAAGGCAGTATCTCGAAAAAAAAACTCGAAATATATTTATTGAGCTTTTTAAAAAAATACTTACAAATAATTTTGAGGAATTCCAAAAATAGTAGTAAAAATATTATTCTCAACCACTCAAAAATTTCCAAGGGCGGTCTTAGTAAATAAGCTAAACAAAAAAATGCCTCTGAAATTTTCTTAGAAATATCTTTAACACTCCGACGGCTGTAACCCAAAATCAATAGGAACGGAATTATCATTATACAAGTATGTTCCGTTTTTATCATGCTCCGATTTTTTCACGCTCCGATTTCGTCAACAAATTATTCTGATTTTATCAACACACAACAACTTTTTTTAGTTTCCAAAATGTTAAGAATATAAAGTTAATGATTAATTTTAAGCAATTTAAATGCGTTGCAATTACTTCAGAGTTGAATTTTAGACATTATGTCAATGATGAGCACCTGCGATACATGGTAGGTGTCAAGTCATATACCATTCAATAAGGCTAAAATCCTTCTTATTCACTTATCATTTGGAGTTTTCAAACTTAGCATGATCAAGGTTGAGCATTTTTTCAACAATCGAAAATTGCTCTGGCCACGTCCTAGCAACAACTGGAATTTGTGATTAGTTGAATACGTACTTAAGAGAGTTGCAGGGACCTCTCCTTTTTCTTATACAACATGGCAACAAAGAAGTTTCTATGTAACTTTGATATGGCATATTGGCTGTCCATTAATTACGTTAAACAATTTTGGCTTTTTTCGACCCCCTCCTCCTATGGATTAATTTTTAAAACTTGAAATAAAAAAAAATGTGTGCGTCACGTAAGATATCTCAACATCTACCTTTGGCTTTTTTCGACCCCATCCTCCTTTGGTTTAATTTTTAAAACTTAAAATAAAAAATAATTTGTGTGGCACGTAAGATATCTCAACATCTACCTCTAGCATCGCACAAATTGTAGCAAACGGCTATTGTTTGAATCTTGTTCTAGGGAAGAGGTCCAGCAAAACTAAGCAATCTATAGATAATTTTGGAATCTCCATATAATATGTTTGTCACGCACGTTGCCATCTTAAATTTGCTGGGATCTTGATCTTTGAGCAGACATGAACCCCTTCCCGACATAGAGACCAAAAGGTTAATTAGGAGTCTTATACCAACAGCCATACGCTTGTTCATTAAACTTTACAAAAGTGTTTCTCTCCAAAACTTTCTAATTTAGTAATGCTTGTTCTAAATTTTGTACACTTTTTATTTTTGATGAACTTCTATATAAATAAAAATTGAATGGTGTTTGTATGTCACAAAATGAATCTATGACATTTGGACGAAAGATATTTGGTCGAATGACATTTAGTCGAATGACGTTTGGTCGAAAGTACATCTGGTCGAACGGACATTTCGTCGAATGTACATTTGGTCGAGAAGGTTTAGTTGCAACAGAAAGCATATGATAGCTGGTCGACCCGACATTTCGTGGAAAAGAAAGCGCAAAAACAGTTTTACGTTTAGTCTTATTACCGTCAAGATTAATGTCGCTGATACAAGAGTGGTTGAATAATTTAAAAAGTATCAGCCATTTTACCAAAAATCTATATGCGACTAGCAAAATTTTGTTATTCAATTTGATGGACGCTCTTCCAACAAATTTATCAACCTCTTACGTTTTTGACATTTCATGCTGCTCTTTCGTTCAAGTATGTTCTTTGATTCGAGATAAGCTGATCTTAAATAGCAACAAGCCAACGTTTGTCACCTCAGTCAACTCGTCTTCCCTTACCCGATACATAGAATTAGCACAATTTTCATTTTTAATAATCCAAGGTTTCTTCTGCAAACTCTGTTATTCACCCGAGGTCATCGACACTGTCAGCAAAGCAATATATTTGCTTGAGGAATGTTATTAAGGTAGAACTCACAATAAGCCAATTGGCCATAAGTTGAATTACCGACGTCTAACATTCACTTCACCATAAAGGTTTTCCTTAAAGCATTTTTTCCTGCTGTTTTATTTCTGATTTCCGCATTCAAAAATCTTACCCACGTCCGTTAGCTGCAACACCTGGAATTAAAAGTAAGTTTCCCGAGCACACTCTCTGAATGCTTCCATCAGATAAGCTGATCTTCATTACGAAGAACGATTTATTATTCAAAAGAATAATAAATAAAGAATACATTATGTTTACGTATTTTTGAGAAAATTTTGTAGTTTCTTGAAAGTTAAACTTACAACATTGTTCTGGAAAGTTATACACTAAATACATATGTACATTTGAAGTTGATAATATGTATTGGTCATCGCCAGAAATTTCAAACAAAATAAATATTTTTCCTGTATTATACTTAATTTTTGGGGGAAATTTTGTAGTTTTTCGAATGTTAAACTTACAAAATTGTTTACGGAATGTTGTTCACTAAATACATATGAACATTTGAAGGTGATAATATGTATTGGTCATCACAAATTTCACGTTATAAACCAGAATGGCTATTTTCTCTGTATTATACGTAAATTTGTGAAGATAGTGTCGTTCTTTTCATGATAAATTACTAAAAAGTTTTCACATTGTAGTGTCTTCTAAGATTGCGATCATTTAAAGCAAAACATATGCATAGATCCTCGTGATAAAAAGAAAGTTACTATCGATAAACAGCATTTCTTTAGACTTGCCTTGGGTTTTCAATTTTTAAGATTATAATACTGTACAACATTTTGCAGTAATCTTGATACCTGGGAAAATGGTTACGTGAAAAAAAAAAATCGAATGAAAGCTGACTGAGAGATAGGGATTTGAAAATACCGTTCCTACTGATTTTGGGTCACAGCACGTGTTAGTGAAATTAGTCATAGCAGTCGGAGTGTTAAAAAAGAATCTTAGTAGTCGGCAACCAAGAGTTTTCATCCAACAACCAGGTCCAAGAATCTCTTTGAAAACTCTTTCATAAAATTTCGTAGAGATTCAAATTCAGAGGTTATTGCTAGAAGAGTTCCTTTCAGAAATACCACCCAAATTTCAACAGGAGCTCCAGCATAGTCTTTTCGAAAAAATCCTCTAAGAGTTTTGCCAGCCAGTCCTCGAAATTTCTACAGAATTCTATTATGGGTTCATCTGAATCATATAATTTCCGTCTGCTCCCATGAAAAAAAAAAATCCTTCTGTGAATTCTATAAACAAATCTTTACACAGAACTTTTGAAAGATTTTTTTCCTCCAAAAATTATTGTAGAAATTTTTTTACAGATTCTACAAAAATTTATCCAAAGATTCCTCGGAATCTTCTTCCTTTAGTGATTCCTCAAAAATACTACAAGAATTCTCCCAGGAATTCCTTCAGACTTAAATAAATTTCTACAGACTTTCGGGGACTCCTTCAAAAACTTGTCAAGAGATCCATTCAAACATTCCTGTTCTTTCAGAAATTCTTGAGAGGATTTGTTCAGAGAATCCTCCAGGAATTTCTCCAAGGATCTATCCAATCTATCTGTTCTCCTGGAACTACTCCAAGAGTTCCTCCAATAATTTCGCAGATTTCTCACGGATTTCCCCAAAAATCCACTCCGACATTTTATCCAGTTGTTCCTCCACAAATTACTCCAGTATTTTTTACCGAGATTCCTGCAAGAATTCATGTGAGGATTGCTCTCTAAGGAATTTTTTCAAGGGTTTCTCCCAGGAATTCTTCAGGGGTTTCTCTAGCGATTCATTCCAATAATTCTTCCAGAGATTCCTCTCGGAATTCCTTCAGACTTTCTATCAATTGTTCTTACAGTAACTTCATCACGGCTTCTCCATTAATTTGATTAACATTTTCTTAGTTATTTTTCAGGGATTTGATCAGAAATTTCTGCAAGAATTTCGACAGTACCTTGTCCAGGGATTCCAACAATTTCTCCGGAGATTTCTGGAAATCTGAAAGGGATTTTACAAAGTTTTTTTTTTTCAGAAATTGTAATAGAAGTTTCATCTACGGATTTTTATCTACGGATTTTACCGGAAGTTCCTACATAGATTCCATGAGAAACATTTCCAGGGATTCCATAAGAAACTCCTTCGAGAAATCCACCACGATTTTTTTCAAGGATTGCACCAGAAATTCATTTAGGGATTTAACCAGGAATTATGCCGAAAATTCTGTCGGAAAATAAAACAAAAATTTGTCAAAAGATTCGACCAAGCATTCCTCTAGGCTGGGTTTCAATCAAAAATTCCTCCGAAGATTTCAGCAGAAGTTTCTACAATAGTTCCACTAGAATTTTAACAAGGGATCACATGAGGAATTTGTTAAGAGATTCGACCATGAATTAAAATGATAATAAATTTTCCAGCTGTAGATTTAATCTGTATTTCCTGCTTGTATTTCTGGAATTTCAAAAGGAATTCTGAAAAAGATTCCACCAGAAATGTGGAAATTCTGATTCTCAATATTTATCACAAGTTCTCAAAAAACTCTTTTAGTTTAAGAATTCGTGTTATTGGTGATCTGGCTTGGAAGATATTCTGATGTTCCTTGGGGGACCGACATTCTTCGTATAACATGTCTTTGGCGTTCATTTTGTTTTAGATCAATTTGTCGAAAAAATAAAATATATAATAAGGACCTGCTCTGAAAAAATCATTCAAATCGGTTAAATATTCTTCGGCATACCTGAATATTGCGATATAAAATTTTTTGAAGTTTTCAAGATCTTTATTTTGCCAGCGTGGTATCAGAAACCTAAATGCTTATTACTTAAAGACGACTGATCAATTTGTATCGTTTTTCACAACATACACTCAGTAATGTGTTGTTCGAAAAGTTAACATCCGAATACGATGAATATTATGTAGCCTGAGAAAGTTACGTGGGTTATGGCTACGTGTCGGTCCCCCAAGGATTTTTGGAATATCTCCGGATCCAGATGACGAATGATCAATAACACTACAGATTTCAAAACAAGAACAGTTTTTTGAGAACTTGTGAAAAAATGGTGCAAAAATATCGAGAAACAAAACTAAGTAAGGTACCGCGGGGCAAGTGGGAACGAAAAAAACGATAGTTCAAACAAATTGTTTAATAAAATTTTCAAATGTCAATATTTTTCAAATCCAACAACACAATCACATTTAGGCAACATATTTGAGTGTGTGTGCATGAAACTGATCGAATAATTTCGAAATTGTAAAAACCTTGGAAGAGAGTTTTAGAATGAGCCATTAGCCGCAGTTACCTCGCTAAACGGGGCAAGTGGGACACATCCAGTTGCATGCGTCAATAAACATAAGCAAGTCAACCATTACAATAAAAGGATTGATAAATCATAGATTTTTAATTTTAAGTACATATTTGATGCACATAAGGGATCAACCATAAAATACGTAACGTTTTAGGAAGAAAACCTTTATTTAATAGTATGTCACCTCACATTTAATATTAACTGAAAATTCCTCAATAAAAGCGTAAAGAGGGATTAAACATGTTCAAAATATACCATATATAAGTTGTTAATAAAAATGTAGCACATAAACAATCAATAATTGACGAAATTATAAATATGTTTTGTTATTATTTATATGCATGGCAGAAAACCACTTAATTGGGTGGAATTGTTTTCCATCACTACTTAATTTGGTAGAAATGACAAATAAAGTTTAAATAAAATAGAAAAGTGATCGTTCTCATGATGCATTTCAAATTTCATTTTAGTGTTTGTTCAACTTTGAAGTCGTATTTCAAAAAAAAAAAAAAAATAAAGAATAATTACATTTTTCCTCTCCCTCTTATGCAATTACGTAATTTGAGATTGATCTTTTTTGATAAAAATCATTTGTTTGAATGTTTTAGTGCTACTCTCTAGGAAAATGGATGAAACGTATGCGAAAAGTTTTGTTTCTGGTTTTTGTTTTGATAGGTCCCACTTACCCCGGGTACAAAGATATTTTGGGGTAAGATAGACTATCGAAAATTTCATATGAAATGAAAATAAAATACTGGTTTATCGTTAGCAGCTTGTAATAATATTTAAAATTATGGCTTACAGATGAAAATTCGCTTATAACACATTTATTTTTGCGAGTCAATGTAAGACGTGAAACGTGTCACAATTTATCATGCAAGTTGAAAATGACGCTGAGCCGACAACTGTTACATGAACCGCACGGTAATATAAATAACAATATGTTTAGTACTAAATACATTCATTGTCATTGTATCTTCAATTTTCTAGAAAAATACCCCCATGAAAAACTTTTCCTAAGTGAGCTATAACGAAACGCCCCACTTACCCCGGATTCTCACTTGCCCCATGTTACCTTATAGGTGTTAATGCATCGGGCTGCAAGGTTATTTTCCTTAAAGTGACTTGCAAAAATTGACTAGCAGTAAGTCAAAAATCATTTAATTTAATGCTTAACATCGCAAAGCTCTGCCAACGACAGAATTTAATTAGATGAACGCTCTTTAAGATGATGAGGAATTCAATACACTAATAGCTTGTTTATCCTCTTCTAAAACTCGGAGAAATAACTCTTGGAATTTCTTAAGCAACTCCTAATGGAATCCCTAGAGAAAGTTTTCTGTAGTCCCTGGAGGAATTCCTGGTTAAATCCCTGACAAAATTCTTTGTTAAATCTTTCGGGATCATTGGATTCTGATCGATTCCATTGTAGGATTCCTTGTCGACTCTCTAGTGGAATTTTCGGTCAAATACCTAGTGGAATTCTTGGTGGATTCCCTGCACCCTGAAAAACTCACTGAAAAAATATTGGTTGAATCACAATCAATCAAATTTTGATCTAGTCCCTGAAAAACATATCTCTGTCCCAGTAAAAAATTCAGAATAAAACCCTGGTGATAATTTTGGGAGAATTCTTTTTTATTTAATTCTAGTAGGAGACTTGGTTTTTCCCTTGGGAGAATTTTTGATGGATTTACAAGTGAAATCTTGAAGTTTGGAACAAATCGGTGACATCAATGGAATTGACTAGTTGACATCGGTGTTCACGCAACAAAACTATACAAAGAACCATCAGTTTGTAAAACATTTGGATTGAGTGAAATTGAACTCGTTTTCACCAACCGTTAAATCAGTTTGACAAATTTTAAAACTGGTTTGTCAAGCAGCAATACACACTCAAGATGTGCGACTCACTCGCGAATCATTTATAAGAGTTGACTCTCAAAAACAAGAGAACCAACAACGGTTCTTCTTAAAACGATAATGGTTAGCTGCAAAATTGTTGGAAATGAGTTCATCCATTTTCCAGGAATAACATTTTTGAGTTAAACTGGCCTTTGCCGAGTACTCCAAACATGTATAAATAGTTGAAGTAGTTATATAAAATATGTTCTCAATCAAAAACCATTTTTGATATTATAGATTGAGTCATTGAATCGATTAAAAGAGTCGATTCACTTTTGAGAGTTCTACGATTCACTTCCACAATTGAACTATTTTGCCCATCACTAATACACACGGTCAAACATAACATCAGCCAAGGTCGGAGTCAATGTTTGTCGAACAGTTTGAGTCGTGTATGTGGTGCATAAATGCTGAGACATCATGTACTTTTCCACGTACAATTGTATCCAATCATAATTGTCTGAATTAGTATGTATCGTTTGTATAGTTAGTAATAGTTAGTGAAAGGGAGAGGTTCCACCTGGTTCATGTTAACACCATATAGCTTAATCTATTATAGAACTCTTATTAGGGTATTGTTTAATAACATCTCTTACTATACTTTATATTACTTCAAATTGTTATTTGTCTATCTTGCAATAGAGATCAAAGCCCTTCTTCTTAGTCGTAAGACTCACTTACAACCGCCAGTGTCTATGCCCGTGAGCTCAGCAAAATTACCGGATCTTGAGGAAGCAAGAATTTCATCGAGCGATGGAAATGCTTACAAATCACATAAAAACGGGAGAAACATTTTAATCTCGTCCCCGCAATCTGCGTATTCCGGCGGAGGAAAAAAAGTGCGGTTGCATCCTTCGTTAGCCAACCAACAACGTGTCCGAATAGATACAGAAGCTGCAGGATGATGACAGGAACATTTCCAGCAGCGATCGTAATTGAGGGCGCATATCTTCCGGCTGCGTTCAAACTTTACCCACCCTTTTTCCGAGCGCTTACTTGGAAGAGATGGGGTTAAAATGCTGGTATCAGCTTACACTGCTTCTCGCCCTCGCGGCCCTCGGGTGTAGCTGTAACGATAATATGAAAATTGTCTACGTGCTCAATTTGCATAAAATCGACAAGGAAATTCTCGTCAAATAAATATTCCAATTAAAATTAATACATACCCGATTCTGGTCGATTGAGCCGTTATTGAAAAGATTGTCTGGTTGAGATCTGGTAACAATAGTACAAATGATGACCACTTTTTATGCAATTTTTCTGCACTAAGCTTCGTTTAACGAACTTTACTTATTCAAATTACAGTCAACTCTCCCTTACTCGATATTGAAGGGACCATCGACTTAGGGAGGTATCGAGTTACAGAACACAAAACCAATGTAACTGTGATCCAAGGGACCATCGAGGTAGCCATGAAAACCAACTTTTACTATGGTTCTATAACTCGATATCGAGATACGGAATATCGGGTAAAGGAGAGTTAACTGTACTTATATTTTCTTCGTAGTTTAAACTTGTTTATTCTGTTTACGAGATATTTAGCTAATGGCTAGCTAGTTCATCTCGGGACCTACGGTTTTACTTCATTTCCGAAGGAATGCTTCACTTTATAGCTTTTACGTCATAAGTCATCGATTCCAGGTCCTCCGCGTGAGAGGCGTGAGTTCTTATTCTTATCACTACACCAGTCCCGTCTTCTGTTAATAATAAATATGAATTTGTTACAAGCAGACTTCTAAAAGCAAAACTTTGTTTTACGTAGACTCCCTCGTTGTACAAATTGATACAATTTACGAACCTATTCGATTCACAACAAGTTAACTATTGTCAACTTAACCTTTATTAAGCATAAGCATAAGCATAAGCATAGATGACCGTACAATTCGTAGTTGCTACTCCGTGATTGACCAGAACAATCGAAGTTGCACAGGGAATTAATGAATGGGGCTTGGGATTAGCTTACCATTCTTCAATGTGCACAAATCGAGAGCTCAAATTTAAAAGTCAATAACGGCGCCGGCCACGTCCTTACGGTCATCGGGGAATGGAAGGAATGTTAGTGTGACTACCGTTGTTACTAGAGACCGAGATCACCTCTGCATCTCCACGGTTGTCATGGAGAGGATATTGGGTTAGTGGGATAAGGTAAAGATCTGGGAGTCACCAATGTTTGGTGATGCGAGCCATTATATAATCACGCCTAACCGGATTCGCGAAATAATTCGATAATCGCATTAAACGCCGAACAAGTGTTCGTCACTCGCCCACGCAAGAGCAAGCGACGCGATCAATAGATCAAACACTACTAGCGATCCGCGGCGCTTTTTCATTTCTCTGAGCGAACGACGCGCGACAAGTTTGATCCTGCCCCCATCGCCCGCCCCCGCAGGAGCAAGCGTCAAGGTCGAAGGATCAAACACTACTTACGAACCGATCACTTTTTCACCGCTTCACTACCGACGCGCGACATATTTGATCCTGCCCTCATCACCCGCTCCCGCAGGAGCCAGCGTCAAGGTGGAAGGATCAAACACTACTAACGAACCGATCACTTTTTCACCGCTTCACTACCGACGCGCGACATGTTTGATCCTGCCCTCATCACCCGCCCCAGCAGGAGCAAGTGTCAAGGTCGAAGGATCAAACACTACTCTATTCAAAAGATGTTTTTATTAATGACGAAAACTGAAAATTACATGTATATATTTTAAATTATATGAAACAGGAATAATGCCGACACTTGTAGTGACGAACTATACATAGTTTGTTTGAAAATTACATATGAGTATTACTGTGCATTTTGTCTCGATATGGTACAAGTTTTAAAAAATACGTCAACATTCACAATGTCGAACAATTCAAAAGATAATTTTTAATAACGTATAAAAGAGACAAATATATGTATATTGAAATTGTATAAGAAAAAAACATAATGCCGACACTTATAGTGACGAACCATACAAAGTTTGTTTTAAAATTACTTAAAAGTTACGCTTTCAAGAAAATATGTGTTATCACAAGAATGCAACGAACTCACCAGTTGGTAATCCATCCTCGACTGAACACAAAACTGATACTGACAGTAAAACTTCTTGGCGTCCCGAAAACAAACCGTCTTGCTTGTGCCTTCCAAATACCTACCCAGCAAGACGCTCCAAAACAGAAAAAAAAATCTTAGAAGCCGAAAACACGCGCGAAACCGTGAGCCAAATCTATCGGACGACGCAAAACCGAACTGTCCTGCTTGGGCTTCACGAAGCACTACCCAGCAAGACGCTTGAAAACAGGAAAAAAAAATCTCCGGCGACGAAAACATGCGCGAAAACGTGAGCCAAATCTATCGGACGACGCAAAACCGAACTGTCCTCATTGTCAACTTAACCTTTATTGTGGTTAAAAGTAGAACAAATTAAAACTATATCTATTCTGACAACAGAAAATAACCAGTCTGACAACGGAAAATAACCAGTCTGAAAATGACTAGCTTTAAACACATTTTCAGATGACCCGGGAGGATGAAAGTAGTCTTCTCTTCACAGAATCCTCCTTGATTGGAGCATGCCTCCAATGCCATTATCATCGTCATTGGCGTATCCAATGACGCTCCCGGCGTCATCTCTCTCCGGTATCCCATGATCTGTGAACAACTTTTTACAGGTATCGTCAACATCATGACGCAGAAAGATCCACGAGAGATGGGACAGTTCACCACGGGAGCACTCTAGCTTCAATTGTTTAGATGATAAAAATGAATACACTCACTTTTGCGTCCCCTCATGGTGCTCTCGGTGCAAGCTGAATTTGAGTTATATTATAATTCTGACTGAAACGGTGTTTGTTTGTGGGCAATGCGTGAAGTTTGATAATGATGTTCTATTTTATTATTTATATAGATAAAAGCTGTTCTGGCAAACTATGCCTAATTGATAATGCTGAATAGATTTGTTATGCTGAAGTAGCTCATAAAATGTCAATAATTTAATGGTTTCACAAAGATCAACAAACGAATTAAACTGTGTGAAAATTTAATTCATGAAACAGACAAAAACATAATTGAACAGAACAGGCTGACATAGGTATGAAAATTATGTAAAAAAATGCTAGAATCTTGAAATAGTGGATTTTTTTTTGCTATAGGGGATTTTTTTTTATTATCGTACAAATTGGGCCGAAGGGTCTCAGATTTTCATGAAACTTTTTCCACAGGCAGGGCTCATGGATATATGAATAAAAAAAAATTGAGAAAAATTCAGGGTCGCCTATTTTTCCGGAAAACTCAGGTGGAAATTTTTTGTTTTCCCTTGACACTACTTACTTTGAAAAATCATAACTCAAGAACGAAGCATCGTAGAAACAAAGTTTTTATATGAAAATTTAAGAAAATTTTCTCAAAAATCCAAAAAATATATGAACTGGAAAAAGTTTTCCACAAAATTTTCCACCGTTGGGAAAACTCGTAAAGAAAAGCCGGAAAAACTATGCCCGAACTCGTGGAAAATTTTCTAAAAAATATTTTCGAGAAGGTAGTTTTATAAGCTTTAATCACTGAAATTTTTGGAATGCACTTTTTTTTCGTTTTTGAGTTATGGCCAATTTTGTGAAAAATGTCCAGATGTGCCATATAAGACTTTTCTTTGAAAAATCATAACTCAAGAACGAAACATTGTAGAAACAAAGTTTTCATATGAAAATTTAAGCAAATTTTCTCAGAAATAAAAAAAAAACTGAACTGGAAAAAGTTTTCCACAAAATTTTCCACCGTTAGGGAAATTCATAAAGAAAAGCTGGAAAATCTATGCCCGAAATCACGGAAATTTTTTATTAAAATATTTTTGAGAAGGAAACTTTATAAACTTCAATTCTAGTAACTTTTAGGATGTACTTTTTTTTTGTTCCTGAGTTATGGTCAATTTTGTGAAAAATGACCATATTAGCCTTTTTTTTTTTGAAAACCCATATTTCAATCGAAGCATCAGAAAAACAAGGTTTTTTTTATCAAAGCAATTGCAAATTTTCTAAAAGATCTGAAAGAAACGATATGGGATTGGTTTTAATGAAGTATAAGTCGGATTGGATTATATTTTTCATGAAACATTACACCGTTAAGCAAAGCTGAAAAAACTGTTTCTTTTCCATTCCAAGGGATTCTTTCTTTTCTATGGAACAAATAAGATTCTTTTTATATATTTCTTAAATTTTATTTATTCGATTATTCAGTACATAACTAACATTTTATCTTAAAACTATCTATTTTTTCAACCGGGAAGATTGCCTTTGGTTGCTACCACCAGAAGATTTTCGTTTCTTTGTAGTATTAAGAACAAAGCATGCTGTATTTTCTTGGTTTTCATATGCATCTGAGAATTCACTCGCAAAAATGCTTCGTTCGTATTTTGGAATAAATGAATGATATTTTTTTGTTCCAGGAATTGGAACAAGGTTAGAAAATCTCTCCTAGAGTAATTTTTCAGCCTCTGAATAGTCATTTTCAGTTGCATAGATGAATTCCCAATCTTTTTTAAATTGGTCTTTCACCTTTTGCGACACAGCCCAGTCAAAAAATTGTTTGGCGTTATTAATTTTCGCTGACTTTCTAATACTAGCATCTCTAGCCATTCGCTTAATATTGCCACCGATACCATCACATGGACCTTTTCCATGTGAGGTTGGGAAAAAGTGCCATTCTGCTCTAATTTTAAAATCATTTTCATGGTTGCATACATTTTTGAAATTTGATTTATTTTTGTACTGCTCTCCGCAACCATCAGAAAGATAAGTGATTTTTTCAAGCTCAGGAAATTTATTTTTCAATCTTGAAATTAGTTTTGTTTGAAAAGCATAAACTGATGTCGTGTTATGCTTTTTTATGTCAGCAATTACAACAAAATTTAAGACTTTGATCGAAGATTTGTCTTTGTAATAAATTACAAATGGATGTATTGTTACTTGAGGTCGTACAAAGTAATGGCTTTGAATGGAATCTTGTACCACGCACGAATAATTTTCCGCGAAATCCATCTGGCACATTATTTCTTTGTTTTCAACTAGTGGTTCCTTTTTAGCTCTAATAAAATTATTTTGTTTATCTACTTTGAATTGATGCACAAGAAACTTCTCTGTGAGATTTTTCAAGTTTTCTATAAAATCATTTACATTTTCCTCTTTGTTGATAATTTCACAACGAGGAGAAATAATCCAAAAACAATACTTAACTTCTTCAACGTTGTTTTCATCTAAGCTATTGACAACAAAATCTAATTTCTTTAATTTACAATCCTCACAGGACCTCAAGTAACAATCACCTGTACTATTTGGACATATCATTTGACTAGTCAAAAAGGTGTTAAGTTTTTTTTTCTGTATTATGAACTTCAAAGCAATTAGTTTTTTTCAATGCATCAACCATGAATTTCATATTCTCATGTATCATGCAAACACAAACATTTATGGCCGATGAATCCTTTGTATAAACACATTGTTTTGGTTTAAGTTTCCAGAACGATGTGAATGAGACAGATTCCTGTTCACTCTTACAGGTTTCCAAATATTATTTATATAAACTATCCAAAGGGTCAAGCAAAAGGCGTTTTTGAACATTTTGGCGCACTCCATTGGGTAACTTAATAGATATGGTATCTTTCAAGCCAGGAAATGGCCGACTGATATCATCCCTTAGGTAAAAATTTGAAACTATGTCTTGGACATCTGATCCATGCGAGGGTCGTCCTACTTTTGAAAGTGGTTGAATCTCTAAATTGTATTTTTTTGATTCAGTTATAACGTGTTGAGACACGTCAAAATGAGCTTTAACTTTGGCATATGACCAATTCCTAGGAAGTAATTTTAGAAGTTCAATTTGCTTGTCAGGTTCGGCTTTTGTAACAGCTGAGTTCAAATTTAATAAAACGGAATTAAAATCCTCTGTAACATCGACAATATTAGTCTTTATTTTACTCAAAATTTGATTGAACATTTCGTCCATAGAAGAATTGCGATAGTTACTACTAGAAGCATCCAAACGTGAAGATTTTACTTGAAAAGAAATTTCCAAGAATTTAGCAAGCTCTTGTATTTTTTGTACATTATTTATAGAACCAACTGACTCACCCGAGGAAGGAGTTTCCTTTGGCGACGCCAACGAAGATAGTGGTGAAATTTGTTCCTCGAACGCCATTGCTTCTGGAAGATCCGTTACGAGAGCCTTCTGGTCACCGGTAATGGAGCACTTCACGCAAATTTTCATCTTTTCCGTAATCCACCGAACTCCATTCGAATGAAGCTTACTGATGAGGCCTTGGCTGATCGATCGTAGATTTGTCCTTACTGATTTGTGACCGCCCAGTCCGAAGGGGTTACAGCATAAAGAATTGTATTCGTAATATTGAACTTTGTCCATTTCAACAGCTTCGGGAAAACTTTTTACACTTTTCAAAAATTAATAACGAGGAATATACAGCTGATAGACAACACTTGCACTTTCTCACTGCTCTTTGTTAGTTTTTGGTAAACTTATGATTCTCAAGCCATTTCAACGCTTTAAACTTGAATTGGTAAATACCTATTTGTCATATTGTCTACCCATTTATTTAACTGTCAATTTTGTAGTTACCTAACAGGAAAAAATTGCCTACATTCTGATTGAAGAAAACTTTGTTTCTATGTAGTTTCGTTCTTAAGAAATTTTGTTTATGAACTTATAAATTTGTAAATATATGGTTCAAACAGCTCATCCTAGCAATATTTGATCATGTTTTAGGAACGAAAAATGAGCGTATTGAAAAATATTGTAGGATTGGATCTTATTGATCGCTCTTTTCAAATATACTTTGTTTGAAAGCTGGAATAGCTAATCGGGTTTTCATTATTTGTTTTCATAAACAGTGAAAAATGTCCTGGGAAACTGATTCCATTTCAAAAATTTCATATTTTTGAAATAATTTGAATCCGGTTTGACAAGTCATGATGAGTCTTGAGTCATGATTTTTAAACGAAAAGGAATGTATGGCAAATCTTTGCATTTTTTACAAAATTGACCATAGATCAGGAACTTAAGAAAAGTACATCCTAAAAGTTACCAGAATTGAAGTTTATAAAGTTGCTTTCTTAAAAATATTTTATTAAAAAATTTCCGCGAGTTCTGGCATAGATTTTCCAGCTTTTCTTTATGAATTTACCCAACGGTGGAAAATTTTGTGGAAAACTTTTTCCAGTTCATATTTTTTTTGGATTTTTGAGAAAATTTGCTTAAATTTTCATATGAAAACTTTGTTTCTACAATGTTTCGTTCTTGAGTTATGATTTTTCAAAGAAAAGTCTTATATGGCACATCTGGACATTTTTCACAAAATAGGCCATAACTCATAAACGAAAAAAAAGTGCATTCCAAAAATTTCAGTGATTAAAGCTTATAAAACTACCTTCTCGAAAATATTTTTTAGAAAATTTTCCACGAGTTCGGGCATAGTTTTTCCGGCTTTTCTTTACGAGTTTTCCCAACGGTGGAAAATTTTGTGGAAAACTTTTTCCAGTTCATATTTTTTGAGAAAATTTTCTTAAATTTTCATATAAAAACTTTGTTTCTACGATGCTTCGTTCTTGAGTTTTTATTTTTCAAAGTAAGTAGTGTCAAGGGAAAACAAAAAATTTCCACCTGAGTTTTCCGGAAAAATAGGCGACCCTGAATTTTTCTCAATTTTTTTTTATTCATATATCCATGAGCCCTGCCTGTGGAAAAAGTTTTATGAAAATCTGAGACCCTTCGGCCCAAACCCGTACGGTAATAAAAAAAAATCCCCTATACTTAACTCAAAACCGGTAAAAATGTACTTACTCCCCTCCAACTAAAGAAATTACATATCTGTGAGAAAAATTGAGTAATTTCTTATGGATTGTGAAATTAAATAATAATCATAAGCATAAACATTCAAGACCGTACCATTTGGAGTTGCTACACCGTGATTCACTGGAATAATCAAAATTGTACAGGGAACCAACAGATGCAGCTAGGGAGTAGCATGCCATCTTTAATGTACAATGTTGAGGACTTCAAACATAGTAACGTCAATAACGGCGTCCGTATGGTCATCGAGAAAAGTAGGGAATGTTAGTATGACGTCCATTGCTACTAGAGGCCGAGATCACCTCTGCAACTCCATGGTTTTCACAGGAAGGAGTTTTGGTAGTGGAAGGGGAAAAGCTACATGATCAGGATTCACCTGGGTATGTGATGCGAATCATGTAGCCTCAAAAATGCGTCCGAATTTTTAATGTAGAACTGTTCAAATGTTATTTTTAGAAACAGCGACAATTTATAAAAGAATAGGTACGGTTTTGACTCAGATTCCGAACACTTAAGGCCAACCTTGACTTCACACGCATCTGATAGGCATAAATTACCTATCTGTGATTTGTGAATAAATAAATTCATCTGAGCTAGTTCTGCTGGTCTCGAACTAGAGAATCATCACTACTACCGAGGTATAAAATAGATTGGTGGGCGTGAAAATTAAACTGCAATTGACTGCCATTTCCTGGTTATTTGATGACAGAGTTCAGTGAAACATTTCAACCAAATCGCCATACAAAAACCGAATGTAACTGGCGAGGTTTTCGGATTTTTTATCACAATCAACTTATTTTCATACTTGTGCTTGTTAAGGAGTATACCTAAAAATAGTCAAAAATCTCGAAGAGTTGCAGCAGTATCTTTCAGACCTCTTAAAGGACACTTTAAGAAACATGGCTGTACGTGATTTAGGGTGGAACTCGGAGGAACTTTTTTTTAAATCGAGAATCAAAGTTACATATTAGTATTTTATAAGCTTGATTTCATAGCCGTCTCAACGTGCCGATTTCTCATATTCAAAGTTAAAATTGGTGTTCTTATTACATCAAATATACTTTACCAACCTTCAACCATGTTTTCTTTTATGTTTTGTTTGAATAGATTGGTTTCAACACGCTCCATACTAGTTGAAAGGAATGCTGAAAACTTGCGACAAAATTGAGTTTTTCTGTTTTAGTGCTTTGTATAGCTTATAAATACTTGTTTCAAGAACGGATGCTATCTATAAATACTTGTGGATACTTGCTGATTAAATTTCCAACAGCACACTGCAGTAGCACGCAGCAAATGACTGCTTGCAAACTATATCTTTCAAGCGCATTCTTACCTGTAATTTTACGAATAATGATTTTCACTTTTGCGCGTTAAGCCTTAAAACTGGTTCTGGACTTAGGTTGGCGGCTTTTCAATTTTACTCCCATTTGACAGCCACCCTCCACCCTTGGTACCCGGCAGAGCAGAGAGCGGAAAGCCATGCGAAGATTTCACGTAACGATCAATGGCGCACGACACAATTTTTACCAGTGAAAATTAAACTGTTGTGAGAAACAGGGAGAATATTGATTATGTCAGTCGAGTTGTGAACCTACCGATCGTTAAAAATGTTGAAAAAAACATTATCATTGGGCTGAAGAGTAAAGGCTACTGGTAAGGACGAGATCCCGGTCCAGCTTCTCAAGCATGAAAATTAGCAGCTTTACCAATCAATGCATCGAGCACTTCTGTAGATATATGCGAACTACAGAGGGATGAGCTTTCTGAATTCGGTGTATAAAATACTGTCACGCACCCTGTTCAACAGACTGAGACGGTTCGAGGAGTCATTCGTCGGCGAATACTAGGCTGACATACGTCGACAGAGTCGTTCAACAAAGGACAAGTCCTTAAGAATGTTCCGGAGTAAAACTTGCAGATTCTGACTTCTTTTTATTGATTTCAGGCGTACGCAGTGAAAAGAAATTATTTAAATTGCTTTCCAGCGAAACTAAAAGGCTGTTTCGTGCAACGCTAGATGACTCAAAATCAAGTGTTTGGACTGCAGACGAGTTGTCAATGTAACGTTAGACGTAATGGAGCAAGGGGACGCACTTTTGAATTCACTGTTGCAATTTTAAAATGCACTCAAGGGTGCTATAAAAGATCCGGCGTGCCTTGACATGGTACTATCATCATCACACTTGAAGAGGGAGACTGCGGGAATAAGCCTGACCTTTAAATTTAAATGTGGCAGTGCTACCGCATGCTGAGAATCATATCATTGATTGGCAGAATGCGAAACTATTAAAAATGTTAGAAAACCATCACATGCATGGGAATCAATGTATATCGCCACTGCTGATTCTCTCCTGATGAATGAAGATGAGGCTCCAATATTATCTCTCTCTTTCAGTTGACGAAATCATGAACACACTGAAGTTTTTCATCCTGTTTACGACGTGTACTGTGCAAAGTACGAATAAGTATGAGTGAATCATCGTAGTTAGATGGGATAGATCGAGCCTGAAGCCTGTCGACTAAAAAGGTAAATATAAACCCTTTTTTATCATTTGTAAGAACAATATGTGTTATGTCCGGTCTCGTGTCGCGTTCTGAGAGTATTGACCAAGACTGACGAAAGTTGAGCTCTACAATACGACCGGCAATGGTAGTAGTCAATAAGGTACCAAGGTAGGTACTAAAGTCAGATTCATCCGCTACAACCAGACTTAGTTCAAATAACCATACCGAATGTTCGGACATGTATGACGCTTAGATGACTGATGGACAAAAAATATACAGTGAAATACCGTATTGATTCGAATTGCCCTTACGTTTGGAATCCTGAAACCTGTATTTCATTTTTCTTTAACTCTATGAATGCAAAATGTAAAGGACGACATAATTATGGATTCCACGTGAAAAATAAATTAAAAATAATTTAATGCAAAAATACCGTTGAAAAGACGAGTGTCTGGCTATCGGAATCGACTATTTCAAGCAACACGGTAGTTGAAATCTATCCTGAGCATACTAATGTAGTTTGTCACTTATAAAACTGTATTGTATCATAGTGTTCAAATTTAATTCCAACATACTATATTTTGGTCTTAAGAAGGAGGTAATTATTTAGAAGACAAAATGAATAAAAAATCAGTAGCATAAATTTCTATTAATAATACCTGCTTAAAAACAAACTGGATTGTTTTATTATTGAATGCATAACAACCAAATTTTTAAATGTGTGCCCAATAGGTTCTTGATTTGGTATTGAATGACAAATTGATAGCAAACTAGGTTATTGACGTGGTTTTCAATGAAAAATAAAACATTGCATGTTTTAATGAGATTTTGGGCCTCGTGGCCGTGCAGTTAGTGTCGTCAGGCGTTTGAGCGCTTCGTGCCGTGGGGTGTGGGTTCGATTCCCGCTTCGGCCATAAAAACTTTTCGTCAGAAATGTTTTTCGGCTATGCCACTGGAGCATGCTTGTCCGTTGTCTAGTGTTAAGTTACAGTCTGTGCAGCTAAATGGCTGAAGATGGTGTCCGTGTGTCCGAGATTTTGAGTCTTAACCCCTCTACCGGCAGCTTAATTTTTTACCCAAAAAAAAAAATATTCAAATCGCGATAACTGTTTTGTTTCTTAGTATTTTAGCACCATTCTTTCACAAGCTCTCAAAAAACTCTTCTCGTTTAAGAATATGTGTCAATATTGATTATTGGTCATCTGGAACCGGAGATATTCCAAAATCCCTTGGGGAGACCGACGCGTAACCATAACCCACGTAAATATCTAAGGCTACAGAATTTTTATCGCATTCGGATATTTACTCCTTGGAACAATACATAAATGAGAGTATGTTGTGAAAAAATTAAGCAAATTGGTGGAACCGTCTTTGAGTAATGAGCATTTATGTTTCTGGTACCACGCTGGCCAAATAAAGATCTTGAAAACTTCAAAAAACCTCAAATCGTAATTTTCTGATTTCTCCAAAAATACTGAACCGATTTGCATGATTTCTTCAGAGTAGCTCCTTATTATCTGGCAATATCCCACGTATTATTTTTTTGATAAATTGACCAAAAACAAAATGGCCGCCAAAGACAAGAATGTCGATCCCCAAGGAACATTGGAATATCTTCAAAACCAGATCACCAATGATTAATATCGACATGGATTATCAAACAAGAAGAGTTTTTTGAGAACTTGTGGGAAAATGGTGCAAAAATGCCAAGAAACAAGAAAGTTATCGTGATTTGAATATTTTTTTGCGGTAAAAATGAAGCTGCTGGTAGAGGGGTTAATCAAATTGTTTCTCAAAAATCCAAAATAATAGCTCATTATTAGCTAATTGTTATAATAGCATAACGTGATATTTACTAGGACTCCATACTTATTCTTATAATTAACTGGTCATAAACAGGTCAATGTTTGGTATGTGATTGTTATAGGCTTGCTATTTTATTCTGATCGGGATTGAATTATCTTGACACTTGCAATTCATCCTTGAAATATTTTGAGGAATATCCTTTATTTTCAACACCGCATAAATTGACGCATCACCCCGTACCTTATGTCCTCCACCAATTGCATGATGACGTTCTATAGATGATACTCTCTCTATTCCCCAATGGATATTGCACAAAAGCTAACCAGGTTTTATCATCCCGGTTCCAGCATCTACCACCACCCACAGTCTTTCCCGAACAAGAGAGGCAACACAAGACGACTCTGAAGTGGAAAGTATAAAGCTCTTATCCTTGTTTTTAAAATTACAAGTGCACATTTTGCTCCCACCTGCTGCAGCAGTCATCCAGAGTGCATCGTCAATGTACGAGATCCACACTTTGCTCCCAGTGCAATAAAAAGCAACTGAAAGGAAACCGAGCGAAGGTAGAAGGGTACGATTCAGATCCTTCAAATGCAGTACCGAACGTGCAACTGGGGGAAAAAAGTTTCCTCAAGCGTTGATGGGTTGAACTCTTAGATGGATAAATAAACGAGAAATGAGAGCTTTCCTGAACAGTATCGTCGTCGCCGTCGTCGACATCACCGTCTTCGTAATCATCGAAGATCGAGTTTTATGAAACCTGTACCTCAAGATGAAAGATGAGTGTAGGGTAGAGGGGTCAGTTTGGTTTGAAGTGAAGGAATCCTTACCTGGCTGTGTTATGGCTAAGTTATTTCCTGGAGAGTGAGAGATAAAGAAGTTTTGTCGAACAAATAGCTAAAGTAAATATGATGGAACAGTGCTAGCTTAACAGCATTGGTTAATGTTACTGCCAGGAAGAAAAGCAGGGGTTCAAGTGAAAACATTTCAACTGCTATTAAATGGAAAGTGGTACATGTTGGCATAAGTTTCATTGCACTTTCCAGAGAAGGTAATTCACTTTGAATTTCAAAGTACGGACAAGCGCAGAAATAGTTTCCAATTCAATCATGATGATTTGATCTCTCGTGTAATGTTCTGTATCGTCTCAACAAGGTACTCGAAGCAATGAAATCCTTAATTTTACAATCGTTTACTACATGGGATGTGTATGAATGATTCTTAAAACATGACATTATCTTTCTCTTTATTCGTCGTTTTGTACGTTCCGTAGAATATTGAAACGATTTTTGTCTAAAATTATTATTAATTTTGTTCGACATTTGTTCCAATGTTTCAACATTGGATATTCTATGCACTCGTTATTATTAAATCAGGGAGGGATCTTCAAAAGCATTTTCAAAATTTTATTTTGAATTTTTCTCTTCAAAACTTTCTTCGTGGTATTACCGTAGTCAATATTGGTTCAGCATACAACATGGCTGGCCTGAAAATTTGTTCGAAGATCAAATGCTTGTTCTCAATACAAAGTTTTGATTTTCTATTAATAAGTAGAGAAATATATTTTACATATTTGTTACAATTCAATCGAAGAAAGGTTTCTGGAAGAGGAAAAACAAATAGGGCTCTCAGGATATTGAATTGAGAAATATCCTGAAGAGCACTCGTTAATAAAATTCTGCCGTTGGAATTTCTCTACGAATAATTCCATGAGCGATGTTTGGCGTTTAAGTCATCAATGATAAAATATTCTGACTTATTGCGAGTCAATTTACAGGCATACTTCACACCAGTCGTAAAATAAAGTTTGCCGAAAAATACACACTAAATTTTCATCAAAAAATTGCCCAAAATATGGTTCATTGTAATATACTCAAAACTAAGTGGAAATGTGAAATTTTAGTGACATTTTTTGCACGATCAGACAAATTTTAGCTAAATTTTAAGATAATATGTGGATTTTAGGCAATTTGCAAGTTTTTCCGTGAATTTATACATGGGTCGAACTTTTGCCCCGCTGATTCGAACTTTTGCCCCACTATGGGTCAAAAATTGTTTTCATGTATTTATGAAAAAAACTAATACACCTCAAAGCATCCTCATGATAGGCCTAGATACGCTCTTACATAAAATATTGAAAAAGATTTTATCTTCAATTGGTTCCAACGAAAGTGTGACCAAAAATTACAATATTTACGTCGAAAAACAACAAATAGCCATATCTTTTCCAAATCTCAATAGATTTTTATGATATTTGGAGTGAAAGTCTCTTACATGAATAGCATTTGATTCACCATGACATTTATAGGTTTTGTTTTGAATTGAGCTAGAAATCTTAAAAAGAAACTCTTGCCCCACTCGAATTTTGCCCCACTTTACTCTATTGTCGTACACAGAATACTCAGACATGGAAAATAAATGTTATATCTGAATTGATGCCAATAAATAAACTACGGAAAAAAAAAAAATCACAAATGGACAAAATGTCCATATTTTTTTTTCTATTTATGTATTCGAAGTCTATGATGTAGAATTGAGTATTGTGCCTCTTAACGTCGTAGACGAAAAACGCGACTATCACTTGCAATCGTTTTCCGGGCTCCATCCCATGGCCCCGAAAGCCATTACCATAGTGATAGATGCAGTGCAGTATCTTGGTTTGCAGACAAAAAATAATAAATAAAAGATTGATGCGTATGTGTCTCTAATGTAAAAATAAGGGTGCGTGAAACTCGTCGGTGAAATTTTCATCGTATAATTTTCCTTCATTAATATGCCAGCTATTCTTATTCTGTTGGCAACTATCTTCTTCTACTTTTTTTTCTGGGACAGTGCATATTTCTCAGCTCAGTAAGCACACACCCAATTCGAAGGTTCATTCACAAATTTCATAACGCCAAAAATGACCATTTTCGACACCCACCACCTTCTTGTAACACTCTTTGTATGAAAATTTTACAAATTTTGTGTAGAGTAGGCCTTTGGCCGTGTCGCTTGCTTCAGCGGAGGCGGGAGATGCGGTTATTATCAATCGTGTTGCGCGTCGCTCGCGTAGCACGATAGGATAAACAGTATCGTGGGTCGCGAATCGTGTTAGTAGTGTTTAATCTTTTGATCGTATCGCTTGCGAGTGTTGGACATTTGTTCGGCGTACAATGCGTTTATCGAATAATATCACGAATTCGTTTAGGCGTGAGTATAACATGGATCGCATCACCAATCAAAGGTGACTCCCAGATCTTTACCTTATCCTACTCAGTGATTAGTAATTAGTAATTAGTTATGACATGCTACGAATACAATTATGTAAAAAAAAAAGATAACTGTACTTGAACCGTGGACTCAAATGCTCAAATCTTACCATCAACTCTACTTTGAGTCGATAGTGATGGACTGGTCCAAAAATATGATGTTTAAATCGTGGGTAACTGTGGTTTTTATAGAATGAATTCGTGTTGGCAACCCTATGAGATTTAAGGGTATAGAATTATACACTTTCAATTATTTCGCAGTGAAAATCAATTCCCACATGAGAATGATGTATGAACGATATGTTTGTTACACTTAAATGAAGTAGATAGTTAAATTGGATAATAGAATAATAGAATATAATAAGATTTTTTTATCGGAATTCACATGGCAAACTGGAAAAATATATTGCTTTTTTTCGAGATTTTTGGACTGATTACGTAGAAAGCATAATGAAGAAGCGGTCAAAACATACTAGTGTCTTCGGCAAAGTGATGGGTCATTGTGTTAGAAAAAGGCTAGTGGTATTTTCGAATCATTTTCAATATTGTTTTGGGTTTTAAGAAGCATTTAGGTGAAAAGGTAAAAACACACAAATCGATTTAATACACCTCTTAAAATTTACCAAATTGGCTAATTTATGGAGAGATATTTTGTTTCGATAAAAAAGTTCAGATTTTATTGTAGCAAGGGTACCTTAGAAAAATTGAAGAATCCCAAACCCCATTCATTAAGCCCCATTGCTCTAGTCAATCACGGAGTAGCAACTACATATTGAACGGTCATCTATGCTCATGCTCATGCTCATGGAGATTTTACAAATTTCGTGTGAGCTGTAACATTTTTAGGATAACCACCCATTTTCTTCAGCATTATGAAATTTGTGAATAAGTTTTTAATTAAATAAATAATTGACTGATCAATTCACACATCAATTTTGTTTTTCTCTTTTCCACAAAGATTTCCTTTTTTTATAACGTCATAGCTGCAAACATTTTACCAGAAATTTGCCCTTTTCTCTTCAATGAGCTGTTCTTTCAATTTTTCATTGGATAGGCCAGTTACTGATCTTTTCATATGGAATAGCTAAGTTTTTGATGGCAGGATATCCTTGAGACATTCATTGAAGTTAACACTTAAATCTATATACTGCTATATCTTACAGAGTTAAAGTATATTCTTAGGTTACTACGCGACATTGTTAAGTCTATTGTTTCGCAATGTTGATTATATAAACTCATCATTCGGTTTAGAGGAGAAAATTTTGCATAATTAGTACGACGGTGATTAATAATACTGCTATAAATTGAATCTGAAATTTTCCGTTTTTTATCTTCTTGCATTAAAACAGTCAGGTCTCCTATGGAAATGCTCACCACTTGTCTGCCATCATCATTTCTTCATTGTTTGATTCAATAAACACAATTAATGTTTTTGGTTATCTGATGGAAATTCAGCTGAATGATCCCACAAACCAGATAGCTTCCGGAATCGATTATAATGTGGCCACTATATTAAAGAATTTTATGAAAAACGCATCACTGTGAACCTTTCGAGAAACGATTAAATTCGATAACCAAGTTCCCTGCATTTGATTGATCGTCAAAATGACCTTTTTCGGGACGTCTCAAATTTACTATAAAGTGGTCAATTTGTATCTTAACATCTGTGCCAAGCTTGTGGAAACGATTTTTTGTGAACTATTATGTTTAATCTATACTTTTCGAGAATTGAAAAGGTTTAGTGTCAAACAAATATATAGACGGTTCTTCAGGGTAATAGGTCCGAGTGGCTACAACCGAAACACGTTCCAAAACTCTTCATTCACAATGTTGAATTTCAGATCTTAATGGATGCCCATAACTGCAAAACAGTCACATTTGACATTTTTGACAAAATTGTGGTGGAAAGTCATCAAATGATAAATACTTTCGATCAACTTACTGAAATCTGTGAGATTATTCTAGAAAATTCGAAAAAAAATACCAAGTTGTTTTGTCACATTTGTAATTATAACCGCATAACAGTCACATTGAGATTATAAATGAGCCTCGTAATGTGATAGCAATGAAATTTCTATCAGAATAATTTTCTGAAAGTTCACCAAGTATGCGATATGAGTTGTACAAAATATCAGCCTCAAATAAGCATTTTTGAGTTCCTGGTAATTTTTAGAAATTTTAGTGTCCTCCCATATTGCCATAAAATGCACACTTAGTATTCCATTTACTCAATGCCTACTTTTGTCGAATGTTACAAATATGCAGTTATGGGCAGTATAAGCCTGAGTGAAAGCAAAAATACTGAAACCCTCACCGCTCAGAGAATCCTTAACGGATTCAAATGATTTTTGTCAGATCACTGGCCCACATTTCTAGTTTTTCAAATTAGCCAAAGGAACTCGGAAATATTCCTGGTTCACTGGGTCAAGTCTGGTAAAAAAGAACTATTTTTTGGGACATACTATGTTACCTTTACGGGACCCATATAGCCGTAGCGGTAAACGCGCAGCTATTCAGCAAGACCAAGCTGAGGGTCGTGGGTTCGAATCCCACCGGTCGAGGATCTTTTCGGGTTGGAAATTTTCTCGACTTCCCAGGGCATAGAGTATCTTCGTTCCTGCCACACGATATACGCATGCAAAAATGGTCATTGGCACAGTAAGCTCTCAGTTAATACCTGTGGAAGTGCTCATAAGAACACTAAGCTGAGATGCAGGCTCTCTCCCAGTTGGGGCGTAATGCCAGAAAGAAGAAGAAGATGTTACCTTTATTTATTTGCAATGGAAATCATTTTAATTTGCATAAATCATCGAGATCTGATATTCAACATTATAAATAAAGAGGGTAGGGTTAATCAAATGCAAAACTCATAGTTATCCAATTCAATCGTTTCTCAAAAGGATTACACTGATGCAATTTTCTTAAAATTCCGTCATGTAGTGGCCACATTATTGCCGATTCCGGAAATTATCTGTGACTTGGAATTTGCCTACCTCCAGGGGCACAAACGTACAGTACCTTTCTCATCTGACCTGACCCAGTGGTGCACCGCAATAACTCCGGCCACATGAATATTTCCGCGTTCCTCTGTCCGCTTCTAGAAACTAGATACTGACCAGTATACTGACAAAAAATCATTTGGATCCATTGAGAATTCGCTGAGCGGTAACGGTTTTAAAATTTTTGCTTTCACTCAGGCCTATACGGGTTAATGCAAATTGAAATGAGTTTTTATCGCAAATTATGAAGGTATTGGCATGTCCCAAAAACTAATCATTTTGCTTTTCCGTGTTGCTCTGGCCAATTTTAGAAATAAGATATATGTACAAGTATAGTGACAAGAAATTATTGGAATCCGTTTAGAACTCGCTGAGCAATGAGAGTTAACAACTTACCTTAAATCTTAAACTCAAAACCGACCCAGATGTCACCTACACCCTTTTGCTTATGCACCCCTAAAATAATGCAATAGAGCACACGATTAAAATGCATTGATTTTTTCGTGCAGCTTGTCGTTTGCACAACCACAATTTCTTTGGTGCCGATCATGAATGAATTTTCATTGCACTACCGAATTGAAATCTACCACCCTCAGTGGTCAAACAAACCACCTTTGTCTAGATTTGAATAATAGACAAATATAACACAAAAAAAAGAAAAACAAGCGCCAATATTAATCCATGACTCATGCAAAACCAAAGCATCTCGGTTCGCATTCACCGCGTCCCACCACCGAGTCAAAGTCCAGTGCCTATGCTTGTCCCTTGCCGCCGCCACAGACATCATCAAGCATCATGACTCATCTTCTCATCAAGGCGCGGGGCGCAACTGATGGGCGGACGGAACGCATCACTTGACTGCACAACACCACACACTTGCTCTTGCTCGATCGCGTGAACTCTTTCGGCTGTCGCTTGTCCATGCGCACGACGATCAGATATCGAAGCGGTTGTTATTGCGTATGTACCGTGGAATGGGGTAATTTTGGTCTACAGTGAAGAGTTGAAAGCGGTTTATTTGGTTATTCAAATAATAACGCGCAGTTATTCAGTAACGTAAATAAAAATTTACAATAAGTGTAACAGTAGTAAATTGTAAATAAGGGCCCACATAGCCGTAGCAGAAAACGCTTGGATCGTACGAATCCCATTGACCGTGGATCTTTCCGGGTTGTAAATTTTGAATTAAATAGTTGGTATAGAACTTCTATAGCATACAAGAGTCGATGATTCGAATCCCACCTGAGCACGTGAATTTTTTGCATAACCTTGGGAACTTTTGCGAACACTTCGAAAGCTCATTGGAAATCCCTGAAAATCTTTTTTGAATACTTGAAAGCATCCAGAAACCGCTTGAAAACTCCATGGAACATACGAGAATTTTACAGAAACTGGGGAATTCCTTGAGAACTCCTGGTAATCTATCCTATGGAAGAATCTGAAGGATGCATTTGAAAATATTTTCAACTTCTTAAACTTCATTGAAAATGACATGGTGAAGACTTTGAAAACTGCTTTCATAGTTTCAATGCTTTCTTTTGGGAATTTTTAAAACTTCTTGCGTATATTTTCGGAAACCTCGTTGAACGAGCTAGTATTAATATTCAGTGGAGAAGAACGTCAAAATGACGAAGAGTATTTGAGTTCCGTGAAAAAAATGCCGAATAATTCAAAATATAATGTGTCATAATATAATATCGTGTAGTGTTAGTAACATATCACTACATATAACGCATATCAATTGTCCAAAACATACCCCAATATACTGTAAATAGTGAGATCCACTAGGAACACAGTTGAACTAAAATTGCATGTAATCGTATTCTTTATGAGTAATATAAACGATGGAAACTTATCACACAGTCCATGTCGAGCTTGTACCGTCTTCCCTCAAACACAATCGTACAATTAGCACTATGACATGACAGGCTCATTATCAACAAAGAAAGACTGGAGTTATATGTCCTCTCGATCGTGGAAACGGTTCTTTACAAGGCAAGAAATGATCAGGTAACAGTTGAAGACACTTCGAAAGCGCTAACACCGTCTTCGGTGTTGTTATTGATGAACTGAAGACGGGCGATGATGAATCAGTTTAGTGATGATTCATTATTTAATTTGAACAGGTTGAATCGTTGCTGAACTGATCTCCCCTAGTGGAAAGTGGTCATAACATGATTTGCGTGTATTAATAGAGAAAGAAACTGTTCTTCAGGCTTTCGTATCGTGGTATGCTTGAATTGCTATGGGGTAATTATTAAAATATTCAAAGTGTATGACTCATATCATACTAGTGCTAGACGGTGAAAACGGTTAGTTGCAGAAAGCGTTCATTTAGATATTTGTATGATTTGTAGGTCCAGATAGTCATATCAGTAATCACGCGGTTTTTAAACATGACCATGCTTAAGGGTCGAGGATCTCTTCGTATTGAAGTTTTTCTCGATTTCCCAGGGGATATAGCATCTTCTTGCTTGCCACACAATGTAAAACGGCGGAAATGGTCAATTATCTGTGGAAATGCTCATGAAAACATTTAGCTGAGAAGCATTGAGCTGTAATAGTTGGGATATAAAAACAGAAAGAATAAGAAGAATAGATTATATGTTAAAAATTAAAAAAGTAGCTGAACTACACGTAAAGTAAGGAAATGTGAAATTTTCAATGGAAATTTTTCCATCATATAACGTTTGAGATGAAACTCCGCGAAATTAAACATAATCCAATGAGCTTTTTGTTTATCAATTTCGTTTCCTTTCGGTAAATTGGAAATAATTCGGCTGTATTAACAATTTTACAAAATCTCGAGATGTCGAGATCTTGAAAAATATAAATTCAAAATATTCTCTAATTTGTCGACTACAATTCAAAACATTTTTTAATAAGAAAGAAGACAGCCTGATTTTTTTTTAAAGAGAAGCGAGTGTTCTGCGGTCATGTTTATTTTCATGATTTTAGATCATATTGAGAAGTTTTTAGATTCTTTGGATACGATCCTATAGCTCAAGCAAATCTTTTGAGCTTGAGCTTGAGCTTGATTGGCCGTCCGTGGATGCTACTCCAGTATCACCAGATCAGCTGCATTTACACAAGGAACCAACCAGATGACTGCTTGGGACTAATAGACACCCACAGTGTATAAAATGTTGGTGATCTTCTATTTTTAGGCAACAATGGCGCCTGCTACGTCAAAATGCAGACCAATGTAGGGAAGGGGGAGGAATTGATGTTGCACTTATACTGGCCCATTACAGACCGTGGAGTCCGACTGCATCTACACCAGTTCATGCGGGAGTGTATGGACTGGGGGAAAAGAATGGCAAAGAGGTTTGCTTTTGTGGTTAGCAGACTGCCTAAGTATCAGGGCGTAGGGAAAGGCGTTCTATAATGATGGAAGAATGGAAGCATTAGGGAAACGGTTTCTTGTCCGTCTCTGGTTCTAGCGTTTGCTATGAACGAATAGTTTTAATGTGATAGATTAAGAATGGAAGATAGAAACAAGTGAGAGTTACAGCTACAAAGTACGAAGAAAGGGATGGGTCTGGAATTAAACTCATGACCTTTTGCTTATGAAACAGAAGCGGTAGCCGTTAGACCACCAACCCCGCACGTGAAACTCCTTTGGAAACACCCAAAAAACTTCGGAACTGTTGTGAATGGTTTAAACTTTCTTAAATACCCAGGGTATCATAAGGCTGGCTTCAAAGGCACGTTTCCCACCAGTTGGGAGATTTGTGTCATCGCCATATTTGAACCTTTTTCATCATCTACCCGATGGGAAAGGAAAGAGAGGGGAAAGAAGGAAGGAAATAGGAGTGTATAGGCCCCTTGAAGAGGGAAAATCACATAAGCGGATTGAGAGCATGTAGCTTTATACCACAATGGGTTCAAACAGCGCCCTAAAAAGGGGACTTATACACCTCAAAGTATTTTACTAAATCCTAATGTCGTCAAAACGTCTACCGTGGTGAATCGAAATCCGAACAGTACCAATATCCGGACACTTCTATGCAATCCATTATTTAAAGATTATAATAATAGCTTATAACTTTAGTTTTTATTCTTCAAGTTTAACTTCAACATTGCTGATCAAATAAGTATCATTTGCAATCTAGTTACCATTGCCAAACAAATATTAAAAATAGAAACAAGTACGATGTTCCAGTTAGATGTTACGTCTTTGTTGTGCAAGTGATTTCAGTCAAAAAGCCAACGCACACACGAACAAAGTTTGATTTACGATAGTGTGCTTGAAATATATATTTCATGATGTGTTTGGAACAACATTGTGAACGGCATAATATTTAATCAGTTTGACGATACAGTTGCAACAGAATATGCAGAGAATATATACTTAATTGTGTTTAAAGTGACTGTCCGGATTTACAGACAAGTGATTTTAAATCCGGACATAACAAAAAAGCCCTATGTTTTACGGGTTTGTGTTAATATTTGGAAAGTTAAACCTACAAGTCGTGTATATGTGTATACAAAGAACTCTAATCATTGGTATCAGGAACATTATAAGTGATCAGAATATTGCTAAATGCCGGAAAACTGTCTAATATGCTGTTCGAGCAAAAAGCGCTCCAGTTCAGGTAAATAAGTGACATTTATTACGTACGTGATCTGCCGTTATACGCATAATTGTCCCATGTTACTTTTTGTGCATTTTGACTTTTTGTCATCAAACAATTTATTTTTACGTAAAGTTTTAGAAAACACTTATCAAAAATTAACTTTGTTCAGAAAATCAATGAAAAGCAAGCCAAGTCAATTTGTCCCATTGTTGAATTTCCACGCATAACTGTCCTACTACTGTATTTCTTGAACAAAATGTTCAGTTGTGAGTTTTGAATTAGCTGGTGTTTGTGAAAATCGTTTTGAACATCTTCTTACGTTGACTTTACATCCCATGTGGAACACAACCCCTTCTATGTGTTTGTATTATCGGGATGCATTCGTCATTCGTCAAATTTGATTGAAATTTTCAATTTAATAATATTATTTCCCATCGGATTTTCAATGAATTTCAGTTGAATTTTCAGGGTCAATCACAATTTTTTTCAATTTTTTTGCCGTCATCGATTAAACATTCACCGTTATTTTGGATTCATCACGAGGATTACTGAAATAATCCCACTTGAAGAATCAGTAATTACTTTAATTTCAAGTCCATGGCTGGAGACATATCAACTTCATAATTTAGCAAACCAAGTAAAGCAAAGCAAATAAAAATAGTTCGACCATTTTTGGATGACTTGGCCATATGCTGGGTTGGTCCGAATACCGGTTCACTGGTAGAAGTGGCCATTATATTGGCGAATCTGAAACCTGGCTTGCGACATATCAATTTTCATGAATTTGCAAATTAGGTCTACATGTGGTTCAAATGTATTTGAATGACTTGACCACATGTCGGATTGTTCTGAATTCCCGATTTCCAGGGGGAAATGGCCTCTCAACTGTCGGTTCTGAAACCTAGCTGGCAACATCAAACTTCTTAAATTCACAAATCAAGGCTAAAGAAGGGTTATTAAAAGGTTCCTGGATGACTTGATAACATGCCAGGTTGTTTTGGATACCCTGTTCCCCAGAGGAAGTAGCCATTATATTGGCGGTCTTGAGACCTATCTTGAAACATATCAAACTTGATGAAGTCAAAGTCAAGACAAAAGAAGAATAGGATGACCTGGCCACATACTGGGTTTTTCCGCATAGTTGGCTCTTCGGTGCAAGTTGCAAATATGTTGGAAGTTCTAAAACTTAATTTGCGATATTTCAAAAATATCATGATATGTATTGCAAACAAAGTCCAAAGAAATGTCAAATCGTGTAAAGATTTGTGTCGTGAATTTTGAGTTAAATATTTACTCGGCAGATTAACCTTGAATTCGCAGATGAGTTTTTGTCAAGCCTGCAGCTGGAAGAGTCGATTTAGGAATTTTTTACATCTTATAAACTCTCTTACTTACTCATCTACTCTTTTTTTCACTTGCTCATACATTTTCTCACTATCACACATACAGAAAATTTTGCTTTCCATCCCAAATTTGGAAACTATAAAATCGTATTTTTTTTCACTTCTTCACACGTGGCTCCGTATGGCACATGTCACTTTAGCCTTCATTAGGTGCCTTAACATAGTCTTGAGGATATACGTCCTCTACATTCGGTACAATCTATACGTAAGAACGCTCATCCACAGCAGTATGTTTAGCACATAATTGGTCACTACTCTCAGTGGGACTGTTATGCGTAGAAATTCATAAAAAACCCCGTATTTCTAGGCATAACAGTCCCACTTTGAATTTCGTAGTTAAATTTACTTTATTCCCATAATTATAATACAAACTCTTGACTCTAATAAACACGCTATTCTTTATACTATTGTGAAGATTTCAATTCAATTTACCACACACCTGGTCAATACGAGACCTAAATGTGATAAAATCTTTAAACGCGTTTTTCTCGATTGCATATTTTGGAACATGGGACAATTATGCGTATAACGGCAGTGATACTCTTGAGAACACTGTATGGCACAAACATGTTTTGAATTGATTTAAAAGTGGTATATAATTAAGTTTTAAGGCGGCATCCACAAATTACGTAACGCTCTAGGGGGAGGGGGGGAGTTGGCTCCAGCGTTACGGCTCATATAAAAATATGAAATTTTTCATACAAAAAGCGTTACGGAGGGGGGGAGGGGGTCAAAAATTTCCAATTTTAGCGTTACGTAATAAATGGACGCTGCCTAATGCAATTCGTATTCATTTTTAATTTGTATTGACCAAGAAATACAGTTGTCCGGATTTTGAACCAAGAGTGTCCGGATTTGAAGACAACATCTGCTCAAAGTGTCCGGATTTAAAGACAAGATATGCTACTTTAATTTAACGAATTTCAAGTTAAAACGTAACTTTTTCCAGTAATGTTCAAGACTACAATGAAGCTATTGTATGAAATGACGTGTTCCGTGACAAAACTTGAATTTAATGTGAATGAAACATATTCAAACCAGAGTTTGATGTTTTGTATTGCTTTGAGTGTCCGGGTATTGATGCATCACGGTCCCACATTAAAATATATGCTTGTAGAATTTCAAGGAAATTTGAAGAGTTTCTCTACATTATTTATAAGGAGAAAATTTTGTTAATATTTTAATGGAAGATTTCGCTAATTATTTCTTGTGGAAAATTGCCCATAATTTTGACAGTTTTTGTGATGAAATCTCCGAACACTTGCATGTTTCTTGTTAATCAATTTTTGAGAACATATAGAGAAAGCTCACTTCTAAGACACTCTAAGGTGTATCAGTAATGCTTCCTTAGCTCCTGCTATTTTTTTTTACTTATCAAAGACGCTTTAACCACTCTTGGTCTTTCGCGTAGCTCCTGCAATAATCATTCAAGCGTTCCATCAGAAATCATCAAATTTTACCAACATTTATTAACGAAGAATCCTGTCAAAATCTTCTAGTTTTTTCGAATTTTTTTTCCTGACATTACACTATAAATTCCGACTCTGAATTTGTGCATTTTTTTAACAGATTCAATTTTATCTTTTTATTCAATTTAATCAAATTTCAAATTTCGAACAAAAACGGCATAGTATACGCTTTTACTTCGCCCACACACATGTTAAGAAAGGCTTTTCGCAATATTCTCGCAGGGCAAGAGCCCTCAATGTTGAGGATGAGAAAAAGCACGGATGGCCGTACAATTCGTAAATGCTACTTCGTGATTGATCACAACAATCGAAATTGCACAGAGATCGGCCATCAGGGATGAGAATGATTGAGAGTTAGACAACCATTTTTACTAGTGACCGAAAATGTTTCTGCACCTCCACAGTTGTCGTCGGATGGATATTGGGTTAGTGGGAAAAGAATGTAAGAATTAGAGATGGTTGGGTCTCGGGTTCGGGTCGGGTTCGGGTTTGAAAATTTTTATTTTTTCGGGTTCGGGTTCGGGTCGGGTTTGAAGACCTCAAAATATCGGGTACGGGTCGGGTTCGGGCTTGAAAAAAATCGGGTTTAGTCGGGTTTGGGTCGGGTTTGGGTCGGGTTTGGTGAGAATTGTTCACAGAGTAACAACCTGAAAGCTTCCTTATGCTTCAGAAACGATGAATTTATCATCTTTTCGAGCTCGGGTTCTATTCGGGTTTTTCTTAGAAAACTTTTTCGGGTTTCGGGTCGGGTTCGGGTTTGAACAACGAAAATTTTTCGGGTTCGGGTCGGGTACGGGTTTGCTTTTCAATTTTTGTCTCGGGTTCGGGTCGGGTCCGGGTTTGAAGAAATAAAATAAGTCGGGTACGGGTCGGGTTCGGGTTCGAAAAATGTGAAACCCGACCATCTCTAGTAAGAATCTTGGAGTTATCTATGGTTGGTGATGCGATCCATGATTTATTCACGTCTAACCGAATATAAATCGATAATAAGGCTTGCCTTTGTGTCATTTTCACCTTCATCGAGGTAGATGCGTATATTATTTTGTATCAAAAAATCAGGTAAGGTTTATTCACGCCTCCCCTATTATAAAGTGACATAATTTCTGCTCGGTCCACAATCAAAAAAAGCATTTTTGTTGTCTAATATTGATCATCTATTATTACAAGTATCTGGTGCAAAATACCAAAAGGCATTGATCGATCTTAACTTTACAGTACAAAGTGCCGGCATCAAAGTTTCAAAACTTTATAGTTTTAATCTATTTCAATAATTTTATGTTATTCTGGTTCAAAACTTCTTCCATAATTTTAAAATAATTTTTAAAATACTTTTGAGGTTCAAAATTTAGAGATAATATGATTTTGTTATCAGTTTTAAACCAACAATAAAATACTCTTAAAATTCCAATTATAATAAAAATCGTCAAGAAATTCCATCTCAGATTTTTTGCCACGATCTTTTCTCCTACTTACTTTCAAATACTCGCAAATACCTCCAGTAACTTTCACATGGATTACTCATAAATTTTTCTCCAGATTTTTCCATGTATTCTCCCAGACATTTATTAGCCATTAGAGATGGTTGGGTTTCACAGTTTTCAAACCCGAACCCGACCTGTACCCGACTTATTTTATTTCTTCAAACCCGGACCCGACCCGAACTCGAGACAATAATTGACAGGCAAACCCGTACCCGACCCGAACCTTAAAATATTTCACTGTTTAAACCCGAACCCGACCCAAAACCTGATATTTTTTTTGTAAAAATCCGAACAAAACCCGAGCTCGAAATAAGGGTAAATTCATCGTTTCTGAAGCATAGGGAAGCTTTCAGTATTCTACTCTGTTCACAATTCTCAACAAACCCGACATAAACCCGACTCACATGATAGAGCTACATTCATTTACTCGACCGAATTGATTCAAGAGAAAGAAAAAATAAATTATTTTCCCTTTAATTTAAACTCCCATACATCTAACCTGGCCAGGGTACTCCTAATTTGGCCACTCTCATGAGAAATCAATATGATTTGCCAAATAAGAACCAAAACTAAATTTCTGACCGAAACTGGTTATGGTGGTCTTTATCAACCAACGAGATTTCAAAGCGAAAAAATGGTTTCAGCTCAGCTTCGATATTTTTCATACGTGGTATAGTTTGAATTCTTGCGTTTGACATATTTTAGTATAAATAAATTTTTAAAGACATTTTCTCTTAGGCTGGACAAAACTGGATGTTTTTAATTTGAATTCCACCTATCTGCTGTGGGCTTCGTGGACGTGCGGTTAGCGGCGTCAGCCGTTCAAGCGTAATGTGCCACGAAGCGTGGGTTCGATTCCCACTCCAGTCGGTGGAAACTTTTCGTCAAACGAAAAATTCATCACTGGACTATTGGGCGTTCTGTGTTGTCGGTGGCCTATTGTTCGTGATTGTTCAGTCTGTGCAGCCTTTGGCTGAAGACGGTTTAAAAAAATAAATTGTGTTTCTATTAAAATTTATCCTATCTCTTGCAATCTATTTCTATTGCAGTTCTTCCAAAGGCGATTGGGCAAATTTGTATGGAGTTTGGTCCCGGAATTTACACAAATGACTCATACATTATTTGGAGATCAAAATGAGACAAGAAAAAGTTGATATGGGGCCAAAAATATTCGTCGTATACAATATTACTACTATATCATATTTTCTTGCACACATGTTTTGAAATCGTGCGTAAGGGTGCTTATGTTTGATTATATATTCATCACAAACTGTTCGAAAATGTAGTGATTTGAAACAGGTTTCCAGGGCGTTTCGAGTTGCTGGTATGTGCCTTAAGTGTTAGGCAAACGGAGATAGGAATTAAAGGTATACTATTGTAGGTTTAACGAATAACTCACTTTAGGGAAGATACCGATTGGACCAAGATCATATCGTATTTTGCTGTTCCTGTTCCTGTTCTTGTACTAGAAATATAATTGTATAAACTGTCGGTTTACTCAGGAATACCCATATATTATCCGGTTTTAACACAACATTGTGATATATTCTGCACAGCGTACTGGTTCCGGCGGTGCAGGTTGAGAATCAACGGCCGATCATATGTTTTGATTGATGGGTTGCACTTCTCCGACATAATAAACGTCAGTGCTATCAGCGATTCTGGCCGATACCTGATAATGATAAAACTGCGCCTAAAACTCCCTGACGTTAAAAACGAACGTTACAGATACCCGCCTCTGTATGACCTTCAGCGATTGAATCAGACAGGTGTCGCCACAGTTGGAGTATAGTTATAGCAGCCATCAACTTCACAGGTGAGAACAATGTACGTTGGACGGAGACTACATAACGATTTGTTCGACGAACGAATGTAGAATTATTCTGGAGGAGAATTGGAAGCAGCAGATCCGTCTGTTCGAAGGTTTCATACCACGAAAAGAAATATAAAAGTATTTGCTCCCATTGTTCCAATTGTTGTTGGAGACATTCCTTGGAGAAACCGAGAACATTCAACTCATTAACATTAAATGTCATCCATATTTAAAATTCAAATTTAAGGAAACTGCTGAAAAGGCAAAACGTTAAACGTTAAACAAAATACCCATAGATTCGAGGAAATCATGAAAAAGTACAATGTCTAAAACTCCACGAAAACTAAGAGATTTGCGAACACCATGATTGTTGTGTCTGATATTATATCTGGGATTGTTCTGGTATCCCCTGGGCCTCCTCTAAAAAAATCCTAGCTACACCAATGGTCATGGGTTGTATTTTCATATAATTTACTCATTACTATTTGCTTTAACGAACATTGAATTAATTATCGTTTACTCCGATATGCAAATTTCTCGGAATGTCCTGAGAACACAAGGATCTTCGAAATATTATTTTTGAACTTATTTAAGTTCACTAATTATTATCCACCTTATTTATCCTTATTTCCTGGTAAAAAAATAGCTTCTCCCGATCTCATTGGAGAGATAGCAATGTTCTGTCTCCGAAAAATCATTTCGCCAAAATGAATAATCGTCCAACAGGTTCGCAATAAGCGAGCCACTCGAAACTACATTCTTTTCATTGAAGCTGGAAACTTTTTCCATAAAACCGATAAGATCAGACATTTCCGAAAAGGGTCATCCCATTTCCTGTCACAATCTCGAATAGAACCGGAGTGGACAGTTTTGTCGCCCGACGCACCACAGATAATACATGATTTTGTTTCACAACTCGTTTCCATATTTTCCCATGTGCAGTAAAAAAAGCTCCATTCAGAGATGGCTGTCGACGACGACGTTGTGAACGTTGTCGTCCATATCATGCATATTTAAAATTGCTTCTTTTTAACAGCTTTTATCGTTGTTGCCGTATCATCGTGTACGGTCCAGTGTAGGGATTAAATTTTAAATCGTGCACCGACAAAGGATTCGTTTCCATCAGTTCTACCCCAGAGCTAATGCAACCACGTGTAAGATCCGTCTCCCAAGTGGAAAGATGCTCGAGCTGAGATTATAACGAATTTATTTCAAAGTGCAAATGCACACAGTCACACAGTCCAAATCTAGCCCGGAAAACGTTCTGACGATTCGAAGGAACAACATTTCCATTTCCTCAGCTAACCGGAATGGATAGAATTATTTTCGTTTCATTGGAATCTGGGCAAAGCTGGGCTACTGCTACGTTGTAGATTCCTTGCCAACCTGCGTAAAGACTTCGATAAACATTGTGATGCTGTTCCATTCCCAGATCGATAATTTGATGCCGTAAGAGGAATCAGAAATCAAGATGTATTGGAACTGCACGTTTTGATTCGAAGATAATCATTTTTTCAAGCATTAGAGATGTACAGTATTGGACAAAACATTTGCAACTTTTTCGATTTTCCATACAAAATGACCAACTTTGGTAAACTAGATCTCAGTTATTTATGGACCGATTTGAATAAAATTTTTAGAGAACATCAGATATAACTTGAATTTTAACATACATTTTTTAATATTTTTTCCAATCACGAGTTTATAAGTTATAACGGTTTAACTAAAGTGTAATTTTCGACGAAAAATTCAAAATTATTTATCTCAAACTCTGATAGCCCTACACAAAAACTGTCTTCAGCAAACTTGTTCATCTCGTTAACATCTATAACATTGCTGAAGATACCATGAAGCTATTCCTTCAAAATGTTTAGTTATATCACTTATAAAAAATCGTCAAAAAATTCACTTTAGTCAAACCGTTACTGCTTTTGACCTTGTAATTGGAAAAATCACTCAAAAATATATGTTAACATTCAAGTTATGTCTGATATTCTGCCAAAATTTCATGCAAATCGGTTCATAACTAACTGAGATATAGCTTACCAAAGTTGGTCATTTTGTATGAAAAATCGAAAAAGTTGCAAATGTTTTGTCCAATACTGTATGCATGAATGAAATGTTGGATAGATGTATTAGTAACAGTTAAAGATATTCAATTAATTCGTATTTCTGTTTTATAATTACAATTTGAATGCTTACTGAGCTACACGCAGCGAACTGGACTATCGAATTTCACACATTTTGCCTTTTGAAAGGTGGAACGATTATTGCAAGACGAACGCTTTATGTATCGTTTCAGCATCACTCCACATCAAGGCGTCGATTGACGCGTGGCGTACGCTCGGGCCTATCGATCGCAAGGTTCTTGGTTCGATTCCAGGTTGCCGCGTTAACGTTTTTTGTTTTCAAATTCTGGTTTCATAAGGCAAATTTATGAACTTCATCCCGATTTCTTGTGGCAAATTTTCATAAGGGGTTCCTATGTTTATCGATAGTCCATTTGCCTGAGTGTACCGGTCTTATGAGCGTCTTGTACATGGTACATTTGGTGCGTGGTAAATCTTTTGTGACTGTAGCCTCTTGCGGAGGCCATAGTACGATCGACTTCCACTGATGTTGTGCCTCCGTATTTTACGGATAACGAATCCACCTACTAGCATGTACATTGTCTTGGACGCATTCACCACCAGTCCATATCATCCGTAAAGCAAACATGTTGATTGGATCTCGTGACAATTATTCCTCGGCTGTTGAATCTGGCTCGCGCGTTACGTGTGTTAGACATTATTTCACTCATTAAATTAATCACTAGCACTTTTTCGCACAAAATAGTATGTAGAGGAAAATTACTTGCGTGGAGATTTCGAACATAGGGATCATCGATACTTTTTTTTAGAATTTTCGCACTTATAGGTAGAAACTTTCTCCTAACCCAGCTATCTGGGGAGCACATTCCGTGCTCCCTGTTCACCTACAGTATGGCCCATAAAAAATGCGAAAATTGTTTGAGCGCGAATATAGCATCAACAAGCGTTATTTTCATTGTTTTTGATAGTGAATGTAATTTCTGATTATTGTAGTATATTCTAACACAACTTCGCTATCCAGGACAATTTTTGTCATATTTTTCTTACTGTCCTAAATAATGTAATAAAGCAAATAAGTTCAAAGGTTTTGTCCGCCCAAAGCTAGAATCAGCGTCTGATTGTCGTATACTCTGGTGATAAACTTTCCACCTTCAAAAATCACACTTTATTGTTGAAAATTTGAGTTTGTTTGGTATCAGAGGATGGAGAAGTTCTTAGAGAACGTGGTTTTCATGATCACAATAAAATATTTTGCCAGGGTCATAGTTTTGAGGGCATTTGCGTCTAATAGGTTTGTTATGCCTTTATTTTTTGTTTAAGTTGAATACAAAATAAATACGGAGGCCTATAACAGATTTTTGAGGATGAAATTTGTTCCGATGGTTAGAGACAACTTATATCAATACTAGCTCATAGGTTTTGAGCAAAACGGAGCCGCTTATCACACTTATATGTAAGTTCAATCAAAGCTCTCCATAATGAGCTGTTTTTTTTCGAAAATATGCTTAAGTCTCCAATTACCCAGGTATGAACCAATTCTATCATTTGATATGGATGTATGCTGAAGACAAGGCCTGTGAAGAATCTCACGCCATCGTTAATGTTTTAGAAGCTTTCATCACACAGATATTTAACTCGACGTCCACATGATCAAATTTGAAGGTATGCTTCCAATTCCTATCTGGTAAGGTGAAAGTAACAGCTACAAATTTTGTACAAACAGATTGAACAATACGAGTTATGAATAATATTTGTGTTTCAATCACATTTTTATGTTAAAACTACCATAAACATGATATGACGATTTTCGCATTTTTTTATGGGCCATACTGTAGGTCGATAGATTCGGGATAAGCCTGTGGGTCCTCCTTCCTTTCTCGGAGGCATCCCATTTTTGCTGCCACTTAGCCAGCGAACACATTCTTGCCAATTCCGACGATACAGTCATGTACGCGCTCACCACTCGCATAGTGATGAGTCGGAACGTGCTGTTTAAAATACCCCGATTCCGCTTGGTCTGTAGCGCCGCGCCTAAGGCTGACGCACCGTATTTAGTAGCGATGTTGATACGACAGTCAGAAGACGTCTCTTACTGCTTCTAGGACCACCTTTGTTGGGCATAAGTCATGTGAGCGCATTGTTCGCCTTCGCCGCCTTCTCGCATGCATAATCGACGAGACTGTTGAAGTTCAGTCGATCGTCTAGCATCACGCCCTGGTGTTTCAGCTTTCGCTGTGAAGCTATGGTATGCTCTCCGACATCTCATCGTGCATGACTGCTTTACGGTTGCTAACTAATAGCATCTCCGTTTTGTGGTGGGCTATCTTCAGCTTGACTCCCTCATCTCCAATCTTCGACTAGACCAAATGCCTCCGTTGCCAGCATTTCTACTTCCTCCTGTATCTCACCTATTACCGTTAGGATAATCTCCGACTCCTTTGGGTAGCTCAAGCGATAGGACCCCGTCGTACATTGCATTCCACAGCGTTGGTCCCAGTATGGAACCTTATGGGACTCCAGCCGTTATTCTTGGCACCTTCATGGCGGCATCGGTTTCATACCTCAGTACACGGTTTTGAAAGTAGCTCTTCAAAATCTGGCGCAAGTAGTCGGGAACCCGTATTCTGTGCAGCGCTGTGGCAATGGCCTTCCATCTGGTGCTGTTGAACGCGTTTTTCACATCTATTGTGACCACTATTGTGGCGCGGTAAATGGCTGGGCATGGCGTACCATTGGTACCTCGCGTACCTGCAGGAATAAAATAGACCCCTTTGTGTGGTCCTTAGCCTCTTGCCCAGCAACTCCTATCCCTACCTCCTCGTGGTACTGGCCGGGGTACGAGTAACCTTGGGGAAGATCGGGTAACCAACCCCCGGTGGGAACTTTGGTCGTATGCTGACAGGGAAGGGGGGGTTTGCTTTTGCAAACCTGGAGCGTCTGTACTCCACGTTAGGAGCGGCTCACAACAGCGTCTGTTCCCCATGTCAGGGGCGGCTGATCATCGTCCGAGTGCCAGAGAAGGACTCTAAGCTAAACTGCGCACTATGGCCCTCCGAACATTTAGGGGGAATGGTCCTCCGGAAATCTAGGGGGTTGGTGTCAGGCCCTGCAAGCCAACCGTAAAAACACATCAGCACAGGAACGTCAACGAGAGAATACGGACCGGAACAATCGGCAAAGACCACAGCGACGAAAATGGACTAGCGATTGGAAACTCGGTACGTGGAACTGCAAATCTCTCAACTTCATTGGAAGTACTCGCATACTCTCCGATGTACTGAAGACCCGCGGTTTCGACATCGTAGCGCTGCAGGAGGTGTGCTGGACAGGAGCATTGGTGCGAACGTTTAGAGGTAATCATACCATCTACCAGAGCTGCGGCAACACACGCGAGCTGGGAACAGCTTTCATAGTGATGGGTGATATGCAAAGGCGCGTGATCGGGTGGTGGCCGATCAATGAACGAATGTGCAAGTTAAGAATCAAAGGCCGATTCTTTAACTTCAGCATAATCAACGTGCATAGCCCACACTCCGGAAGCACTGATGATGACAAGGACGCATTTTACGCGCAGCTCGAACGCGAGTACGACCGCTGCCCAAGCCACGACGTCAAGATCATCATAGGAGATCTAAACGCTCAGGTTGGCCAGGAGGAGGAGTTCAGACCGACGATTGGAAAGTTCAGCGCCCACCGGCTGACGAACGAGAACGGCCTACGACTGATAGATTTTGCCGCCTCCAAGAATATGGCCATTCGTAGCACCTATTTCCAGCACAGCCTCCCGTATCGGTACACCTGGAGATCACCTCAGCAGACAGAATCGCAAATCGACCACGTTTTGATCGATGGACGGCACTTCTCCGACATAACCGACGTCAGAACCTATCGTGGCGCCAACATTGACTCCGACCACTACCTGGTGATGGTGAAACTGCGCCCAAAACTATCCGTCATCAACAATGTACGGTACCGACGCCCGCCCCGGTACAATCTCGAGCGGCTGAAACAACCGGATGTCGCCAATGCGTACGCGCAGCATCTTGAGGCAGCGTTGCCGGATGAGGGCGAGCTCGATAGGGCCCCTCTTGAGGACTGCTGGAGGACAGTCAAAGCAGCCATTAACGACGCTGCCGAAAGCGTTGTCGGATATGTGGAACGGAGCTCAAGAAACGATTGGTTCGACGAGGAGTGCCAGGAGGTTTTAGAGGAGAAGAATGCAGCGCGGGCTGCAATGCTGCAGCATGGTACGCGGCAAAACGTGGAACGATACAGACTGAAGCGGAAACAGCAAACCCGCCTATTCCGGGACAAAAAGCGCCGCCTGGAAGAGGTGGAATGCCAAGAGATGGAGTTGCTGTACCGTTCTCAAGAAACGCGGAAGTTCTATCAGAAGCTCAACACATCCCGCAAAGGCTTCGTGCCGCGAGCTGAGATGTGCCGGGATAAGGATGGGAGCATCTTGACGGACGGACGCGAGGTGATCGAAAGGTGGAAGCAGCACTACGATGAACACCTGAATGGCGGAGAGAACACAGGCACAGAAGGTCAGGACAGCGAAGGCGATGGCTACGTCAGCACAGCGGACAGCGGAAATCAACCAGCTCCCACGATGGGGGAAGTTAAGGATGCCATTCAACAGCTCAAGAACAACAAAGCCGCTGGCAAGGATGGTATCGGAGCCGAACTCATCAAGATGGGCCCGGACAGGTTGGCCGCTTGTCTGCATCGGCTGATAGTCAGAATCTGGGAAACGGAACAGCTACCGGAGGAGTGGAAGCAAGGCGTTATATGCCCTATCTACAAAAAGGGCGACAAACTGGAGTGTGAAAATTATCGTGCAATCACCATCCTAAACGCCGCCTATAAAGTGCTATCCCAGATTCTCTTCCGTCGTCTATCACCTATAGCAAACGAGTTCGTGGGAAGTTATCAAGCAGGTTTCATCGACGGCCGCTCGACAACGGACCAGATCTTTTCCGTGCGGCAAATCCTCCAGAAATGCCGTGAGTACCAGGTCCCTACGCACCATTTGTTCATCGATTTCAAGGCGGCATACGATAGTATCGACCGCATAGAGCTATGGAAAATCATGGACGAGAACAGCTTTCCCGGGAAGCTCACAAGATTGATCAGAGCAACGATGGACGGTGTGCAAAACTGCGTGAAGATCTCGGGCGAACACTCCAGTTCGTTCGAGTCTCGGCGGGGACTACGACAGGGCGACGGACTTTCGTGCCTGTTGTTCAATATTGCGCTTGAAGGTGTCATGCGGAGAGCCGGACTTAACAGTCGAGGCACGATTTTCACGAGATCCGGACAATTTGTTTGCTTCGCGGACGACATGGATATTATTGGGAGAAAATTTGAAACGGTGGCAGATTTGTTCACCCGCCTGAAACGCGAAGCAACAAGAGTCGGGCTAATGGTGAATGCGTCGAAAACAAAGTACATGCTGGTTGGCGGAACTGAGCGCGACAGGGCCCGCCTAGGAAGCAGTGTTACGATAGACGGGGATACCTTCGAGGTGGTGGACGAGTTCGTCTACCTCGGATCCTTGTTGACGGCTGACAACAATGTTAGTCGGGAAATACGAAGGCGCATCATCAGCGGAAGTCGTGCCTACTATGGGCTCCAGAAGAAACTGCGGTCAAGAAAGATTCACCCCCGCACCAAATGCACGATGTACAAAACGCTCATAAGACCGGTAGTCCTCTATGGGCATGAGGCGTGGACTATGCTCGAGGAGGACTTGCAAGCTCTTGGGGTTTTCGAACGCCGAGTGCTAAGGACGATCTTCGGCGGCGTGCAGGAGAACGGCGTGTGGCGGCGAAGGATGAACCACGAGCTCGCTCAACTCTACGGCGAACCCAGTATCGTGAAGGTAGCTAAAGCTGGAAGGATACGCTGGGCAGGGCATGTTGCAAGAATGCCGGACAACAACCCTGTAAAGATGGTGTTCGCCACGAATCCGGTCGGAACAAGAAGGCGTGGGGCGCAGCGAGCTAGGTGGATTGACCAGGTACACCAGGACCTGGAGAGCGTGGGTCACAGTCGAGGATGGAGAGAAGCGGCCATGAACCGAGGAAATTGGCGAAATATTGTTGGCGAGGCTTTATCAAGATAATTGATGTAAAGCCAAATAAGTAAGTAAGTAGTGACCACGGTACAGTAACGATCTCCTCTACGCTTTTGTTTCAATGCTTTCTCAGCCCTCTCCAGCACTGTCCATCGTCGACCTTCCTTTCCGGAATAGAAAATGCCTTTCTAAAAGCCCGTTCTTGATCTCTGTGCAGTTCATCACCCTGCTGAGGATAACCCGTTACAAGAGTGTACCGAGTGTATCCAGTAACCATAAAGGCCTATATGATCCTGGATCTCCGTGCAGTTTTCCTGACTTCGGCAACAGTACCAGTTTCTGAATTTTCCATATTTCTGGAAATTGACCTTCGTTCAGTCATTTTTGCACAACCTTCCTTAACATATCTGGATACGCTAGGCCCGCTGTTTTGAGTGCCACGTTGGGGATTCCGCCCGGACCCGGAGCCTTCAGCGCTTTCACAGCTGCTATAAGCTCCTCGTTGGAGATCTGACGAGCTTCGGTGTTTCTTACCTTTTCATTGTAATATGGAATCTATGGCAAAAAGTCGAAAGACAAAAGGTCGAGAGAACAGAAGATTGAAAGACAAAAGGTTGAAAGGACAAAAGGTCGAGGAACAAAAAAAGAAGGGACAAAAGGACGACAATCTTTTTTTCAAGGAAGGCAATATTTTCCATCAAGCAAACTATTTTCGACCTTTTGTCCTATCGACCTTTTGTCCCTTCGACGTTTTGTCTTCCGACCTTTTGTCCATAAATCACCATATGGTGTGGCCGGCCACATTGTAGGATCATGCTTTGGGAATAGACCCTCGATGATGACTCTCAGTTTGTCCGCACATGTTTTGGCCGGCGTCGACGGGCTCTTGATTTTAGCCATTATTACTCGGTAGGCATCTCCCCGCAAGGACTAGCATCATCTGCTCGGCACAGCTCTTTGGAGCAGTTAGACTTGCTCAGCTTAATCTCTCGTTTGAAAGCCGTTCTGGCTTGCTGGAACATCATTCTCCGCACTTCTCGAACTTCCTCGTGCCTCGCTTCCTGATATCGTCTCCTGGCTTTAAGACAAGCGACGCGAAGAGTGCAGAGTGCCTCGTTCCACCAGTATACGGGACGCCGGTTGTTTGATGGCTTCTGTTTTCTTGGCATTGTTATGTCACACGCCCTGACCATCGCCCTTGTCAACTCCACCGCATCGAGATCCGGGATATCGCTGTCTACACGAAGTGCTTCGATGAAATGGACTTTGTCAAAGGCCTTCGTCTTCCACTGCTGTACGATAGTTGTGCTTCTCTGCGTTGCTGCGCAGTCCTGTCGGCCAATGGTATAGCGGATTGCCTGGTGATCGCTATGGGTATACCCTCCAGTTCAGGTTGCCCGCCAGCGATAGGCTACACCATGTAAGATCGATGATCGATGCTCGTCCGTTTTTTCTAAATGTGCTAACGGTACCTTCATTGCACAGCTGGAGATCTAGCTTTATCAGGGCCTCCAGCAGTCTGTAACCCCTGGCATTGGTTGTCCCCACTCCACGGTCCATGCTTTGAAGTCTCCTCCAATTAGTACTGGCTTCCGACCGACAAGCTCATCGGTTAATTCCTCTAACATTCGCCTGAATTTGTCGAGCGTCTACCTCAGAGGAGTATAGCAGCTGCCTACGTAGACACCATTCACTTTCGCGATCACGAATCTTTCTTTGGTGCTAGAAACCACTTCTTGGATGGGGAACCTACCCATCACCTGTATTGCCGCTATTCTCGTCCTGTCCGCCACCCAGTTGACATTTTCGAGCAGTACTCGGTACGGCTCAGTTTTAATCGCAACGTCGCACCTTGCTTCCGTTGTTGACTGCCACAACAGTTGCTGTGCAGTGTCGCAATGGTTCAAGTTGATCTGCGTTAGTTCCACTACTGTCACGATGCGATTGTCTTCTTATACGCAGGACACTTCAAACCGCCCGTTACATAGGCGTTTCCTTCTTCCGGTTTACAGAGTAAACACTTTGGTCGCTTCGTGCAATCTTTCCTGAAGTGCCCTTTCTCCCCGCATTTCCTGCTCAACTCGGATCGGTCGGGACCGTTACAGATTGCCGCCTGATGACCGAAGTCCATGCACTTGAACCACCTCATCGGTGGCCTCTCGGCTCGGGAGACGAGTCTTAGCGGACAAACCGACCATCCAATTTTCACCTTTTCCTTCTCCACTAGTTTGTTGGCTGCGGCCACTGGTAGCTGAATAGTCGCTAACTGTGTGCCATCGTACGACTTTGAAAATCGGATTGTCATGGCCACATCTCCAATATCGCACTGTGATCGCAACTCCTGTTGTAGATTATCATTGGATGTGATCTCGTCCAGGTATCTTCACTCAACCACAGGCCCATCGATGTGCAGATGTTAAACAGGCCGTAGCTGTCGTCCTCCAAGGTATTTCGTCGTCCCGTTTATGATTTTATTTCACTGGATGGTTGACGTGGATTTTTCTCGGGATCCCTGGGCTTTTTTTCGTACACTTTTTTAAAAGGTTTTACAACACTACTATTGCTGGCCGAAGAAACAGAGCGAGCCGCACGGTGCGGCCATTTTTAATACATGAACCTGCTGGATCTGCATTTCCTGTTCGCCGACTAACAACTGGCGTGCAACGTGTCACCCGTTGATGACTGCGAATTACTAAGTGCATATTCTAGATATTATTTTGTCGCTGTCTTAATCTGTTCTTGTTTTTTTTTTTCACCTAGAAACAAAACTTATCTTATCATTTTTATTTTTATTTTGATTTCGTATACTTAAAAAACGAAAGAAAACCAACAACTTGAAACCTATTATGATTATTTTGTTTGAAATGGCATCCAGATCTTGTTATGGTGATTAATATTTTAAAGAAGATAAAAGTCTTAAATTTTTAAATGCATTTACGTTTATCAAATGGCATTGATGGATCGTTTAAGTGCTGACTTTCAGTGGGTATTAGTTGAATTTTTTTTTCGTGTTTTAATAATTCAACTATTTTAAAGTTTCTAATTTTCAAATGGTCAGTTCAATAGAGCAGAATTTGTGGCAATCGTTAAACGTCCTATAGCTTAACAGCTGGGCTCTGCCAGTTGCCACATTTAGGAAATTACATATCGAAATCGCTTGCCCAATGGAACATATTTCATTTAATTATCTCGCTCAAATGATAAAATTGGTCGAAAACAATCGCTCTGCTCGTTCATCTTGGTGCCCTTTTGCACACCACGCCATGAAGTTGCTTCTCGGGCTTTAGTTCGGTCACACAATGGTGGTAAATCATAAGCTGTCATCGGTTCAATTGCGCTCTTCCAGCAAATAGCGTTCGTTCCGCAAATCCACCGTCATTACCCGTTGCTGTACGGCGCAGAAAAAAACACCAAATTGGCACATTAACCTCCTGTCAAACGATAATCCATAACTTTATTTTCCAGATTTTATCTTCATACTGGTTTTTTTTTTGTACCTCGTCTTCCCGCTTCCCAAAACGTATGTCACGAAGAATTTATACGATGCCGTTCATTTCCTATTCCACGTGTTTGCCCCATCTTTTGGCTGCTGCAACCATAGTTTTGTGTTCAGGACAGCCAAATCAGAGAAAATAGGAAAACTCGATTTAGCCCTTCAGGCAACAACGTGAGATGATCATCGTGCCCCTCAAGGTAGGTTACACAAATTTCCTGCATCCTGATTCAATATAGAGAAAAAGGGAAAAAATGTTACTGTGCACACGGATGGCATCGTCCGTTCGCTTGGTTAGGAAGGCCATGGTGCTCCTCTGTACGGTATTGTCAGAAAAAAATCTTCATCAAATCTGTGCTCACCAGTCATTTGTTATGGCTTAGATGCATGTCTGGTCGAAACAAAAATATCCTAGGGCCTGTTCTGAAGACGTAGCTTCTTTTGACATTATTTCCCCATTATTCAACTTTGAGGATTTGTTGTTCTAAGAGTTATGGATCGACTTCCATAACTCTTACTCATATCTAAGTTGTATATGTACGTAACAAATGTGCAAAATATGAAACAAATCCATCGAAAAATAAAAATAATTGCTTGAATAGCGATAAACATATGTCCTTCCTGGCCAAAAAGTGTCTACTTTGGACACTTCCATATATCAATACTATTTGATAATTAAATGTTTTTCTTATCTATAATTTTTTGACTGTTCTATAAATTATCATCCATTAGGATTTTTTGAATTCATTGATGAACAAAATGCAGAAAATAGTAAAGCTCGAAAAACATACACATACCTGACAATGGGTCTAGGGTAGACTGATGCAAATTTTGAAATTTTTGCTCCCATATGCTTAAACGGTGTCATTTATGATAAAAATCATTCTCCCAAAATTGGAAGTGATTTGGACGAAATTTGGTTGTGCCCACGCCATTTGAAGTTTATATGGAAATTACTATGAAAAAGGCAAAGCTTTTGTATTTAGTCCTCTAACCGAAGAAATTTGACTGTGCACAGGCCATTTGAAATTTATATGAAGATTACTATGGAAAACGCCAACTTTTTGTGTTCAGCCCTCGATTTCTTCGTCATAATGTTCTATGGAAAAGTAAACAAACTCTTCTCATGTGAAATCTTCCCAGCTACAACTTTGCCGAAGACCACATTTTGATGGGACGTAAGGATAATTTGTTGTTCTTGATAACCATGCTGAAATGATCATTCACTTACTTTCAGAGCAACACTGCTTTTTTGCTGTAGAACATAGTAGCCTGGATTACTTGGATCTATTCTACCCACCAGGAGCACCAATGTTGCCTGCTGGGCAGTTGGTTCAGCATGTAAAATGCATACCCAGTTTATGATTATGAGTACCAATTTATCTTGACGTCCAATCAAAATGTGGTCTTCGGCAAAGTTGTAGCTGAAAAGATTTCAAATGAGAAGATTGGGTTCACTTTTTCATAGAACATTATGACGAAGAGATCGAGGGCTGAACACAAAAGGTTGGCGTTTTCCATAGTAATCTTCATATAAATTTCAAATGGCCTGTGCACAGTCAAATTTCTTCTGATTCATTTCAAACTTTGGGAGGATGCTATTTACCATAATATGAGTGGTTTATGCATAGGGGAGCCAAAATTTCAAAATATGCATCACTCTAGTCTAGGGGGTGTGATTGTATTAAAACGGGAAAAATATGATTTATGAAATATTTCAGCTAATAATGCTGATATTACTTAAAGTTACAATTTATATGTTACAGAACATATTATAACACATAATTAATCACAATACACATTTTAAGAAATAGTAGTTTTCGTTTAATTTATGAACAAACTCGTATGTTTATACCAGAGAACATTTACAAAATAAAATTTCTCCTGTGTAAAGTATCACGCTTGTTCTTTAACCTCTATTGTTCCATTAGTAACAGGTTGAAAATCTTTTCACTTCACTCGTATTATCAGAAATCTATTCGATTTTTTCACAAAAATTTTATTTTTTTTCGGTTTGTTGTATATAACATTAAAAATGGGGGTGAGATTGGGTCAAACCCGAACGTTAGTGAATGAAATCACAAATCTATATTTTTGTCGTTTTACGGTGCCGTGTGCACTCTTTAACCATTAAGATATGTTTATTGTTTCTAAATACAGCATCGCTGAACCATCAAACAAGTCTCCTTGAAGATTCCGTGCATTGAATAACAATGCAACGCATTTTGACAACTTCTAAAACCATCAACTGTTTTTCGTACTCAGCAAGATCGTAAAATATCATAAAATAGATATTTTCTTCATATATAAATATTTATTAGTATTTTTATATCATAGAAACATCTATCGGAAGTACAAACGAGTTGGATTGCTGAAATACCGTGATTATGACGTCAACAACTGCCTGTAATATTTTCATCGTGGAATGTCGTACCGAAATTTATTTATTTTCTAAGGATTATAATAATGACAGTTTCAGTACATCTTTGGGAGAGCTGAGTAGGCTATAATATATATGATAATGGTGATGAGACTTTGAAGATAATTTGAAGTAAAAAAAAAACAAAATAATTGTAAACTTGACGATAAATGCTGGGTTTACGTATTTTTTTCACATAGATCTTAAATTTTTGGAATAATCGTACTTTGAAGAAGGTTTATCATACTTGTGAAACGTCTTAGATGTCTTTTCGTCTTGTTTGCATCGCATTTCATCAATATTTTCAGCCGTGCCCTATTCTCAAAAACAAGTTAATTCAATTACAGTGACTCAATGTCACCCCTTCTATGGGATGAGATTGGGTCATTTTTCATTCACTTGTAGTGCCGTAGTGGATAAATATTTTTCTTTAATGTTTTGGACAGTTGTTAATGTACCATCAAAGTACATACACGCCAAATTTGAAGTTTATTGGAATTAAATTGCGATAGTCATTCAATAAATAATTCATACATATCCTTTTTTGACCCATTCTCACCCCCAACGACGGTACCTATATAACACTTTTTAAGCAAGATATGCTAATCCTAGTTTCTAACTTTCAGTATGGCACTTCAAATTTACTTCCTTTTAAATGAAACTGGGAGATCGGGTAACAAACCCCGATGGGTACTTGGGTCGTATGCTGGCAAGGAAGTGTCTATACTTCATGTTAAAAGCGGCTCACAACAGCATCCTCATGTCAGGAGTGGCTGATCATCATCCGAGCGCCAAAGAAGGACTGTAGGATATCTGAACCGATGGGTACCGTTTTGATTCATATTACGGACAGCTTCAAATTCCGGACACTCTACTTTGTATGGGAAACATTTCACACGAAATGTTTCAAATTGGGCCGTTCAAAATTTTTCACTTTCAAGGCTCGTTTTAACAAGCATTTTCCATAGATATCTATGAAAATTTATAATACTTAACTTCATTAGGCGTCTCTCTAGTGGTTTAACGATTTAATTTGATGATTTGAATTTTCCCTCTATGATTTGTTTGACCTGTCCGGAATTCAAATCGAAGTGTCCGGAATATGAGGCAAAAGTAAGGCAGTGTCCGGAATAAGAATCATGTAAAGTCCACACATTTCTATTTATTTAAAATTATTCATCCTTCGGAATCGAAATTTTCACTCACCATTTGAAAGTTAAGGGGCTTGAAGGTTCGATAACGCGGAGGAATCATACGGAGTGATTTCTTTTACATGCTTTTTTGTGAATTATATTTCACTGAGGCCTTAAGTGTCTGTAATATGAATCAAAACGGTACTTCGCTCCTGCTGGTGTTGAATAATTTGCACCTCAACATTATTCGCTACCTCAAATGCTCTTTGGTACACAGCTAAAAATATGTTGTAAATTTAAGTTTATTTTCATGCACATATTTGGAGCATCAAAATAAACCTAAATTTCAACGACCAATCCATTATTTTTCAATCAAATTCACTTTAAATTTACACGATCGTGTAATACTCAACCATTTTTAGTTGAAAATTATATGTATATTCATTTAAATTCACATGATGCTGTAACAACACACCAATTTGATTTATTTTTACAGTAGACTTCAGTTTACATTACATTGAAAATTAAATATTTTTTTCTGTGTACACCAACCGTCGGTGTTCCAAACGACGGTTCTACTACAATTCATGCGGGTCTTCCTTTGGCAACACAAAAGACCATTTTTTGAAGGAAACACTGACTTCAAACGCTACATTTATTAAGGGGAAGATGAATCGAAGCCAAACCTCAAATTTTCAAAAGCACGGATCTGGAGAACCGAACACCCGTTTGGGCTGAAAACTTAATCGATTGGTCACCACCAGCGAGTGACCAATCGATTAAGTTTTCAGCTTAAACGGATGTTTGGTTCTCCAGATCCGTGCTTTTGAAAATTTGAGGTTTGGCTTCGATTTATCTTCACCTTAAGGGTATGCGATATGAGTATTTTCAATGGCGATACGAAACGAAACGATATACGGAATTTTCAACACTGAACTTGGCGAAACGAAACGAATAATTGAAATATTCCGTAGAAACGATACGAAATTCAAATCCTCACGAAATGTTTCGAAACGAAACGAAATTTTTCAGAATATTCCGCAAAAGTTTTTCCTGTAGTGATAATTTTGCTATACTTGCACTTCTTCTGTTTTTGATAGCTTCATTTTATTACTGCAGAGGCGAATGACGTTAGTTAAAACCTCTATAATCTTTTATCTCAATTACCGTGTATACGCCACACCTGGTGCCCCTAGGGTATAATTTTGCGAACTTTTTTAAAACCTTGTAAAAATAGTGATTGTTCTTAATTCTAATAAGGGTTTATAAGTAACTATGGAAAATTTAAACGAAGAAATTATTACAACATGATATTAATTGCTTCAGCCAAACCATGCTGAGGGTGACAAGTCCCAGCCCGTTTTGCGATCTTTTCGTGTCGGAAACTTTCCTGACTTTCAAGAACAAACCATCATGTATTATGTCTTGTTTGAAAAAAAGACCATTCATATATTTCATAACGTTAAAGAGGATGGGTTGGTGTTCTTGAAATGTTGTTAAACCATATCAAAAATATTGAGTTGAGCCAACAATCAATTATTAGAAATACCTTACAATGTATTTAAAAATCGTGTAGCGATGATGATATATCAATAACTGCCAAAAAACACGAAATAATGATTTTATATTCCATGATTGGCCATACTGTATGCTTTGTGGCTTGAAAGAATGTGATTAGGGGCACAAAAAGATAAGTGCCTATGAGAACAGCAAGTTGAGAAGCATGCTCTCTCCTAGTTGGAACGTAAAGCCAGTAAGAAGAAGAAAAAGAAAAGGAAGAAAGTATACTTGAAAGTATACTTGAGAAATCAGTGGAGATAAATTTGGAACAGCTATAAGAGTAATAAATTTTAAGAGATATTGCTGGAGAAACTTATCAAGAATTTTCTGGTCCAGTTTATTAATGAGTTCCTATTAAATTTCCCGGAAAAAAATCCTGGAGAAAATGTAAATAAGTTCTTGGATGAATCGCCCTAAGGCTAAGACTATTGTGCGGTATTTGGCATCTACAACTACAAGCGATTGAGCTCTCATAAAAAAGCTGTGTCAATTAGTGACGTAGTTATTTTTGTTTACGTCTTTTCTCTTTACTAAGGGATGGTACACAAATTATGTCACGCTAAATTTCAACTTTTTCGACCCCCGCTCCCCTTTTGTCACACTTTTTGTATGAGTCGTCAAAAAATTGTGTAAGGCTTGTCAATAACTTGTAATAACTTTTTTTTTCTATGAAATACGACACAAATTTTCCGGAATTTAACTCGCGATTTCCGACAACACCGACACAGCATTTCATCTGCATGAAGATTCGATCAATGTTCTGAAGTAACTCAGATAGCACACATCATTGATGTGTGCTACTAGTTCTCTCTTCTATTCTTCAACTGGTCTTATGCAAAGTTAAAAGTGACGACACTATTTGCTCTGCATAGAAACAGCGGGAGAGTAAGTGAAAGAACAAATGAGTGCATCATTAATCTGCGCCAGCTGAGTTAATTCGTAACATTGCGGACTCTCGCCCTGCGAAAATATTGCGATAAAGCTTTTTTAACATTTGTGTGTTGTTTTGGGCGATATACTACAAAGGAGTAGAAGTCTCGCATAACTTCTGATCTCGCCCTAAAAGAAATTGGTAACCATGTGTGTAGCTCGTTGTTTCTGAGCATTTGAATGGATTTTCATGGTATTTAACAACGCTATGGGGAAGAAAGGGTCATTATCTACCTGCCCGTGATGTTGGTTTGGATGCTTATTTTTTCATTTGCACAGAAACAACGAGCTACACACGTGGCTACCAATGGCTTTTAGGGCGTTATCTCAGAGTATGCTAGAAGTGTGCGCTATGTCGTTTTGGTTTGAAATTAAACTCGAAATTTCGCGAAATTCCGTTTCATTCCGTTTGTTTCCAATTTTCCGCGCAAATATTTTTACAATTTGGCGAAACGAAACGAAATCGTAAAATAAAAATTTCGCTTGTTTAAGTTCCGTGGAATTTCGCGGAATTTCGTTTCGAAGCGTGTTTGACGGAATCATTCGGTATTTCGCATACCCTTAACATTTATTGCTATTACAGTCGAAGTTCGTTATGACGACAACTTTTATTGCGAGAAATCTCTCTATAACGACATTTTCAATGGTCCCTTTAGATTCCCATACTAATTTCAACTTTCATAGTGACATTTCTCTATTTCGACCGTTCTCTATTGCGACATTTGTGTTATATTCAATATTCACTCAATATAACGACAATTGTTTAGCTATTTTAGTACATATTATGATTGTTTTATTCCTCCATGCATAATAATAGAGGTTGGATGTCACCTCTTTATAACGACGATTTTATAGCGACATCTCCGTATACCGACGGTCCCTTGCGATGTCGCTATAACAAGCTTCGACTGTAATTCTAACACATAATCTTCATAAACTAACAGATTAAAAAACCGATTGCTCTCAACCGTCTTCGACCTTGCTAGTGGTACTAACTGACCTTCTCCGTACAATCTACCTGTTCGGTCTCACCGCAACGACTCTCCCATTCACTGCAAGCAAGGCGCAGTAAGGTACAGCAGCAGTGCGTATTCAATTTTTCTCCTTTCGCCCCAGCTAGCAGCAAGCAGCCCAATTCCTTTCATTCTGTTGCTTTGGGCTGCGTGATGCTAGCTGTCGGCGCACTGTATCTTTGTAACAATGCTACATGTAATGCGAATATTTGCTACCTCTCGCATATATAAGTGACATCGTTTCCCTCTGTGATATTAGTTGTAAGTTGTTATCGTTACAAGTAGTATCCCCCACCGAGCAGGAGCACTGCCTCTCGGTGGTGGGCAATAAATCATCGTAAAAGTAATTCAAGTTCGTTCATTCGTCTGCCCCTCCGGGACCATAAAGAAACACAACGTAGGGCCTGGTCAACCCTGGACGAAACATTGGTGCCGTGACCAGGATAACGGACACCCCGGAGGACCTATCGACGAATAAGGACTGTCAACGGACAACTCACCTCGGGCCGAAGTGTCGCCCAATCGGACCTCGCCGTCCACCTGTAGGACCCAGCGTCCACCCGCCGGACCATTGCCGTCCATGCATCGGACCACGCCGTCCATTCCGGACCCCTGCGTCCACCTGTTGGGACCCCTGCGTCCATTCCCGGACCGTCGCCGTCCATCCGAACCATAGCGTTCACCTGTGGGACCTTTGCGTCCATTACCGGACCATCGCCGTCCATTCCCGGACCATCGCCGTCCATTCCGGACCCCTGCGTCCACCTGTGGGACCCTTGCGTCCACCCGCCGGACCTTTGCCGTCCATTGCCGGACCCCTGCGTCCACCCGTCGGACTGTCCCGTCCACTAGCAAGGCCGAAGTGTCGACTTGCGAAGGAAACGTCCATCTGTGCAAAGCCGAAGAGTCGATTTGCCGAAGGAGAGCGTTAATCCCCCGTCGGACACCCGCTGGATCCACGCATCCAATTATCAGACCGTGATCGTCATCAATGGACCCAAGCGTCATTACAATCAATCAACGATCAAGCGAAGTTTTCATCCCGTCCAAGTGTTCTGCCACAGCGAGAAGCGAAAATCATTCCCGTTCACCATCAAGCGAACGGCATCAAGCAACACTACCTAGACTGACTGCGCATCACCACCGTCGAAACCGTACATCTTACTCTGCCAACAGAAAGCTGTCTTCGTTTGCGCCGAGCCGAGTAGCAAGTGGAAAACATTCGTTTTCGGGCGGGAGTATGTTCGGTCTCACCGCAACGACATCTCCCATTCACTGCATGCAAGGCGCAGTAAGATATAGCAGCAGCGCTGCGGTGTATGTTCAATTCAATTTCTCTGTTTCGCCCCAGCTAGCAGCAAGCAGCCCAATTGCTTTTATGCAGTTGCGTTGGGCTGCGTGATGCTTGCTGTCAGCGCATTACATCTTTGTCACGAATAGCGCAAACCGTACTACCTCTCGCATATATAAGCGATAGCGTTCTCTGTGTAATATTAGTTGTAAGTTGTGATTGTAACGAGTAGTATCCCCCACCGAGCAGGAGCACTGCCTCTCGGTGGTAGGCAATAAATTATCGTTAAAGCCAAATCGTTCGTTTATTCGTCTGCCCCTCCGGGACCAAAATTAACACAACGTAGGGCCTGGTCAACCCTGGACGAAACATTGGTGCCGTGACCAGGATAACGGACACCCCGGAGGACCATTCGACGAGTGACGGACTGGAACAGCAACGGACAATTCACCCCGGGCCGAAGTGTCGCCCAAACGGACCTCGCCGTCCACCTGTAGGACCCAGCGTCCACCCGCCGGACCTTTGCCGTCCATGCATCGGACCCCTGCGTCCACCTGTTGGGACCTCTGCGTCCATTCCCGGACCTCTGCGTCCATCCCGGACCATCGCCGTCCATCCGAACCGTAGCGTTCACCTGTGGGACCTTTGCGTCCATTTGCCGGACCATTGCCGTCCATCCGGACCTCGCCGTCCACCTGTTGGGACCCTCGCGTCCACCCGCCGGACCTCTGCCGTCCATCCGGACCCCTGTGTCCACCTGCAAGGCCGAAGAGTCGACTTGCGAAGCGAAACGATGATCCCCCGACCCCTGTATCCCTTCGTCGGACCCCTGCGTCCATATGTGCAAAGCCGAAGCGTCGATTTGCCGATGGAGAGCGTTAATCCCCCGTCGGACCCCTGCGTCCACCCGCTGGATCCCCGCATCCAATCATCCGTCAATCAATTCGTCATCAATGGACCCGAGCGTCATCAATTGATCAAGCAAATCATCCCGTCCAAGCGTTTCTCGAGTGTCATCAAAATCAATCAACGAGAAGCGAAATCATCCCGTTTACCATCAACCAAGCGATACGGCGATGTAGCCAGAATGCTACCTGAACTGTCTGCGCATCACCATCGTCGAGAACGTCGAGAACGAACCATCTCACTCTGCCAACAGCAAGCTGTCGTCGTTCGTGCCGAGCCGTAGCTACAGTTGAAAACATTCGTTTTCGGGCGGGAGTATGTTCGGTCTCACCGCAACGACTCTCCCATTCACTGCAAGCAAGGCGCAGTAAGGTACAGCAGCAGTGCGTATTCAATTTTTCTCCTTTCGCCCCAGCTAGCAGCAAGCAGCCCAATTCCTTTCATTCTGTTGCTTTGGGCTGCGTGATGCTAGCTGTCGGCGCACTGTATCTTTGTAACAATGCTACATGTAATGCGAATATTTGCTACCTCTCGCATATATAAGTGACATCGTTTCCCTCTGTGATATTAGTTGTAAGTTGTTATCGTTACAAGTAGTATCCCCCACCGAGCAGGAGCACTGCCTCTCGGTGGTGGGCAATAAATCATCGTAAAAGTAATTCAAGTTCGTTCATTCGTCTGCCCCTCCGGGACCATAAAGAAACACAACGTAGGGCCTGGTCAACCCTGGACGAAACACTACCTTATAAATAGAATCAAGCATCCCGAACAGTTGTGGAGAGATTGAAGCCTCGTTCGGTTCGGGCAAATTCGTTCAACTTGTTTCCATCTCTCATCGATGGATGTGGAAATGAGAGATCCAAAGTAGTCTACGCTGCGAATTGTGTCGATACAATAGCCATGACCAAAACATCCTAACTGACCAACAGTTCAATGATTGCGATCCACCTCATCTGTTTATCTTCGTCCAACGGTATAAAGGCAGCTTGGGGCTAGGGTGGCCCTCACACAAGGACTTTGCTAGAATCAAACTTTGTGAATTACAGAATCAACTACATTAAGCGCCTAAAGGTAGGCCAGTTCCTTTGGTATTAGCCACCTGTTTTTTTTATTTTTTTCCTATGAAAATGTTAAATGCGTTCTATGTCGATTGTAGCTATACATCACAGTTTAATTTACTGAACATAAATAATAATTCATTTTGTTGAAAGTAAGGTACCTTGATTAATTGTGTGCAGAACACAAAACTCAATGAAATCAAACAGGAACTGAAAATAGTTACTTTTCAGAGCATCTTTCAAAACTCCTGCTTCTTCTTTATTCAAACATATGCCTTGCGTTGGAATTGAATCAGTTTAGATTGTTCTGTTCATCAGAGATAAACTCGACCAAAAAGATCAACACCGGAAGCAAAAAAAATGGCAGATGACAGCTTAAGTTTCGATAGTATTCGTTGGAGTAAAATAAAGTTAAGAAAATGTTAAATGTGAATGCTCAAGTTCGCCCAGGTATTCAGACTATTGTGAAAGGAAAATTGTTTCATGCACATTATAAATATAAATTCTCGACTCGTTAATGTGTTATAGCGCTTTAGCCGATACAAAATTGACTTCGGCTTTAGGCTCCCTTCAAAATTTTATGGCATACTTTGCATTTTGAGGGGAAAACCGAAAAATATTTACCAAAACTCGAAGCTTTTCGGAAAGTTTTCAACAAATCCGATGAGTTTTACTGTTTTTTAATTTAATTGTTTATTTTTGGTATCACTTCCTCTCGAATTTTTTAGTCTAATTGTGAAAACAAGCGGGATATAATTGGCAACAATCGAACATGATTAACCGTATAAGATGTAATCTATTAAAAATTTTGATGGTTACATCGCAAAATGGACGTAATTCAAAAGTTTAACGCACTTTCTTTTCGAAACTACGTTTAGATATTACAGATTACTTAACATGTCAACTTTGAATTTGGTTGTAAAAGTAATATTCCATGTTATAATCATGGTGAATCAAAATTGGATTAAATTTCTTCCATTTTCTTGAATTTGTGAAAAGCGTTATTTCAAAATGGGCTTTTTTTTCAACTTTTTCCAACCTGCTTATCCACGGCAAACTTCTGGTGACCACAGATTGGATGCAGATTTTTATCTACTAATTATGGTCAGGGGAACACCGTGAAAGGAGAAAGCACGGAAATTTGCCCTTCCGGAGAACATGTGTGCGGACTCATCATAATACAGCAATTTCCGTTTTGGAAGAAATGTTTGTATCTATGTGTGTGCACATCCAAAAGCCGGACGGAAAAAGACACGGAAGTAGCTGCAACATCCCGACCCGATACGACGAATAGCATCCAATGCAATGACGACCCAGCCCCGAAGCTGGAAGTGAAAAGGTGCAGAGACTTGCAGAAAAATGTATGATTTATAATGCAACCAATTATTAGTTTTGGCAAACAGCTCATGGGGAAAATCGGTTGAATTGTTGTTGGGTCTCGTTTTCCGGTGATGTTGCATTACCCGGACAAGTGGATAGCGTCCGGCGCGTTCGACGGAAGATTTATGAACAATTTTCCATTTCTTGACCGGATCGGTTTTTGCTGGTCGATCGAGGTGCATCGGGGGACGGTAAGGGATTTTCTTGGACATTTTGTGTGTACATTCTGGCGAACAAGGGAATTAATTTTTGCATGTTTGTTGTGGGTTATCACTGAACGAATGTAAAGTGATATATTGTGGGTAGGGAGGCGATGAATAATTTATTGGTAGAACTGATTCTGTAGTGCTGTCCTTGTAAAACTTCAAGCTCACTGAGAACGATTTTGAGATAGCAGTTCAGGCAACAAGGAACAGAATGATGATTTTTACAGTACGAATTATAATCCAATGAGGTTTGCCGAGTTGGACAACTTCACGACGAGGGCTGTTAATCGCGTATACATACCAATTGGAAATTGAATATCGGCGATCACATTAAGGTTCATTCGAAATCTTCCGCAATATAGCCATTTCCGTAAAACTGATCCGGAATATATTATCAGTCATGTGTATTATTCAAAATTCAATCATGTATATATTATCCGGAATAATATTCAACGGACATCATACTTTAAGAAGATGCTTCAAGGAGAACCATTAGATGCACTTCATTCTATAATGGGTTCCAGGAACGCTGTCTGGGGATACCGCACCACCGATGACACACTAAAATCAGCCCATGCACTGTAAGTGGTGTACAGAATACACAGACATTACCCATGAATTCAGACCTTTTTCTCTTGAGCCACCGCTCAAACGTAAAATTAGTGAACTCAGTCGATCCATATTCGCACTTTTTCTCCTTCGTACATACGACTTTTCCACATCTTTGCAATCAAGCGGCATTCTAGTCACATTGGAATCGTACACACATTACGTAACGCATGGAGGGAGGGGGGTGGGGTAGCTTCCGTAACTTATTGTTACAATAGGGAGAGGGAAGGAGGTTCTGGTTACCGTTTCGTAACAAATTTTCATGATGGAAAACATCCAACCACCAAGCCGGCGAAAATGCTTTCGCTGGGCGGGGAAAAGAGATATTGTAATGTGAAACAAAGAAAATCTTATTTCTAGCTAAACCTTTTTTACAACAAATTTTCAAAAATTGCGATATTCACAGAAGAGAGCGTTGCGTAATTGAATGGGAGGGGTTTCAGGAAAACGTAACTTGTTGTTACGTAGGGAGTGAGGGGAGTAGGTTTTTCAAAAATCACGATTTTTAATGTTGCGTATTTTGTGTACCATGCAATTCGTATAAATACTATCATACGGCTACACTTTGCTAAATGCAACATGAACCTTCGTACGGACCCTCAACATAGGCTACACAATATACATCTTTCACTTTCGGTATAAAATTCACGTCAAAGCTACCATCAACAACAGTGTGCTTTGTCAAAATCGGTCTGCTATAGTTAGTGGGACTCTTATGCATAGAAATTCCCCTAAAACTCGGTATATCAAGGCATTACCGTCCCACTTTAAATTTCATAGCAAAATTCATATATTTTCGTAAAAACCAACTCTTGACCATAAAGAACATCCAATTCCTCATATTATTGTGAAGAAATTTTTAAAATTTTTTATAACCTCTATCAATACAGAGCATAAATGTGCCAAAATCTTTAATCGCATTTTTCCCGGCTTCATATTTTGAAACATGGGACAATTATGCGAATAACGGCAGTACACCAAATTTACGAATAAATACGACGAGTGCAAGAGCTGTGCAAAGAGTTGCATACAACACTTTTTTGATGTCATGAAATATGCAATGTAAGTTGAATTATTTCAAACTAGGGGCACAAACACACATTGACTTAGTTTTCAACTAAGTAGGCTGTGATGCATTTGTTCCCTTCTGATTCATAATATTAACACTTAAGGTCAGCAATGACTTCAAATGCATCTAAAAGGCATAAATTAGCTAATATTTGTGAACAGTTTGATTTCTTGGCAAAATGTAATTGTAAGCTGTAAAGTGTGCAGATGAAAATGTGTATTTAAACTTTTTTAGTATTGTTTTTACGCAAAAGTATGGAACAACATTTTGGTCCAAATGCCGAACACTGTGTTCACTTTGCCTCATACTCCGAACAATTTGATTCAAATTCCGAACAGCATGAATAAATCGTATTCAAATGAATAATTTTGCTCAATTTAGAGAATCATTACAACTCTAATGATATAAAAATGATTAGACAATATAAACTTGAATTGAAAATGACTGAGATTTCATAATAATTTAATGACACATTTCGGCAAAACATTTTAACTAGATCGCTATAAAAAAAAACTGAGTGCCCGGAACATAAGTATGGATTTATGCAATAGAAGAGAAGAAGCATATTTTTTAATTATGACAACAAAACTGAACGTTTGTTCAAAGTCGTATTAAAAGGTCTGTCAAGTGATTATAAGTCACCTGAAGAGATCAAAAATGGAATAAATGATTTACTTGGATTTTTCCCAGTAATCATTGAGCAATTCTCGCTGAAACCAGGCCGCCATCGGCACCCATCGTTAGAATTCGAATTTTATGTCACTGATCGCTAATTCTCGATAAAACTTAAGGGTGGCCCTTTCTGTTTTCTCAAATTGGTGGACCCCTCGTACGCCAGCTAGCTGAACAGTTTGCGAAAAAGCCCATTTTTAGATAAATCTTGGGTATTTCTTCACGGGATATGTCTCATATTTCGCTTGGAACACATAGCAAACTTAATGGCATCGTATAGAGAAAGGATGTAGCTTTCATATAAACTTGAAAAAATTTTGGCAGCCATTTTGAACTTGGCCGCCATCTTGAGTTTTGTTAGAAAAATCGTTTTTTCACTATTAGCGCACCGCTAGTTTTGAATTCTGAGATCACCATCAGAAAGCTGAGGAAAAATTGTTTAAGATAGGCTACATAAACTAGGCAAGCAATTGTATTTATCCTATCAAATGAACGATTTTCTAAATCATGTTATAAGATTTTGACGTATATGGCGAGTGCAATCAATACAAAAATCTTTTTTTGTACTACAAAGAAACAAGTTTTCAACCTTTGGTGTTTTTTTCGAGTCAAGTGAAGAATAAGAATATTATTTTGAGTGGAAAAATCTGGCGGCCATCTTGGATTTGACGCCATCTTGATTTTAGGTAGAAGAATGAATTTTTCACCTTGATAGCACTCAGCATGTTGAAATTAGAGGTTATCAATAAAAAAAGGGTTACGTATACTCTTCTTCTTTTTATTCTTAATTTTCCTGACGTTACGTCCCTACTGGAACCGAGCCAGATACTCAGCTTTATTGGTCATAAATCCAGGTTATTAAATAGGAATTTTCTTTAATAATGCGATTTCTGACAACAGAATAATTTTTCGACATATCTTTGAATTCAGTAATAATGAATAAATAAATTCAATAATTGAAAACCGTCCAAAAACATTGATTGTATTAAACAAACATTTTTTTTACCATATGCATTGTTGTTCATTGAATGAAGTTTATAGATTGCGCGTCGGGACATTAGTAAGTCTTGTGGTAATATCTGTAGTTTTAACGTAAAACATTGACAAAAGTGCATTAGAAGGGAAATTTAAATTTTGAAGCAAAAAAGATGAGAAGCAGGTTTTGTGTTAATGTGGACGTAATGCCGAAACGCAGGTGTATTATTTCGAGGTTGTAAAATCTTGCGGCCATCTTGGATTTCGACGCCATCTTGGTTTTTAGCAGTTGAATGATTTCTTACCATCTCAGTGCTCATCATGTTAAATTATGAGGCCTCCGTTAAAAAACAATCAGATTCTATTTTTCTTATCTTATCTCAGCTGTTCAACTGATTGTTCATTTCTATCAATGGTTTTAGACCAAATAAATGAAAGAAATAATGCTATTTTCAACTCGAAGATATGCAGAAGAATCATTCAGGAAGCAAATAAGCTTTAAAAAATCATATTTGATAATTTGTTTTCAAAGCTTAGAGGATGGCTCTGTTCCAGTAGACACGTAACGTCAGGAAAAAGAAGAACAAGAAGAAGAATAAGTGTAACGGTAGCATTAAAATTCAACATGTTGAGTGCCATCAAGGTGAAAACTCATTCTACTATTTAAAAACAAGATGGCGTCAAAATCCAAGTGGCCGCCGGATTTTTTCACTCAAAATAATACTCCTATTCATCATCTGTCTCAAATAATTCACCAATGATTGAAAACTTGTTTCTTTGTAGTACAAAAAAATGCATTGATTGCATTCGCCATATATGTCAAAATAGGAGAAAATGATTTAGAAAATCGTTCATTTGATAGGGTAAATACCATTGCTTACCTAGTTTTTGTAGCCTATCTCTTAATTTTTCCTCAGCTTTCTGATGGTAATCTCAGAATTCAAAACTAGTGGTGCGCTAATGGTGAAAAACGATTTTTCTAACAAAATTCAAGATGGCGACCAAATTCAAAATAACCGCCAAAATTTTTTCGAGTTAAAATGAAAGCTATATCCTTTCTCTATACGATGCCATTAAGTTTGCTATGTGTTCCAAGTGAAATATGAGACATATCCCGTGAAGAAATAACCAAGATTTATCGAAAAATGGGCTTTTTCGCAAACTGTTCAGCTAGCTGGCGTACGAGGGATCCACCAATTTGAGAAAACGGAAAGGACCACCCTTAAGTTTTATCGAAAACTAGCGATCAGTGATATAAAATTGGAATTCTAACGATGGGTGCCGATGGCGGCCTGGTTTCAGCGAGAATTGTTCAATACTATCGTTACGATTGGTAGCCACTTTTCATGGTATAAAATAATAATAAACGTTTTTATCACGTTCCGATTTTGTCACGCTCCGATTTTGTCACGTTCCGATTTCGTCAACAAATTATTCCGTTTTTATCAACACAAAAAAAAAATGATTTTTTTAAATTCTCAAAATGTTTTGAATATAAACTAAATACTTATTTTAAAGCAATTGAAATGCTTCTTAATAGCCACAGAGTTGAATTTTCGTCATTTTGTTAATATTGAGCATCTACGATACATGGTAGATGTCAAGTCATATACGATTTAATAAGGTTTGACTTCTTCTTATGCAATTATTCAATTTAAGTTTTTAAACGTAGCATGTTCTGTTGAATAAGATTGGCCCATCTTTCAACAATCGAGAGTTTCTCTGGCCACGTTCTAGCAACAACATACTTAAAAGAGTTGCATAGACCTCTCCTTTTTCATATATAATGTGACTTAAAAGAATTTTCTATGTAAATTTGATAGACATATATACTCCCCCTATGGTATGAATTTTTGTCAGTTATTTAACATTATTTGTACTCAATAAAAAACTACAACTTAAGTTAGTTTATTGCCAGTCTATTTGTGATCTTACGTACAGTTCTAAACGCAATGATAGCGGAACGGCAACGGAAAGCGGAACCGGTTCACCACCATGAATCACACCATCTCAACTGAGCTGTCAACGAACGAAAGTGAACCAAGTCTGGTTCGACAAGCATGCTACAGTTCATGCTGGCGAACTGGTTCCGCTATCCGTTGCCGTTCCGCTATCATTGCGTTTGGGCCTTAAAGCTAAAAGGCGATGGTGGTGCTGTTCTAGATTGGCGATTAGTGCATCCTTGTCGAAGTTGGTAGTAATAACTTTAAAAGAAAGATCACCACAATCATTTTAATGTTAAATTTGGCAATTCAAAGCTCAGGAAACCGTACACAGCAATAAAATTTCATGTAAATTTCAGCGTAAAATAATGCGTATAAAGGGGATGCCAGATTTGTCGCAAATTAACATGACACATCGTGTAAAATTACACCAACATCATGTAAATTTATGCCAATTGTCGCGAAATCGGTTAGAGTCCATGCTAGATTACACGATGTCTAGCGGAAACTTACATGATGTTATTGTAATTTTACACGATGTGACGTGTAAATTTGCGACATTTCTGGCATTCCCTTCATTTGCATGATATTACGCTGAAATTTACATAGATGTTTCTTTCTGTGTATGTATTCATTTCAATTGCAAAACTTTCGCAACATAACTCCACATTTAATCATCAATCGGTTGTGACCAAAAATGCAAAAAAATTACCGTAATATGGGGTGAAGTTGATCACTTTTGAGAGATTCTGTTCTATAATTCCAAGTAGGATGCATGTATTATCATCTAAATATTTTTTAAACCTGTACTGAATGGATGTGTATCGAATTATACACATTTTGACAAAATCTTATCGTAATAACAAAAACATTTTTCAGAATTGGAGTTCTTGATTCCGGGGTGATGTTGATCAGTTACTGCGATAGGTTTCATAAATTAAAGAGATATGTTATTCACTAAATTTGAGTTCACGAAATCCGAATCAAAACTCGAAAAATCAAATTTTTTGGATAAATCGGTCAAATTTAGAATTAATTGTTATCAATTGCAGAATACATCACATTAAACACCTAAAGATATGCAATTTTCTCCGAAATTAGTAACTCGCTCACTAAAAGAACATGGTTTTTCTCTGAAAATTGATTTTAATCCTCAATGCTAATTAAAAACTGGTTTCACTGAACATATCTGGAATGTATGAAACAGTTTTTATAAATGGTGTCTTTGTACAGTTCATAAAACAATTCCTAAAAATTCTGTTTTCCATGGTATAATTATCTTGAATGTCAAACCGAATTTAGGAACATCAAGCGCAGCTATCAGGTAGAGCGACATCACATAAATTGTGATATTTGAAATCGGATCATAGCTCTCTTGACAGTTTATGCATGAGGGTACGGGAATGATTAACTTCTCCCCACTGATCAACTACACCCCGAATTACGGTACCTTGGCAAAAAAGCTCGCAGTTGGTAGTTGCTGCAGTGTATATAAGAACACTAAGATGAGAAGAAGGCTCTTTCTCAGTTGGGATGTAATGCCATGAAGAAGAAGAAAAAAAAAGAAGAAGAAGGATGAGGATGAACAGTAGAAGAAGAAGTTGTTTCTTGTTTAATTTTTCTTTAAAAAAATATCAGCTTGCCCCACTTCTTTGTAGTTATTTTTACAAATATGGTGTACCTTGTGATGCATAGGACATTTATGTGATTATCGTTTCAATATTCTATATTACTTTTATTGAAATTCTAACTAAGAAAACTGATACTATTAATAATTTATATCAAAATCATGATAGGAATCTGCAATCAACTTTCATTACGAGCCTATAATAATAAACAATCTAAATGGTCGTCACAGCTCTTAAACGTCAATATTGTGCATTAATATGATGAAAATGTGTATTATCCAGACAAAACTGCAATTTTCATTTCAAATTTGTAAAATATTTTGTCTAAGAAAATTATTCCGTTTTTGTCACGGTTCCGTTTTTGTCAACTGAAAATCGCCGATCGTGTTGATAAAAACGGAACATACCTGTATACTGAAAAAGCATAGCTTTCACATATACAGGCTCCTAAAGGCTATCAAAAAATTAAAAAACAAATGGATTTTATGAAATTTTGCTGAATTAGAAATATTTGATTCATATTGAAACTCATGAAATAAGTATATTGTTTTAAAAATTTCAACTACCATTTGGAAGTTGAGCCTTCAGTTTTCCTAACAAAGTTAATTTATGGACACCTTAGTGGAGAGCTTATTTCTTATACAACTCGAGTGCACAGATTTTTCTTTGATCATCATTTTTTCATTTAACAAGACACTGACACGTTAATGCTTCCCGTGGACGTTTATGTCCTTTGAAGGACTAGACGCTAGACAACGGACTAGCAAGCAACGCCCAGTGGCACAGTCGAAATACGTTCCTGATGAAAAGTTTTCCGGACTGAAGCGGGAATCGAACCCGCACTCCTTGACTCGATGCGGCTAAATGCTTGGTGACACTAACCGCACGGCCTCGAAGCCCACAATTTGTTATCTTAATATATAGGGCTCGGTTTATGGACAAAAGGTCGAAATACAAAAGGTCGAAAGGACAAAAGGTCGAAAGACAAAAGTTCGAAAGGACAAAAGGTCGAAAACGATTTGCATGGTGGGAAATTTTTCCTTCTTTGAAAAAAGATTTTCGACCTTTTGTCCCTTCTTTTTTGTTCTTCGACCTTTTGTCCTTTCGACCTTTTGTCCTTCGACCTTTTGTCCTTTCAACCTTTTGTCATAGATTCATAGGGCTCAACTACGAACAAAAAACATTTCCATTCTTATAATAACACTGTTCGACAAAAAAAATGTTTGGATGGATCAGGGACGCGTTTATATGGGTCTTGAAGTGCAAGAAAAGTGTAGAAAGAGGCCGTTTTCAAATGATTTCCAGCACCCTTGGATTATTTTTTGTTAAAGTTTGAAAATTTGGCATTTTTAATCACAAAAAGTGTAATAAGCAAAATATCAATATCTTTTGAAATTCAATTATTCAATAATTGAATTTGTCAAATCGATATTTTTAGCACTGGATGACTTCAGGAAAACGTGCACTATTTCAGAAGAATATTGGCAACAATTTTGTACATGAATTTGGAATGTTAACGATCATTAAGCAAGTAGGTATGTGAGGATGTGCACCAAATAAATACTACTTTTTTCTATTTCACACATCTGATTCATTATAAAATAATTATTATTGGTTCAAGATGACGCGTGATTTGGATTTGATTTTTTGCTTCATTAGATAAAGCAATGAGCAATGTAATCCAGTAACATTTGATCAACTAGGATACGACTACGGAAAATTGATGTGTCTGTTATGTTGATATGGGCTGGTTGGTCTAATAAACTCTCAGCGGAAACACAAAATTTACATAGGTTGGACATGCGCTAGCTGGTTTATCAAGAGACGATGTCTGTAAAAAAAATGTGATAACATTGTTATTTGAGAATTCTAAATATTTCAATAGGTACTCATTTAGTATAGTTTACTTATCGTGAGATTCATTTTCATCAGAATATCCCTAGAAAATTACAGAATAACATGAAATAGCAACAAATAATTAAGTAATCAACATTGTAACATTTTTTGCGAAAGCCGCTCAGGCAGGCATGAGCTATTTTTGATTCAGATTGTCCATACTATTCATTTGTGAAAACTGATTTAGTAGTAACATGCCTGCTTCTTACTTGTAAGATAAAACAATTTCTGGTTCAACCATTCCCGATTTTTTTTGTTCTACATTTCACTTATTTTTCAGCAATTTTAATCAAACTTTCAGTTTTGAGGTTTAGAATAAATTTCAAAAATAATTGCGATACAAAATCAATGAGTTAAACACTTGTTTTTCTATGCCTTCCTGTTTAAAGAAAAAAAAAAAACAGACATTCACGGTATGTTTCGTAGAACAACCTTATTATAAAAGTAAGGTAAGTCTGAAACTTCTCCACAATAAAATTTAGGTCTCTCGCGTTCATTTGCTGCAAAAACCAAAATAATCAGTCGGGGGGTCTAGAGTAATTTTTTTTTTGTTTGATTTCGAGAGACTTGCACATATGTTTGTATTTGCGTATCCGTGTGTTCATGTACATTGGGGTGGTTCAAAATTTAAGAATGTTTGAGAATCCAATCTTCCGAGCATTGCAGAATTCGCTTTCATTTGAGTATGAAGCACGATCAAAGCAAGCAAATGAAAACATCCCATCTGTTGCGGTCCACGATCGTCATTGTATCGCAAGGTGTAAAAGGACTAATAATTGGAAACAGCGAGTGAGAGCCCCAAAGAGAGAGCGATGATAAAATCCATTTTTCTCGCTTGTTTACCGTTTGGGATAGGTGTTTTTCTTTACTGGCACGATAAACAATCCACGAACTTCCAACAGCAATAGTGTCCCCAGACTTGGAGCATGTTTAGAGGGATTTTATCATGCATTACTATCCCTCCAATCTGATCAAAGTTGTAGCAGTATATGATAAACAGTCTCTCATAATGTGCAGCATGTTATGATAGTTACAGAGAGCGATACGTGAGAGATTCTCTCAATTTTCTCAGGATTCAATCCCTGCAATCTTCCATATGTTCCTTGTCATCCTTACTGTATAAATAGTGTTCTGTGAAATTTTCAGCTTTCTAGGTGGTGATTTAGAGGTGGCCCAAAGACAATATAGGTTTATATGGAAATTACTATGAAGAAATTTTGAGATATGTTCCAAACACGCTTGTAATGTAATATAAGTACAAACTTACTATCCCATTGTAAAAACTCATTCTTCTACCATAACAAAGAAATTTGCTCAAGAGAGAAATTCAATCCAACGGATAGCAGAAGAGATATTCATTAGTTTGTTTTTTTTAGCTTAATATGGGATTAGAGCCCTGAAAACATGTACAAAAATCCCAAACAAAATTAGCTCAAAGGGATTTGTTTCTTCAGCAACATCCCTCATTAAGATTTGAAGAATGAGTTTTCAATATGGTTTTTTCTTACATTACAGTAATTTTTTCTTACATCACAGTAATAGCGTGTTTGGAAAATTTCTCAAAAATTCTCCATAGTAATTTCCATATAGACCTACATTGTCTTTGGGCCACCTAGAAAGCTGAAAATTTCACAGAACACTATTTTTATGGTAACGATGCTTAAGAGCATATGGGAGATTGGATTTTCAAATAGTTTTCAATTTTGAATCGCCCTAATATATATATATATATATGTTTGGATGTATATTTAAATGAATGTACGTATGTATATCTGTAAGTAAATATTTAAGTATACTAGGATTACTGAAAAATGGATATTAGTAAAGATATCAGCGCTTTTTTCAAATGTGACCGGTCATTTTATAAAACTGTTATCCATCTATAAGTATTCACCTATTAGAATAACAAAAAAGCAACTATTCCCAATAAAAAAAAAATTATTAAGATTTGTAATTTATGTGCAAGTATGTATGTAATACATTTGAAAGATTCCGGAATTTCACTTTTGTATCTACGAGTCAAAAGAGAAAATTCGCATAATGTATGATCTCGTCCTAAAAGCCATGGTTGACCAAGTGTGTAGTTTGTTATTACTGAGCAAACGAATGGATTTACACTTTATTTCACAATGCTACGATGAAGAGAAGATCCTCCTCTGTCTCCCAGCGGAGACAGTTTTTATTTTGGTCCGTTTATCAGCTTAATAGCTTAATAACAACGGACTACATACTCAGTTACCAATGGTTTTAAGGATGAAGATACATAGAGGCCAAACCTCGAATTTTCAAAAGCACAAGTCTAGAGAAGCAGATAACCGGTAACTCACTGGTCATTCGCTGGTGGCGACCAATCAATAAAATGTTCGACGTAAAAGGTTGTCTGGTTCTCTAGATTTGTGCTCTTGACTTCGAGGTTTGACTTCGATGCATCTTCACCTTAGGACGAGATCATAAGTTATGCGAGAAATATTTCCTGATAACTTCTCACATCATTATGATTAATTTAGGTACGATTTTCAAGGGTTTTCGTGGAAAATAATTAAAATGATGCTTGAGACAGTTTTGCGATTATGCGTATATTATTTGTCATTTATGCTTATTACAGCTCTTTTGACATAGAAAAACTTTAATTTCCATGCCAAGGTATTCAAATGGTTTGATCTTGCAGATACGTTCCACGCAATGTGCGTCGGTACAACAACATATATCCATAAACACTTTACACAAAATTAAAAAAAAAATGTTCTGGACCCACCGACCGATTATTTTGTTTTTCGTCGCAAATGAAAGAGAAAAATCTAATTGTTTTAAGTATGAAATTTCAGACTTACCTATTTTTTTGTAATAAAGTTGCTCCACAAAGACACCGTGACATTTCGTGAAGTTTCACAAAAATTTTTATCATAAATGCATGGATAAATTGTTTCTTAACTAAATCGAAAAGCATTTCTACTCGTTTGGAGGATTTGGGAATGGGGGTTCATAAATAGACGCGTTTGAACTCATATGGGAAACGAGTTTAACATCAACCTTAATGGTCGACTTCTTTATGTTTTAAACCCATTTGAAGAAAACATCCCATTGAACAAGAAACTAACGCTCCATTTAAAAGGAAATGGTCTTACCAGAAATTGTTCAATCTTACAAAAAGCAGGCATATTACCTCTAAATCAGTTTCCATAAATGATTGAATCAAAAAGAGCTGATGCCTGCTGAGTCTGAATCAAAAAGAGCTCATACCTGCCTGAGTGGCTGTCAAGTGGTGTCACAAAAAATGTGACAATAAGTAGATGAAAAAAACAAATTTAGTACTATACCATTTAATTCCACTAGAGTTTGTATCCTTTGACAGATACGCGTATTTCGACCTCAACTGTAAGGCCGTCTTCAGTGTCGACTAGAGTCGAGTTTAGTACACGACACTGAAAACGGCCTTACAGTTGAGGTCGAAATACGCGTATCTGTCAAAGGATACAAACTCTAGTGGAATTAAATGGTATAGTACTAAATTCGGTTTTTTCATCTGCTTATAGGTATTCTACTAAACAGCTCGAAGATTTATTATCAATGTAACAATGTTGATTACTGAATTATTGGTTGCTATTTTACGTTAGTCTGTAATTTCTAGGGATAAACTGATAACAAATGATGAGGGCAATCTATTCTTAATGAGTACCTATCAAAATCTTTGAAAATCTCAAATAACAAATATGATCACATTTTTCACAGGATTCGTCATCGGCTCCTGATAAACCGACCAGCTCATGTAATACCACTTACATGTCAGTGTCCAACCTAATTTTGTATTACTGCTGAGAGTTTATTAGACCAACCAGCCCATATAAACATAACAGACACATCAATTTTCCAGTCGTATTCTTGTTGAAATCAAATGTTACTGGATTGCATTGCTCATTGCTCTATCTAAGAATCAAATCCTAATCAAGCGTCTTCTTGAACCTATAATAATTATTCCATAATAAACCAGATGTGTGAAGTAGAAAAAAAGTAGTATTTATTTGGTGCACATCCTCACATACTTGCTGAATAATTGTTAACATTCCTAATTCATGTACAAAATTGTTGCCAATATTCTTCTGAAATAGTGCACGTTTTTCTGAAGTCATCCAGTGCTAAAAATATTGATTTGACAAATTCAATAGTTGAATAATTGAATTTCAAAAGATATTGATATTTTGCTTATTACACTTTTTGTGATTAAAAATGCCAAATTTTCAAACTTTAACAAAAGATAATCCAAGGGTGCTGGAAATCATTTGAAAACGGCCTCTTTCTACATTTTTCTTGCACTTCAAGACCCATATAAACGCGTCCCTGATCCATAAAAAAAAATTTTGTCGAACAGTGTAATCCTATTTTCAAGCTACCAATAAATCAATTTAAAGGTATATACGGAAATTTCAGGACAATCAGCGAAGTACCTACTAGTCAAGATTTCATAGAACACCGATAACTCCGAGGAGCACGATCTGAAACTCTCTGAAAATTTTCTTTGAATCTCCTGGAAAATAATGGGAACCTCTTAGGATCTCCTGACAATCCAATGGAAAACTTTTGAAAACCTATAAAATTAGGAATTCCTTGGACTTATGAATTCCTGTGAACCGCTCGCAAATTTCTGAGCACACTTTAAGTACATTAGCAGGAGTACCGAATAGTTAAACGTACAACAATCAAAGAAGAGCACACTGAAAGGTGTTGTATTCAACTCTCATTTCGGCATTTTTGGACACTTCCGAGTTAGAAATTTGCTTGATATCGTCAAAGAGCGTACTGAAGCTTGCCACACGATATACGAATACAAAATTAGTTCATTTGTAGAGAAAGCTCTTAGTTATATCTGCTAACCAATATCACTAAGCAGTAAAGCAGACTGTGTCCCAGTTGGAACGTAACACCTTACAGAAGAAACAAAGAAAGGGATGCAATCAGAGCGCAGTTTGGCTTAGATTACGAAAAGTCATGTAATTTCAAGTCTGTTAATTTGAGCTCTTTGCAATGGAACAAATGACCCATCAATGTCGATTGCGTTTATGAAATATATACATATAATCATGCATGACTATACAGCTATATCTAATGCATTTCGAATGATTATAACTGCGTATCGGGAAACGTTTCACAGTGATACGATTGAGATGAATATCGTTTAAAAGAGATGTTTTTGCGAATCACGGATGGAAGGATCTCCAATTACCGATTGCAACAAAATCGCTCCCATCATCGTTTAGATTCCCCATTAACGGCTGCATCACTTCAATGACTGTCAATCACCTCTGATGGGTGCGGAGACAAATTATACCGTCAATGCATCCCCGACTGATTATCGCCCTTTAACACCTTTGAGTCCGGTCGTTGCCAGAGAGCGCGCGAAATGACATTTGCACAATGATCGCCACTGCACTTTACTAATGCTTTATTGTATCTATCACGCTGCGCTGCTGCTGATCAGGGGTATGCGATATATCAAATGATTGCGTCAAATACCGTTCGAAACAAAATATCGCGGAATTCAACGGAATCAAATGGAGCAAAACTTTTGTTTTCCGATTTCGTTTCGTTTCGTTTCGTCTAACTGAAAAATGATCGTCGAATATTATTTTTGTTTAGTAAAAACAAATTAAAACGAAATTGTGCGAAATATCGAGTTTGGTACCGTTTTGACTCATATTCCGAACACTTAGGCCAACAGTGATTTTAAATGCATCTGATAGGCATAAATTAGCAAATATTTGTAAAAATTTCAATTTACTCACAAAGTCTAACTATTAGCTGTTGTGTGTGTCGATAAAATAATTAATTTTAGCTTGTTTAGTATTGTTTTTACATAAAAATATGGAACAACATTTTGTCTCAAATGCCGAACACTGTGTTCGGATTATGGAACACCTTGATTTAAATTTCGAACAGCGCGAATAAATCGTATTTAAATGAACAATTTTGCAAATAAATTTATCTGAGCTTGTTCTACTGGTCTCAAACTAGAGAATCATCACTACTCCCGCGGTATAAATTATATTGGGGACGTTAAAATTGAGCTGCAATCAACTACAATTTCCTTGTTATTTGGTGACAGATTTCAACCAATTCGCCATACAAAAACCGAGTGTTCGGAATTTGAGCCAAAACGGTACTGACAAAGAAAACTTGTTTTTATTTTCATTGACTGAAATGGGTTCAAAAGCGAAAAAAATATGAATTTTCGTAGTTTGAATATTATTTTTTTACTATACCAATATGAAAAGCTTTTAGATGATTTATTTTACCATTTTATGTGAATATTTGTTCCTAGGCTATTGGTACACTGACCCTACTAGATTTTGGTCTTCAGTGCCATGTACTCAACTTTGGTTGAGCAAAACCGAATAATGATTAAAAATAGGAGCCGAATCCTATTCTTGGCACTTTTGATATCCACTTCGACATTGGAAGTGGACAACATTTTTTCGAAAGTTGCAAGTCTTGTATTTTACCACAGTACGCATCGCATTAAAGCGCTCCTCATTGCAAAGAATCAGACAATTCAGCCAGAAAAACCTCCCATGCCGAATTAGTTCATAGAAGTGCCCAAGTAGGAGTAGCCCCAAATCAAAGTTTCGTTTGATTTCGAAAACTCCACGCATTTTTGGCATACGTGACGAGTTCAAGGAAACATTTACATATTTTGTTTCCTTATGTCATAAACCGTGCTATAAGTTCCGTGGATCGTTTCGTTTCGTATCGCAATGAGAAAAAAGCATATCACGTACCCTTACTGACGATGCCGTTGTTCGTCAATCCATCCAGTGCAGCACCGGTGGTTTCAGCGCCGAACAAAGACTTCTTCATCGGCAAACGGTGCGGCATGGGGTAAAACCATATCGTAAGCTCCCTATTATCCATCACTTCCGTCACCGATCTCCGCTGGCTGACGGGAGAGGGAATTTTTAATTATCCTTGGACCTTGTCCTTGAATATTTCAATTACATTCCGTGATGACCGGTAGCGAATCGCGAAAGCCCGGTAGCCGCTTCGGCACAGTCAGGCAGACAGACAGAGCTAGAGAAAAAGCGCGAACGCCACTACATTTATTATCCATTTTATTCGCTGTCAGCTGCTCTCTGGCGATTTGAACGTCAGTAGAGGTACCTTAATGACTATCGCGGTCGGGGACGCTGCTGCTTTTTGTTATTTTCGTGGCATCGACTGCAGTTGTACGTAGCGAGTGCACAGATGATTTTCCGAACTATATCCACATTGCTTGTACTTTACTATTCGCCCTTTAGTTGTTTAGACAATGTGATTTATTTGTTAAGACAATTCTGTAGCCAAAGGTGTTTACACAAGCCATCACCAGATGGAGGTCCTCTAAGCTACATCGGAATAAATTTGGAACCAAATGGGCAAGTATCACAATCAGGACTGAAGATTTTTCAGTAATTCATAAAAAATAGGACCTTAGAAGGGTTTAATGTCTGAAGGTAAAGCTTAGCGTCATCGGTTCGAATATTATCGGTCGAGAATCTTCCCGTAAAGGAATTTCCCAGGGCATAAAGTATCTTCGTACCTGCCACGCGATATACACTTACAAAAATGTTTAATCGGCAAAAAAAAAAACTATTAGTTAATAACTGCGAAAGTGCTCATGACACATTCCGCGCACATCTATGCCAAGACAACAAAATTACAAGTTCTTAAATAATTCTTAGGATATGCAGAACATAAAAGATAATATGTCTCAAAAAAACTCTGTCTGTTCTTCTTCTTCTTCACATGACGTCCTCACTGGGACAGAGCCTGCTTCTCAGCGTAGTGTTCTTATGAGCACTTCCACAGTTAATAACTGAGAGCTTTCTTTGCCAAAGTTACCATTTTCACATTCGTATATCGTGTGGCAGGTACGATTATACTCTATGCCCAGAGAAGTCAAGGAAATTTCCATTATGAAAAGATCCTGGACCGACCGGGATTCGAACCCAGACACCTTCAGCATGGCTTTGCTTTGTAACCGCGGACTCTAACCACACGGCTAAGGAAGGCCCCAACTATGTCTGTATAAAAACCATAAATTTGATTGAAAATACCATAAAAAGTATAACAAGCAATGTTAAATACATTTTTATAAGTCTTGAATCATAGAATCATATGACTGTCTTATACGTTGACTACAAAATGGAGACGGTCGGGTATGAAAATTTGAAATTTTATGGGTTCGGGTCGAGTTTGAAGGCTACAAAATTATCGGGTACGGGTCGGATTCGGGCTTGAAAAAAGTCGGATTGAATGAGGTTTGGGTCAGGTTTCGTGAGAATTGTGAACAGAAGAGCAACCAGAAAGCTTCCCTATGCTTTAGAAATGATGAATGTACCATCTTTTCGAGCTCGGGTTTTTCTTACTACAAATTTTGGATTTCGGGTCGGGTTCGGGTTTAAACAGCGAAATGTTTTCGGGTTCGGGTTGGATCCGGGTTTGCCTTTGGTAAATTAACAACTTTCTCGGGATCGGGTCGGGTCTGGGTTTGAAAAATGTGAAACCCGACCATTTCTACTAGAAAAGTATTTGATGACATTATTATGTGCGGGTTTATTTGTTTCTCGGAGATAAAACACCCTGTGTTGGATTTCAAACTGACAATTTATTTATTTTCAATCCTTGTTGTTTGATTGTTCCAAACTCATCGCTTTGTTTGAAACTAAATGGTTTAATAGGCTGTTTCAATGCGAATTTGATTTGTCGTTATAACGTTTATATAGTTGATTCAAACTAAATGTCTGGTAAAATTCTCCATACTACTGGCTTTTACTAATATTTAGGTTGTTTATTTCTCCGATTAATTATTATTTTCAAAATAGAATACTACAGCAATTCCATGAAAAACCGATCTAGTGGGTCACTGAATTCCGTAAAATTTGCTATTTTGTTCCTCATCCGAAATAAGGATACATGTTTTTGGATTTTTTTATTAGATTGACCAGAAAAATCGCAAAATTTTTATTTTTTTTTTAAAAATAATAACATTTGAACCACTTGACCGACTTTCAATTTCCTTGGACGAAATAAAAGCTAGAGCTTTTCAATAAACATTTAAAATTTCACAAAACTTGTTATTTTACAAGATAAAAATAAAAAAAATCCGTTTTTTCGTGTTTTGAAGGCCTTGGGACAAATTTTCACGGAATTCGATGACTCACTAGATCGGTTTTTCATGGAATGGCTGAATTTATCCATTTTAACCACGCGTAATGAGTTAATTGGTTTAATAACCATGCGACCCAGATGGGGCCCAGATAACCGTAGCGGTAAACGTGCAGCTATTCAGCAAGACCAAGCTGAGGATCGTGGGTTCGACTCCCATCGGTCGGAATCTTTTCGGATTGGAAATTTTCTCGACATCCCAGGGCATAGAGAATCTTCGTACTTGCCACACGATATACACATGCAAAAATGGTCAATTGGCATAAAAAGCTCTCAGTTAATAACTGTGGAAGTGCTCATAAGAACACTTATCTGAGAAGCAGGCTTTGTCCCATTGGGGACGTAACGCCAGAAAGAAGACAAAGAACCATGCGAATTAGATTACCAAAGAGTTCTATATATGTGCAAATACATTTTTCCGAAACATGAAAGCAACATGAACGATTTTGTCAATAAAAATAAAAAATACTTTTTGCGTAACGCTACACCATTTGCAGAACCCTGTAGGAAGATAAACGTAACGTGGTGCTCATGAAAGGAAATCAATGAAATTCTGCGATAATTCAATATTTCCTTCCAGATTGAAGTCACACTCTGGTTTTAATCAATACATGGAAGGATTTCCTAGAACAAACCCGGATTCTAAAATTATAGTAGAGCAGATATAGGCGATTTTAGAGTCGTGTTTAAAAAAGTGTATTTCAGCGATGGTGTCGCGTTACGAAATGCAACTTCTTTTATTTACCATATACACAATGTTAAGTTTCAAAACGAATGTCACAACATTAAGTACATTTGCTGTGCAAAATATAAAACCTGTTTAATGAAAGTCGGCTCCTCGCGGTGTCGCATTATGCTGGAATGTGTCATATGACTGTCTTATATGTTACCCAGTAAACACAAGCTCGAATACGATAGCATATATGAGTACAAAAGTAGAGGCGATATACGTACATACTGCATTAGACTGCATGTAAAATGTACGTATATCACCTCCACATTTCTACCCTTATATCCTTTTATATACGATCGTGTGCTTACTGGGTAACTAGAAAAGTATTTGATGATAATGTTGAGTGCGGGTTTATTTGTTTCAATCGAATTATTGGTTCTTTGAAAACGTATTTTTTCAAATAGTCGCATTATTATGGTGTCGCTTTACGAAAATAGCCTAATTTTTGACATTGTAAAATAAATACTTCTTATAGAACTCTTATATTGTGGATTCTCTTTTTACTCGTCAAGATAAGTGTTTCCAAAAAAAATATTTAAATTCGAAGCATACTTAGAAAAGATATGGTTAATTTAAACCGGAAATTTACAGGACGAAACTATAATTTTCAAAAAGCTCGTTCTCAACAATGCTGCAACCAATTTTCGAAAATTTTGAGCTTTTTGGGGGAGGAAATAGTTAACATTGGTGCCGCCCCGCTGAAACCCTCCCCGTTTCAGTGAGATGTGAATTTGTCTGCTTTTCTCGTTTTTTTGCCATTCAAATTGCTATGGTTTTGGAATGGACTCGTTGGCTAGTGACCCAAATCTTATCAAACAGGTGTCGTTTAGAGAAGGAATAGACTCCTGAGGGATTCCACGGAGGCATGCAAGTCGATTCTGATCGACCATTTCAAAAATATCTGAAACTTTGCACAGTTTTTCAGTTCCATCTAAATCGTCATTTTCCGATATCAAATCTTCAAATTGAGTCACGACTAACTTTTCAAAAGGGTGTATGTGAAAATGGTTCAAAAATATTCAAAAAGCTGCACAACAAAAACGGTTCGTTCGATTGTTAGACAACTAAAGAAACAAAGTTAGACAACTAAATAAAGATTCCAAAAAAAATACACACAGTAAAAAAAAATTTTTTTCGCATTAAAAAACATCATTTTTGTCACAAAAACTCAAATATCTCAAAACCCTATCGGAATACCAACGTAATTTTTTGAGGGAAAACGGTCCATTATATTAGCTATCTACCATAAAAATTTGGTGATGGTAAACCAATAAATAAAAAAATTATGACATTTCAAACATGTCACAATTTTCACATTTAGTAGAAAAAAAAATTTTTTTTTCGGTGTAAATTATTACGGGAACCGCAGTTTGTTGCTGATTTTATTGTTAAGGGCCTTGCGTGAATTAAACAAGTCGTTTTCATGTATTCATTAGTATTATGTATATTATATGTATAAATAATATGTATATGTATAAATATTATATGTATATGTATATATGTATAAATTAAAATGAATTAACAGATTACACGAAAATAATTTTTTTTTCTGCAAACGGCCTGCAACAGTTGAGAAAGCGACTACTCATGTTGCTCGTTAGATTTTAATAAACAAAATCACTTTTATGTTTTTACTGACTAGTTTGGTGTCGTTTGCTTGACTGAAGAAAAATTTTACAATTCAATCTTTTATAACCATAGTGGTAGTCTATTTTTAGCTTTTTCGTGAGTATGTTCATGGTATGTACCTATCATGTTTTTGATGTTGTTGAAGTTACTCGCTTTCTCCCAAATATGATTAACAAAGTCTATTTTCTACCAAGGCGGGTCTATACCCAGGTGTAATCAGATTTTAACTTTGTGGAGAAAACCAGCGCCGAGAAAACCGCCTTGTTCTCTACGAGGTAAACTTTTTGCAGGTAAACTAGTCGTATACCTGTATAGAAAACTTTTTTTGTAGCTTTTGTCTTCAATATTAGATTTCTTATAGGTTTCTTTTATCAAAAGGTTTCAACACTATTGAGAGAATTTTTCTTCAGTTACGTACAATAAAAAATATGACACTATCAAGACATTAGATCACAACACTGGATCGCGTCTAACTTTCTAATAGATGCTATAATAGTTATGAATAATTAAATAAAATATCATGAAAACAACTTGTTAACCTCATGTGGTACCCTTAACAAAAAATTCAGCAGCAAACAGCGGTCCTAAAAAAAATTAACAATGAAAAAAAAAATTTTTTTTCACTAAGTGTCAAATTTGTGAAATATTTGAAATGTCATAACTTTTTTGTTTATTGGCTTACCATCACCAAATTTTTATGGTAGATAGCTAATATAATGGACCGTTTTCCATAAAAAAATTACGTTGGTATTCCGATAGGGTTTTGAGATATTTGAGTTTTTGTGACAAAAATGATGTTTTTTAATGCGAAAAAAAATTTTTTTTACTGTGTGTATTTTTTGGAATCTTTATTTAGTGGTCTAACTTTGTTTCTTTAGTTGTCTAACAATCGAACGAACCGTTTTTGCTGTGCAGCTTTTTGAATATTTTTGAACCATTTTCACATACACCCTTTTGAAAAGTTAGTCGTGACTCAACTTGAAGGTTTTATATCGGAAAATGACGATTTAGATGGAACTGGAAAACTGTGCAAAGTTTCAGCTCAATAGAAAAAAATGAATTAAAAAATTTACCAAATTTTGGTGCTGTTGCTTGGAATCACTCTCCTACATGTTGAGGAAAACCATAATCCGGGGTAACATTGATTACTTTCTGGATTTTTTCTTAAATTTTTCATTTCACACTAAACATGTTACAAGTTTTATATTTTTAAAACAAGTACTGGCACCCATCGCCCCTAACTGTATACTTTGTTTTGTTTTTCGAAAGATTTAAGCATGTTTAAATAAATGTTTTGAGATGAAGATGAAACGAAGCCAAACTTCAAATTTTCAAGAGCACAAATCTGGAGAACCGAACACCCGTTTTAGCTAAAAATGTAATCGATTGGTCACCACCAGCTAGTCGTAACATCATCATGAAAAAAAATCAAAGGGACGGTTATCAAGTTTAAACCAAAACCTAGGCGCAATTACCCCTCTATACAGCAGATCTACAGATATTTCGGTGCACCATTCGAAACCTATTATGGTCTTCTATAAATTTCTGAAACAATATTCTCAAAATACTTTATTGAAACATTTCAACTCAACTCAACGCGAAGCGAGAATCGGTGTAGGTATCGATGCGAGCGGTACAATCTCATAGTCGACGACCCGTCGATGTTTTTGTGGGCCTTTTTGTACTAACGTTTTGGTACATTCCCAGAGTGTACGCACTACTTATTCATGCTTCCACTGAAACAGATTAAAAAAAACTTCAAGTCAGACTGGCAGAAAACTAAGCAAACACTTGATTTGCGCCGGTTCGGCTAAATGCTTTGCGACAATGTTTACTCATAATCGATGGTACGTAATTTTCGTCATTCCTCGGAAGAGGGGTTTTTCGCGTTCGACACATCTGCTAGGTAGAAGCGCGAGAGAGTGAGAGCAACGGGGAAGTACGGCGCACTTTTTAGTGCGGGTGAGCAAACAACGACGTAATGAGAAGAAATGTTTTCGTTTACTCGTTTGATTTGTTTTCGTTACTGCCGCTGCCGTCAGTTGATGACGATTTTAAGAATGCGCGATTTGACGAATCATTGATTCGCTACGTAATAGATTGGACGATATGAAGCAAACGTGACACGACAAGTTGAGTTGGGGTTGAAAAGTTTTCAAAACGTTATTGCCTCAGATTTTTTCTTTAATTATATTTCTGCTGTTCAATTACGTTTTCAAGTTCAATTATAATCGAGGGAAAGTAGTTAATATTAACACAACAGGAACGGCTTTGCGTTTAACCTATTCTACAGTAAATTCTCCGTAACTCGATATTGAAGGAAACATCGAGTAAGGGAGGTATCGAGTTACAGAACACAAAACAAGAGCAAAAGCAATCCAAGGGACCATCGAGGTAGTCATGAAAATCAACTTTCACAATGATTCTCTTACTCGATATCGACCATTTAATTCCACTAGATTGTGTATCCCTCGACAGATACGCGTATTTCGACCCCAACGGCCTCACAGTTGAGGTCGAAAAATGCGTATCAGTCAAAGAAGACAAACTCTTGGGGAATTCAATGGGGCCTTCCTTAGCAGAGTGGTTAGGGTCCGCGGCTACGAAGCAAAGCCATGCTGAAGGTGTCTGGGTTCGATCCCCGGTCAGTCCAGGATCTTTTCGTAATCGAAATTTCCTTGACTTCCCTGGGTATAGAGTATCATCGTACCTGCCACACGATATACGAATGCGAAAATGACAAGTTTGGCAAAGCAAACTCTCAGTAAATAACTTAGGAAGTGCTCATAAGAACACTAAGCTAAGAAGCAAGCTTTGCCTCAGTGAGGACGTGATGCCAAGAAAAAGAAGAAGGGAATTCAATGGTATAGTACTAAATTTGGTTTTCATTTACTTATAGGTATTCCATTGAACAAATTGAAGATTTATTATCAATTTCAACCTAAGATTCTTTTGTAGAGATTCTACGAACTTAATTTGAATTTCGAGTTCGGTCATGTTTTAACGACGTTAGTACAGTCGTGTTGGCTCGGTTATCATAAATATGTGATTGTGTGACTTGAGCCTGTTCTGGTTGAAACCACAATATATATAAACATTACTGATCTGATGGAAGAAAGCAATCATTAAAATTAATTTTACGATGAGAATCCAACTTCCATGAAGGCACCAAAAGTTTAAAGTCACTAATCTTGCAAATGATAAACTTTTTTATTTTTGCTAGGTTCACTAACATAAAATTTAAAATAAGGGCTGTTCATTTTATGAAGTGGACATTTTGTTTATGTGAGGGTAAATTACGGCTTCGGTACCATTCAACTATTATCGGCAACCAATTTTCAAACGCCAAACACATAGGGGTAATGGAGTATAGTGTTATAGCAGATCTTACTGTATCAATTTTCAAGGTTGACAGCAATGTCGTTTTCGTCGCAATAGAAATTATACCGAATATCGGCTTCATCAATCACCCTGAGTCAGTATTGATTCCGCTTGAGTACTGCGGTTCATCTCCCATTACTCATCATCGGCTGATCGCCCCATTTGCTAAATCTCATTCTCAACCAAATAAACGCACGTGCAATTAATTACCCTGAACAACGCGGAAAACCTACTGCGTCTTTCGTCACTCATATGGGATAAACCAGTCCAACCGACGACGACGACAACGCAGTGGTATGCAAAAAATAGTAATTTTCATGAAAATTCCTACCCACAACCAAACAAAAGACAAATAACTCGGCGCACGGTTGCGACTAAAGCGTGTAACGTTCGAAATTCGCTTACATTCATATTATTTTTTATCCAGTGAGTAAGATTATTTGAAATTCTGCGCAGACATTGTTCAATGTGTTGGAGCCTAAATAGCTGTGACGGTAAAGGTGCGACTATTCAGCAAGACCAAGCTAAGGGTCGTGAGTTTGAATCTCGCCGGTCGAGAACCTTTTCGTAATGAAAATTTTATCGACTCCTCAGGCATATATAGGTCGATTGGCTGAAAAGCAGGCTCTATTCCAGTTGGGACGTAACGAAACGAAGATAACAAAACCACACTGCTGCGTAATTGATGACGAGACTTATGTGAAGGCAGACTTCAAGTAAAAAGCCATCCCATCAACAGTCAGCATGTCTACATGTCAGGCGATACCTCGCCTCCATGACTTCCGATTCCTCCGTCGTTCAGAGAACTCTTGTAGATCGGGCCGCTCCTTTTGATCGCTTCCGCCGATCCATCCGGGGGATACTTCAGGTAAACTTCAGGTGGTAAACGTATTCTTTTCTTTGGGGAAACTGTCCTCATGTGCCCGGTGCCGCTCCTTTGCCGGAACCCGTGTGTTTTCTGTCAGCTTTCCTTTTCCTTTACGTCGGCATTTGACCACAAAGCACTTAACGCTTGCTCCCTCCCATAATAATTTTGACCAGCCTGGAATGAGTTCATCTTCGATCGCTTCATGCAGCATGACGAAGCTCCTAGCTGCCTCCTCCGTTTCTTCGATCGCCGAGCTTTGCGTTGGCCAAATTGTTTGCGGCCGGTACGAAAACGATGACAATCCTCCTTTGACAATCTCCACTTAAGGCGAAACTGGATTGGATTTCCATGTTCGGCTTTCACGATTTTTCATATTTTTTTGGTTCATTATTTTCAAAATCGGTTTTCGTCGAAAGATAGAGGAAGGTTCAAGGTATCTTCTGAATTTTTTTCCTAGTGGAAAATGTTTTCCGTTTTCGAGATTACCATTTTCCTGTGAAATTTTTTTGATTTCCCCTGAGCCAACTTTTGGCTTTGCACGCCGATATCTCGCAAAGTTGATATGGAAACGCAAAATTTGGAACTCGTCGAAAGATGGGGAATTTTACAAGGAAAATAATCGCCGAAGACACTATATGTGGAAAATGCGTTTTTCGCGAGATTACCATTTTTCTAGGGAGCGTTCCACGGAAATTTTCATCACCCAGTAGTATCATACGCATGCGTGTATGTGTAAAACAAGAAACCAGCAACAGATGACCGGTTTGCTCAAAAATATCCCTGGAATTCTTTGTTTTTATATTTTGTTCTGAAATAACCTAAGAATCTAACATTTTAAATTTGTCTGAATTTCAAAGTATTAACCAACAATACATAAATACTCAAAGATCTATGTGGTTCTCAATTAGCTTAAACATATTCTGATTTTTTTTAAATATCTTTCAACTTTATCGAATGGCGCAGACATTCTCCCATAATTTTAAGATATTTACCAACATTTCAGAATTACGCATCCTTAATAATTTCATAAATATTCTATGAATTTCTGGTTGTGTTTCGACATTCTCAATTTTTCAGACGATCACTCAATCTTCCAAAGTATTTACGAACAATCCGAAATCAATATTGCATGTTTAAACATAATTTTAAAGTTTCCTGTAATCCTCAACTAGCCAAGAAATATGCTAGGAATCTCTTGAATCCGCGATAATTCAAAATTTGTACAGGCATTCTTCATGAATTCCAAAATATTCACACGCTCAAAACAGAATTCTGAAAAACGTGAACTGTCAAAAATACACCATGAACTACCGTAAATTCGGGTGTAATTGATCAGTAGGGTGAAATTGATCACCGTGTCACGCGATTTTATTTCTTACTTATAGTGCACCAAGCTCATCGCAACCTATAGTAAATGAACGTTGTTTGTCTTAAATAATGTCTAATTGTGTATAGTGAAGTTTTTTGTGCCACAGAATGTTTATTTCTAAGAAAATAATGTAAAATTCTAGAATCAAGTTTAGTGTGAAATTGATCATCATCTATAAACTTCTAGTTCTAAACAAGGATTTGGACATGGTGTAAACCTGAAAGTTTGTGAGGATGCTAACAATATAACTCCAAAACAGATTTTACTATCAAAACTCTTACCAATTTGCTCATTTTGTTGAAAAATTCAATTTTCTGCAACAAAGTAGGGAAATCCTTTGGAAATTGCCTACATTTAGGCGTTTTTCGCGATATTATTGAAATTTAATTATTGATTATTTCCATAACTATTGTCTCGTTAAGAATTTGGCAAGCATATTTGGATTCAGGAGGCCTAAATTAAGGATGTCAAGTTGATTTCGAAACTAACAATAATAACAATGGTAAGTGATCAATTTCACCCCGAAATGGGATTCCCCGATTTTTAATTTTAGACCAGATTTTTGGCACTTACATGACATTTGTTAAAAAATTTCGGTGCATGAGCCAATGAGGTTCACCGTCGTACTTGTTTTCCTGCATTTAGTTGTATGATATTGATAACATTTTAGAAAGCATACCAAGAAAACAGTGAAAAATGATCAATTTCACCCGAAATTACGGTACCGTAAAACGGGGTAACATTGATAGTTTTTTCGAAGAAAACTGGAATATTTATGCATGCTGTTTCAAAGAATTTTAATTTATATTTTTAAAACAAGTACTGGCATCCTAGCTATCGATTGCAGTTGATAGAATGTCAAAAGATTTATTAAGATTGGATATATAATTTTTCATAAAATCGAAAGTCGGTTCTCTGTTTTGGGGTAACTTTGATAATGGTGTATAAATCGAACAAAATTGAATGAATCACGTAACATTTGTAGGGCATTGCATACCTCTAGGCGTTTAAAGTTATATGGAAATTTCTGACTTAGATTACAAAAATTGTCCCAGTTTATGAAAATGCTTTTCGCTAAGAGATTTGAGACCATATTCAAGTTCTATGATAACTAGACTGTCAAGAATAAGTGGCGAACTCATCATGCCTTCATCAAATAGTGATCGTAGAACAGATTGTTTGTGAGCGTTTCAAAAATGCTAAAATCTCATAAATTTTTAATATTTGCATAGAAATCCTAAAATGTACTTGATTCCAATGAAAATAGCTTTGTCATGAAGTGTCATACTAATACTCTTTACTTTTGCATTCATTTTGCTTAACTGATTTACAGAAACTTTGTTATTTCGTTTAGTATGTTGTGGGTCTCGCACTATCAAAGTTACCCGCATTATCAAAGTTACCCCGTTTTACGGTACCACAAATGGTCACATAAACATGATCTAGTTCACGGTGTATTTTTGTTGTTGACGAGTTCACGTCTGCTGTTCACGGATTCGAGAACGGATTTTTTTCTGTGCACTTAAAATTCAAAAATAATCTTTGCATTTTCTGTGATTTTCATTTAGTTCATAAATATTCTAGGTAATTTTTGTTATTTTTCAACATTTACGATTAGTCCAGAGCGAGAGTTAAAAATTATTTTTCAACAATTTAGAAAATAATATTCAGAAATATTTTTAAAAGTTCTCGTTATTCTTATCTAAGTATTTACCAACTTTTCATAAAAGATCTTAGAGGTCTATGTTAACCTTCAGGTTATCCTTCAACATTTTCTCATGATTTCAATGTATTTTCCAACAATTCAGAAATACTCTCAGGGATCTCGGTTATCCTCAAATGGTTAAGAAATATTCTATGAATTGATCGTTATCCTTCAACATTCTCAATTAAAACATTATCTCAAATCGCCTATAGATGTCTATGGTGCTCAATAAGTTGAGCAATATTCCAGGTATTTCTGGTTTTCTTTGAAGATTCCTAATTCTTTGAAACATTCTCCCAGGATTTCGACAGTTAATTGTTGATCTCAAAAATAATCTTGCAAATTCAATACTGATCTTAGAGTATTCTGTACTACTAAATTTGTTGAGAAACAACCTAGGATTCTCTCGTTAATCGTTAACATTCCAAAGTTGTCCAGACATTCTCTCAGAATACTTAAATATTCGACAACAATTCTGAAATTATTTACCAATTATCTGTGATTCTCAATTAGTTAAGAATTTTTTAAGAAATCTCTCGCTGCTATTAACACTTCCAAATTACTCAGACAATCTTTAAGAATTTTAAACTATTCCCCATCTATTCAGAAATTAAAAAAATAATAATTACCTGATTATCTTAAGGAAAAAATAGATTTCAGCCGCTGTTTATCCGTCTTTATATTTTGAAATACTTCAGAGAGAATATTTTCGTGATCTATGATCGATTCAGATATATTCCAGGCATTTGTCGTTACCTGGCTACATCCAATTTTTTTTTCTTGAGACTTTCTCTAAGAATACCAGGTATTTAACAACAACTGAGATTCTCTCAGTATTCCAGAGTATGCATCAACAAAAATGAAGCATTGAAAAAAATCAAAAATGACCTAAAAGTTCTCTGTAATCCTCAATTAGTTCAGAAATAACCTAAGAATCCCTCGTTATGCGTCAACATTCCAAATTAGTCCAGACATTTTTTCAGAACTCCAAACTATTCACCAATGAATCAAAAAAAAAGTATTGAGAAACAACTTAGAAATATATTGTCATATATATTGAGGTGTTCGGTAACCAAATCCCACTCGCTCTACGCGCTTGTGTGTAAATGAAATTGATGAATATGGGTTGTGAGAAGCGTAGGGCAAATATGATCTCAACATCGATGTTACTGAATCGATTTAAATTCAACATGTCGAATCGATTGACCGATGTTTGCTCCTAAAATACGACCAAATGCAATTACGCACGATTTTAATTCTTTAGATTGATAACGATTGAAATAAAAAAATATATATGAAACACTTACAGGCTAATTCAAAACTAGGTTATGATTTATCAAGACATTTAAAAATTCTTATCAATTTCTTTCTCTTGAATCGAAACAAAAAATCAAACGAAGAAAATCGATTCAATCGATTTTTGTGCTTCCAACATCGATAAAAAAAAATGGATTTTCGGAACATCTATTCAAAATCACCAAAATTTTAATAACTTCAAAATAATCTTATAGTGCTCTGTGAAGTTCAGAGCTTTTCTTCCCTTTCTAATTATCCTCCAACATTCAAATATGTCCACAAATTCTCTCAGATTTCCTAAGCATTTCAATCCAATATTAGCTTAGCTTAGCTTAGACTGACTACACATATCAATGGTTGCTATTTCGTGATTGACCGAAGTCAGTGAAAATGCACAACGAATCAACTAGAAGTTCGGCTGGGATTGGCCATAATCTTCTTCAGTGTGCATAATTCAGTGCCTTTATTTATACAGGGTCAATAACGGCGCCGGCCACATCCTTGCAGTCAGGTGGGATTGGGGGAAGGAATGTTAGTGTGTAATCTTTGCTATTTGGAGATGAGTCATACATATTTTATAGATTAGAAATAGTAGCATGGAACGAGCTCACCAATTGATCCGTCATCCTTGACTGAGCAGCAACAATCCACATTCAGCTTAACTCGTTTGCTCGGCTATATAAAAGCACTCAGAGAAAATAGGCGCACGACCTGAGAGGGAAAACAACTGACGACTGCTCGGGCTTTCTTGACGCACTGCCAAGGAGCAATCGTCAAGGTTGAAGATCAAACAGAACTAACCGATCGCGGCAATTTTTCACTTTACTCGACCGACGCGCGACATGTTTGATCCTGCCCTCGTCACCCGCTCCTGCAGAAGCAAGCGTCAAGGTCGGATCAAACAGAACTCCCTAAGCGTTTCAATCCAATATTTCAGAAATACTCAACGAAATCTGCTTTGAAAAATCAGAACAAATTGAGGTTAAGAAATATCACATATTTCCAATATGTCCAGGAAATCTCCCAGAATAGCAAAGCATTCACCAACAATGCAAAAATAATCTGAGAGTTGTCTTTGGTTCTCAATTAATTCATTTTATGTTTCAACAATCTGATACTGATGGTGAATGAATGGTCTTCCCCGCTATTCTATCGAAAGAAACCGATGGCAAAACGAAGTTTTTTTTGTGGAGATGCTGAAAATCGAACCCATGATCACTAAAATTGTATGCAAAAGATATAAAAAAATATGTTGCTTACATTCTGTTTGCCATCAAATTGTTATTGTTTTTTTCTTTTCAATTTTTATCAAACGTTTTGCAATACTTCTTACAATTTATTTAATACTATTGAAATGGAAAACTAGCCTATATAATTTCAAAGCCATGTAGATCGAATTTTCGATCCACAAAATATAGTTCATCTTCTTCTTCTTTATGGCATTACGTTCCCACTGGGACAGAGCCTGCTTCTAGCTTAGTGTTCTTATGAGCACTTCCACAGTTATTAACTGAGAGCTTACTATGCCAATGACCATTTTTGCATGCGTATATCGTGTGGCAGGTACGAAGATACTCTATGCCCTGGAATGTCAAGAAAATTTCCAACCCGAAAAGTTCCTCGACCGGTGGGATTCGAACCCACGACCCTCAGCTTGGTCTTGCTGAATAGCTGCGCGTTTACCGCTACGGCTATCTGGGCCCCAAAATATAGTTCATATCTATGCTATATAGTTCGTCGGAGATAACAATTCTCAAAAACTCATATCTATGACTATAGAGAAATTGACTGAAAATTAAGATATTTTGCCCCACTGTGACAGGCTACCAAGGTCGTTCAGCCTAAACTAAGTTATTTCAGTTCCTTGAGTAATTGTTTTGTTAATGTCCACCCGATTATGGCATTCTTATATTTTCCGTTATTTGAATTACACGCGATTACAATACTCCCCATAGCGATACTTGGATGAGCTCACTACTACCAAGAAAATTTGAATTTGAGAGCTGGCTATGTTAATCCCAACGGAAAAGCCTCCAGTTTCGCCTTAAGCAGCTCGTTTGCTACATTCCACTTGGTTGGAATCGATCGACAATCCTCGCACAGCGATTTCCTCGAAATCTAGCTTCTGATGCAGTAGCATCAAATTGCCGACAGCGTGGACAACATTTTGTCTTCAGTGCAAGCACGTGTACCTGACACCCACATACTCGTTCTCATCGTATCTTTCAATCGCCAAACATTTCCCGTCCTTCTGATGGTTAGTCGCTTTTGTATTCCGACCACGCCCAGGTGATCGACGAGTCCTTTCTCCACCAGCGTGACGGACGCACCTTCGTCCAATAAAGCTAGTACAGTAGCCAATTATTCACCACAGTGTAGCTGAACTGGAACAATCTGAAAAAGATCTGTGCAGTTGTGCCGAATGTGTGCGCTGAGCTCGACCACATTGCTAACAGGATGCATTAGCGGAATGAGGGATTCCTTGCATTTGCCGATATTACACCAGATTTTGTACATGCACTGGCCACCGTGTACGTTAAGACACACGTGGCACAGCTACTCGCGGTTCACCAGCCTAAGCCGATCAGCATAACGCATATTCTTGAATTCGCCGCAGTGCTGCAGCCTATGGTCCGTCCTTCGACATTGGTTACATGGTTTCAGGATTTTTCACCGGTGTTAGCGGGTGAACTGCTGATTGCACTATGGCAATAAAGTCCACCTTTCTCCAATGGCATGCTTTTTCCGGATTGCGAACTTCTTGTGGGTGGCTTGAACTCTACGTCGACGTTTACAGCGCAGGCATTTTCCACTATATCTATGAGGAAGTCCGTCAGCGTCCGCATCGTTGTTCACTGCGACCTCTTCAGTAGTGAACCCACTCACGCTTCTCACGATTCGGCAGCTTGGCGACTAGCTACTTAATTAGCAGCGGGTTGACGATATGTTTCCGCAGAGCTGCTCCACCGTGCTTCCGAATCGAACGAAGCAATTTAAATTGTCCGGTTGCGGAGAATCCATCCTTTTGACCTTGCCCAGCAGACTTTCCAACAGCTGCTCTAGGCGGCCGTAATGGCGACGCAACTTCTCGTTTATCCTTGGAATGGTTTTGGGAAGAATAAGCTGGCCAGATACCAGCTCGAGTGCATCTTCTTCCAGCGTTTCCTGCAGTCACATCAGGTTCTCGTGGTTCATGTAGCCACAGGCATCGTTAAATGCTTTGTAACCCGCTTAGAACAAAGGCCACTGTGCTGCATTAACCGAAAATTTGGGAAGCTTGTAGGTAAGACCTTTTCGTGCAGCCAGCTGTGCCTTGGTCGGTCTGGTCTGCTGTTGCCCCAGCCCGTCTTGGCTCACAATGTCGATCTACTTCCTGATAACTCGCGAAGCGTTGTTGTTGATCTTTCTCTCCATGCACAAATCGGAACTCTGGCTTTGCAGATCTGAATTTTTGGAGTACTCGTCGTCATTATTTTCCTCCTCGGAGCTTTCGCCGTCTTCCACGAACTTCTTGAATTTTTCCTTCGTCGGCTTCAACGCATTTTGGTTGATTTTGCTAGAAGACTGCACTCGCAAAACGCCCGTATCTATTTTTGATGCCGGCTTTGGCACCTTAAGGCTCGACAATCCCGCTAACTCCTTGTCCATGGATGCGAACCGCTCCTCGAACGACTCCTGGCTCGTCTTCATACGCTCCTCTGCATGCATCTGCAGCTCCATATCCATTATCTTCTTCTCGTACGCATGCTGCAGCTCCCAATCTTTCTTCCGCAGCTGCATCCCCATTTCCAGCTCTTCCATCTGCCGCTTCTGGCGTTCTTCTAGCGCTCTGACTTTCGCATTCACGCTAGACGCACCCAAGCGGGAGTTGGTGCTGGATTTGTCAGACTCGTCCGTTTGCTTCCGACTACGAGTCTGCTTCTTCCGCTTCTGGTACTCCAGGACATTCTCCTGGCAGGCTTCACAGAATCTGCTCTTCCTGCCTTAATTAAATTCACTTTTGGATTAGCGCTCTGTTCACTGAAACTTTTGAACTAATAATGGTGCAAACTAGTTTCGATTGTCATCAATGGTTTTTATTTTGCCTTCTCTATCTGTCTGTACCTGGGCCTTCCTTAGCCGAGTGGTTAGAGTCCGCGGCTACAAAGCAAAGCCATGCTGAAGGTGTCTGGGTTCGATTCCCGGTCGGTCCAGGATCTTTTTGTAATGGAAATTTCCTTGACTTCCCTGGGCACAGTCTTCCAAAACCATCATTGCGCAAGAGATATTTAAAAAGCATGCCTTGAAAAATTTCATTTCCTAATGATGAATTTGAATCCTCGCATTTCAATGCTCCTATGATCATTTGATCTAGAATATTGCATCATTGATGCAAATCATTTCAGCTGATCTGGATTAGAACGTGTTTTGTCGTTTGGATATAGCATCACATGATTTAAAGTGATCGTTTCAATAAATAAATGCTACAGAAACTTTCTGATATCCGAATAACAATACCATACGAAAGAATAACTTTTTTCGACGGAAGAGTATGTGTGATAACCAAGTTTTTTTTTAGGAAAGTGTCTAGTAGAGAGAACTTCAAGAAAGAATAATTTGAATGAAGTGGGTAGTTGCTCATAAGGAAGCTCCTTGTTGAGTTCACTATGTAATCTTACAATAAATTGGAATGGACTACACTAAATCGCATCTTGGTAGCGAAATCTGAATCGAACATAGCCCCGTAAAGATTTCTGGGATGTGGAGGAGTTTTGGTTTAAGATTCGATACATGTCATAAGAGTGTAGTTTTAGGTGAAAATGTCGCATGTGAACTGTTCCCGGGAACGACGTATAAAAAACTGATAAGTAGTGGAATAGATGCTTTCAATCGTCAGAAAGAGCTGCAGAGTCTAGTCGCATTCAGTTGAAGGTAGAATGAGAAAAATTCAAAATTCACAAATTGATGACGGATTCTGCCCCCTTAAAGCTCGATGCACGAAATTCCCAATGTTGTCAGTATAGGCGTGGTAGTAAAAAATATGCTCCATATTGCTCCTGAAAGAACCAATGGCCAATGGCGAAGACAGTCGGATTTAGGACAGTCAGATTAAAACGCTAACCGAAAAAGAGACATGAGGGAAATTTTTGCAATAAGATTAAATTTGTAGTTCATAGTAAAAAAAACACTTGAAGTAAAAATAGCACTTGCTGGGTATGAAGATTGTCACTGGGTTCGGTTGTTTTTGGGGGTTTAGGTTCTCATCGGACAAGCCTCGACCAAATGTAATGGGACTTTTATGACAGAGTCGTTTATCGTTGGCTTTTGTATGCCCGTACCATCCGTTGGGTGTTCTCAATAAAAAAAAGATCAACAAATAAATTCAATAAAACCAAATAAACTCAAATTTCGCATTATAAAATACTTCATCAGTATCCAACAATGGACATTTTCACCTGCAGACAACTGCAGTCTGACAGTTTTCAAATTTTTCAACCACGCAATGAAACGATAATTGTACGGTTGCTATGCCTACTATCCATATTCGCCCAACGGAAGGAGCTAATATTTTTCTAGATCATTGATGCAGTATTTTCTCGAAATGATAGGAACAAATCAAAGCAATGCTGGATTTGGATAAGAGGAGTGTGCATTTTCCTTCTCCCTGATTTATAGATCAAAGCAACGTAGTGCAAAGGAGATTTTGAAGACTGCCTGGGCATAGAGTACCATCGTACCTGCCACACGATATACGAATGCGAAAATGGCAACTAAGGCAAAGAAAGCTCTCAGTTAATAACTGTGGAAGTGCTCTTAGAACACTACGCTGAGTAGTCGGCTCTGTCCCGGTGGGGAAGTTAATGTCAAGAAGAAGAAGAAGAAGAAGAAGAAGAAGAAGAAGATCTGTCTGTACTCTATCACTACCACTTCACGGGAGCTGTCATGCTGCGTTTATGATGCGCCGTTAGGACTGCTCAAGCAGTAGACCTGTTCTAGTGGCGTCGCAACAAATGGTATGTGGTGAATGATGTCGATTTTGTTGCTGAAAGATTAAAACCCCTCATATACTGCGCCCTATAGACTTCTTCTTACACAGTTAAAAATAATGAAGATTACTCGTCATGTAAACTTCAATTATGCGATGTAAACATGACGTCATGTAAATTTATGTCGGAAATCATGTAAAAATGTGTTATATGTCATGTAATCACACAGAATCCTGTTGGGTTACATGAGATATAATTGAAGTTTACATGACATATCATGTAAATATCCATGATATTCCACGCTCCAATTATGTGCATTATATGTCTCAGAAATTTACACGTTTCGTTCGAACTGTGTAGGTTATTTCTCTAGAATCAACAAACTATTTTTAAATTTAGCGAAATATGCCTGATTGCTTGGAAAATGTCAACAAAATTGCACGTTTTACCGTAGTTTTGCAAAAATTGTTTGTATTGATTATATAATATTACTTATACTTAAATTTATCCTATTTTAGTCATGTTTCTGAACACAATTCAGTGTGCTTTTTCTGCAAACATCACTTTATGGCTTGTGGTATATTTTCATGTTATAAGAGAATCTATATTTTATGTTTCAGTCGGTGAACTTTTGCACCACTCGAGTTTCAAACATTGGCCCCACTGGTGGGACAAAAACTCTTTAAGACAATCAATTTGAATCTGTTAACCTAAAACGGATAAAAGCTTGACATAAGTTTTTTAGCAAAATTTTAGTCAATATGTTGAAGGTGAAAGGCAAAACGAGTATTACTATTATTAAACTTACCAATTTTAAAGGCTTTACCCAGAAGGGGCATTTGTCTTTTACTTACCTTCATTATTTCATTTTTCTCCATAAAAAATTAGAAAGGATCGCAGAAAAAACTGAGATTCTTTGTATGAATTCTGTGTGCGAATTTAAAACGGTACACTCTTAATACCTACCTTATTGAAAGAGCGCTGCGACCGGCCCATCGTCCGATTTCGCCCGGCTAGCACGAGAGGGAAAATTTTGATTAATCATCATGAAACGCGGCATGGGCGATTAGCGAAAGTTGCTCGCGGAACAAAGTCGTCCAAGGGAAGGAAATGTGCTCGCAAGTGGATGATGTCTCCGTGTGGCGTTTAAGATGTTCTCTTCCCATTCACCGACTGCACACAACGCAAGTGTTCTTTCTCAGCGTACAGCTGGCTGGGGTGCCCCCTGCCGAGGTCATTTGCTAAGACTGGTCTGTCGTAGAAAACTACAAGTAGCAAATACTCATTGAACCGTGGAAAAAGAAAATTTTCCCATTGTATTAGCAGGCGAAATTACACGAGCAGTGAATAACGACGCGACAGTAAATAAATACCAAACTTTTTTTTTAATACAAATAGCGGTACCGACGAGGGGTTTGGTGGCGTAGTCCAAAATGGTCTAGTAATTCTTAAATGCCTGCCCGAGACCATTGATTATTACACTGTTCGACAAAAAAAGACGATCTGAATGCACAGAGACCGGACAACCCGGGCTTGACAGTATAAAAATAAACAAAAATAATGGCGTTTTCAGAATGTTCGTGACTGCCCCAGGTCATTTTTAAAATATACTTGAACTTTTTGCATTTTTATTCAAAAATCTAATCTGATCAATAAACCGACACAGTGTTTTTTATATTCATGACAGGGGAATTCATGTGCCATATAATGTTTTCAACTTTAAATACAATATGAAGAGTTGTAATAAGATTTGCAGGGAGCCCTCCCCCTTTTTTGTACCCTCCCCATTTTTAAAGTATCGCAAATGATGGAATATTTGATATACAGGGGGTTGTCAAAATAACTGGGACAGGCAAAAATTGGGCCAACTTTGGAATGCTGTAACTTTGACAAAAATTGACCGATTTCAATTCTTTAAGAAGTAATGGACGGGTCAACTAATCTAGTTTTTAGGTGCATCCACGGAGATGAACTATGACCACCGGATACCGGTGATAATCCGGATTTCCGGAAGCATGTCTTATGCAGTAAAATTATGACGTGTTTTTAGCAAAGGTCTCGGCTAAAAAATCAAAATTTTACTACACATGAAGATAGAAGATCTAATTCTGAAGCGATTGGTGCGCCAAGTATTAAGATCGATCCAGAAACAACCAAGATATGGCCATTTCCCCGGAATCGGTGCCGGTAGTGGATCCGAATTGGGATCAAACAATTTATTCACTCAAAATACGTCGCGCAATATTGTTTTCTCCCTAGCTTATCATAAAATACCCTATTATAAATTAAAAAAGAGTCTTGTACAGATTTGGCCACTCATGGCGCCGCCAAGTGCCCCGGGGGAACCTTGCATAGGGGACATTTCGATTTCGACACCAAAGCATATCATGCGACGGCTCATTCTTCATGTCTTGTCGTAAATAGGGCAACTGTAGACTCAAAACGGATAGTTGACTACAGTGACTACTTCCGGGACCACCGGATGTCATCGAGGGAACCTGTAATTAGGGACAATTGAAATTGAACTTCAATACATATCGTGCGACGGTTCATTTTTCATGTCTCGTGCTAAATAGGGCTATTGTAGACCTAAAATGGATAATTGACTACAGTGGCCACTTTTGGGACCACCGGAATTTCCCGGAGGAACCTGTAATTGGGGACATTTCTGTTCTTACACCAAAACATATCATGCGACGGCTCTTTCTTCATGCCTTGTCGTAAATAAAGTAACTGTAAACTCAAAATGGGAATTTATTTGAATTGGCCACTTTTGGGACCACCGAGTGTCCCCTAGGGAACCTATGATCGGGGACAATTGGAATTGAGCTCCAATACTCATCGTGCAACGGCTCATTCTTCATGTCTAGTCATGAATAGATCAACTTTAGACCGAAAATGGATATTTCACTAGAATGGCCACTTTGGGGACCTCCTATAGTTCCCTAAGGAACCTATCATTGGGGACATTTCGATTTTTACACCAAAACATATCATGCGACAGTTCGTACTTCATGTCTTGTCGTAAATAAGGCAACTGTAGACTCAATGTGTATATTTAAATATTGTGGCCACTTTTGAGACCACCGGATGTTCCAGAGGGAACCTGTAATTAGGGAAAATTGAAATTGAACTCCAATACATATCGTGCGACGGTTCATTTTTTATGTCTCGTGCTAAATAGGGCTATTGTAGACCTTAAGTGGATATTTGACAACAGTGGCCACTTTTAACACCACCGGAATTTCCCGGAGGAATCTGTCATTGGGGACATCACAGCCTCCCTCAGGGATATCCGGTGGTCACAAAAGTGGCCACTGTAGTCAAATATCCTCTTAAGGTCTACAATAGCCCTATTTAGCACAAGACATGAAAAATGAACCATCGCACGATATGTATTGGAGTTCAATTTCAATTGTCCCTAATGACAGGTTCCCTCTGGAACATCCGGTGGTCCCGGAAGTAGTCACTGTAGTCAACTATCCGTTTTAAGTCTACAGTTGCCCTATTTACGACAAGACATGAAGAATGAGCCGTCGCATAATATGCTTTGGTGTCAAAATCGAAATGTCCCCTATGCAAGGTTCCCTCAGGGCACTTGGCGGTGCCATGAGTGGCCAAATCTGTACAAGACTCTTTTTTAATTTATAATAGGATATTTTATGATAAGCTAGGGAGAAAAAAATATTGCGCGACATATTTTGAGTGAATAAATTGTTTGATCCCAATTCGGATCCACTACCGGCACCGATTCCGGGGAAATGGCCATATCTTGGTTTTTTCTGGATCGATCTTAATACTTGGCGCACCAATCGCTTCAGAATTTGATCTTCTATCTTCATGTGTAGTAAAATTTTGAATTTTTAGCCGAGACCTTTACTAAAAACATGTCATAATTTTACTGCATAAGACATGCTTCCGAAAATCCGGATTATCACTGGTATCCGATGGTCATAGTTCATCTCCGTGGATTCACCTCAAAACTAGATTAGTTGACCCGTCCATTACTTCTTAAAGAATTGAAATCGGTCAATTTTTGTCAAAGTTACAGCATTCCAAAGTTGGCCCAATTTTTGCCTGTCCCAGTTATTTTGACAACCCCCTGTATATCAAATATTCCATCATTTGCGATACTTTAAAAATGGGGAGAGTGCAAAAAAAGGGGGAGGGCTTCCTGCAAATCTTATTAAAACTCTTCATATTGTATTTAACGTTTTAAACATTATATGGTACATGAATTCCGCTGTCCTGATTATAAAACACTGTGTCGGTTTATTGATTAGATTAGATTTTTAAATAAAAAATGCAAAAAGTTCAAGTATATTTTAAAAATGAACTGGGGCAGACACGAACATTCTGAAAACGCCATTATTTTTGTTTATTTTTATACTTTCAAGCCCGGGTTGTCCGGTCTCTGTGCATTCAGATCGACTTTTTTTGTCGAACAGTGTTATTGAACAGAACAAACCCTGATGTGTGGATTGGTGTGCATTGGTTTTAATGTTATCATTGCTTGAATTTTATAGGTTTACTTCGTCACAGCCCTTACATGACATGAGTAAACAAGGAGAAATTGACAAATATCGTTGATTGTATTGCATTCTTTGTAACGGATGGATATGGTGGTGATCGAAAAGAAAATGTTCTCCGTTTGCGGCCATGAGTAATTTGAACCACGATTTAAAATGTATTGGATTTATGCACTATATTGAAAACTCCCATGAAAAAAAGAATTTTAACTTTAAACTATTCCAAACGGTGCACGTGTTCTTCAGCAGCACGACAAGTCTGACGTATAAAGTAGATTCTACGCCTTAGGCACGTATGGACTACAACCGGGTGCATTCGCATGGCACATCCCACAATACCGGCTAAACTTATCTCGGACGTGACAAATTCATTTCTTTTTTTTCCCTTTCTGCCATATAACTTTACATGTGTCAGCAAATCGTATTTGCTACCATCGCACAATGCTTACGTAACTTTTTCTGAATTTAAACTCGAATGCAACTCCCAGTGCCTACTGCCAACGGCTGTCCCCACAATTACCACCTGCCTTCAGAGCACAAAAATGACCATGCGCTCAAAACCCAACTATTCACAGTTGGTCGGTATTGACGACTATTCAAATTCAGAAAGCCAACCTCCATGATTCGACTGTGAACAGTTGGGGACTGACCAGGTTCCATTTGTAATGAGCTCCAGTACCAATTACTGCAAATTCAAAGAAAATGATAATCAGAACCAATAATTTACTACCAGCTCTCTGTCCGCAGCAGCTTTCAGCCCCGTTGTTAAAGAGACATGCCTGTCTCGCCTGCGTCACATCATATCACCGGGATGTTGGACATCGCCCACGTTCGTTCGGTGCACAATGGTTGGATTCCTCATAAATAGGCGGCCAAAATTAGCAGAAATTATTATAATTCTCTGATCCCTGATTAAAATTGTACTAAAATATTTTGTTTTTTAAGTTTGTGGTCGTCAAGTAAATATATATAATACGATATTAAAATGAAGTAATGAAATAATAAACTTTTAAATATTTTTGGCATTCAATTCTTATATCTATGTGTTCTGTGTTAGGCAACACTATCATCCTTATTTGGTAAAACAAGATAGAGCTTTAATCAACACCTTTTCTATTCCATTTGCCGTAGCAGTTCAGATTTTTTACAGGTGAGGTCATTTCATCTGTTTATAAGAAGAAAAAAAACTATTTCGATCAATCTAACCTAACTTATTCTAAATACATTGCGCAATAATAAATGTTATAGAAGACTGCATCGATTTTTGTCAAAAATAAAAAAAATAATAATTTTATTCCATATTTGTTCTAATGTTTCAACATTGGATATTCTATGTAACTCATCAGTTCTATACCGAATCATTTTCACAAGTTGATTTTGAATCCCCTACAGAGCTTCTTTCCTGGTATTAGAACAGCTAATCCTTAGTGGTACAGTATATAACATGTCTGGGGGGATAGGTGATAAAAGTTATTTTGGGCAAATCGTATTTATTTTTCTACCATTATGCAGTGGTTGGCAGAAAAGCGCATTACTCGTCGTTTGTGTCTAGCTGTCTATTACATTTGCTTTGCTTAGTTATATCGGAATGATATCAATATCAACGGGATGTTGATGATTCAAACCCTGCTCGCTCTATGTCGTTGGACATACTACATATAACATCCCGGAATTATGAGAGCACCTTAAAAATCGGTACCACCGCAAATGTTGAACGCAATTTCAATGTTACAGTTACATGTATGCGCCGATTCAAAAAAAAAAAATCAGCAGCGGCGTTTGTACCATTCTTGCTCATCGAGGGTGGCGTGATCGGCATGACGTCAAATTCGTAGGTCTTCCTTAACCGAGTGGTTAGAGTCCACGACTACAAAGCAAAGCCATGCTTAAGGTGGCTGGGTTCGATTCCCGGTTTATCCAGGAACTTTTCGTAATGGAAATTTTCTTGACTTTCCTAGCAATAGAGTATCATCGTACCTGCCACACGACATACGAATGCGAAAATGGCAACTAAGGCAAAGAAGACTCTCAGTTAAGGCTTTTTGGTGTGTCATCACAAAATGGCTTCTCCTAAAATCATTAACATATTGTTAGTATGGGTATTTGCAGCATCCATTTTTTTTATTCCTTCATTAGTATCATTCCAAACATTACATTCATTATTTCTTATATTTAGGTGTTCTGTGTTAGTAGACAACACTATCATCCTAATTTGGTAAAACAAATCTAAGATTTTATTAACATTTTGTTAACAACATATTACATTTCATTTGTCGTAGCAGTTCAGATTTTTACAGGTGAGTTGATTTCACCTGCTCATAAAAAACGTTTTCAATATACTTAACCTAACTTAAACTAAACATATAACGCATTAATCGTGACAATAGAAGATTGTAACGATTTTTGCCTGAAATTATTGATTATTTTATTTGACATTTGTTTCAATGTTTCAACATTAGATATTCTATGTAACTCATTGGTACTATACCAGGGAGGAAGCCTCATCATTTTCAAAATTTTATTTTGAATTCTCTGCAGAGCTTTCTTTCTGGTATTACAACAGCTAGTCCATATTGCTACAGCATACAACATGGCTAGCCTGAAAATTTATTCGAATATCAAAAGCTTGTTCTTAAGACAAAGTTTTGATCTTCTATTAATAAGACGATAGAGACATTTTACATATTTGTTACATTTGGCTTGACTGCCCTCAATGTGATTTTTGAAAGTTAAATTCTTATCTAGCATGAGCCCTAGGTACTTAACTTCATCTGACCAATTTATTGGAACCCCTCTCGTTGTGACAACATGTCTACTTGAAGGTTTCAAATAAAGAGCTTTTGGTTTATGTGGAAATATTTTTAGTTGAGTTTTGGAAGCATTAGGAGAAATCTTCCATTTTTGCAAGTATAAAGAAAAAATATCTAAATATCCAAAATAGTTTTTGATTGAAAACCAATTATCACTATCGACACACAGATTCTAAAAATAGATGAGTTTTTTTTTGAGAACTTCTGAAAACATGGTGCAATAATATAGAAAAACAAAAAAGGTATCATGATTTGAATATATTTTTGTGGTTAATTAATGAAGCTGCTGGTAGAGGGGTTACCAATACGTTAGCAATAATAATGGTTCAACAATGAGCCCCCTGGTAGTGGACGCATCTTTTTATACATAATAAACCTAATTTCAAAAATAAATTTCCAATGCAAAGGTGAGAGCGAAGAACGACGTTCAACAAATATGACTATGGGATTCCCAGTGGAATAGTATTCCTTTGAAGGGATCCCTTGAACGACAAAAGCTAATTAGTTGATAAATAAATGAAACAGATAATCTAACTGGAGTGTAAATCTAAAACAAAATGAACAATAAAGAAAATTGATAACAAAACAAATAACTTTCCATTTCAGTATTGTCACGTATGTTTCATTGATTACATTATCTACAGTTTCAGTTGGTGTGCGCCGAATCAAAAGAAATCTGCGGCGGTGTTTGTCACATTTTTGATCAGCAGTGGTGGCGTGATCGTCGTGGCGGCGAATTTTTTATCAACGGCAACGACAGCATGAAACTGCTTGGCTTCATTTTACAATTTACAGTTTAGTTGGTGTGGTGATATCACATAATTTCTCTAAATTCGGTTATTCTAGAAGTCAGAGCAGGTCTTCCAGAAAAAAAAAATCAAACTGGGGGTGAAACCACATGAATTCTGCAAAATAAAAATTGTCGAGGTGCTCAAAGGTTCTCTGTGCATAAGTTATCTTATAAGCTTCTACATTTGATTTGAATTCAAAATTATGTTTATTTTGAAACGAATGCCCACGTTTTTCTAGAGTAAGAACCCATTTGGTAGTTCCGGATTCAATTCTTTGATTACTATGGTGACCGCCTCGAAGATCAAAATAGCCTTTTTACCCCTCTACCGGCAGCTTCATTTACCGCAAGAAAAAAATCACATGGCGATAACTTTTTTGTTTCTCGATGTTTTTGCACCATTTTTTTACAAGTTCTCAAAAAAAATATTCTAGTTTGAGGATTCGTATTAATATTGATGATTGGTGATCTGCCTTTAAAGATATTCCAATGTTCTTTCCATATAAAATGTCCTAGGTGGTAATTTTGTTTTACGTCAACTTATCAAAAATGTAAAATATGGGCTATACAATGCCATGTAATAAGGAGCTACTCTGAAAAAATCATAAAAATTGGTTAATATTTCTTAGAGATATTTGAAAGTTACGATATGAAGTTTTTGAAGTTTTCAAGATCTTTATTTTGCCAACATAAATGCTCATTACTCAAAGAGGGTTGCTTCAAATTGTTTAATTTTATCACAACATACTCTCATTAATTTTTAATCCGAAGAGTGAATATCTGAATACGATAAAAAATCAGTAGCCTGAGATATATACGTGGGTTATAGTCACGCGTCGGTCTCCCAAGGAATTTCGGAGCATCTCTGGATCTCGATGACCAATGATCAATGGACGCAGATTCTAAAACTTGAAGAGTTTTTCAGAACTAGTGAAAAAATTGTCAAAAATATCGAGAAACAAAAAAGTTATCGTGATTTGAATTTTTTTCTTGCTGTAAAATGAAGCTGCCGTTAGAGGGGTTAAGATCGAGATTCAAACTTCGCTTGCGACATATAAAAACTTCGTGATGTTGCAAACCAAGATAAAACGTGTACGAATTATTAGAAAGGTGGTGTTCATTATATTGACGGCTTTGAAAACTTGCGGCGTATCAAACATCATGACTTTGTAAATCAAATCTATTAAATGATGGTTAATGATCCATGTTGGATATGCTCAACTTTATTAATTAGCAAATAAATACTAAAATAAGTAGGACCCCAGCCTTTTAAGGTGATTTAGCGGTTACCTTGGGGAAATGGCCACTATATATTTTAGCAGTTCTGGAACCTAGCTTGAAGCAATTTAAACTTCATTCTTAAATTTTAGAACTATGATGCAACAGTTATGGATGACTTGACCACATACCGATGTGTTCCGGTCATCTGGTTCCCCTTGTAAAAGCCTCCTTATTGGCATATCTGGAAGTATGCAAGTGACGAAACATAGTTCGTGATTTACAAATAAGGTCTAACTGATATTGTTGAGAGGTCTTAGATCATATGGTCACACACCGGCTCAATCTGGAGTTTGATTCCTCTGGGAAAGTGGTTTTTCTGTAAACAGATCTGGAAGCCTGCTTCATTGTTTAGCAAACAAAACTTCCTTTGTTTTCATATAAGTGAATTTCAGCTTTGAGTTAGTTCTTCACTCAAATTGTTGTTGTTTGATGAGAGGGACTTTAGCCTGAGGGTTATTCGTCCCTTTATTCACTCAAATCACAAATTAATTCTGAAAGCAAAGCGGTACCGTAATCCGGGGTATCATTGATCAGCGGAGTAACATTGATCGGAATGACTCATCTCGTAAAAAGTTCGTATCATCATTTGTTGAAGGAACATTTACAAACCACGAATGGTGCCTCTCTTTATTATATTCATGAGCTAATGAAAGTGAAGATTTTTGCAAAAATTGCGTTTAGCTTATGAATAAATTTGTCAACTTTTCGCAACAAGGATTTCAATGGGTAAGGATGACGCTACCTAAGATTCATATCTTACATAAAATCTGCAAACGATATGAGCAAGGAGAATGTAGTTCTTACTAAAAGTGGCATCGCCGAAAACGATTCAGTTGTCAAAACTTTCATAAGTATGCTCAATTAGGCAACATTAAGAAATTACTGTTAAGAATGTAGAATTCCCTTAGGAACTTGCCTACCTTTAAGCGTATTCTGCGGTTTGAGGTGTTTCTGATTTCAAAATAGCTCAAAAAGTAAGGTACCGTGGGGTAAGTGGATACAGAAAAATCAACGGTCGACTTCATTGTTATGTACACCTAACGTGAATAATGTAATTCAAACTTTTTTCTGTGGATAACAAATGAGGGACTAATATACTTTAAATCATTGATTATTTCGATTTTTCTGATTGTTATGTATTGAGTATGAGGGACTTCAAAATTTGCGCCAAATGATCCACTTGCCTTACCATGGTGGGGTAAGTGGATCACCAATAGAAAAAATCTGTTCTCAAAACAAATGTGATGTAATTATGTATAGTAAGAATGATATTACTCTTGTTCTTGTTATGAGTGTTAGTAATGGTACATTTTAATACTTTAAATATAAAAAGTATCTTTATTTAGTCAAAATATATTAAAAATATGTATACATTAGTAATTCAAATTGTAACTAGAATAATTTGAAGTAAATTCCTCTATTTATACACATAAGTTATACATAAGTATTGAAGGATTGTTTCTAACGATGTTTTCGAAAAAGACTCGTTGTTTGAAAACATTAGTTACACTTATTTTTGAATAACAAACTGAAATCTTTTTATTCTATTTATGAATATGTTTATATCATCTGTCTATAATTATTTATATGGTCAAATAAGGTACGTTAATATGCTTTAAATTGGAGAATCAGTATATTTTGCTCTTTAACAACTCAGCTTAGATGAACCACGAAAAGTTTCGTGTGAGTTTTTAAATTATTATATTTTCATAGATATTTTTTATATCAGAAAGGTTAAACAAAACTTTTAGGTGGATTTATTCAAATTCTCTAAGGTCATTTTGACAAATTTAAGCTGGGAATGAAAAAAAATAAAGGAAAACAACATTTGCGGATATTAAAACTTATTAAAATTCTTGTAAGCAGTCTGCCAATAAATGATAATAATACTTGATCCACTTACCCCACCCCATTAAAAAGTAGGGGTAAGTGTACCATGTACAATATATAGTTATTTATTTATAGACATCACATATTTTTCATTGTGATTCGTTCAATTAGAGCTGAAATGCTCACCATGTGTCGAAAAAACTAATAGTATTCGATTTTAGACAGAGTTACAATGGATTTTTGATTGATGGAAAACAATTTTGAAATTAATCAATTTTTGCAGCTAACAAGTTTGCTTGTGTTAGTGTACGTGTAGTACCAGATTTGCAATAGTATTATTGTGGACGTTAGAATATAACCTAAAACAAAGCAATGAAGCGAAAACATTCAACATATTCAAGTATTTATGCTTAATATTGACGAATGATCCACTTACCCCACTGATACACTTCCCCCACTGTACCTTAAATGACTTGTAAGCGTTTGGCCTCCATATTCGACTTCGGGGGCAATGATTTAAGTAAGTAACGACATTTTCAATATTACCGAACGTTGCTTACATAGGTGATCAATGTTACCCCATATCAGCTAAATAAAAAAATCACTTAAAACATTTTGTTAAACATGCTGAAATCATTCAAAAAACAAAATACAGTACCGTAAAACGGGGTATCTTTGATAATGCGGGTAACTTTGATAGTGAGAGACCCACAACATATTAAACGAAATAACGAAGTTTCTGTCAATCAGTAAAGAGAAACGAATGCAAAAGTAAATAGTATTAGTATGACACTTCATGCCGAATAGAGTTTTCATTACCGGGAACATTTCCCGGGAATTGATATTTCCCGGGATTCCCGTTTCCCGGGAAATGATTTTCTGTTTCCCGGGATTTTCATATATCCTGGGTAGATTTATAAAAAAAGAGATTACTATCTGTTTTCAAACAAAAACTATCGCACCATTTACTTATCATATAATTCTAACCAACGAACTCACTACATCACTAGTTATATTTCGATGCTGATTTTTGTTTTTTTGTAATAAAATTGTTGTTCATAAAATAGATATTGGTTTTTGACGAATTTTGCTATATAAAATAAAGGAATTTTCAAGGGATCTTTTCTATTAATTCAGTAGGCTTATAAAGTTTTCATTGATGTAACAGTCACAATTTTTAATATAAAGACTCTAGTTGGATCAAGAATAAACTCCACGAGGACTTTTTCTTAATGTATAAACTTTGTTGTTCTGAAGCCTATAGGAAAACTTTTCACTGCCTTGAATGAAACAATGGCAAATGATTGGCAATGAAATTTTTGTCTTTTCCCAAAACACTCGTCATGCAGTGTGTCTAAGGGGACCATCTTTAATTTTTGAATTTAATTTTGAATATTTACCATAACGATGAAATTTTTGTTCTGAAGCTTTGAAAAAAGTAATAATAGTTCAGTAAAAGTTCAGTGTATTTGTAGAAAACAATATAATGAACTAATTTGCAAAATGTGATAATTCTTTTTTGGAAATATTTACTTGGCTTGATGTCGAAAAATGTATATTGAACGATTTATAAGGGTGAATAGATTTTTTCGAAGCAAAAGTGCATATTTCACCATAATTTTTGATTCCCATATTAATTTGGTGTTAAATAACAGTGATCAATCAATGACAATCAAAAATGAAGGCTTGTCAATGTTTGCACTTTTACATTTTTCATTGTCGACCATCCAATGCATTTCCACTATTAAATGTTCTCAGTATTTTGTTGCGTTAATGGTTTGTTGGACAAAGTATAATACATAATTATGTATACCTAAACCCATATGATACATAATTTTGACATCAAAAATATGTTGCACAAGCTCCACCTTCTGCGCTTTTCCAGTCATATATAAGTATGAATTCCAGTTTTTTCGCTATGAAACAGAACATTCTCATTAGTCATATTGAAGTCATTGTGATTTATATGAGACATGTTCCCAGCCAACAAATTTGTTCACATAACTGAAATTCAGCTCAGGAAAGTGAACGCTTATTCGGAAATAAAAGATTGTTTAAAATGCATAGATCCCCTCTATGTGAACTAATGTGGAGGCCATATACGTACATTCCAGAAAATGCAGTGTGCTGAGTACAACTTCAGACGAGTTCGTTTGGAGCTTTCTGCAATTCCGTATATAATAGTATTTTGTACGTTATATGACTTCGTTTTAACAAACAAACAAAAAATAAAAATGTAAAACAAGTAGCTGCAAGCCTCCACGCAATGATCTTCAGATCGCTAACAGATCGCTAACCATAATGGCTACCACTGTTCCGTTCAGTCTCTATTGAAAGACACGGAATTATGGCAAATATAAACTCAACAATCTAGCTGATCTGCATGTACGTCTATTCCATCCATACTGCCACCCATGTTCAAAAGAATTTGACGTCGGTATTTGTTTCTCATTTGATGATGCTACATTAGCTATTACCCAGTCAAAAATCTTGTTCGCATAACAGTGATCGCTTATGCAGTAAAACCAAATAGTTGGTAATGCACGAATTCTCTCTGTTTGCACAAATTTGGAGGCTATATTAGGCAATTCATTTTGGCCAATACAACTCTGAACAAGTTGATTTGGCGTTTACTATGACTTACATGTATGACGGAGTGTTGCACTTTATATGATTTAATTTTTGCAAACATATCAACGAAACATAAATACAAAAAAAAAAGCAGACAGGTTGAGACAGGCTGCAAATTTGTGACCGTCTAATCAAGTTATTACAATAAGTGCTCTAATAATTAGCGAGTAGAACGCTGAAGCATAATTTTTGTGTGGTGTTCATCAAATGCAGCTATAACAGCATCCTAAGAAAGGGGTATAAATACGATCTGTTCTGTGACCCCCGTCGCTTACCCGGGTAAGATAAAAAGATATAATACGAACCGCCTAAGTGAAAACTGCTTTATCGCATTTTATAGTTCTCGATGTCAAGGTGTAATTTATTTAGTTTCAAATCAAACCCGAGCAATATGCCCCTTCCGTAGAAGAAAAAAAGTTCCACAGCATTGTAGAAATGTTCCCAAAGTGAATTCCACTACCTGCCAAGTTTTGAAAAGTCCATTGGTAGTCATATTCCAGTAGAGGTTTTTGCGGTAACTATAATTGTAAATATTGATGTTCATTTACAATGAGACCTTTTAATCGGACGCAATATTTCAATGGTGTTTGTCATCCAGTATATCAATTTATTCAAGTAGAAAATACTCTTGTTCAGTTTATGCTTGGTGTTGGAGTTGCATCCAGCGATGTGTACTCTTCCCCTGTATGATTTTATATTTACATCGGATGAACTCATATCTAATCTCAAATTCAAGATCATAATAGAATCAAATCAAGTGCAATACAAATCGCAATGGAATGACAATATGAAGTTACATATTTGAATATATGAATTTGAGGTTTGTTTAGATGCATATTGGAATCAGATCAAATTACTTGCTCCATAAACAATCTCAATCAATTAAATTTGGCCCCATATGCAATCCTGACGTAAACTGAACATTTATACAATTTGAAATAAACATCCTTGTATGATCTCTGGTTTGCTGGGTTGTGTTACTTGGGTAGCGTTTGAAATGAAGCTATCATTTCTTTAGAGAAACATGAATAAATTACTCATAAAGAACAGAAATAACCAAAAAAATTACTGGTATAAAATACATATAGGGTCGATGAATGACTAAGATCATATATTCGAATAAAATCGAAAAATAAAGCCAGTGGCTTTGTTTTTACGCCTGAAAGCTTTTATCACGGTTTTGTAAAAAAAAAGCACAAAAATATAAAAACTTTTTTTTTGTGTTTGTTGTCGCTTGAGCTACTATAGCCTATAATACAAAGCAAACTACAAATCAAAACCGTGTTTTTACAAAACTTTTACATATTTGCTTTAAAAAGTGGATCAAAAGCTTTTGATTGATATAAAAAAGTTCGAATTTAATTAATTATATTGTTTCATGAAAAATATTTTTTACGAAATACGAATAAAAAAAATTCAACCAAATTTGCTTTATTTTCACGTTTTTTAGAATTTCCCGGGATCCCGGGATTTCCCGGGAAATGGTAATTTTATTTCCCGTTTCCCGGGAAATCAAATCCCGGGAAATTTGAAAACTCTAATGCCGAAGCTATTTTCGTTGGAATAAAGTGCATTTGAGAATTTATATGCAAATATTAAAAATATACAAGATTTCAGGTTTTTGGTAATGCTTACAAACAACAGTTTCCACGATCACTATTTGATAATCTCATAATGAGTTCGTCACTTATCCATGACAGCCTAGTTATAGTAACACATGAATTACGTCGCAAATCTCTTAGCGAAAACCATTTTCACAAACTGGGACCATTTTTGTAATCTAAGTCAGAAATTTCTATATAGCGTTAAACGCCTATAGGTATGCAACGCCCTATAAATGTTCCTTAATTCATTCATTTTGTTCGATTTATACTCCATTATCAAAGTTACCCCAAAACAGAAAACCGACTTTCGATTATATGAAAAATTATATATCCATTAAGAATAAATCTTTCGGCAATCTATCAAGTGCAATCGATAGCTAGGATGTCAGTACTTGTTTTAAAAATATTAATTGTAATTCTTTGAACCAGCATGCACAAATATTGAAATTTTCTTCAAAAAAAAAACTATCAATGTTACCCCGTTTTACGGTATATAGTGACGAGCTATGGGTGGCAGTACTTGCTTTAAAAATATAAAATTTGCAATATTTGCATTTTCAAACGAAATATATAAGAAATATTCAAGAAAATGATCAATGTTACCCCGGATTACGGTATATGCTTGATTTGGTGATTTGGCCGTATGCAAGAACACTAATATCTGAAAAAAACATCCAATTTGTCTACGATCTTAAAATCTAGTTTGTGACGTATCAACTCTATGATTTTTCCAAAGGAAGTGATGGAAAAATGAACAGGGTTGGTAAAATGGACACCATGCCTTTTACCGAGAAAAAACAAATTTCAATTATTTTTCATCACGTACGGACGATTTAGAGTAAATATTAGAATGTACGGGTTGATACGGAGGTCAATTGAAATGTAAACAACAACGAAAACAAATATTCTAGAATACCACGTTTAAAAGTAAGAACTGACGTAACTTTTAGCTCGCAGGTCTTTAGGTTTTTCAATGAGGTGAAATTTAGCTACTTTAGTCTGAATTCATGTATCTGATTTGGATACATGCATATTTTTGTTAATTTAACTACCCCTTCCCCTATCAACTTTATGATTTTGCCATCCATGTCTGAATGTCTAACAGGGTTTAAAATCAGTTCATTACGTTTTGAAATATTCAGGAATCAGTGTGTGGTTCTCCAGGGAAAATAATCATTTTTTACCGATACTAAATTTTCAAAATCCGATTACCCGCTCTCAAGCCATTTCGTGACATATAAACGCCATTCTATTTTTATTTATAAACTTGTGGTTCTGGCAAACTTTGTCTTGCCATCATGTAGGCTGTTGAAACATGTCATGGCACCTCCCATACAAAATGACTTATTAGTACTCTCCCATTTTACCAAATTGCCCGAAAACTTCCCTAAACTTTTTCGTCACACGAACACATCGGAACCCTTCAAGAAAACAACAGTTAAAGCATTGTTCAAATCGGTTGTCCCGTTCTCAAGCCCTTTTGTGACATACAAACACCACTCCATTTTTATTTATAAAGAGGATAGATAGAAAGATAGACAGATTTTGTAGGATGTATACTTTTCAGAATTTGAAACGGCTACTATTCAACAAATTTGTAGACATTTCTTTCTGGAATTGAGTCAAAGTAGCCACATCCAGTATCAAGTTTTGGGAAGGATGGAAAAGTATCTTTATTTGGTGTTACATCAATTAGTTTGATAAAACCTCGTTAAGAACATGTTACGCCAATTCACTCGTTCCATGGCTGTGTCCCTCCAACTTTGATATTGACCCACGCTCTCTAGATCTTGTTATATCTGATCAAGCCACCTCGCTCGCTGTGCTTGCCGCCTTCTCGTACCAACCGTATTACCATCTTTGCAGGGTTGTTGTCCGGTAGTCTTGCAACATGCTCTGCCCAATGCACCCTTCCGGCTTTCGCCACCTTCTGGATACTGGGTTCGCCGTAGAGCGCTGTGAGCTCGTGTTTCATTCTCCGCCGCCACTCACCGTTCTCCTGCACACCGCCAAAGAAGGTCCTTAGTACCCGTCAGACCTAAACACTCCAAGTGCTAGCAGGTCCTCTTACAGCATGGTTCATGCTTTATGCTCATAGAGGACCACCGGTCTAATTAGCGTTTTGTACATGGTACATTTGGTGAGGGAGAGAATCTTTCTAGATTGTAGCTTCTTCTGGAGCTCAAAGTAGGTGCAACTACCTTCACGACTTACGTTGTTATCAGCTGTTATCAAGGATCCGAGATAGATAGGTTGACCATAAGCCAACCAGATAAAAACGGGACTAATTAAAAACAAAAACGGGACAATTTTAAAAGACATAGATTATGCGATTGTACTACTTTTCCCCGAATGGCCCGTTTCTCTGAAGCCATTTCCCCGAACGACCCGTTCCCTTGTAAAGCAATGCAGCTCAAAAAAGTGCAATAATAGTCTTTACCCGAGCAGGCAAAAAAGCTAAGTAATACCTATCAAATTTTGATATGGACATACAAAAGTGATATTAACTTGAAAGATAAAAGAGATAAAAGATCCGAAAATAATATCTAAAATTTACTCCTGGAATACTATTAACATATCAAATTTAGCTTTTATAAGATCTCACCAATATCAGCGAGCTTTTTCTTATATCTTCCAACATCAAAATTAGCTATGGCTCAGAAGTTCTAGGAATAAAATTTTGATATTATCTTCAGATCTTTTATCTCTTATGTCTATCAAATCAATATCTCGATTTAATGGTCAGAACTTTGCTTCTGCTCAGGTAGTGAGATAGTGTTGAGTTAGAAAGATCGATAAGCTTCCAAAGAAGGAGATATTTGATCATTCTCGACTAAATACATAGTTGTTTTAATTATGAATCGTGGTTTACGGCCAACCAGCCGAGTGGAAGTTTAACAACTACCGAAAAGCTAAACATTACATATAATTTGCAATTGGATTAGATGGACAAATTGATGTGAAGATTTGCGAAAAAGCTACACGTCTTCTCAGTGAGATCGGGGAGTCGTGAGTTCGATTCTCACTGAGAAGACGTGTAACTTTTTCGCAAATCTTCACATCAATTTGTCCATCTAATCCAATTGCAAATTATATGTAATGTTTAGCTTTTCGGTAGTTGTTAAATACATAGTGCCAAAAATACATATTGTTCACCACCTTGAAATGCGAAAGGATCTGACAATTATGAGTGTTATGACTTTTCGGAGAACTGAGCTGTTCGCAGTAGCGCAATCAGGATTTGGCTCTAGGGGGGGTTTTGTGAAGATGAAGATAATGTGTTTTTAGGAAAATGATACGAGTGTAAACAAATTCGAAGAGAAGAATTGCAAAATATTGCTAGATTAACATTAAACAAAAAAACTTAACACCATTTGCAAAATTAGGCTATTCTCTTGTACCTCGAACATCCATTTTTAAATAGAGTTACAACGCTACTCAAAGGGAATCTGTTTTATCTAGTGAAAGTTTTCCGAAATACTTTTGTTAGTCACGGAAAAACCTTCGGGTTCCAAAGAACATTTCGTTATTTACAAATATTATCTTAGATTCTACTTTTTAAATAGGGATGACAAAACTGGATTAAAATATTCTTATATCATTCAGATCTTCATTTTTCGTAGCTTATTCTGAAGTTTTTCCAGGCTACATTTGGAAGCACGCACATACATTGGCTTTGAAAATCACCCTTCGTCTGTTCTGTTCCTTACATACGTTTTCAAGTTTTTCAACGAACAGAATGATCTTTCAGCGCAAGTCGCAGTAAAAGCATTGTGACTATCATTAGCAGCTAGCCGAAGGTAAAATAGCATTGCAGATATTGAAGCATTTCCAGATTGCAGACGAAAATTTGTGATTTTTCAGCAACGGAACCATGAAGAGGAAAATAACCATCATCGTTTTACAAATATTCAAAACCAGTTTTTTTGCTCAAAATTTATGCGATGCTCGAGAAAATCTATCATTGCATTACACTTGCTATCTGGATTGCAATGATAGATTTTCATGAAGATTTCTTTAATTTTGAACGAAAAAACTGCTTTTTCGTTTTTGATGATTGCTGATGATTGAATGATGGATTCTTGAGCCTTTCCTAGGATTTTTATTTGTAATCATTAAAAACTAATGAATTGCTTATCCGGAAATTCACGTGCTCTCTGGAACTCATAAAATTCGGCTAAATGCTGAGCCAACTGATTTTTTTTTAAGATCGAATTTTGATGAAAAATGCATATTTTAAATCGGTTTCGATATGTTTGTTTAACAAACTTATCTTCAAAAACCTGTAGCTTATTTAACAGAAAAAGCGAGAAAATTTAGTCCTCCTCGAAGGTCTTCAAATAAGAAAGCCACAACTTAGAACAATATAATTGTTAACACAACTTACTGCTCCAGTTTTGTGGATTTTAGTATAAAATTTCAAAAATATATTTGATAATTCTTATGAAAAAAAATCTGCTCTGGGGGGGGGGGGGGGTGACCCCCAAAACTCCCCTTGGTTGCGCCACTGGCTGTTCGGGGAAACGGGGTTTTCGGGGAACTAGCATTCTGAGGACTGGCGGGAGAACGACATTCGGGAAACCGCCATTCGAGGGTATGCAGATTATGCAATCCAAGCTACATGTCTGAATGATTCAATAAAAATCGCTTTAGAACCTTGAAGCGCAATCTTTGATTTCCAAGAAGCAGCGTTCTTTAAGTATTTCCCAAAAAAAATCGTTACACTTTTCAATTTTTCCAATTCAAACGTAAATTTTCCTAATATTTCATTACTTTTTTGAAATATCCACTTTTAAAACAGTTAATTTAATCAATTGCGTATCAGAAGTAAACACATAGTTGTTCTTTATAATTTTAGGCATTATAGAATAATTATCTTATGAAGATGCGTATTTTGGAAATCCTCCAAAATTTGGCATAAATATGAGTAAAGAAACGCACAAAGTTAAGCAGAAGCATGTACGGATCAAGTTTAACTCTGTTTGAGAAACTAATTTTTGCTTGGAAAGTAGATGAGTAAGACGATATACTCTGAAATATTTCTAAAAACTGTTTGTTATGTTTTTAATGTTATTGTTTTACTAGTGTTGAAAATTATGTGCCAATTCTCCATTTCCTAAAATACGGGACAATTCGAGCATTTTCCATAAAATGACGGGACAGTCCGTCGAAGGGATGGAAACGGTACTGTCCCGTTAAAAACGGTGCGTATGGTCAGAGATAGACGAACTCATCGGTGGTAGGTCATTTGGCATAAAGTCGTTTGGCATAAAGCCGTTTGGTATAAAGTCGTTTGGCATAATCGTCGTTTGGCATAATGAGTCTGAATCCAAGAATTTCTCAATTTTTCGTTTTTACGTTTCTATTGAATCTTTCTGATGACATCAGGCTTGTTCATTCGCTCTTGAATAAATTTAAGCATATAAGGAAACTTATTGCCAAAAGTATTTCATTATTTATCCAGAAATTACGCTTCTTTCAAATATTAATTCTTCTTTGAGTTTTTTATTGGAACAAATTTTTGCACTGAAGATTTTTATATATTTAGCATAAATTTACCCTTCTTTAAATTGTTTTTTTTTTTTAATATGTTGTAACCATAATTATAGGTATGAAAACTGTTGATTTAAAATTTCAATAAATTTCTCCTTCTTTTATGTGTAGGCTGTTCTTTGGAGCTATATTTTTCAACTATATTTTAGAGAAACTTAAAAGTAGATGGAGTACCGTGTACCTTATAATTCCGCTCCTAAATGCTTATCTTTGACAGATACGCGTATTTCGACTACCACTTGCAGTCTTTTTCAGTGTCAGTTACTCGTATCCACTTCGGATACGAGTAACTGACACTGGAGAAGACTGCAAGTGGTAGTCGAAATACGCGTATCTGTCAAAGATAAGCATTTAGGAGCGGAATTAAAAGGTACACGGTACTCCATCTACTTTTAAGCTTCTCTTTTTGAGTCTCTGCTCAGAGGATTCGAACATTCATTAAAGAGAAGTATTTTTTGTTTCCAACTGACAAAAAGGTGGCAATCGATAACATTGATCTGCTCAAATTATCAGCGGAAAGAGAAATCGATTACTGCAGCTACTTCAATGGGTTGTGCTACTTTTCCCCGAATGTAGATTCCCCAAACGCCAGTTTCCTGAATATCCTGTTTCCCCGACTAGCCCACGTCCCCGAAGAGTTTTTAGCACTCATAATTGTCATAACTTTATACATTTTAGACAGACCATCTAACATGCACCCATCTTTATTTAATTGGCGGTTCTTTCGAGTTTTACGGTCTTCAGCATTTTTGCCACTATGTGTATAGCCAAGAATGACAGAATACATTTTTCTATTGACTGTTTATCGTTTTTCTCGTCGTCGTTTTCCAGATAGCAAAATACAATACTTCTCTAAACAATCAAAAAAATATGTTTTGAGCATCGAAAGAATTATGAAATTAATTGAGAAGTATTGTCCAATACATTAAGTTTGAATTTTGTGGCAAATATTTTTGATAATGGCAATGCGTGCAGCAACCCTTATTTAGTAAATAGTGGTAAAAATACTGCTTGTAGTGCTTGAGACAAAAAATTGTCCCTCAGTGTACTTTCAATGGATTTGGCCTGTTTTGGATTTTTCAATGGAATTGAGCGAGGATGATGTCCTTGACGGGGAACAACCTGGCTGAGCGAACGCTTAGATTAGTCATGAGACACGTAATTTTTATATACGGGGGTTCACCACCAGGCACTTAATTGTGAGTTGTCCGAGTTGGTGAAGATGTTAACTTGTACCACAAAAACGAAACAGTAGAAAATCAGTACTTTGAAAAAAAAAAGTTTAATTGCAATAAACGCAATTAGACAATTCATTAACAATTCATCATCAGGTCAACAAAATGATCTAAACAAATTCATGTTTAAATGTATGACAACAATTTTTTTACTATAATTTCGCCCATAGGTGCGGCAGTAGATTATGAATTTCTTCGTCTTCGGATTGAAGATTCGACATTCAGTGGGGAAACGGCTGCAATAAATTGAAAATCTTTTTGTGTTCAAACAAAACAGTTATACCTAAAATGTTGGATCCCCGGTCGAAATCTGCAACTCCTTGTATAAAACACGGGCCCAGATAGCCGTAGCGGTAAACGCGCAGCTATTCAGCATGACCATGCTGAGGGTCGTGAGTTCGAATCCCACTGGTCGAGGATCTTTTCTCGATTCGCAGGGCATAGAAGTATCTTCGTACCTGCCACACGTTATACACATGCAAAAATGGTCAATCGGCAAAGAAAGCTCTCAGTTAATAACTGTGGAAGTGCTCATAAGAACACTAATCTGAGAAGCAGGCTTTGTCCCAGTTGGGACGTAACGCCAGAAAGAAGAAAAAGCATAAAACAGTGGCTTCTGGGGGTCAGAATAAACACATTTGAGTGATGAACATTTGGATTTTTTGGCGGTCTGGTGGTTACTCGACCAGTGTATTACATCAAAATTGTAGCACAATTATATCAAGATTTGATACAAATAACATTTTTCATTTTTGTTAGAAGCACATTGAGTTGATGGAGAAAATTATATCTTAATTAAAACAAAAATCAGTTCTAATCACAAAGCCTGTTTAAAATTTGTTTCAATTGAAATCATAATAATAACACAATTTGTTACAAAAATTGAGATCAATTACTTACAACAAATTATGATATGCTTCTGTTATGAAATGAATTATATTTTTGTTCAATTTGCAACATAATGAGTTACATTTTTGTTTAAATTCTAACTCTTTTTTCAATTTTGTTTAGCGTAGAGGAAACTGAGTTATGTTTTTTATTATTTTAACCACTAACCAGTCAAAATTATAACATATATTGTTAAAAAAACGCTCTTACTGAGTAACAAAATCTGTTACAACTCTGTTGTAATCCACTGGTCGGGTATGTGTCGTCCATATAATATTTTTTCAATATAGAGGCCAACTTACAGATAATACTTTGTTTAATATACAGTATTAATTTCGGGACTGATCATAAAACATGAGCTTTTTAACCCATGAAAAGTGAACGCGCTATACAATTTTTCGAATATTGCAATAACCAAAATTTGTTCCCGTGGTTTATGGCTAGTCGGAAACAAAATCCGAACCACATATAACAACTATTATTTTTAATAACTTTATTTTGTTCACGAATTGTAATTTACCTTTAGTTGGGTATTTCTTATCATCACTGTGAGCATTCACATTCAGCCTATGATTGCATATTCGACGTAACCTCCAACACTGGCAATTAGAATGATAAAATAATCAAGTTGAATTCAACTTGATATTATTGTTATGCAATTTCAAATCATTGAGATTTTTTTCAAATTTTATGTCTATGAAATTACTTTATAACCCATTCCCTTACAGACGTTTGAAAACATGATTCAGTTTGGCGCTTACGTCAATTATGTGTAAAATGCTCGCTGTTCCTTGACTATGAAGATGATTACAGACAAGCATTTGCACTACCATAAAAAGAAAAGAATCGAACTGTTTAAGCCATGTTCATTCTTCTGCATTAAGTTCAATTGAGTGGATGTACAAATGTACAAAATAATCTTTTGTGTATTTTTATCAGCTGTTGCAATATGTATTGCTCAGCAGGTGAAATGCGTTGCAATTTCAAAGTATTTCATTCCAAACTTTACGGTAAGTATGAGGCCTAATCTATTAAATTTGAATTGAAATAACGTGATTTCTAACATATCGTAGGCAAATTGGTTCAAAGCGTTTGAGTACTGCAATTACCTGGGGATGCGGTTGGCCATCATTGACACTGCCACCGACCAATCGAAACTGGTACAGATGATCGAGTCAACGGATAAATTCAACAACGTTTCTACTGAGATATGGATCGGTGCGAGCGATTTGGCGCAAGAAACATTTTTCCATTGGCACTCAACCGGTCTCCGGGTGCAATACACTAACTGGATGCAAAATCAACCTGATAATGCCAAGGGTGTTGAACACTGCGTGGAGATACGACACATCCCGGCTCATGGCTGGAATTGGAAGTGGAACGATAGGGAATGTACGGCGATGAGGTATTTCGTTTGTGAGAATCTAGATGTAGGGAAGGAGGTAGTGCTGTTTTGAGTGTAAGGCTATCTTGAGAATATTCGTATCAATTGACTGGGAAATCTTCAGCCAAAACTGCCAATATTTGTAAGACAGTCCTTTTGATCAGCGTCTTTAATTAATGAGTCATAATGATTATATTAGAAGAAAAAATGTATACCAGTTAATTTTTAAGATGAATTACAGCTTCAACTTATTACTCGATCTTACAAAGAAAACAGTAAATATCAGTTTTTGTCAATTAAGCTTGGTAAAGTAGTATGAAACATGTAGTGAGAAGATCAATTTAATTGAAATACAGTTTTTACTATACTTACTACTGTAAAAGTGTTTGAACGTATGAGTCGGTCACTGTATTGACATATATTCTGAAGAATTTAGTGTTTCTTATGGTAGCATTCTGGGATCAATGTACAATAATTCACCATCCGACTTATCTGAGTTACCTTAAGGTTGTAAAAAATCTTTGTACATATTAGTTGTTCAGCCCTCTGGATCAAAGGACAAAACTTGCGTGTCTTCTGTAGTTGATTTCAAAAACAGTTTTCTTCATATTTGTTAAAATGAAAGATTCCTACTAATATTTTCAAAATTACAATATCCCCACATAAAAATAAACCATTCACACAAGGTAGGATTCAATGAATTAGTTAAATGAAATATTTTCAAAATCACAAATAATCCCTATTAACAGCCGCAATAGTCTTTTCACTTAGCGGGAAATGACATTTTAACATGTTATGTTCTAAGATGAACAAACTCTTTAATCGCAGCAACAACACCACTAGGCCCACCTCTATCTTTACCTGCAAGCATGTATTGTGGTAGAATTAATGATCAGACCTATCCACACTGTCTCCTCCTTAAGAGGCACGAGGGCTTCCTCCACTGACCTGCGATCGATTCTAATATGGTCTATATCGTCCGCAAAGCTAATAAGCGACCGTGTGATAGTAGTGTCGTTTCTATGCATGACAGATTTTCTAATAGTACCCTCGAGTGCGATGTTGAACAGTAAACTTGAAAGTGCGTTTCCTTGCTTCAATCCCTCTCATGTCATAAACGACGTTGACACCTCATTTGCAATACGAACACTTGATTTTGAATCATCCAGCGTTACACGTAATCAGCCACTTTATTTTCACTGAATTGTACGCTGCTTTGAAATCAATTAATAATAACTGCGTGTTATACTTCCAGAATAAACTGATTGGCAAGGTAAACATCTGGTCCGCTCTCGAGCGGCGCTCGCGAAAACCAACCTTCTGTTCACAAACGAAGGACTCTTCGAGGGCTTAGGGACAAAATGTCGAAAGACAATTCGTCGAATCCCAAAACTTCAAAAGGGACAAAACTTCGGAAGGATTAGGTGAATTTCCAACCCTGTTTGTAAGACTTCTTTTTTCACATCGGGGTCAATTAAATATAATATAGCATGTTCTAAAAAGTATGGGCACGACTTAACCATACTGTCATTTCGAGACTAATGCGGATAATAATCTGACTTTCACAAATTTTATTCTCTTGCTTGTCATGAATCGAAAAAATATATTCATCATTGACGAACGATACATGATCCGAATATCACTTATAAAAAATACCTGAAGAGCTATCGTCTGTGGGGGAAGTGAAGTTATAGTATGTGGGAAGAAAAACTAGCGATTTTTTTTTTAATTTTATCATTTTGTCAAATGTTGTCAAGCAAAGCCAAATAATTTTTTAAACAAGAATTCTTGTGTATCGTCTTAGATACAATGTACATGAACTCACCACATCGAAGGATTTAGAAAGAATAATTCTTTACTACTTAAGTTCCAACAAAACACAAAAATAGAGTCTGTGCTGGCCAAGGATGGAAATCTAGTGATCATGACAAAATCCATGATGCTTCGTGGTTGTTCTTTATCATGCAATCATAGCGAATCAACGAATAACCTTTCGTCATCAAGTTACCACAACAAACTACGCTCCGCGAATAATGAATCGTAATACACGTGTGCTAGCGATAAATTATTTGCGAATAAAACTTTCATCATTTTGACGATTTTTCACCTTTTACTTAGTGATTTACCTCCATATATACTGCTTGGTTCTAAAACCATTCGGACATTCAATAATAGCGTGAATGCGACATGATTCAAGTTGATCGCAACCTTTAACAACATCCGATAAACTCTTTGTACCATGACAAACAGCGCATCGGATGCTTGATATATTCGTTCTATGCGCGCGTAATGAGGTCATGTAATGTCGTCATGCTGCTTCAAGAGCGCCGGCCCTCTTAGATTATTCAAATACTGTCGCTAGAGACGATTTTTATTCATCCTTAGTGCAGGCTACATAAAAATTGTTTTTTTTTTATATCAAAAATTTCAATATAAAAATTATTTGTTAAAACATAATTTTCACAGGCAGCATTTAAAATGCCCCAAGGAAAAATACAAAAATATAAAAATATTTATTTTTTTAAACAAATATTGTGATTCTCGTTATCAAAGTCGTGCCCTTATTCTCTGGAACACCCTTTATGCATAACGTTTGGCACAATAGTCTATTACTCAGCGATTGAAGCTTAAGTTCTTGTCAGTACAATGTTATCCGGAACAGCCGAAGGGGTCGCTAGTTGGATTATTAAAATATTATTTGTCACATAAAATGGCTCCGCCGTAAAGTGCTTGAGCCTTTTAACAAATAATCAATTGTGAAAGACTTTGGCGACATGTAAGTGCAATGTGTCATTGAAATTAATTGAACATCCTTATCGGTATTAGAATGCCTAAATAATCTATTTGAAACTAGTGTTTTCAATGGTTACACCTTAAAAAGGGCGTAACTCTTAATTTTGTCTATTATATTATACCAAACTCCGCAAGGTGATTACAGATAACTTAACAGACCAACTTTGAACGTAATTTTGATGGTATATTTCATCGGCCAATGAAAATCCATTTAAATTACTCAGATTTCCTTTGAACTAGTAGACCTACACAGTCAAAAGGGCGTAAATTTAAAACGGGCCCTACGATTTTTTTTTTTAAGATTTTGCCCAGACATGCAACTAAGCTATAGAAAACGACTTGTGAGCACAGATTTGATGGAGATTTGTTTCTGATAATAACGGTCAGGGGAGCACCGTGTCTTTGCTTGCATAGATAAACATGGGATCATAATGGCGACTATTCCAGCGGAGTTGGATAGCGGCTCTCATAAGAGATGATCAACCAAAACAAACTAGCGGAATGTGAAGGAGTGGCTTCTGGACATATCAGGCGTTAACAGTGTGGACAAAAGCCTAGACACTGTGACGACGGCATGCACTGGCTGCTCCAGTGCAACATGTGAGGTGACCGATGGCCCGGGACTAATCGAGGCCATGGATCGCAATAGGGAGTACCTCCCTAAAATGTAGGTAGCTGCTGAGCAACTTGATGTCATCATCGAGTTTGTTGAAAGCAAAAGCAATATCAGCAAAGACTTGAAAACAAGTCTACTGAAATTGCGACAATCAGTCCTAGCTGCAAAGCAGGACTACGAGAAAGCCAAGGAACAACTTGGCAAGGTAGAAGGCAAAAGAGACACTAAGTCGTGTCAGACCAAAGTGTTTTCCTTCACAGGCAACGCGAAAATATCTGATGATATTATTCGATACGCGATGCGAAAAAGGGGACCTTCCGAGGATGAATACCTACGTGGCGAAAAGGCGTATGGTTGCTAAGGCAAAAGTGACCTACGAGCAGAGTTAGGAGAAGTTCTGAGATTCACACTACCGTAGGCAAGCGTAGCAAATCACATTAAGCGAAGCCAGTGAATCTAACGCCTATCGTTGCTGTGGGCAAAATGCTTTGAAAATAGCAAAACACTCGCTGCTAAGGGCAAACCAAAACTACTGTAGAAAAAAGTTCTATTTCCCGCTGCATTTCCCGCATTTACAGCTTTCAATGACACTACTGATTTAGAAAATTTATGTATCCAACATAGGCAACTTGATGAGATTCACGATTTTGAACTACTGTGGTGAGAGAAGCCGCGTGATTTTCGCGAAATTCAAGTCTACTACTATTACCATTCCCAGCCCTGCCTACGAGGCCGTCCTCCAGAGCGGAAAAGCTGGCACAAGCCAAGCCCCGCGATCAAGAGAGGCCAACACCAAGCCTGAGGCCAAGAAAGCCAAGAAAAAGGAGCCACAGGATAACCCGAACCAGGCAGTGTATCCACTGGAACCATGGTCGCAAGGCAACAGCAACCCGTGGATACGAATTGGAAATAAGAAAAAAAAACAGAGGAAACCGACAACGGAGTCCAAGGAGAGTGCTAAAGCAAAATCAGCGAAATGTAGGAATTTAGGCGAGGCCCTCGTTATCAAAACGGAGGAAGCGAAATACGCCAAGTTTCTGAAGGCGATGCGAAGCACGGAGAAGTTATCGCCATTGGGCGCAGATGTGCGGAGCATAAGGCAGACTTGGATTGGTAAAATGATCCTAGTCTTAAAGAAGGACGCTAAGGAAAAGGGTGTAGTCTAAAAAAAAACCGGCACAAGAAGTACTTGGCGAAGAGGTTGATGTAAGATCCCTTACTGCTCTGCTGAAGCGACTCTCCAGAGTAAAAATCTGGATGTGGTCAACGATGCAGCGGAGGTCTCGGCTGTCCTCAAAGTGTGACATCGACGTAGCCAGTAAGGGCATCCACCTTAGAAAGGACCCGCAGGGCACCCAGGTGGTGGCGATCAGGCTGCCGGTGGCAGAGGCCAACAAAGCGAAGAACTTGGGCATACTCAAGGTAGGCTGGTCGGTTTGCCGGCTGAGCATACAACAGCCTCCTGAAGATTGCTTCAAGTGTTTCGGGAAGGGCCATAAGTCGTGGAATTGCAATAGTCCTGATAGAAGTAAGATAAGCTTTAGTATTAGCATTAGCATTAGCATTAAGCATTTCGCACAAATTCGTAGGTGTAAAGTAGGTACATCTAATTATCATCCCTCTAGCAGTTGCGAAGCTTTTTTGAGATTTTGTTTGGGTGGTCGTTTTCCATACAGAGTGTAGTATGAAAAACGAACACCCAAACAAAAGCTCAAAATTTCCCTTGACGAAAACAACTTAGTCCAGTTATTGAGGGAAAGGTTTATTAGGTTTCATCAAATTATGATGATTATGTTGCTTAACCAGAGCACTCATAATAGTATGACTCATGAATGGAATATTTGAAATTGTATCATAAAGAGATACATGCTGAAATAAAATAATCAAAACGTCGACATCAAGCATTAAGAATTTTGCAATTGGTTACTAAAAATAAATTTCAATACTTATATCTCACATGTTTTGAAAGATGCAAATTCAGCTGACGGTCAACTGACCTGTTTCGAAGATGCAGTGCGTTGTTTATACCGTATATCTCGTTGGATTGGATGTACCCAGTTACTACAAAATTAACTTTCTATTCAAAGCAATTGCCACCGGTCATCAATTGACAGGATACTGAAAGGATTTCAAAGTAAACCGCAGCTTGTTTTTGCGAATAAATAGATTCACGGTTGCAGAGAACCCAGTCCGTCCAACTGCAGCGAGTAACCACAAAGTATTCCATACGGGGCAAGAGTTGTGAACAAAAAATATGTGTTACCTAGAATGAGGCATCTGCAATTAGCGATACGGATCTTTTAATTTCGGTATGGTTTTCCCTGCGGCTGTCTCAGTTGGTTTACCCATCAGTCCCATTTGCCATTCGTTTTGCGTTTGAATGGACTGACGGACACAGACGGACCGGCACAAACAGTTCGAGTTGGGAGAATTCCATTGCCTCATACAGGAGTAATTTGGATCCAGAATAACTTATAATATGTGCCCAGAATATCCAGAATAACTTTTAATAGGGGCCCAGATAGCCGTAGCGGTTAGTTGGTTTGACTTTATTAACGAGATTTTTAGCCCTGGGCTAGTTCATCTCGGGACCAACGGCTTTACTTCCCTTCCGAAGGAAGTCGTCACTATAACTTTTTACGTCATATGTGACTATGTCGGGGATGGGATTCGATCCCAGGTCCTCGGCGTGAGAGGCGAGTGTTCTAACCACTACACCGTAGCTGTAAACGCGCAGCTATTCAGCATGACCATGCTGAGGGTCGTGGGTTCGAATCCCGCTGGTCGAGGATCTTTTCGTAAAGGAAATTTTCTCGATTCCCAGGGCATAGAGTATCTTCGTACCTGCCACACGATATACATATGCAAAAATGGTCAATCGGCAAAGAAAGCTCTCAGTTAATAACTGTGGAAGTGCTCATAAGAACACTAATCTGAGAAGCAGGCTTTGTCCCAGTTGGGACGTAACGCCAGAAAGAAGAAGAAGATGTGCTGCTATAATAGTATTCTCACGCCTTAATATTGTCTAAGAAACGGTTAAAGAGATTTCCAACATACATTGTTAGAATAATCCAAAGTTATCTGTCAAATCGAACACATCAGGATAATTATCAGAACTCCAAGACTGAAAGACTTTCTGTAAGAACTGATGTTCCTCCAGGCAGCATTTTGGGTCAATATTATACAATATTTTCACATCTGACTTATCTGAGTCAAAAATGTCAAAAATCTTTGTTTGCGGATGACACAGGTCTCTCCGCCAAAGGACAGAGCCTGCGTGTCATCTGTAGTCGATTGCAAAAAAGTTTGGATATTTATTCTTCATGCTTCAAAAATGGAAGATTTTTCCTAATGCTTCCAAAACTCAACTTATATATTCCCACATAAACCAAAAGCTCTTTATTTGAAACCTTCATGTATACATGTTGTCACAATGAGAGTGGTTCCAATAAATTGGTTATATGAAGTTTAGTATCCAGGGGTCTAGATAAATGCCAAATGTAACAAATATATAAAATGTCTTTATTCACTTGTTAACAGTGGTATAGTACTAATAGAGATAAATAGATTATCAAGTTTTGAAACATTGGAACAAATGTCGAATTAATTATTTTTAATGTTAGATTAAAATTATTACTATCTTCTATTGCCACGATTAATGCTTTATATATTTAGATTAAGTTAGGTAAAGTAAATTGAAAGCGTTTTCTTCCTTTTATGTAATAAACTCACCTGTGAAAAATTCTGAACTGCTACGGCAAATGTAATGTAATATGTTGTTAACAAAATGATAATGCAAGCTTAATTTAGTTCTATCAAATTAGGATGTTGAAATTTGAAATTATCACCACGATTTTATTCCAGTAACCCCTCCGTGCGCCGGTAGCCTGTGGCTAGCAAACATGATGAATTTCAACTGAAATCGACAAGTCGGAATCAAAAACCGGGCTATCATCCGAAGCTTTACATGGCGAATGAACGATGGATGACTAAGTTTGTACAGCGCAAATTTCCACAGACGGGGGGCTGTTCGCGAATATGCCCTGCTCAGCCCACCCGTACACTCAATGCTGGGGATGGTGCTCCCGACCCGGTTGTAATAGGGAAGAATTTTGTGTGCTGGGAAAATGCAACCGATGTTGTTCCTCCATTATTAAGTAGATAATTTCCCAGTCCGGAAAAACCAAGTGTTGCATGTTGCCGGCTGTTGGATGATACATACACACATATTATCGATACGAGAGGGGCTTTCACGAAGTTCGTTATACGGGACTAGCATTTGTACCTTCTGTACAAGCGAAAATCATGAATTCAAGAGATATTTGCGTGACCAAAGTCATCATTGCAAATGTTTTATTGAGTATTGTAATCAATTATTCTATACCTTTGGTTCATGTTATTTGAAGCTTTTGAAGGTAAAGAAATCTTGCAGTTGTATTTTATATATTTTTTCTCTGTACAGGAATTAACATATTACTCTTCTTAAAGTAAACTTGATTTATAATCGATTAAATCAGTGTTGTTGTCCTTTAATTTTTTTACATATGTTTGTTCGATCGACTGCTTAAATTATTATTTATTTGGTTTTACATCAATTAGCTTGATAAAACTTCCCTAACCATTTTTCGTCAATTCACTCGGTTCATTATCGCTTCTCTCCATCCTAGACTGCGATCCACGCTCTCTAGCTCCTGGTGCACCTGGTCAATCCACCTAGCTCGCTGCGCGTTACGTCTTTTTCTTCCGACCGGATTCGTGGCGAACATCATCTTGTCCGACATTCTTGCAACATGCCCTGCCCAGCGTATCCTTCCAGCTTTGGCCACCTTCAGGATACTGGGTTCGCCGTAGAGTTGGACGAGCTTGTGGTTCATTCTTCGCCGTCACACACCGTTCTCCTGCACGCCACCGAAGATCGTCCTAGCGCTCGGCGTTCGAAAACCCCAAAAGCTTGCAAGATCTCCTCGAGCATGACCGCAGAGGGCTACCGGTCTTATGAGCGTTTTGTTCATCGTGCATTTGGTGACGGGGTGAATCTTTCTTGACCGCAGTTTCTTCTGGAGCCCATGGTAGGCACGACTTCCACTGATGATGCGCCTTCGTATTTCCCGACTAAAATTGTTGTCAGCGATCACCATGGACGAACTTGTCCACCACCTTGAAGGTATCCCCGTCTATCGTGACACTACTTCCTAGGCGGGTCCTGTTGACACCTTCAAGAGCAATATTGAACAACAGGCACAAAAGCCCATCACTTTGTCGTAGTCCCCGCCGAGACTCAAACGAACTGGAGTGTTCGCCAGAGGTTTTCACGCCGTTTTGCACACCATCTATCGTTACTCTTATCAATCTTGTGAGCTGGGAAAGCTGTTCTCGTCCATGATCTTCCATAGCTCTATACGGTTGATACTGTCGTATGTCTCCTTGAAATCGATGAACAGATGGTGCGCAAGGATCTGGTACTCACGGCATTTCTGGATGATTTGCCACACGGAAAAGATCTGGTCCATTGTCGAGCGGCCGTCGATGAAACCTGCTTGATCACATCCCACGAACTCGTATGCTATAGGTGATAGACGACGGAAGAGAATCTGGGATAGCACTTTGTAGACGGTGTTTAGGATAGGGATTGCACGATTATTTTCACACTCCAGTTTGTTGCCCTTCTTGTAGTAGGGTATATAACGCCTTGCTTCCACTCCTCTGGCAGCTGTTCTGTTTCCTAGGTTCTGATTATCAGCCGATGCAGACAAGCGGCCAACCTGTCCGGACCTATCTTTATTGTTTTTGAGCTGTTGAATGGCATCCTTAACTACCACCATCGAGGGGGCTGGTTGGTTTCCACTGTCCGCTGTGCTGACGTAGCCATCGCCTTCGCTATACTGACCTTCTGTGCCAGTGTTCTCTGCGCCATTCAAGTGTTCATCGTAGTGCTGCTTCCACCTTTCAATCGCCTCGCGTCCGTCCGTTAAGATGCTCCCATCCTTATCCCGGCACATTTCAGCTCGCGGCATAAAGCCTTTGCGGGATTCACTAAGCTTCTCAAAGAAATTCCGCCTTTCATGAGAACGATACAGCAACTCCAACCCTTGGCATTCTACCTCTTGCAGGCGGCGGTTTTTGTCCCGAATAGGCAGGTTTGCTGTTTCCGTTTCAGTCTGCATCGTCCCACGTTTTTTCGCGTACCATGCTGCAGCATTGCAGCCCGCGCTGCATTCTCCTTCTCCAAAATCTCCTGGCACTCCTCATCGAACCAATCGTTTCTTGATCTCCGTTCCACATAGCGAACAATGCTTTCAGCAGCGTCGTTAATGACTGCTTTGACTGTTTACCGGCAGTCCTCAAGAGGGGTTCTATCGAACTCGCCCTCATCCGGCAACGCTGCCTGTAGATGCTGCGCGTACGCATTGGCGACATCTGGTTGTTTCAGTTGCGCTAGATTGTACCGTGGTGGGCGTCGGTACATCGTTGATGACGGATAGTTTTGAGTGCAGTTTCACCATCACCAAGTAGTGGTCGGAGTCAATGTTAATGCCACGATATGTTCTGACGTCGGTTATATTGGTGAAGTGCCGTCCATCGATCAAAACGTTGTCGATATACGATTCTGTCTGCTGAGGTGATCTCCAGGTGTATCGGACTCTGGAAAGTAGACTGGCCCTTAAACAAAAAAGTTGTTAAACTCAATGGGGCACCCTCTTGGCTCATATCTTAGGGTAACAAAAAAGGGCTCTCAAAATTCTACATTTTTACATTTTTTAACGTTTTGATTGCCTAAAGTTATTGTTACATAAGGAATGTTTCCTTTCCTGTTAAAAGATATAAGATTACATTTTTTCACATTCAGTTGTAATACGCTTTTATGACACCACGTGTGGAAGATTTGAACTTCGTATTTAAAAGTATGTATGTCCTGTGCAGTTTTTATTTCCAAATAAAGTTTAATATCGTCAGCATAGATCAATACTTTTATTTTGTCAAGAATAAACGACAAATCGTTCACGAACAGTATAAACAAAAGCGAACCTAAATGAGAGCCTTGTGGAACCCTTTTAGTGGCGTGTATGGGAGTTGACCTTCTTCTTCTCCTTTCTGGCGTTACGTCCCAACTGGGATAGAGCCGGCTTCTCAGCTTAGCAGTTATTAACTGGGAGCTTTCTTTGCCAAATGACCTTTTTTGCATGTGTATATCGTGTGGCAGGCACGAAGATACTCTATGCCCTGGGAATCGAGAAATTTCTTTTACGAAAAGATCCTCGACCGGCGGGATTTGAACCCACGACCCTCAGCATGGTCATGCTGAATAGCTGCGCGTTTACCGCTACGGCTATCTGGGCCCCTGGGAGTTGACCTATTTCCTTTGAATTTCACTATTAGCCCGCGAGTGGTTGAATATGATTCAATCCATTTCAGCAATTTGGCTTCAATACCCATTTTTTGCAGTTTAAATATAAGCAAGGGTGTATCAACATGGTCAAATGCTTTACCAAAATTTGTGTACAAAGCTTCTACATGATTTTCATTTTCCATATCTCTCAACGAATAGTTTACAAATCCGAGCAAATTAGTGGTTGTCGATCGTCCTTTAATAAAACCGTGCTGCGCTGTAGTTATTCTGTTTTTGATTTGGATTAACACTTTTTTATTTTTGATGGCCTCAAAGAGCTTCGGGATGCACTGAATAAGGGCCAATGCCACGATAGTTAATTACATCAGATTTTTTGCCAGATTTGAAAAAGAGAACAAGGTATGAGCTTTTCCACATTTTTGGAAAGACTCCAGACTCCAGTGACATATTAAGGAGCCAAAATAAGGGAGTAGTTAATTCAGTTGCTAAAGTCTTCATGAAAATTGGTGGAACTACATCCGGTCCTTTTCCTTTGGTTGCATCCAAGTTTTTCAAATCATTCAATATTTCAAGCACATTTATATGACTGATACTAAAAATTCAGGATGGAAATCTAAATATTCATAATCACGATCAGCTTTAGAATATGTTGTGTATACTTCTTGAATAAAAATCGAAAATAAGATGCATATTTCTTGTGAGGTATGGCCAACCTTTTCATCAAAATACACTGTACAAGGAATGTTATTGGATTTTAGATTAAACATAGTTGAAGAAATTCTTTGGACAGTTTTTGATTTCTTTCTCAGTTTTGGAGTTGTAGCTCTCATATGCCAATCGCATTGCTGAATTGAGTTGTTCACTCATGTTCAAATATACTAGTGAATCCTCTTGAGTATTATGCTTTGTATAAATTTTATGTAGTTTCTGTTTACGATTCCTCATTTTTTTTTTTTTATTGAACCAAACAGGATGTTTTGAAAAACCATTACACCTTCTTATAATTATTGGTACTTCTTCTAATATGATTTTGAACAAACAGTTGTAGAAAACTTCTGTTGAATTAATTACATTTTCTTTGCTTCTCAAAATCGATTGCCAGTTAATGTTATTTAATTTATTTCTAATGTTGTCATAATTTGCTGAATTATAGTCGAATACTTCCTGAAAATGCTATTGCCGTGTGAAACACTTCATTTTTCCAAAGTTATCTGTGCTTTTGGGTCATATTAACCTCGAATTCAAATCGAAATAACTTCACTAAATTTAAACGGATTTTCAATTTTTCTGCAGTTTTGGAAAGAAATTGAGCAATGGAGTTTTACTGAAAAATATAAGAAAATTAAAAATGGGGATGGTTCATCGTGGGGATGTTTTGTTGTGAGAGAAGGTCTGAGAACAACGAATTTTTGAAACTTTGGACGCTTATATCTCAGAACGAGTTCTTTATAAAATTATACTTCCTTCGGTGAAGATTTGCAACAGGGAAAGGGCTACAATATAACGCATTGGTTAGTTGGGAATTTCACTGCATGATGGCGCTAACTAAGAAGAATGGTTTTGTGATACCTTAAAGCGACTATGACGTTCTGTAACTAGATCTTACGATGGTTCTGAATTCTGATGATTTGAAATTTTGATGTCTTCGGCAAAGTTGCTCATTAGTCTAAAGGCTATAGGGTGTCCCAGAAAGTATGAGCACAACTTTGATGTTGAAAATCATAGTACTTTTCCAAACAATCGAATATTTTTATATTATTGTACTCTTCTATAGGCTATTTCAACTAGCATCTGTGACAGTCTTGTTCGATTGAATAATCGTTTACATTGAAAATTTTGATTTTTAAAAATCAATTCTTATCTGGTCAGCTTAGACCCTACATTTTGTTTTTGTTGAAAAATAATCAGTAAAAAATTTTTTTTATCAAAATCTTTCGTCGTGTTGCGTTTAAGTACATTGTATCAAGGATGTTTCACATAAATATTTTGGAGGAGGGATGTTTCGCATAAATACGTTTCGCATAAGGACGTTTCGCATAATTTTATGGGTGGACGTTTCGCATAATGGACGTTTGGCATAATGAGAATTATATGCCTTCTTTAAAATGCTACCTGTTCTTATATGAAACTGCTTTATGCGAAACGTCCATTATGCCAAACGTCCGTATGCGAAACGTCCTTATGCGAAACGTCTTTATGCGAAATGGGTCACCCTCAAATATTTTATTGGAATTTTATTTGGCTTTGTAAGAGAAAACTTGAAAAAAATGGTAAAATTCAAAAAATCTCGTACTTTTCTCTACTCATAAAACAACATCACAAAGTTATAACTCGTCAGGTATTTTAAATAGTAATAAAAATTATGCATTTCAGATTTACGAAAGGTCAATCCCTATTCTTTTGGATAGGCAACTTTAATTTTTGATTCACTCATGTTTTTACGTAAATAAAAGGATTTGTTTTTTGACCATTTTCAAATTGACCATGGCTGGAATCTGATTTTTAGTACCAATACAAATTTACATGCCTTAGTTTAGAATTTCGATTTGGATAAGTGATAGACCGATCAATTATTATACGCAATTTTTGAAATAGAACAAATTTTGTAAAACAAAGTCGCTCAAAAATAATGTGATTTGTGCAAGACTGATAAGAGATGCTTCAAAGAAATGTTACGTAATCAACACATTTATAATTGAATTATTAACAAAAAATCGCAATCTACTCTTGTTGGGTATAGCAATCAAATGTGTAAAAATCAGATTTTTATCTTCACTAGTCTTGACAACACTACATTTTAGCTTAGTTCAACATTCAACAACTAGGATTCGCTAGTGAGCTACCAATATTTCAAACTCACATATCTTACGAAGTAGAACAGCTATAAAGTCGGTGTTTTCGGCAAAGTTCTTTGTTAGGTTAAGGACTTTGCGCTACATACTTGGTTAGTTCGGAATTCTATAACTAGGAAGCGCAAGTGAGCATTGAAAATTCAAAATTCAAATATTGTCCAATGTAGGTTTGATGGAAGGCTGTTGTTTTCGGTAAAGTTGTGCATCAAATCAACGCCTGTATACTGCATGTCCAGCATGTTTAATATTCTACCGCTAGGTTCTAGTTGGCAACAAATATTGTCCACTCATATCTCACGGTGCAAAACAGCTATCATGCCATTGTTTTCAGCAAAATTATTTGTTAGGATCAGAACTATTTGTTTAAACGATGTTCTATCGCACAGTCCTGAACCTAACAAGGTAGTGGAGCTAGTGGGCTTTGAAAATTTTAAATTTTTATATCCACCGATGCAGATCCGTAAGGTTGATGTTTTCGATAAAGTTGTAGCCTTCGCGATACATCTCTGATTTGTTCGATGTATGGCAAGTGAGAGGTCATAGTGAGCTTAGCATTTCAAAACCTCGTGTATCGAAATGCTGATAACTTAGTTGTAAGTATTGACGGTAAAAATGTTTATTGCTTCTCAGTTGGGAACTATTGAATATGGTGTTTACAGTTTTAGAAACCTTTGGTATTCGTTCGCTTCACCATATTTTAGTAATGTAAGATTATGGAGAATCTACATATTAACATGATTTGATTCGATAATGGCGAGCGAATGTTCAACTTTTCCGAAAGCATTATACTTCAAGATTGAGTTAAGAATTTTGAGGCATATGACTTTTAAATATGTGATGCTCATAAATGCCAAGTGACACTATTCCATTCTAATCAGGTATGCTAATCATTGCTCTTGGCTTATCTAGCAGCTTTACTGAAAACTCAGCCTGCTGTTTGATCTTCATTGAGGTTCGATGTACCGTTTGTCTCAAATTCCGAACAGACTTATATTCCGAACACTCGGTTTTTATATGGCGATTTGGTTGAAATGTTTCGCTGAAATATGTCACCAAATAACAAAGAAATAACAGTCAATTGCAAATCAATGTTAACGTCTTCAATATAATTTATACCGCGTGATGATTCTCTAGTTTGAGACCAGTAGAACAAGTTCAGATCAATTTATTTGTGAAATAATTCATTTGAATATTATTTATTCATGCTGTTCGGAATTTGAAACATGGTGTTTGGAATATGAGACAGAATAAACACAGTGTTCGGCATTTGAATCAAAATGTTGATCCTAACTTTTACGTAAAAATAATACTAAAACTAATTAAACCAACATTATTATTGATACAGCCAACAGCTAACAGTTGGACTTTGCGAAGGAATTAAAATTTACACAAATATCAGTCAATCAGATGCATTTGAAGTCACTGTTGGCCTTAAGTGTTCGGAATATGAGTCAAAACGGTATGAGTTTTCAATTTTAATGCTCGTCATACTGGCAACATATGGAACCAACTGAAAAAAGCACTTTGTAGCCTTTGAACAAATAAACAACTTTGCTGAAGACACAAGTCTTCATACATAGCTCAAATTTGACATATATAAGTTTGAAGTATTTGATGCTCACCAGCGCCTCCTAGTGGCAGTTTATCGAGTTAGACGGACATACATCTCATAGCCCTTGATGCAATGAGTAACTTTACTGAAGTAATCTTTCTTCCAAATACTCAGAATCTTGAGATATAGATTGTCATAACAAATAAATAAGCTCCATTTAGTAACATTTTCTAAGCTAGCGCCATCATGCGGTCAAATTTCATGAAAATTACTCTTGAAAACTATTTTTAAGATAATTTAAAACAATCCTTGGGTGAATCAAAAAAAACTCGCGGAAGCTCACCAAGGTGTAAAAAAATTCATGATTTTGAGTAACTCGTTTCCCTAACAAAAAAGTGACAACCCCGTCAAAGTGCTCTGGGGATATATTGACCTCGATAATTCCATTCTTTTTAGCTTCAGATATGAAGGCAAAACAAACGATCTATAGTTTTATTATTATCCAAATAATCAAGCTGAAGACAGACTGTTGAATGTTGAATAGAGATTATTAAGAATTTACTATGCTAGCCAGCTTTGCACCCTGATCATCAGAGAGTCATTTGTTTTCTCTTATCCACTGCTCACAATTTAATATAGTTTGCATGTTTCTAAACATCAGCACTTTTTTTTTTTTTCTGGTGATCATTAACCTTAGTAATTACCTTGGGATAAGTTACAAATTGTGACTTAGGGCCCATTTTTACCCGAAAATTCAAACAGCTCGCAAAAATCAGTGTGTTGACCGAATTTATTTCTGTTGGGTTTAAATGAGAGGCACACATGTCTAGTTTGAGAAACCCTCCCGGAGCTCCAATTGGGTCACTGTGTCCACCGGGAACCTGCTACATCCGAAAAGTGACCCTTTGGAGACCCTAACTTTGACAACTTGTAGTTTCGTAACTAAACAAGTAATCTGGACCGATCTCATATAGGTATTCGCGTGGACTATGAATAGAGATTCTCAAATCATCTACTTATTCATACCCAGTTTCGGAAACCCGGAACATCCGAAGAGCAAGTTTCCATCGCAGTTTTGTATATATACATAATTCATATCGGTACTATTCGGTTGATGGGTATTTTGGCATAATATTTCTCTGTGATAAGGAACCGTTTTTTAGGAGATAAATTCGGTCCAGTATGGTCCATGCAGAACCGGTTTCTGAAGTCCCGGAAGTTAGCAAATCTGGACAATTCGATGAAATTACTCGGATTTAGGCTCCAAACCCAAAAATTGTGTCAAATTCCTTACGATTTTCAATGTTTGGATGTATTTTGACAAAAGGATGAATGGATGGTTATTCTGCACCTTTTGGAGCACCGGGACCACTAAGTTTGTGTATCGAAACTAGTGCAATATATAATTTAATAATAATATTTGCTTCTAACATATATTCATGGGCAAATTTACAGCAAAGGTTTACAGCTTACAGTTCCACTCCACAGTTTTGCTCACATCTGCAAGAATAATAACTGGATGTACGTAATTATCGTGTTTTTATGTGTCATCACCAAAGTCCCATAAATTAGGAGAATAATAAAGTTAAGATGATTGAATTTGGTCATTGATTCGGTACTAGAGCACTCATTCAATCATTGGATGCATTTCTCACCGAAGGGGTTAAGTTTGGTAGCGCTGTGTAATCAATTCTCGAAGCCATTGCCGGGGGGCAAACGACGCAATAAATTACGAATATGATGCAATTGGAACTTCTGAACTCGAGCGTAGATCGTTCGATTACCACAAGAATGGTCGGTATAAGGCAACTTCAGATGGGTAGCGAACTGTGTGTGTTTGTGTATGCGATCGCAACCACGTTGTATATCATGTGATAGATAGTTTTATTTTTCAACTTTTCAAGAAAATCCATGTCACATTATCTCTTTCCTCGGCTGGAGCGGTGCCGAAACGACAACGACGACGACGACGACAGAGGGATCATGAACATAAGAAGCTACTTTACTACCACCTATGCATCATATCGAGGGCGACCGACGAAAAACGAAGACGACGTTGACCGCCGCCCCATCGAACTATGAATCAGTGAGCGAAGCGTAATATTTTTTAGCCAACTTTGGCATTTTATTATCGCACCGGGAATTTATTATTAAGGTCAGTTATTATAATGGTGACGGCAGCGAATTGCTGGGTGCTGCTTTGATTTGTCAAGTATTGAGAATTGGCAAATGAATTTATGCTCACATATTTATGTACCATTTTATAATCAGGATTTATTTTAATTTTGGAAAGAGTTTCAATGCAATTTGACTGTTGCGGTTATAGATATTGAGTAATACGAGATAAATCATATCAAATAGGAATAGTATCACAGCACTACGTTGGAAGAAAATCTCCTTAAGTGGATGAATCCCACTTTCTATCAGCTGTTGACTCTACGTAGACATCTTAGACAAAAGGTTTGTGCGACTATGAGAAAATGAAAATGCTTCATAGAACAACAAATATTGCTCCATCATAAATAAAGCTATCTGGTTGGTAAATGCTGGGCATGGCGTACCATTGGTACCTCGCGTACCTGATGGAATAAAATAGACCCCTCTGTGTGGTCCTTAGCCTCCTATTCCTCGCGGTACTGGCCGGGGTACGAGCAACCTTAGGGAAGAACGGGTAACTAACCCCGGTGGGAGCTTTGGTCGTATGCTGACAGGGAAGGGAGGGTTTGCTTCTGCAAACCAGGGGCGTCTGTACTCCATGTTAGGAGCAGCTCCCAACAGCGTCTGTTTCCCATGTCAAGGGCGGCTAATTATCGTCCGAGTGCCAAAAAAGGACTCTAAGCCTAGTTGTGCACTATGGTCCTCCGAACATTTAGGGGGAATGGTCCTCCGGATATCTAAGGGGTTGGTGTCAAGACCTGCATGCCAAACGTAAGAATACATCAGCTCAGGAACGTCAAAGAGAGAATACGGACTAGAACAACTGGCAAAGACCACAGCAACGGAAATCGACTAATCCCATAAAAACTCGGTAGGTGCGTGGAACTGCAAATCTCTCAACTTCACGGAAGCACTCGCATACTCTCCGATGTATTGAAGATCCGCAGTTTCGACATCGTAGCGCTGCAGGAGGTGTGCTGGACAGGAGCAATGGTGCGAACGTTTAGAGATAATGATACTATCTATCAGAGCTGTGGCAACACACGCGAGCTGGGCACATATTTCTTAGTGATGGATGATATGCAGAGGCGCGTGATCGGGTGGTGGCCGATCAATGAACGAATGTTCAAGTTAAGAATCAGAGGCCGACTTTTTAACTTCAGCATAACCAACGTGCATAGCGCATACTCCTGAAGCACTGATGATGACAAGGGCGTTTTTTTTTGCGCAGCTCGAACGCGAGTACGACAGCTGCCCAAGCCACGACGTTAAGATCATCGTAGGAGATTTGAACGCTCAGGTTGGCCAGAAGGAGTTCAGACCGACGATTGGAAAGTTCAGCGCCCACCGACTGACAAACGAGAACAGCCTACGACTGATAGATTTTGCCACCTCCAAGAATATGGCCATTCGTAGCGCCTATCTCCAGCACAGCCTCTCGTATCGGTACACCTGAAGATCACCTCAGCAGACAGAATCGCAAATCGACCACGTTTTGATCGATGGACGGCACTTTTGACATAACCGACATCAGAACCTATCGTGGCGCTAACACTGACTCCGACCACTACCTGGTGATGGTGAAACTGCGACCAAAACTATCAGTCATCAACGATGTACGGTACCGACGCCCGCCTCGGTACAATCTAGTGCGACTGAAACAACCGGATGTCGCCAATGCGTACGCGCAGAATCTTGAGGCAGCGTTGCCGGATGAGGGCGAGCTCGACAGGGTTCTTCTTGAGGACTGCTGGAGGACAGTCAAAGCAGTCATTAACGACGCTACCGAAAGCATTGTCGGATATGTGGAACGGAGATCAAGAAACGATTGGTTCGACGAGGAGTGCCAGGAGGTTTTAGAGGAGAAGAATGCAGCGCTGGCTGCAATGCTACAGCATGGTACGCGACAAAACGTGGAACGATACAGACTGAAGTGGCAACAGCAAATCTGGGACAAAAAGCGTCGCCGGGAAGTGGTGAAATGCCAAGCAACGGAGTTGCTGACCGGTTCTCAAGAAACGCGCAAGTTTATCAGAAGCTCAACACATCCCGCATAAGTTTCATGCCGCAAGCTGAAATGTGCCGGGATAAGGATGGGAGCATCTTGACGGACGGACACGAGGTAATCGAAAGGTAGAAGCAGCCCTACGATGAACACCTGAATGGTGCAGAGAACACTGGCACAGAAGGTCCGGACAGCGAAGGCGCTGGCTACGTCAGCACAGCGGATAGTGGAAACCAATCAGCTCCCACGTTGGAGGATGTTACGGATTCCATTCAACAGCTCACGAATAACAAGGTCGCTGGCAAGGGTGATATCTGCCCATCGATTGCACGGTGGCATACGACAGTATTGACCGTGAAGAGCTTTGGAAGATCATGGAACAGCTTTTCCGGGAAGCTCACAAAACTGATTAGAGCAAAGATGGACGATGTGGAAAACAGCGTGAAGATCTCGGGCGAACACTCTAGTTCGTTCCTTCGAGGTGGTGGACGAGTTTATCTACCTTGAATCTAGAGGAGATATACGAAGGCGCATCATCAGTGGAAATCGTGCCTACTATGGGCTCCAGAAGAAACTGCAGTCAAAAAAGATTCACGCCCGCACCAAATGCACGAGCTACAAAACTCTCATAAGACTGGTAGTCCTCTACGGGCAAGAGACGTGGATTATGCTCGAGGAGGACTTGCATCCTCTTGAGGTTTTCGAACGTTGAATGCTAAGGACGATCTACAGCGGCGTGCAGGAGATCTGTGTGGCAGCGAAGAATGAATCACGAGCTCACTCAACTGGTGACTAAAGCTTTTCCATGAAACATTTTCATTTTTTTTTTATTGGTGCATTAAACAGGCTGCCCACATCTTATACAAACACGATGTAAGTACATGATGCTTGGAATACACTTATAGATTCTCCTTCTTTGCCCGTAAAATTGTTGATAATGCAATTTGGAGCAACATTGTATTGGTGATGAATCAAATGGCGAAACAGATTGAAATCGAAAACTACGGTCGATGCAATGTATGACACTTAGTAGTGTCTGATTATGAGATTGATAAACAAAAATGATACTGCAAATGTTTACAAACATTACGCGAACATGTTTGAACCACTCGACTCACAAGGTAAAAAATGCGCACTGCATTTCAGGCAAGGATCCCTACCAACAATTTTAGCACTACAAGCCAAGAATATTTGATTTCTGATGTATTTGCGCTGCAAAAAATGAAAATTAAAAAATAACACAACTTCTTTTCGAAAAAGTGCAATTTAAAACTGTCACTAATCGTGGTAAAAATAAAAGAAAGGACGTTTCTCCGGAAGGCCAAGGGTGAAATGCTTAATGTTGATAATTGCATCGAATGATTAGTTTAATACAAATTTTCTGAACACCAAATCGAAGCAGCCTCTAGCCCAATATATTTGATACAAGTGAGGAAACAAAGAGTGCCGCCTATCGTGGTCAGTTGTTTCGAATTCGGTGGATTCAGGCAGGAGATCTTGAACTCCATCAGGGGAATCAACGTCTCCTTCCAAATCGCAAAGAAAGGAGACTGTCGCGTTTTGCCGGAAACCCTTAAAAATCGCGAATGTCTTCACAAACACATTTTTTGCTTATGACGACAAAACTAGTTCTAACTAGAAATTTGGTCATTAAAGCCAATGGTGAATAACAAATTTTCATTTCATGTGTTTCAATCTTCAGATGCCTTTCGTTTATTTTCCATCTCAGTCATTCGCGATGATAGATGATGATGATGATGATGATGAAGGAATGTATCATTTCATCGCCTCTCGTCTGCTCTGGAGTGGTTCTCGTAAATAGTTTTAGTGATACGGTTTTCTACCTACCCGTTTGGGAATTGGAATATATTCATACCGTAAATTCGGGTGTAATTGATCAGTAGGGTGAAATTGATCACCGTGTCACGCGATTTTATTTCTTACTAAAAGTGCACCAAATTGATTGTTACCTATTGTAAATGAACGGTGTTTGTCTTAAATAATGTATATTTGTGTATAGTGAAGTTTTTTGTGTTACAGAATGTCTATTTCTATGAAAATAATGTAAAATTCCAGAATCAAGTTTGGTGTGAAATTCATAGACATCCATAAACTTCTAGTTCTAAACAAGGATTTGGGCATAGTGTAAACCTGAAAGTTTGTAAGGATGCTGAAAATATATCTCCAAAACAGATTTCACTATCGAAACTCTTACCAATTTGTTCGTTCTGTTGAAAAAAAAATGATTTTCTGCTACTAAGTAGAGAAATCCGTTGGAAATTGCCTACATTTAGGCGTTTTCGCGATATTCTTAAAATTTAATTATTGATTATTTTCATAAATATTATCTCGTTCAGATTTTGGCAAGCCTATTTGAATTCAGGAGGCCCAAATTAAGTATGTAAAGTTAATTTCAAAACTAACAATAATCACATTGACAAGTGATCAATTTCACCCCGAAATGGGATTCTCCGATTTTCAATATTAGAGCTTATTTTTGGCACTAACATCACATTTGTTAGAAAATTTCGATGCATGGGCCAATGAGGTTCACCGTCGTACTTGTTTTTCTGCATTTAGTTGTATAGTATTGATACAATTTTAGAAAGCATACCAAGAAAATAGTGAAAAATGATCAATTTCACCCGAAATTACGGTACATTTCTTCAAACGAAAAACTAGATCGTCACATCAGGAATGGCAGAACGAATCCTTTTCATTGAGCTGTGAAGCCCCTCCCCATGCGGGACTCTTCAGTAGCAAGAGCACTCAATGGGGGTTTTGTCTTGTTTGTGTCGGACAAGTGGATACCTGTTTGTTCGAAGATGAGTTTGACCCTTGCTTATACTGGGCTGCTGCTACTGTCGTCTTCAGTTTGTATTTCGGTAGACTATTTTGTAAATAGAGACACGAGACTGAGAGGGTCCTCTAAACTATGTGGGAGTTTATAATTATGACTGCAAGTTGCTGTTGACATAACGTACCGGATTGAGTGGAAGTAGGGAAATATAAAATGTGTTCAAACGGGCAGAGACTATAAAAATGCATGAGTGGAGGTTTAACAACTACCGAAAAACTAAACAATACATATACTTTGCAATTGGATTAAAAAGACAAATTGAGATGTGCTTTGCGAAGGAGGACCACGTGATTAATGAGTTGAAATTGAATTCAGGTTAACTTCTGCGTCCATGAATCCTCTCGTGATGTAGGGGTAACGCACACTATCTAGTAAACAAGGAGTCGGGAATTCGATTCTCACCGAGTAGACGTGTAACTTTTTCGCAAATTTCACATAAATTTGTTCATTTCAGGCTCAAGACTGAACCATTGCTTCAATTTCTACCAAAAAACTAGTTTTGAAAATTTGTAAAACGATAATGACTAGAGTCGGTTAAGACCAAATCAATCGCAGATGGGTTTCTAGAAGAACATGTAGGACTATCAGGGTTTTGAATTGAGAAATATCCTGAAGAGCACTCATCAAATAAAATTGTGCCGTCGGAATTACTTTTAGAATAATTCCATGACCGATGTTTGGCATCAATGACAAAAAAATTTGACTTATTGCGAGTCAATTTTCGCAAGTCAGTTTGGAGCAAATTAACTTGCTGTCCAGAGCATTGAAAAGGCAAATCGGCAGCTATTAAAGTACATTTACCAGGCTGTGTCTCAACAGAAACACCTACAGTTTAAAAAACTTTAGTTTCAAATGACGAAAACAGTTGAGTTGATACTTCTATGAATGATTATTGCAACTCCCCCACATGCCCCATTTAGTCGATCATTACAATAAACAAAAAAGTTAGGTTTTTTTTAGTTAATATCCAGGTTTTTAATAAGTTTCAGTAATAACTGCTATATTCACGTTATTAGCTGTAAGAAAATTAAACAGCTCGCCCTCTTTACCATTCAGAGAACGAGCATTCCAATTTAAAATATTAAAAGTATTACTTATTGGATCCATTACAAAAACGAAATCCAAAAACAATTTGATTAGTAAATTTTACACCAACTTGGACTGCTTCAGTCATAGTGGTGGCTTTGAACATTGCATCAATCAAAATTAAAATCAGAGGCAGACATATCACTTGGAGTGGGAACATTATCTGATTTTCCGTTAGAATTTTCGGTAGACGAAGAGGCGGAGTAGACGTTTCCTGTGGCGGCAGCGTTTTTTTTTTCATTTGATTTGAAACAATTAGAATGGGTAGTAGGGTGCGGCTTATTTTTCAAAAGTTCTCAAAACCAAAAATTCGTGTGCTCTACTGAATTCAAATCTCATTAAAAGAGAAACCTCAAAATCTGAGCCAAAAATATTAACATTTAGAGGTGGCGCAAGCGTCTTGAAGTTGAATTTACAGGTTATAAAAAATGACCTTCAGTGAAGTACACATAACTTTGTTATTTTTCAACCGATTTTAAAACTTTTAGCATCAATACCTTTAAAATTAAATTTATGAAAACTTTGTCGAACACTAAATTTGTCTAAAATCAAAACAAGTTTTAGTTAAAAGTAATTTATTCCAATTTTTTCCTCATTTTACTTAAAATTTCAACTTTGTTTGACTATAACTTCATGACAACTCAACCGATTCCAAAATATTAAATATTGTCTCTTAAGCTCAACCTGATTTTTCTTATTTGTTAAACCTTTGGGAAGGACTTGGCAACAATGTTTAAATGATTTTGTAACAAAATGATGTGTGCATATGTTACAAAATATATGCACAATTCAACTCGTAATTAAAGCAAAATGCTTTATATATTTTAGTTTTATAGAAAAAATGCTATTTACGGCAAAAAAACTTAAATAATCCAAAGAAATTTGATATTTCCATTGAAAAATCATGTTTTTGGGTAGTTTTTGTTGAATACCTAAGTCAAAAATATTTTTCAGAAAAAAATTTTGTGTGAACAGTTTAAAAACAAATAAATTTGCTTCAAAAGTATGTAAAAAGATTTGGAATCGATTGAGTTTTAATGAAGTTATGGTCAAACAAAAATGATTTTTTTAGCAAAATGAGGAAAAATTTGGATGAAAGTATTTTTAACTAAGACAAGTTTTGATTGTAGACAAATTCGATGTTCTACAAAATTTTAATAAATTTAATTTAAAAGAAAATGGTGCTAAAAGTTTTTAAATCGGTTGAAAAATAACAAAGTTATGTTTACTTAACTGCAGGTCATTTTTTATAATTTGAAAATTCGCCTTCAACACGCTTGCGCCACCTCTAAATGTTAATATTTTTGGCTCAGATGTTGAGGTTTCTCTTTTAATGTGATTTGAATTCAGTAGAGCACACGAATTTTTGGTTTTGAGAACTTTTGAAAAATAAGCCGCACCCTAATGGGTAGTCATAGTATTAAACAGGGCGAAGTTCAAATTACCTTCTACGATATCGGCAAAGGATTTTTCTTGAGTAGATACATTCGAAATTTAAATATTCGAACGGCTACCCAACGAATTAAATTTAGTTTGTGAATGAGCATGGTTATGATCTTCCTGATGGGTATGATTCATGATAAAGCAATCGTTAACTGAAAAATGAGCATTGTTTGATACTCTACCAATGAGAATATATACCGAGGTGAGGAAGAAGACATTTAGTGTGCATGACATCCGTGTACGGTGCAAAATGTTTCACTACTACAAGCGAGCGAGCTCCCATAAGAAGCCATGTAAATTAGTGACGTAGTTATTTTTGTTTACGTTTTTTCTCTTTACTAATACATACCCTTTGCTTCTTCTTCCACACCTTAGTATATATTCTCATTGATACTCTACCATCCAAGTTTTGGAAACGACCGTTATCCCAACGGATATTACTGTTCATCTGCCTGGCACGAGCCTCGATGACTCGCCTACGCGAAGGGCAAACCCAACAATTTGACTTATGATTGCCCCCGCAATTGGTGCATATGAAATTATCGGTATCTTTCATCACTGGACAGACGTTCGTACCGTGAGAAAAACCTCCGCTAATCATGCATTTAGCATCCATGCAACAATTTTTTGTTCCATGGCCCCACTTTTGACTCCAACGGCACTGAGTGGGGTTTTAGTTATTTCCTACATGTTTCTGGAAATGTTGTCACACGGACATCGAACATAAGTCTAGCTTTTTCTAAAGCTTTAATATTATTTAGATCTTTTTTGTTAAAGTGAACTAAATAATATTCTTAAGAAAGCCCTTTCCGAACAATGCCAGATTGGGTTCTCTTTTTCATAATGATTACTTGGACTGGGGAAAATCCAAGTAAATCATTTATTCCATTTTTGATCTCTTCAGGGCACTTACAATCACTATAGACCTTTCAAGACGACTTTGAACAAACGTTCAGTTTTGTCGTCATAAGTAAAACATGTTTGCTTTTTTTCTTCAAGATGTTTGAGAAGAAGCTCGCGATCTTTAAGAGTTTCCGACAAAACGCGACAGTCTCTTTCTTTGCGATTTGAAAGGAAACCTTGATTCCCGTAATGGAGTTCAAGATCTCCTGCCTAAATCCCTCAAATTTGGAACAACTGACAACGATAGGCGACACCCTTTGCTTCCTCACTTGAATCAATGAGCCTGAGCTAGAGGCTGCTTCGTTATGTTGTTCGGAAAGTTTGTCTAGAGCATCGAACTGATTGCTCATTTCGATGCAATTATTAACATTAAGCATTTCACCCTTGGAAGAAAGGGCGCCTTCCGGAGAAACGTCCTTCTTCCATTCTTGCCACGTTTAGTGACAGTTTTAAATCCCACTTTTTTGGAAGGAAGATGTGAATTCAGAGATTCACCCTTCCTTTTTTTTGCAACTAAAAATGTTTAGTGAATAAACGAAAAAAGACGAGATCTCCTAAGAGGTTTTTTTTCAAGACGGTGTCCAAGAAGGATTACCACTGCTTGCTTTCGCCAACGGGTCCAACGAAAAATCGAAGGCACGGGTCCAAACAAGGATCGTAAAGGGATCAATAGTAGAAAAAATAGTACTGAAAAGTACTGTTTTAGTAGCACTGAAAAATACCATTTTTAATTTTACCACTAAAAAGTACTGTTAGAGCAGAAAGAATTCGTGTACGCACAGCACGAAGGTACGATGCGCCCGACCTGCTCGAAGTGTTCCGCACAATGTTTCACCTGCATGAACCAGTAGTTCCAGAGCAACCAACGCCACAGGTAGTTTTGCCACATGCCAACGTGAACAACACCAGCGTTCTAGCTCCGGTACCAGCCGAGACAACTACAACTTCCAATATTTTAGTCAATAACGTTTCTCGATGCATGCCCTTAACTCGCTCCTTTTTGAGCGACCTGATTGCTGGTACAGCTCGCCAAAGACAAAAAAGAGGAATTATCAGAAGCAGCAGAAGTTTTACGTTTTGACTTACATCGACGATGCCTTGATAAGAGCAAAAACTGAAGCCGACACCATTCGTCTGATGAACACCTGAATGGCGCAGAGAACACAGGCACAGAAGGTCAGGACAGCGAAGGCGATGGCTATGTCAGCACAGCGGACAGCGGAAATCAACCAGCTCCCACGATGGGGGAAGTTAAGGATGCCATTCAACAGCTCAAGAACAACAAAGCCGCTGGCAAGGATGGTATCGGAGCCGAACTCATCAAAATGGGCCCGGACAGGTTGGCCGCTTGTCTGCATCGGCTGATAGTCAGAATCTGGGAAACGGAACAGCTACCGGAGGAGTGGAAGCAAGGCGTTATATGCCCTATCTACAAAAAGGGCGACAAACTGGAGTGTGAAAATTATCGTGCAATCACCATCCTAAACGCCGCCTATAAAGTGCTATCCCAGATTCTCTTCCGTCGTCTATCACCTATAGCAAACGAGTTCGTGGGAAGTTATCAAGCAGGTTTCATCGACGGCCGCTCGACAACGGACCAGATCTTTTCCGTGCGGCAAATCCTCCAGAAATGCCGTGAGTACCAGGTCCCTACGCACCATTTGTTCATCGATTTCAAGGCGGCATACGATAGTATCGACCGCATAGAGCTATGGAAAATCATGGACGAGAACAGCTTTCCCGGGAAGCTCACAAGATTGATCAGAGCAACGATGGACGGTGTGCAAAACTGCGTGAAGATCTCGGGCGAACACTCCAGTTCGTTCGAGTCTCGGCGGGGACTACGACAGGGCGACGGACTTTCGTGCCTGTTATTCAATATTGCGCTTGAAGGTGTCATGCGGAGAGCCGGACTTAACAGTCGAGGCACGATTTTCACGAGATCCGGACAATTTGTTTGCTTCGCGGACGACATGGATATTATTGGGAGAAAATTTGAAACGGTGGCAGATTTGTTCACCCGCCTGAAACGCGAAGCAACAAGAGTCGGGCTAATGGTGAATGCGTCGAAAACAAAGTACATGCTGGTTGGCGGAACTGAGCGCGACAGGACCCGCCTAGGAAGCAGTGTTACGATAGACGGGGATACCTTCGAGGTGGTGGACGAGTTCGTCTACCTCGGATCCTTGTTGACGGCTGACAACAATGTTAGTCGGGAAATACGAAGGCGCATCATCAGCGGGAGTCGTGCCTACTATGGGCTCCAGAAGAAACTGCGGTCAAGAAAGATTCACCCCCGCACCAAATGCACGATGTACAAAACGCTCATAAGACCGGTAGTCCTCTATGGGCATGAGGCGTGGACTATGCTCGAGGAGGACTTGCAAGCTCTTGGGGTTTTCGAACGCCGAGTGCTAAGGACGATCTTCGGCGGCGTGCAGGAGAACGGCGTGTGGCGGCGAAGGATGAACCACGAGCTCGCTCAACTCTACGGCGAACCCAGTATCGTGAAGGTAGCTAAAGCTGGAAGGATACGCTGGGCAGGGCATGTTGCAAGAATGCCGGACAACAACCCTGTAAAGATGGTGTTCGCCACGAATCCGGTCGGAACAAGAAGGCGTGGGGCGCAGCGAGCTAGGTGGATTGACCAGGTTCACCAGGACCTGGAGTGCGTGGGTCACAGTCGAGGATGGAGAGAAGCGGCCATGAACCGAGGGAATTGGCGAAATATTGTTGGCGAGGCTTTATCAAGATAATTGATGTAAAGCCAAATAAGTAAGTAAGTAAGTACCATTCGTCTGAGAGAAAACTTACTTGTCAGAGGAGGATTTGACATCAGGAAGTGGTATTCGAATTCATCATGGATTACTTTCTACTTTACAAACTCGAGGAAATTGGACAAAGACAACAACGAATTTTGTTCCATGTATGATAATTTTGATTATCGAGGACAACGTGCTTTCGCCAACCTGGAAATACGGAAAAATAGAAAAGACCTACCCTGTAAGCGATTTGCTTGTACGAGTCGCTGATGTGAAAACTGTAACTGGAATCTTGAGGTGGTCCATTTTAAAACTTGAAGACCTTTAGAAGGATGCCGAGATCACCAGCGCTTCATCAGATGTTCCTGATTTCCTTCTTGCTTAAGTTCAATATCCTTTGGAGGAAAATTTCATCTTCTGATCACCAGTTTCCTGTCATCAACCTTGAGACATTCGGTCTTCAGCCGGTCCGATGTCCGATCTTCTCTCGGACAGATTTTGAAATGATAATTTGACACCAAAAATTCAGTGCTTGTCTCAGCATGCGGAGAATTTACTTTTAATGGCCGACGCTGCGTCTGTTTTTCAATTTTCTATAGAGACTCCCGTTTGAACTGGCATTTCTTTTCAACTACTTACAGTTTTGTCTCAAATTCCGAACACTCGGTTTTTTATAGATAGTGCACCTTTGGGGTTCAAAATATTGATATGTAATATTTATTTTACAAGAATAATCTCATGTTTTTACAATATTTACTCTATTAGGAGTATTCGAAAGATTTATGTAATACATGATATCGATGACTGATCTCAAATTTTAGTCGATAATATCAATGAGCGTTTCAAGATTTTTTTTGTTTGAAAAAAAAATGAATAACTCAGTTTGTTATCAGAATTTATTTAGATATTTTTACGGCTGTCATGAAAAGCTCAAAATATCTTAACAATAGCTAAGTGTGCTATCATTTAGAAATATGTGATTTTTTTGTTATTTGGAATAACAACGGAATGTAAGATTTTGTTATCACAATCAAGGATGGAAATCTAGTGATCATGATTAAACAAATGATGCATCGTGGTTGTTCTTTGTCATGCGATCATAGCAACAACGATAAACCCTTAGTCGTCAAGCCATCACAACAAAATTCGCTCCGCGAAAAATGAATCGCTCGGCATGTGTGTTAACGATCAATTGTTCGCAAACCGAATTCATAAATTTTGGAAGATTTTCACGCTTTCACTCTGCGATATGACTTCTAGCATACCATTTTTGATCCTAAATTCAATCGTGCATGGAATGTGAGAAAGTTTATCCGTGAATTTTAAATTGATTCGCATTAATCGCAACTTGTTACAATATCCGACAAACCCTTTGTCCTACGACAAACAGGATCGGATGCTCGATATATCTATGATTAGCGCGCGTAGTGAGGTGTTGAAATCATGTTGCTGCAAGAGCGATGGCCCTCTTGGACCGTTCAAATACCGTGTTGTTTGTCGTTAGAGCTGATTTATTTCCATCATTGATCACAATACATTTGTTTTTGGTTAGCCATTCATTTCTACTCGGAGAAGACTAAGGAAAGACCCTTACGCCTAAAGGTAGACAACTTCATTTATAAAAAGCAAGCTTTTGGAAAAAAGATATTTAATTCAAATATTAATTGTGAAGTTTATTCTAAGCTTGTAAATACTTCTCTAGCAACATTCGAAGTACTAATATATTATCAGGTATCAGAAGGCCGGCTCCAAAGGCACGTTCCCCACCAGTTGGGAGATTTGTGCCATCGCCATATTTGAGCCTATTTCATCATCTACCCGATGGGAGAGGAAAGGGAAGGAAAAGATGGGAGGAAATAGGAGTGGGGTCCCTTGAAGAGGGAAGATCGCATAAGCGAAATGAGAGCATGTAGCTCCATACCACAATGGGTTCGAACAGCGCCCTAAAAAGGGCACTGCAAAACGCATGAGCGTAAAGAGAGCCTATAGCTCATTACCACAGCGGGTTAAGAATAACAGAATGTCCTGAAGATTCACGCTTCTGAATTCAGTTTCACTTAATAAGTGTTTACCAAGTAATTGGAATCGCATTTGCGCAAAAACTGGACAGCTACATATCAGGTGATACGAAGTTCCATAATCGGAGTCACAACTATCACACACAAATGAGTCAGCACGCTGAATATTTGCCATGTGATAGTTGAGTCGGCAGTGGCCTGTCAACGCTCTGACCAAGAGACTGGAATTCTGCTTTGACAGATTTGTTAAATACTTCGCCACCCTTGGAGATGGCTCAGTAATGTACAATTTTGTTTGACGACATGACTCCAAACTATTCCAATATTGCTTGTGCTGAGTTGCCGCCCAAGAATTTATCTGAAGCTTCACCCAGCACTTCGAAATTGGAATAGCCGGCTCAGGGCCAATGAAGTCATGCGATGCTCCATCGCGAGCTAGCTCATCAGCCAATTCATTTCCAACAATGGAAGAATGGCCAGGTACCCATACAAGGTTTACAGAGTTGACTGAATTCAGTTCCTCAATTTGAGTTCGACATGCGATAACAAGCTTCGACCTTGAGTTGGCCGAAGCGAGAGCTTTTATAGCAGCCTGACTATCTGAACAGAAGTATATTACTTTACCCATTACGCGCTGTTGAAGTGCTGATTGCACTCCACACATAAGGGCAAATATTTCCGCCTGAAAAACGGTGCAGTTTCTACCAAATGAGTAAAACTGATTCAGCCTTAGCTCACGAGAATATACTCCTGCACCAGCTCTACCTTCAAGAAGGGAGCCATCAGTGTAACATACTATATTGTTTGATATACTTCTTTCCAAACAGCCAGACGTCCACTCTTCCCGTGTAGGGGATTGTGTGATAAATGTCCTGTAAGTGTAACATACTATATTGTTTGATATACTTCTTTCCAAACAGCCAGACGTCCACTCTTCCCGTGTAGGGGATTGTGTGATAAATGTCCTGTAAGGAAAGTGACAAGCAATTGTGAGATCACTTGAAGCAAGGACAATTTTGTCCCAATTCACCAAAAGTGGAAACAACGAAGTGTGTGTAGATCTACGATTCACTGGATTTTTCTCCAGTAGATCCAGTACCCATAAACGGTAAGAGCAAGGAAGTGCTTCTTGTTTAAGATATATGTGTAGTGGCGCAACGTCGAAAAGGGCCTCGAGCGCTGCTGTGGGAGTTGTAGAGAACGCACCAGACATCGCCATCAAGCACATCCTTTGGAGATGGCCCAATTTTGATTGGATTGTTCTCACTTCGCCCTTTTGCCACCACACAAGACATCCATATGCCAATATTGGTCGAACAACTGTTGTGTAAATCCATTTGATATATTTGGGTTTGAGGCCCCAAGTTTTACCAAAGGTTCGCCGGCATTGACCGAAGGCCATGCAAGCTTTTTTGACTCTGAAATCAATGTGAGGTGTCCATGAAAGTTTGGAATCTAGAATGACTGCGACATACTTTACTTGATCAGTCACGTTAATCTCAGTGCCAAAAAGACGTAAAGGTCGAATTCCATCGCGTTTTTGTCTTTCCGTAAACAGAACAATAGATGTTTTATTCGGGTTAACCGAAAGGCCATATTGGCGACACCAACTCTCGACTACCTGAAGAGCACTTTGCATCAGGTCGAATAGGATGCTTATGCACATACCAACTATCAGAGCTAGATAGTCGTCGGCAAATCCATATGTTGGAAAACCGCTATTATTGAGTTGCCTCAATAGCGTATCTGCTATGAGATTCCACAAAAGTGGTGATAAGACTCCCCCTTGGAGGCATCCGCAAACACTCAATTTTCGAATCGCTGCTTGACGCATTTGATGAATCCAATTGGTAATCATTGTAGGTAGTCCATGGTTTCGTGCGGCTTCCAATATGGCATCGAAAGACACGTTAGCAAAGGCACCCTCAATATCCAAGAAAACACCCAAGCAGGATTGCTTCTGAGCGAATGCTTTCTCGATATCATATACAACTTTGTGTAAAAGAGTCACAGTGGACTTTCCAGATTGGTAAGCATGTTGATTCACATGAAAAGGCATGTTTGCCAAATAATCATCACGGATGTAATGATCGATAATGCGTTCCAGACATTTCAGAAGAAATGAGGTCAGACTGATTGGTCTAATACTCTTCGCTTCTTCATACGACGCACGTCCTCCTTTCGGGATAAACTTTACAGTAATATCACGCCAGGATCTGGGAATATACCCGGTAGCAAAACTGCTTACAAGTAGGGCAAGTGTACCATTAGTGGTGCACCTAAGGGAAAACTGCTAAAACACGGTGTTAAGATCATCAAATATATGATTTTAACATATCATTCGATAGATCTCAAATCCTTCTATCATTCAAATGTATAAAAATCACGATTCATTTGAAATTTCCCTGCAAAAAGCCTTGCACCAATAATAGGGACACTGTTCCTTTAGTGGAGGTATATTTTAAGGATGGTTCCTTTAGTGGCGCAAACCAGTGATTTCTTATGGGACCCTCCACTATGGGTACTGATGCACCACTATAGGTGCAAAGGAGCAAAAAAATTAAGCAAAATAATTGTTTTAAATAGTTTTACGGTTAAATTTCATGAATATTATTCGATTACTTGTATCATTTTCGCATCGTACATAATACAAAAATATCACATAATCATTTATTAGCGCGAAACATGCCAAAACACACTACCTCCACTATTGGAGCGTTTGCCCTAGCTTTTTCAAAACATGTTTGATAAACTCAAACCCCTTTTGGAGCAGAACAGGATAAATCCCATCCGCTCCCGGAGATTTGAAAGGAGCAAAACTATTAAGTGCCCATTGAATCGATTCATTAGTTACGATACTGCGAGCCGAGGCCAGAGACTCGTAACTACATGAAAAGACATTTGTTTCATCCGTAGATGCTATGTCCACATATCCGGGGAAGTGTGTATTGAATAAACATTCTAAAACTTCTTCATCGGAAGAAGTAAAGTCACCATTAGGTAAGCGAATTTCGTTCACTTGGAAATCCTTAGATTTTGCAAGGATTTTGTTCAGCCGACTGACTTCACTCAAACTGGAAACATTTGTACAAAGGTTTTTCCAGCCAGATCGTTCAGCAGAACGAAGAGCCTTCTTGTAAGCCTTGCGAGCCGACTTGAACGACTCTGATCCAGCTGAACGACGTCTGTTCCAACTCCTTCTACATTGTTTCCTGAGTCTAGTCAGATCGGAATTCCACCATGGGGTTCCACCTTGTAGTCTTTACAGACCGCAGAGGACATGCTTCTTCAAAAGCTTCCATAATGTAGGATGTTGTAGTGTCAACGGCATCATCCAGATCACTTGGATTTTCAATGGACGGAGAATATCCATGAAATTTGGTCGCAACCAATTCAATATAGAGTTCCCAGTTTGTTGACCGGGGATTCCTAAAACGCAAAGTCTGCGCAGTTACATTTGAATGTTCAAAGAAGATGTAGCGATGATCAGATAATGATTCCTCATCTGATACATGCCAATTCGTCAACTCGTGACTGATTCTATTCGAGCAGAGCGTTATGTCTAACACTTCTTCTCTATTAGAAACCATGAAGGTTGGGCGATTGCCTATGTTAAGTAATCCAAGGTCTGTACTACTTAAGTATTCCATCAGACTGGAGCCTCTCAAATTGATATCTGAGCTGCCCCAGATGATGTGATGAGCATTGGCATCACTGCCCACAATCAGCGGAAGGCCTTTTGTTACGCAGTGTGCGACAACTCGTTTGAAGTCATCCGTTGGGGATGGTTCATAATGTGGTAAATATACCGAACAATAGACGTATTTCCTGTTGAGGTCACCAACAGAAACATCAATTGTGACAGCACATGCATCTCTGGTCGTCAACTCAGAAATGAGTGTAGCAACGATTGCTTTATTTACGAGCACGCATGCGCGGGGCATGGAGCGCGAGTTTGCTATTTCAAGTTTGCTAAAAGTAGCAAAAACTGGGTCCACAAGGTTACCTAGATAGAAGTTCCCTCTACGAAAGTAGGGTTTTTGAACTAGCGCCACTTGGGCTGCACCATTTTGCATGAGTCTGCAAAGATTGATCGTTGCTGTTCTTTTATGCTGAAGATTGATCTGAGCTAACCTAACCGTAGCCACTACCCAAACTAGGCAGGATTAAGCTTTTTGCAATCTCAGCACGAAAAAGACCAGCAACGAAAAAACCAGATCGGTATCTATTTAAAGTCGCCAAAGGCGAAAGAGCACAGAATACACTGTGTAAAACGCATAATGCGAATCCATATAGGTGATAATTTAAATTAAATGTCAACATATTCATAATCCCACCCTTATTAAGCATCAGGATAGAGACTGAAGAAGGGCAGTCGATTATCTCGGAGAAACACAAGGTCACCTGCATCATTGCTCCGGGTAGCACAGGAAGGACTCAATACTGTGGAGGGCGCCCTAGTACCCCACAGGCTCCGTTAGCGGTTAGGTTTTATTTAGACCCCCCTAACCATTCATTCCTAGGCACGGAACGCATCACACCATAAATTAGGGGTCACCTGTGCGGTGGACTTTTACCGTAGTGTTAACTCTTAGCCAGTTGACACAACCGCTACCGACACTACGCGGCTATCTAGGCTGCTCGGGAAAAGGAGGTTAATATTGATGATTAACTCCTGACGTGCCCAAGCAGCCGAAAAGTTAAGTTTATTCTAAGCTTGAAAATACTTCTCTAGCAACATTTGAAGTACTAATATATTGCTTGTAAGCCAAGTACTACAGTCGCCTCTCCACATCTCGATATCGAAGGGACCATCGAGACAAAGAACAAATTTTTATTGAAGAACAACAAAGAACAAATTTTTATTGAATACTAGATTGAAAAACACTCCGTTACCAAGAAAATAATAAACAATCAGACGCCATTGCGCGTTCTGAATTTGTTTTAAACCCCAAAATATTGGTCTAGTAACCTTTGATATTGGTCATATCGACATACAGAGAGAAAATTGAGAGCGAAAAATCAACAGGCACACATCGAGATACGGGGATATCGAGATAAGGAGGATATCGAGATGTGGAGAGAGAAATTGTATGCAGAATGAAGGGACCTAAGAAATCATCGACATAGGGAAAGATATCGAGATAAAGAATATCGAGATGTGGAAAGTCAACTGTATAATAAATAAAAAAAATGTTAAAAATCTACATTAGCACCTCAGAACAAGAGAACATTTGATTGCCTATGATGCTAGTTTAACATTCATAATCCAATAAAAGCATATTCATACATTTCCAATTTTATCGGCTTCACAAGTTTAACAATTACCCTCCATTGCGGTACCGTCAAACGGGGCTTCTTTTGACATATTTATATATATATATATATATATATATATATATATATATTTTTTTTTTTTTTTGTAGTATCATTCCAAACATTACATTCATTTCTTATATCTAGGTGTTCTGTGTTATTAGACAACACTATCATCCTAATTTGGTAAAACAAATTTCAGATTTAATTAACATTTTGTTAACAACATATTACATTTCATTTGCCGTAGCAGTTCAGTTTTTTTACAGGTGAGTTGATTTCACCTGCTTATAAGAGAAAAAAAAAACGTTTTTAATGTACTTAACCTAACTTAACCTAAACATATAACGCATTAATCGTGGCAATAGAAGATTGTAACGATTTTTGCCTGAAATTATTAATGATTGTATTTGACATTTGTTCCAATGTTTCAACATTGGATATTCTATGTAACTCATTGGTACTATACCAGGGAGGAAGCCTCAGAATCATTTTCAAAATTTTATTTTGAATTCTCTGCAGAGCTTTCTTCCTGGTATTACAACAGCTAGTCCAAATTGGTACAGCATACAACATGGCTGGCCTGAAAATTTGTTTGAATATCAACAGCTTGTTCTTAAGACAAAGTTTTGATTTTCTATTAATAAGGGGATAGAGACATTTTAAATATTTATTACATTTGGCTTGAATGCCCTCAATGTGATTTTTGAAAGTTGAATTCTTATCTAGCATGAGCCCTAGATACTTAACTTCATCTGACCAATTTATTGGAACCCCTCTCATCGTGACAACATGTCTACTTGAAGGTTTCAAATAAAGAGCTTTTGGTTTATGTGGGAATATTATTAGTTGAGTTTTGGAAGCATTAGGAGAAATCTTCCATTTTTGCAAGTACGAAGAAAAAATATCCAAACTTTTTTGCAATCGACTACAGATGACACGCAGGCTTCGTCCTTTGGCGGAGAGGCCTGTGTCATCCGCAAACAATGATTTTTGACATCCCTGAGGTAGCTCAGGTAAGTCAGATGTGAAAATATTGTATAATATTGGTCCCAAAATGCTGCCTTGAGGAACACCAGCTCTTACAGGAAGTCTTTCAGATCTGGAGTTCTGATAATTAACCTGAAGTGTACGATTTGACAGATAACTTTGAATTATTCTAACAATGTATGTCGGAAAATTAAAGTTTTTTAATTTTACAATCAAACCTTCATGCCAAACACTGTCGAATGCTTTTTCTATGTCTAGAAGAGCAAGACCAGTAGAATAGCCTTCAGATTTGTTGGAACGGATCAAATTTGTTACACGTAAAAGTTGATGAGTGGTCGAATGTCCATGGCGGAATCCGAACTGTTCATTGGCAAAAATTGAATTTTCGTTGATGTGGGTCATCATTCTGTTCAAAATAACCTTTTCAAAAAGTTTACTGATGGAGGAAAGCAAACTGATTGGACGATAGCTAGAAGCTTCTGCAGGATTTTTGTCTGGTTTTAAATTGGAACAACCTTAGCATTTTTCCATTTGTCAGGAAAATATGCTAATTGAAAACATTTGTTAAATATATCAACTAAAAATGATAAGCTACTTTCTGGAAGTTTCTTGATGAGGATGTAGAAAATTCTATCATCGCCAGGAGCTTTCATGTTTTTGAATTTTTTAATAATAGTTCTCACTTCTTCCAAATCAGTCTCCCAGGCATTTTCGAAAACGTTCTCTTGATTGAGAATATTTTCGAACTCCTGAGTAACATCATTTTCAATTGGACTAGTAAGTCCTAAATTAAAATTGTGCGCACTTTCAAACTGCATAGCAAGTTTTTGAGCTTTTTCGCAATTAGTTAGTAATAATTTGTTTTCCTCTTTCAATGCCGGTATTGGCTTCTGAGGTTTTTTCAAGATTTTAGATAATTTCCAAAAGGGCTTAGAGCCAGGGTCCAATTGAGAAATTTTATTTTCAAAATTTTTGTTTCTTAATTGAGCAAAACGTTTCTTGATTTCTTTCTGCAAATCCTGCCATATAATTTTCATAGCAGGATCGCGAGTGCGTTGAAATTGCCTTCTCCTCACGTTTTTAAGACGGATCAAGAGTTTAAGATCATCGTCTATAATCACGGATTCAAATTTTACTTCACATTTTGGAATTGCAATGCTCCGGGCTTCAACAATGGAATTTGTTAAAGTTTCAAGAGCATTGTCAATATCAAGTTTAGTTTCTAAAGAAATGTTAACATCAAGATTAGAGTCAACATACGTTTTATATATATTCCAGTCGGCTCGTAAATAATTGAAAGTGGAGCTGATAGGATTGAGAATCGCTTCTTGGGATATTTGAAATGTAACAGGGACATGATCAGAATCAAAATCAGCATGAGTAATCAGTTGGCTACAAAGATGACTAGAGTCGGTTAAGACCAAATCAATCGTAGATGGATACTTCTTTTGACATTATTTCCACATTCTTTAACTTTGAGGATTTGTAACTCTTAGAATTATGGAGAGATGTTGATAATTTTTTTTTAGTTGTATTTGTACGTAACAAATGTGCAAAATATGAGGCAAATCCATCAAGAAATAACAAAATTGCTTGAATAGCGAAAAAAGTTTGTTCTTCAAGACAAAAAAGGGGCTACTTTGGACATTTTCACAATTTGCTAATGAAATGATTTTTCCTTATAACTTTCAAACTGATTCAATAGATTGTCGTCCACTGTGATGTTATGGAACGTTTTTCATTGATAAACTTAATGTAGAAAATTGCAAAGCTAGAATCAATCACACATATATAACAAATTTCAACGAAACATGCCATTCACTATTCTCAGTTTGCAGTATGAAACATAATTTTTCAACTTCCTCTTAAATGGAACTATCAGTTACGAATGCTCGATTTTCAAGTTGACATAAACGAACGACGTAACTACTAGGTACTGCGATGATAAATGAGTTATGTACAAAAACTCTTTTTTTTTCTATTCTTACTGTTATATGAACGATATGTTGAAGGATCACATTAATACCGGTAACTAATTTAATACCAGTTAGTAATTTTCATTAAAAACGCAATCTATGAAGTAAAGTTTAGCAAGATCGTAAAGATGTAAGTTTGCTTTTGTAATATGCTTTTAGCTTCTTAGCAGTTTAGAGCTGGCTTAAGAGTTGTTTAACACTACAAATTCATGTAAAGTATGACGAAAAATAGTTTTTTAGAGATTATGTTGTGAATTTGGCATTGGTACGTATTGAAATATATGTGTTTTATGTCTATTCACTTCTGCAAACATTTATTATATTTTTTTTAAGTTGTAAAATACAAAAACCAAAACATTATAATAATATAAAAGTCGCAAGAATAAGACCTTTGATCAATTATTTTAATAAAACAACAATTTTAAGCAAAACAAATCACAAGATGTTCATGAAACATGACGATTCGATAGTTTTGTGATGCTCCCAATAAGTTTCCAAGACATGGGTAAAATTCAAACAATGTTTGTATAGCCAATGTTTTATACCTTGTGAATATTTATTCGGGCTTTTTTGAAATGTTTTCTTGTTTATCCTGTTATTGTTGATGGTGTTCCAGAAAAAATCATGCCTAGTGGTAGAGCATATATTGGTTAATAAAAGTGCTGAAGACACAAAATTTTTTTTTTTTTTTTGTTGGGATTTGAACCACTGCGACCATTAATTGATCTATTGTGGTACACAAAATTGCTCAGATTAATATTTACGCTGCTAATAAATACAAAAGGTGAGTGTCCAAAGTAGCCCCTGGAATCAAAAGTAGCCCCGTCTGACGGTATATCAAATTAAAAATGTTTTAAAAATAATTATTTCTACCTTTGGAATCGCAAATGTCAAAAACATGAATCATGTTTAGAATTTGAGACGAAACGTGTGAATCCATGTGATTCCGCTCTCTACTGCAAAAAAGAAGAATTTTCTGAGATTTAATTGAATGCAAATGAGACACTGAAGGGCACCATGATTTATGTGATCGAGTTGCGCGGGTAGCTTTTGATTCACATGGTGCGTAACTATCGCCATTAGCTGAATCATCCTTATGTTTCGCATTGAATTCTGACCAGCGTGGCGATTTTAAAGAAACATACTCGCCATAATTCAGTGGATCGCCGCTTGAGGTAATAACATGTGACCCGTGACAGAACGCAAACGATGGCAACGTGTACGGTTCCTCCCACAAAGTCCACCGAGACTGTATGCGTTCAATTCTAGTTGATTTAATGATGTTCTCAGAAGTGTTTACGAGATAAGAGATGCAAGTTGTCGGCTGGGTAATTATTGTTATAGCTTCATTTCGGGAATTCGTAAACGTCGATTAAATTAATGAGTTTCGATGTTTCGCCGTACTTGAGGAATGTACAGCTCGTTCATGCTTCAATTTCTCACCAACCACTGCTGAACCGAACAGCTGATCGTATGGCAGCAGTTGGGTAGATAAACCTGGTGCTAACACGTCAGTTAAACAGCTGTAGCACTCATAGCATAAACTGTAACAACGGCGGAATGTGGGATCTTGATAGCCAAGCTAAGGCGAGTAATGAAGGGGCCGGTTGGTTTGTTGAATTTTTCAGCGGATAGCAGATACGCATGAGTTATAGAATCACGTCTAAATCATTGATGAACTTCGGAAATTTCCATCCATTGGAGGCAACCGGCGAATCATAAAACCCTTGGATGTATTAATTTGCTTGTTCCGTTCAATATGCCTAGTCGATGTGTTGAACGACAGAACTTCAGTCAATTAAAGCATGATCGCATTTCAATTGAACTAGGAAGATTAACAGATTAGATGAAGGTGTATTTTTCAGCCCATCGGTAACGTCAGCGGCTATAGAGCAAAGCCGTGCTGTAGGTCAGGATCGGTCTACTTAACTTCTCAAGCAGAAGGGAGTTGCTACTGCATACCAAACTATTATAAACTGAATGAGCTATGAAGGACCCTGTATAAAAGATAAAATGCCAAATGCATCAGCTGCGTAAAATAAAAGTCAAATTTTCGTTCATTCAACCCTTACTCAATTGTTGAAACCAAATTATTCTGACATACATCGAACGCAAACATCGATCCTGTGCTGCGCTCTTTCTAAATCTAAACCAAATACACAAACGTCACCTGATGATAACTGGCCTCTGTGTTCAAAGTGCCAACCGAATGTGAATGTACCGCACATTTCCTTTCATATAAATGGCTGCTCATTCATTCTTACTATTTATTCCGATTCCCAGCCAAATGCAACGCTGTGATGTGGCTGTTATTTACGAATCCAGAAACACTCTTCTCGGGTGCTCGAATACCGGGAATAATTAATTGAACACCGAAATCGTCACCGGCGTCATCGAGTAGGTAGGTACGTGTTGCAACAATGTGTGCCCTCTGTGCTGTATGTCTATCGGTTCCAAATTCCAGAACAGCATAGTAAACAATCTGAACCTATCGTGTCGTGTTTTTGATGGAGAGTCCCATCGTGCCGAGAGAGGACCTTATCTTATTCCATCAGGTACCGTGCCAAGGCACAGTGGCCGAAAGGCGGACAAAACCTAAATTTTCTGATACTCATAGTATTATTCTTGTGATTCAAGTACTTTAACAAATAAAAAGCAAAATTTTCAAATCAGTTACATCGGGGATTTTTCAGAGAAACGAGATGTAGTGACAGTTCTTCTATTTCTATATATTATATGTTACGTTTTCGTAATAGAAATTTTCTTGACTTTCCTGGGCATAGAGTATTATGGTATTTGCCACACGATAAAAGAATGCGAAAATGGTAACTTTGGTAAAGTAAGCTTTCAGTTAATAACTGTGGAAGTGTTCAAAACAACACTAAGCTAAGAAGCAAGCTCTGTCCCAGTGAGAACGTAATGCTATGAAGAAGAAGATGATGATGATGAGGTTTTGTCAGACTTTGTACGGAAGCACGCCACTGTGCAAGGGTTAGATATATGGTGATTCCGCCTTTGGTGGTGCACCTAAATCTCGCCATCCGTAACATTGGTTGCATCCGAGCGGAGAAATTTGAGGTAGGTACAAAATCGATTATAAACTGGGCGAAGGTGTGCAACCCATATTGAGAGGGCCTAATCTTGTTCAAGCCAGTATCAATTTTATGCTGCCGGCAATCCTAGGACATGTGTGGACGATTTCGGGTTCTACACATATATGGTGGGCCGAATCGATGATGGTGTTTATACGATTATGTGTGGTGCATACATTTCTGCCTGCAGCAGTATTTGGTTCATTTGCTTGTTTTCATCCGAATATTATTTTCTCAATAGGCGACCTAGTATAGATGAGCCATAATCCTAAGGCGAATGGAAATGTTTACAAAACTGGGAGAATTATGAGACCTGAATGAGTAGTGACAGAGTGTCATTGAGGTAAGGACGTGAATAGCATAAGTGGATCTCTAGGATGAGAAAGAACTTATAATAATATGTTTGGTTCAATCGTCGATGGATACGCTCCATTGCGCATCTTAAAAAATATATATTTATGTGGAAATACATCACCACATGTACGAGCATGGTCTTGCAGTACTTCTAGACTAAACAAAACGTTGAAGATTTACAAAACTTGATGTAAACAGGAAATTACAATTAATACAAACATCTTATTTTAGGAAATGAAAACGGATTATAGCACTTTACCATTCAAGTCCTTAGTTTGTATCCTTAGACATGTCGACCTCAACTGTGAGGTTGTCTTCAGTGTTGTGTATTAGACTCGTGTCTAGTACACAACACTGAAGACTTCTTTAAGGATGATTGTTTTCTCAAAATAAAAAACCTTGTCGAATATATCAAATCTCTGAAAGTTATATAGTAAAGACACCTATGTGGAAGAGTTGCTAACTATCCATCCTTGGAAACAGCATTGCGAAAAAAAGCTTTACTAAGACACGACATATCAGAAAAGGCTTCGTTACAGAGTAGATTAATTTTATCCCGCCGATTGCCTTTCTGGTCAAAAGTTCCATGTTCCAAAACTAAGAACCGAGGGAAAACAAGGTTTAAGTTTATAACACTATTTCGCTCTCTATAGCTAGCATCTGGGAATATTTTAGTAAGCAATTATTGTTTAGGATTCCCAGAGTATTCTGGATAATTTCCCTGAGTATCCGCGAGGTTAACTTTTAAAATGTGGATTTCTGATAGAATACCTGAGGTGTCATTTACGGGTATTTGCGGGTGTGCAGTAGAATTTAGTTCTACCTTTAGTAACGACGCACAACGTCTAATATATTTATGATTCTTAAGGTTATCAAAAATCATTTCATAAGAAATAACAGAAAATCATCAGTTTTTTTTTTGCTTGTTTGATAGCCATTTTTCAATTTGTCAGAAATTCCTCATGTCGGTTAAAATCTACCTAGAATATGACAAAATCATTTTTTTTAATCAATTCAGCACTTCTGCATGCGGTTACTCAGTTTTCTCGACGACTGTCGGTTGGCTGGTTGTGACGTAGTGTAGCTTGGCCAACAGGAAAGGATGATACAGGTGGGATTGCAGATCTCGATCGTAGGGTAGCCAAAGTCCAGGGTTCATGTTAATACAGTTGACTTTAAGGCGGGTCCCCTCCAATCCGACATTGCTCGTTTATAGGAAGAACACAAATGCGCGTGGTTGCCCTCTTATAGATCCCGTCCTTGGTACAGATGTTGACAACTCGGATGAGTTCGCTGCTGAAAAAATCTCAAGAGCTCAGAAGTTATTTCAGAGATCCTGAAATTCAAAACATAAAAAGTTTTATCAGAGGTTACTCTAGGATTTCCATTAAAATACCATGAATAATAAAAAATAAACTTTCAAGACTTATTTTAAAAAATTCCAAAGGATTATTGGAGAAATTCCTGTAGAAATTTCAAAAATAATCTCTGTAGCAATTGTTGAAAGTGTCTTTAGAGAAATCCTTAATAAATCCTGAAAGAATATGTTAAAGAAAATCCCGAGGAATTTCTCCAGAAGTCATAAATTGAAGTTTAGAAGGCGTTTTGACCGGGAATCTTGGAAACTGTTCCAGGGAAATCAATGGATGAATCACTGAATAAAATTATGGTGGAATTGAGACTTTCTTGAAAAATTTCTCAGAGAATATTTGAAGGCTTTCAGATGGTTTCTGAAATAATATTTAAAGAAATTCATTTCTGTTCTCCATGGGAAAATTCTGATTGAACTCTAGGTATTCCAAATAAAATTCTTGGAAAAAAATCCATTTCTTGTCAAATAATCACTTAATGAACTCCTTTAAAAATTTCCGGAATAATATGTGAACATTTAGGCAAATGTCTTATGTAAATGATGTTAATACTGCAGCACAAACATTTTCACATGTTTTGTGGTACGCGATAAACCGACATGTCCCAAAAAAGACAGTCTCTGAAGGTCGTAATCAATGGCAGACCCCGGAACTCCGTAGATTGAAGAGACAAAAGAGAGCAGCGCTAAAAAAGTACTCCAAGAAGAAGACCGCGTCATTGAGGAACCATTACGTGCGAGTTAACAACATCTATAAGAGCCTAAACAGGCGATGCTTTCATCGATACCAAATTCGGAGTTCAACGGAAACTCAAATCTCACCCAAAATCGTTTTGGAACTATGCCAAACAGCAGCATCATGTGAATGGTCTACCATCTTCGATGAAGTGGAACGAAACGATTGCTTCCGAGCCACAAGTTATATGCGACCTGTTTGCAACGAAGTTTTCCAACATTTTCTCTGAGGAGGTGCTCACAGATAGACAGATATCGTTAGCATCTGCCAACACACAGACCATAGGACTTTTCATGCCGGATGTGGCCACCGATGATGAATCTATTTTAACAGCAGTACGTAAACTGAAAGCATCAACTTGCTCAGGACCTGATGGAATTCCGTCGGTATTTTTGAAAAACTGCATAGACAGCTTGCTTGCACCCCTGCAAAGGATTTTTAATCTGTCACTTTCGACCGGAGTATTTCCATCCTGCTGGAAGAGCGCCTATATGTTTCCAGTACACAGAAAAGGTGATAGGAAGGACATCGATAACTACCGTGGAATTTCTGCGTTATGTGCAGTCTCTAAACTCTTTGAGCTTGTCGTTATGGATCGGCTATATTTCCATTGCAAGCAAGTCTTGAGTCCAGACCAGCATGGCTTTATTCCAGGACGTTCAACTGCGTCAAACTTGTTATGTTTAACTTCCTACGTGACTGACAGTATGCTCGAACATGCACAAACTGATGTGATTTACCTGGATCTTTCTGCTGCTTTCGATAAAGTCAACCACCAAATTCTCTTAGCAAAGCTGGCAAAGTTGGGCATACACGGCAGTTTATTGTGTTGGTTTCAATCCTATTTATATGATCGCCGTTCAAAAGTTATGATAGATGATTCAGTCTCCGCTGATTTTGCAATGACATCTGGAATCCCGCATGGTAGTCATCTAGGGCCATTGATGTTTCTTCTGTATTTCAATGATGTCAACAATGTGCTCGAAGGACCAAGACTTTCGTTTGCGGATGATTTTAAGCTTTATTATAAAATCCGCTCTGACGCTGATGCTCAGTTTCTGCAACAACAGCTGACTGCCTTTGCCAATTGGTGCAATGTGAATCGCATGACTGTGAATCCTGAAAAATGTTCTATAATAACGTTTTCTCGTTCGAAGAACCCTATGGCCTATAGTTATAACCTCAATGGCGTGCTTTTGAGTAGAGTAGATCAAATCAAAGATCTAGGTGTGATTCTCGATTCTAAATTGACATTTAAACAACATGTATCATATATAGTGGACAAAGCTTCCAAATCACTTCGTTTAATGTTTCGTCTCACTAAATCTTTTACGGACATTTACTGCTTAAAGACGCTATACTGTGCATTAGTTCGGTCCACTTTGGAGTACTGTTCAACCGTATGGAGTCCTTACTACCAAAATGGAGTCTTGAGAATCGAGTCAATTCAAAGACGGTTTGTCCGTTTTGCTCTTCGTCTGTTGCCTTGGCATGACCCGCTTCGTCTCCCATCTTATGAGAACCGGTGTCGTTTAATCAGTATGGACACCCTCAGCACTCGTAGAGATGTCGCCAAGGCTGTTTTAGTATCCGACATTCTTCAAGGCCGTGTTGATTGCCCTTACATTCTGCAGCAGATAAATCTCTACGTCCAGCCCAGACTGTTGCGGAACAACGCGTTGTTGCGTCCTCGCACTTCCAGGACTAATTACGGAATGAACAGTGCAATTACTGGCTTGCAAAGAGTATTCAATAGGGTGGCAACTGATTTTGATTTTAATGTGTCCCGTGATTTGCTACGCCATAGGTTTTCTAACTCTTTAAGGTAGACAGTAAGATTGTGTTTTTTTTATTGTTTTAATGTTAACGACAACAATTAATACATCATTGGGGCTAGGAGCCTGTTGATGTTCAAATAAATAAATAAATAAATAAAATACCTGAATGAATTTCTGATGAAATTCTTAGAGAAGATCATAAAAAACACATACAGGAAAATGTATACTCCGATCCTATGGAGAATCTAACTCTTATATCCTGACTCCTATTAGGTTTCGTTTTGTTTTCTTGGTTTGTGTTTGATCTGTTTTGGGCCTTTTGATTTCTATTAGGTCTATTTTTGGTCTTTTTTTCTGGTTAGAGGTCTCTAATTTCTTCAGTCGCTACCAGCCCTGTAAATATAAATTGTGGTAACAACTGACAAGAAAATAAGGGGGTGCCAGTGATATAATTTAGTTTTGGGAAAAAAAAGTAAGCATTTCACTAGAAACATTTGTACAGATTGTACCTTTCAGCCGGTGCAGACAAATAGCCAACCTCTCCGGGCCAATTGTTATGAGTTCACCTCCGATACCATCCTTACCAGCAGCTTTATTGTTCTTGAGCTGGTGAATAGCATCCTTAACCTTCCTCAAAGTGGAGGCTGGATTGTTTCCATCGTTCGCCGAACTGACAACGGCATTTCCTCCGGCGCTCTCAGCGCTTTTCAGGTGTTTGTTGAAGTGCTGATTCCACCTTTCAATCACTTTACGCTCGTCCATCAAGATGCTTCCATACTTATCCCTGCACATCTCGGCTCGTAGCACGAAGACGTTGCGGGAAGCGTTGAGCTTCTGATTGAACTTTTCTTGAGACCATCTCCTCGCATTCCGTCTCCTCCAGGCGTCGTGTTTTCTCCCGAAAGATGCGGGTCTACTTTTGCCGTTTCCGTCTATAACGTTCCACGTTCTGCCGGTTCTCTTGATGCAGTATGGCCGTCCGCGCTGCATTCTTCCCCTTGTCCCCTACATTCCTCGTCGAACCAATCGTTCCGTCGACTCCGGTCCTCATCGTCATCATCCAAACTTCAAAAGCAGTTTATCTGTTCAAAACTGAAAATTATTCGACGAAAATGTGTTTCGTAAACACTGTTTACTGTGTTTCGTCTGAAGAATAGAATACAGTGAACACATTTTCCTGTGAATTTTCTTAATTTTGAACGAAAAAACTACTTCTGTAAATTTTGAAATTAATGACGAATCCTGCCCCCTTAACTTCCAAATTATCTCATTGATCGGCCACCACCCAATCACGCGCCTCTGCATATCACTCTTCACTATAAAAGCTGTTCCCAGCTCGTGTGTGTTCCCGCAACTCTGGTAGATGGTATGGTACCTCTAAACGTTCGTACCATTGATTCCTTCCAACACAGTTCCTGCAACGCTACGATGCCGAATCCACGGTTCTTCACCATATCTGCGAGTATGCGTGTGCTCCCGATGAAGTTTACAGTTTACAGTTCCACGTACCGCGCTTCCAATCGCTAGTCCCTTTACGTCGCTGTGGTCTTCGCTCATTGTTCTCACGTTGATTATCCTTTGCTTGATTTTTATGGCTGGTTTGCAGGGCCTGACATCAACCTACTAGATTTCCGGAGGACCGTTTCTCTAAATGTTCGGGGAGCCATAGTGCACAATTTAGCTTAAAGTCTTCTCTGGTACTCGGACGTAGGGTTACATATTTCTTATGAGTACATAAATGCACTAACGAGTCTCCAGCCAAGCCGTCTCTCAGCTCATCGAAATAGCAGTGTGCTTAGGCTTACCAGAAGGATGTTTAAGATAGGAAGACGTTTTGTATTACTGGGTTTGAAAAAGGAGGACAATTCAAGTTTTACCGGTTAGTTTATTGTTTCCAATAAACGATCAAGATTTATCAAAATTCTATTCCACAATGAAACATAGCACATCACTCTAACCCTAAGAGTTTTCTACAAAACAAGACAGTCCTTTAATATCCTTCCTGAATGTCACTTTTAACTACATCAATTATCTACGCAAGATATTCCAGTCGCATTTTCACAATGAAAAAATCTGCCTTAATTCGTTCAAAATTCAAGAGAACTTATCTGCAATACTTCTACATTGAATTTCGCTTTTTTTTAATTTGTGAAAACCACAAAAAGTAAAAATATCACTGTTAATTGCAAGAATAAAATAAATGATCAATATCAGAATGAGGATATACTCATGTCAACATAAGGTAATCAATCAACACCACAAAAGATCAAATAAATGGTCGCAGTGGTAATATGTCCCCGACATTGGAAAAAAAAGGTAGTCAATATTCATGTCAAATTATATCCTCATATCGTCCGATCCATATAAACGACTGCGCAATTCATTAATTAGGACACCTAGCTGTTTTCTCTACAATATGTACGCCCGAATCAAATGAAAAGCAAATAAAATATCTTCTTGCTTAGGTCCACAAACAAACACAATCAACCGAAGCCCCAGATGACTAATCTATAGTTGGCTAGACATGAACTGGAACGTTCTGTTCCGACGCCTCAACTTCCATGTGCGATGCGCAATCGATTAAAAATATTGATATATCTGCGTCCAGGCTAAGTATTGGCCGTCTGGCCCGTTGAAGAGTGCACTGCACTGTACCCTTTAAATAGTAGAGATAGTATCTACAAAGGTCCAGCCAGGCCAGCAAAACATCCAGAAGTTTATCAGAATGGGCACCTGAGTAAACAAAGCTCTGCTGCGCGAAAGGCGAACGATTCCCGGGCAGTTTGACCACCCGAGGAGGAAAGAATAACTCGCAATAACTTATGCATACCATATTTTGATATCATACCACAATTAGGTATTATTCAGTTATCAATACCTTATTTTGGTATTATAATGGTATTTGAAAAAATGATTAAAATACTTCATATTGGTATTCGTTAGTTATTGAAGACTGCTGGAGGTATTGAACTATTATTGAAAAATTTCACTTTTGTATGAAAATCCATCAAGTATCATTTAGGTATTACAATACCTCATCTAATTATCAGCTTGGTATTTGTAGAATATGCAGAAGGTATTATATGAGGTATTTTACCTCTTATGCAGGGCTCATTCATACCTCATTCAGGTTGTAAGTATTGGAAATTATCTGGTATGGAATACTTAAATTTGGTATTCAGTAGTTATTTTCTACTGCTCGGGCAGTGTGTAGATGGACGATGTATGAATGGGAAGTCGGCAGATGGGAAAAGGCTACGGACAGCTCACTATAAATGCTGACTCTGTTTACACAATCCATTTTTCCGCGACTGCAAGACGTGCAACGTTTTTTTTTTCTTGTTCTGTAATATGCCCCACAGTCCGGCTAGCAACGATGGGCGAGCTTAGCGAGAGTGTGTACATTTTGCTCGCTGCTGCTGCTGCCTGGCTCGTCTGGAATGCATCGAATGACATTGAGGAAGTTCACTGTTCCGGGCGGAAGAAGTCCAATGATAGTATGAATGCGAACATGTACGACACGTCTTGACTGGCAACTGGCATAAGAAGATACAGCTGAAATGGATGAGTAATTATTGCAGTAGATGACCGTTTCATGCAAAAACGTGGATTTTGTTTTTGGAGTTTCAAAGCAAACGAGCAAAAGTTCGACCTTAGTGGTATAATCAAAGTTTCCAGGAAAATAATAGCAGATGAAACAAAACAAATACCATACAGCGAACCTTCATCATATTGGCTATGACTTTGCTGAACAAACTTGTATCAAAATATTTACCCATTTTTAGTTATAACAGTTTCAAAATTGATTGTCTTATTCGAACTTTTGCCCCACCCGTGGGGCAAAAGTTCGAATCTAGTGTGGGGCAAAAGTTCGTTGGCTAAAATACAAAATATCAATACTTTTATGCCAGGCATACTTTCTACCAGCCGTAAACTTATGTTTGCCGAAAAATACACACTAAATTTTCATCAAAAAATGCCCAAAATAGCAGTTTTTCGCAAAACTAAGGGAAATGTAAAATTTTTGTGACATTTTTCGTACGATCAGGCAAATTTCGCTAAATTTGAAGATAATATGTAGATTTCAGGAAATTTGAAAAAAATTCCGTGGGTTTATACATGGGTCGAACTTTTGCCCCGCAGATTCGAACATTTGCCCCGCTATGGGCTAAAAATTGATTCCAACTATTTTTGGAAAATCTAATCCACGTCAAAGCATCCTTATGATAGGCCTAGAAACGCCCTTACATAAAATATTGAAAAAGATTTTATCTTCATTTGGTTCCATGCATCGAAAGTTTGACCAAATATTACAATATTTACGTCGAAAAACAACAAATAGCCATAACTTTTCCAAATCTCAACCGATTTTTATGATATTTGGAGTGAAAGTCTCTTACTTGAATAGCATTCGAACCACCATGACATATCTAAGTTTTGATTTGATTTGAGCTAGAAATCCTAAAAAGAAGCTCTTGCCCCACTCGAACTTTTGCCCCACTTTACTCTAATTGTCGAAAAGAAGTTTCCTAATGAAGAATCTATGTTAAAAAGTCGAAAGACAAAACTTTAGAAGAACAGCAGGAAACTACACTTGTACTAGTTCACAATACGTTGTATCAAAAATGTTCCTAAGCTCAACAAACGGCCTCAGAATGTACAAAAAACAGCAATTTTGTTAGCCTTTTATTCCTTCGATGGGGATGACATTGGGTGAGATTGGGTCAAGACAAAAAAAACATGACTTTTGAAATACTTCAGCCGCTGATATTACTCAACTCATCTGTCATCTGTCTATTACACATCAATTATCAAAATATACACATTTAAAAATAGTAGTTTTTGTTTAATATATCAATAAACTTGTATGTTGAAATTAGAGAAAATTTACAACATCAAAATTCTCCAGTGCAATATACCACACCACCACATCAAGTAAGTCTACTTGTAGATTCGGTGCATTGAAAAACAACGCAATACATTTTGACAGCTTCTCATACCAGCAGCTGTTTTTCGTGCGCAGCAACATCTTAAAATTATTAAAATTCAATTATTCATTTGTATTATTGAAACATCTCGCGGAAGTACAAAAGAGTTGCTGGATTTCGGAAATACCGGGATTATGATGTCAACAACTGCCGGAAATCTTTTGATCGCGGAATATCGCACGGTGCCTTGAATGTATAGAGATGCGGGACAAAAATCAAAACTGGAAGATCACGCCAAGGAGTATACCTAAAACTATTCAAATATCTCGAAGAGTTGCAGAGAGTTGCAGCTGTATCTTTCAGATCTCTTTGAGGACACTTTAGGAAACATGTCTATGCGTGATTTAGGGTGGAACTCGGTAGAACTTTTTTGAATCGATAATCAAATTTACATGTTGGCATTTCATAAGTTCCATTTCATAGCCAACTCAACGCACCGATTTCTCATATTCAAAGTTAAAATTGGTGTTAATATCACATCAAATATACTTCACCAACCTTCAGCCATGTTCTTTTTAAGATTTTGATTGAATGGATTGGTTTCAACACTCTCCGTGCTAGTTGAAAGAAATGCGACAAAATTTGGCATTTCTGCTATTCCGACAACTGTCACTTTCGACGCTTGTTGTAGTTGCTTTAATGCTTTGTATAGCTTATAAATACTTGTTTCAATAACGGATGCTATCTATAAACACTTGTGGATAGTTATTACCGCCGGATAAAATAACTTGAAATTTGATTTCTGTCTATGAAGCAACTGTGAATCGCACCGAAATTTAACTATTTTCAGAGGTTTAAACTAATCACTGTTTCAGTACACCTTTCGGGGAAATTGAATTGGCTTCATGGCAATGGAGAAAAGGCTTAAAAGACAATTTTAAGAAAGAAAACATGCAAATTTATGTAAACTTGGAGATAAATGCTGGCTTTACATTCTTTTACACAAAGCTATTCATTTTTTTTGTAAATTCATACTTTTAAGTGGGTTTATCATACTTGTAAAACTTCTTAGACGTATTTTCGTTTTGATTGCATCGTATTACATCAATGTTCTTCAGCTTTTAAAGGTTTTGCAATCATATTTTCAAAAACAAGTTGTTTCATCTATGGGGTGGGATTGAATCATTTTTATTCGCTTGTAGATCCGTAGTGAATGAATATTTTTCTTTCATTTTTAGACAGTTGTTGATGAACATTCCAACCTCTTTTTACGACCACTTTTTAACGAAAGAAATTCAGACTAACGGCCGTTTTAATGAATGATCACTATCTCAAAAAGTAATCAAAATAAAGTGTAATGATTTTCAGCAAAATTGTTCAGTAGATTATGGGGTAATATGCGGTGGTCATTGAGATGCGGAATTCTGCTACTAGGTGGCGCTAGTGGGCATCGAAATTTTGTTTTTCTGATATCTCAGGGTCCTGACTACCTAGAAAAATGGCGTCATACGCACTTGATCCGCCCACCTAGCTCGCTGCGCTCCACGCCTTCTTGTACCAACCGGATCCGAAGCGAACACCATCTTTGCAAGGTTGCTGTCCGCCATTCTTGCAACATGCCCTGCCCATCGTATCTTTCCAGCTTTGGCCACCTTCTGGATACTGGGTTCGCCGTAAAGTTGGGCGAGCTCGTGGTTTATTCTTCGCCGCCACAAAGATCGAAGATCATCCTAAGCACCCAACGTTCGAAGACTCCAAGTGCTTGCAGGTCCCCCTCGAGCATCGTCCACGTATCATGCCCATAGAGGACTACCGGCCTTATGAGCGTTTTGTACATGGTACATTTGGTGCGGGCGTGAATCTTTTTGGACCGCAGCTTCTTCTGGAGGCCATAGTAGGCCCGACTTCCACTGATGATGGGCTCCGTATTTCACGGCTAACGTTATTGTCAGCCGTCAGCAAGGATCCAAGGTAGACGAACTCGTCGACCACCTCGAACGCATCCCCGTCTATCGTAACACTGCTACCTAGGCGAGCCCTGTCGCGCTCGGCTCCACCAGCTAGCATGTACTTTGTCTTGGACGCATTCCTCGTCAAACCAATCGTTCCGTCGACTCCCTCCCACGTACCAGACGTTGCTCTCAGCTGCATTGTTGATGGCTGCCTTCACTGTTCTCCAGCAGTCCTCAAGAAGGGCTTCATCCAGCTCACCCTCTTCCGGTAATGCAGCCTCGAGGTGCTGCGCGTATGCCGCTGCGACAACCGGTTGCTTGAGCTGCTCTAGGTCATACCGGGGCGGCCGTCGTTAACGACGGAGAGTTTTGGGCACAGTTTCACCATCATCAGATAGTGGTCAGAGTCGATGTTAGCGCCACGATAGGTCCTGACGTCGATAATGTCGGAGAAGTGCCGTCCAACAATCAGAACGTGGTCGATTTGTGATTCTGTCTGCTGTGGTGATCTACAGGTGTATCGGTATGGAAGGCTGTGCTGAAAGTAGGTGCTACGGATGGCCATATTTTTGGAGGCGGCGAAATCAATTAGTCGTAAGCCGTTTTCGTTCGTCAGCCTGTTGGCGCTGAACTTTCCAATCGTCGGTCTGAACTCCTCCTCCTGGGCAACCTGAGCGTTTAAATGGCTTGGGCAGCTGTCGTACTCGCGTTCGAGCTGCGCGTTAAAGCGTCTTTATCACCATCAGTGCTTCCGGAGTGAGGGCTGTGCACGTTTATTATGCTGAAGTTGAAGAACCGGCCTTTTAGCCTCAACTTGCACTCGAAGGACTATAGTGCGCAGTTTAGCTTAGAGTCCTTCTTTGGCACTCGGACGATGATCAGCCGCCCCTGACATGAGGAACAGACGCTGTTATGAGCCGCTCCTAACATGGAGTACAGACGCTCCAGGTTTGCAGAAGCAAGAGCAAAGCAAACCCCCCCTTCCCTGTCACAGAGGGGTCTATTTTATTCCTTCATGTACGTGAGGTACCAATGGTGCGCCATGCCCAGCCATTTGCCAATCTTAAAATAAAGGTTGCTGTTATTTTAAAACTTTAAAAAATATGTGACATAGCATTATTAACAAGTATGGGAGTAATATCATTCTTGCTTTACATTATTACATCACATTAGTTTTGAGAATAGATTTTTTTTTTCATTGCTGATCCAAGTTGGCGCAAATTTTCAAGTCCCTCATACTCAATACATCTTCTTCTTCTTTCTGGCGTTACGTCCCAACTGGAACAAAGCCTGCTTCTCAGATTAGTGTTCTTATGAGCACTTCCACAGTTATTAACTGAGAGCTTTCTTTGCCGATTGACCATTTTTGCATGCGTATATCGTGTGGCAGGTACGAAGGTACTCTATGCCCTGGGAATCGAGAAAATTTCCTTTACGAAAAGATCCTCGACCAGTGGGATTCGAACCCACAACCCTCAGCATGGTCATGCTGAATAGCTGCGCGTTTACCGCTACGGCTATCTGGGCCCCGACTCAATACATAATAATCAGAAAAATTTAAACAAATGACGATTTGAAGTATATTAGTCTCTCATTTGTTATCCACAGAAAAAAAAAGTTACAATTTCATCATTCACGTTTGCCGAATATAAAGATGAAGTTAATGTAGTGAATGAGCAGTATAAGTTGTTGAAAATCATTGTGCGTGCACAACTTGGTAGCCGAAAGTTTATAGGAGTGTCAGAAAAGCTCTTCGACAGGAATGAAATGAATGATGACGATGAGGGACTGCGGTTGTATGTGAGGGAATGATAGATGAATGGAAGATAATCCAAATGATAGGTGCGAGAAAGAGAAAGGGGTTTATCGGGTTGGCTTGCGATCGAGAGTAGGACTAGACATTCAGTCATAAAAGTAATTTTGTGAGTAATGGTCGTTCATTCCTTTTGCGCGGGATGAAATTTATTTCAGAGTATCGCACGCGTAGGGTTGATCCAACCTAATAATTTCCTTTCTTTTTCTCGCACCTATCATATGGATTCTCTTTCATTCATCTATCACACACAACCACAGTCCCTCATCGTTATCATTCATTTCATTCCTGTCGAAGAGCTTTTCTGACACTCGTATGAACTTTCGGCTAGCAAGCTGTGCACGCTCAATGAATTTCAACAACTTTTACAGCTCATTCACTACAGTTAACTATTGATAACTACCGAAAAGCTAAACATTACATATACTTTGCAATTGGATTAAATGGACAAATTGATGTGAAGTTTTGCGAAAAAGTTACACGTCTTCTCAGTGAGAATCGAACTCACGACTCCCTGATCTTTAGTTAGGGCGCGTTACCCCTACGCCATGAAAGGGCTCATGAACGCAGAAGTTAACCTGAATTCGATTTCTGCTCAATAATCACGTGGTCCTTTTTCGCAAGGTGCACCTCTTTCGGAAGAATTAGATGCCCATCCAAACACAACGCTTTCTATTTATATCCAATGCCTATCCCGAGAACGCATTATTTTTTAGGTAATGAAATAGCACACAACACTAGCCAGCAACTGTACTGGCTGAGGTTTCTATTGTGTGGGCTTCCAATAGGTCGCGACGTTCTCAAACGACCGGTTACGGAACTGAGTCCGTTGCTTGATAAATACTTGTATAAATACGTAACTGGTCATACTGATGTATCGGACTATTTTGAAATGTATGAAATGAGTATTGTAAAACATCCAAAGGAACTTGCAAGATGTTTTAAATGCCTCCAGTATTACGCAGTTTTGGTTATAAGAGTGTATTAAAATGAGTATTGTACATTCGAACTAAAACATCGACGATGTACGAAACATGCTTTATGATCTTATTTCAGACCAATTGTGTTATTTGGGGAAAGCCTTTCAATGTTGGATAAATCCTGTTGATAAGAAACGCGAGATTTGTATTGCCATTGCTGATGAGCACCAAGAAAAATAATAACTTTTAATTGATCTTCGCCTGTTTTTTTTGTTGCTGAAATTCGTTAGGCCGAAACACTTCAGGCCAAATGGATCATTATGCCGAATTTAACATTAGGCCGAATAAGTTCAAAAATTATGGTGGATATCTGCTTTCAAAATTGATCATTTGTAGTCAAATTTTAACAATTATTTTGATATAAGGAAAAAGTTCAAGCTGGGTTGAAACAATAAAATAATTCTAATTTTAACTAAAATTTCTGAAAAGCCTTACGATCGCCAAAATTACAGGAATAAACTTATTAAAAAAGAGTAAATCACTGGATCCAGGAAAGGAATGATTGTTAGAACACTGAAAATTGAACGTCCTCCAAATTTCATCAGAAAATCGAAAAATCTTCGATAAAAACAATAACGCTGAGTTTCCATGAAGAAATAAAACAGGCTTACTTACTTAAATTTTGTTCTTCAGCGGTTCGCTCTTTGTACTTAACCTGATTGAAAATAATATATCTGCTGGAGTAATTGAGAGACAATTATACTTCGATAATCACTTTCATGATTTTTGTTTCTAAATGAATTCCATAAAGTCAATCAAATCACTACTCTTATTGAGTCCGTGAAGTTTTGGCCTAATGACCCATCCGACCTACCATCCTTTGGCCTGATAGCCCATTCGACCAAATTAACTTCAGCCAAACGTACTTTGGCCTAATGATCGGACACCTGCAAAGCTTCTTCTTCTTTCTGGCGTTACGTCCCACTGGGACAGAGCCTGCTTCTCAGCTTAGTGTTCTTATGAGCACTTCCACAGTTATTAACTGAGAGCTTACTATGCCAATGACCATTTTTGCATGTGTATATCGTGTGGCAGGTACGAAGATACTCTATGCCCTGGGAAGTCGAGAAAATTTCCAACCCGAAAAGATCCTCGACCGGTGGGATTCGAACCCACGACCCTCAGCTTGGTCATGCTGAATAGCTGCGCATTTACCGCTACGGCTATCTGGGCCCCTAAGCATAGTCTTTGAATTACTCTGAATTACATAAGAGCCTATCAATGTGAAAAACTTACACCGAAGTTCTCGGACATTTTCAAAAGAAATTTTATCAGCCTTTCATGGAAAAAGTTATTAGATCAGTTTTTAAGTTCACTGTAGCATATTTTGTGGTAAGGACTAAGAAAAATCCAGCTTCTTAAATACAAAACTACAGAAATCTGTTTTTTCACTCAAATTCTTATAGAAATTTCAATCAAAATGCACACATCGTAAAAAAATGTCGAAAAACTTTTTCAAATAAAAAAAACACATCAAAACTTTCGACGTTTTGTATTTTGACCATTTGACACTAGCCAACTGAATGGGAGGCTCTGTTATAGTTTGTGCAACGTAAGACAACGTTAACAACAACAAAATTTTGAATGTTTGAAAAAAAAACCTTCAACGGTTTTTTTTCAATTGACCTTTTTTTGGTCTATGATGGTTTGTCATTACACCGATCAATCAAACCCAACAATGCATCAGGACATAGCTTACTTATTGCGTTTCAATTATTAATTATGAAAGGGCAAGGGAATTCATTATGAAATAAGCAAGGGAATGAATTCAAAGAAAACACCCTGTTTGCACCTATGTACATTGTTCCATACTTAAATTTTCGTTGGTTCCTTAGTACGCTCCAATTGAATAATATTACTAATTTGTTATTTAATTTAATAATCAATCATTTAACACATCAACCCGATGCTCCATTGTGACGCCTCGGCCACGCACTATTAGCTGCACGCATGAAAAATTCGGAAGTCCTCCGACTCATCCATAAATCATTACGGTGTTTAACACGCAAAAAATAATCCCACTTTGTGTCTCGGATTTGGGTTGGGCGATTACATATTTCTCCTTCTATCTCTCGTCAACCTGTCGAGACTCGTCGTCATTGCCAAGTCTATGTCACGTCATGCAAGTAGGAGAATCACATAGAGAAAAGGAAAATCGTTTTTCGAACTTTTTTTGTTTCCTACACACGTTAAAGTTAAGCAAATCGTATAACTCTAAAGCCTGTCGTACCCAAACCCAAAACCCACACCAGAAACGGAAAGAAGATAGGTACTTGTTTTATTTTATTTACTCGCTCCGTCGTCGGCTGCGTTCAGACTCCATGGTAAGGGTGAGAAACAGTGGCAAAGAGGAAACGCAACGCTCCAGTATCGAGAATTTTTGTTTGAAACTAACAAAAGAGGCGACAAAAAAATAAAACACCCAAACCAAAACGAAATAAGCAAAAAACTAAGCACACACAAAGAGAAAACACACCAACGACAGCAACAGGAGAGACATAAAAGAAGAAGAAAAACCATAACAAACCTCCGAAAGAAAAACAAATCATCACCAACACAGCGCTGACTCGATCAGATGTTTTGTATTTTTATTTGCTGCTGTCGTCTCTCACGTCGACGTCAGAGCGACCAGCTACTCCGCGCTCTCGTGGGATGACGATTCGACTGCTGGTGCTGCTCTACAACAGAAATCAGCTTATTTTGACGAAATTTTATTACTGCAATTTATTAATCCTTTTTTCAATACCTAAGTATTATCAAAATTAACAAGGATATGCATTTTGGTGTAATTAAGAACGAGAGAGGGCATCCAATCGATTTTGTGTGTATGGTTCTTCACCACACAGCTAACTGCACTGCATAGGTATTGAGATATGCGTGGTAAATATAATGCGAGAGACCAAACACATACGAAAGATTGCACTTTTCTTCGGAAGAAGGTGTGCGTTCAAAATATTGTGCAACAACTGGCGTTGGCTTGTGGTGGAATTTGACTCACACACGCACAGGTATGCATTTCTCGGTGCTGAATCAGTGGGAAGTATTGCGAGCGGAAATATACGACAGCGGTAGGTGCTGCCATCTATACTGTTTTAAAATTGGTAGTGAAGTTATGTATTTTCAATGTACGTATGTACATTTTGCGACTTCGGAGTACGTATCGTGATTGAGGTTATGTGAAAATTGGGGGTTCAAGTCCCGCCAGCTGCATAATCCTTTTTGGCATAATGTTACCACAATTACACTCAATTAGGATAACAAATCTCTGTCTGCCGATATTGAATCCCCTATAAAGTAAAATAAGGTGACTGAAAAGCAGTGTTGATAGACTCACACTCAAAATCTCAATCAATACGCTCTCCCGTGAGAGCAAACTCATTAGAAATTTGCTTCGCAAATCTCACGCTTGAGATTTTGATGCAAAATCAACTCAATCAACTCAAACCGTAAAAAATGATTCAGTCGCAAAACCCGGCAAAAACTCGTGAAACCCGAATGTTGTTGTTTGCGTTAGAAAGGATTAACATAATTTTACCAGACTAACAAGAAATTATTGCCGTGTGTGAGTCAACTGTGGAAATACGAGACAATGAGTTAAAAAGGTGAGCCAACTCATCCATGATTTTTTTGACTGCTGAGTTGCATGATTGACAACTCACGCATGAAAAATCTCAAGCGTGAGTTGTGAGAAATTGAGTTTTTCACAACACTGCTGAAAAGTCGTAATGAAAATGAGAGAAGAATTAAATATAATTAAAAAAATAAATACAATATTGGTGATATGTGTTCAAAAATCAGTCAATAGTTGCGATCACAAATGTTTTTTTCTCTACGTTCTATGATACTGTTCACCGTACATGTTAGTGAATCATTCACCGTGGTTTTCAATTCAATACAGTCAACTCTTCCTAACTCGATATTGCAGGGGCTTTCAGGTAATGGAGGTATCAAGATACAAAACACACATTTTTTAATTTTTAAACTTTTCATTATTTTAACAAAATACATAACCACTTTAATTTTATCGTGAAAAATAGTAAAATTTTAACACGTTAACCTATGTGATGTTTTTTTAACAGTCTGCAAAAATTGTAATTTGTGTTACCCTAAAATGTGCTGTAATCCTTCATTATACTGTCAGTATAGTAATAATAATAACATTTTTGAAATTTATTAGCATTTGGAGAATATTTGCGATTTTCATGAAAATATAGAGTTAGAGAGTTAAAATTGCTTGGGAAACTGAAACATATAGCATCGAGCTAGGGAACATCGAGTTAGAGAGGTATCGATAAACAGAGGGATCTAAGTATGTTAAATTGAAGGGACCGCGCATTGCATCGAGTTTGGGAAAATAGAGAGTAAAGGAGTAAGGGTACCCATTTTTTTTTTGTTAATAATATAGACAATCATTTTTAAAATGATTCGACTGATAATTTACAATAAAACAATAAATAGTTTCAAAATAGCAAATAAAAATTAAATAGTTTTCAGAACCATGACAAAATCTGGGCTGGATAATCCATAATGGCTTGCTTATGGGGTATCCATTTTCATACATATTCTGATTCTACGTTAAATATTGACCCAGAATCCAAAGTTTCATAATTTTCCATGCCTTGGATTTATTTTTAACCCTTATAGGTCTGAATGAAAAAAAAAGTACTATAACTGTCACCGCTAAGCAAAAACTTATCAGATTTCATTTATTTTTTGTCAGGTCAGGTCGGGTGACAAGGGTTCTGTGCCCCTTTGCCCCTGTGCCCCTGGAGGTCGGCAAATTTCAAGTCACAGATAGAGTTTTTTTACGGTGCGCCTCATTTTTCTTGAGGTGTGTCTCAATGCGATCCAGGCTTGATAATACTCCTCAACATCGTTAGAGTTCGGTGAATTACTCTAGATCAGCGTGCTGCCTTTGCCTCTTTGCGAAAAAATGCTAAGCATAGAGGCAACAAAACACAACAGAGTAAAATTCCATCAAAAAAGGGTGCTCTCACAACTTCCCGAGGACTGTCTTGTTCGGGCGGCAGACTCAAGAGTTCTTTTGAAGTGTGAGTGAAGGTGAGCATCGCAACAAGGGAGAGAGAGTGCCTGAAAAAATACTCGCATTTGTTGCACTCTCTCTCGAATCGCTCGAGGATCTATCACTATTTTAGGTGTTGAAAGCTATGTCCACTAATTTGGAGAAATACACATTTTTTCAGCAGCAAACAAGCACATTTTGAGTAATACGCAATATTTTTGCACGTACAGCATGAAGAAAAACTAGTTTCTTACTTGATAATTCACGCAGAAAACAGTCTCAAATGAAAATTTCGCTGAAAAACTAGAACAAAAATGCATACCTTCATTCCGGACCGCCATTCCTTTGTTGACTATCGTATATTTGTTCCTGCGCATACGTCATCATTTTTGACAGCGCGCGTGAACAGAGTTCTCGTTATCAGGAATCAAATCGAGAAAATGGTTCAATGTATTCTAGATATCGTTATTTGAGGGTCATTATGCCGAACGCGTTAATAAACAAACATGCTAATGGAAGAAGCAAGAACTTTGTTCTTGGATTACTGATTAGGTTCATATAAACGAGATGCAAATATTCACGGTTTTGGGAACTAAGTCATAAAATTCAGCAAGCAATGCGTTCCGTTTACTATAACTTTTTATTCACAATTATGAGAACGGATTTGTTTGCGTGTGGTTTTAAAAGTATGAAATTTTTTAGTAAAACGGCAAAAATAGAGTAAAATTTATACCTAAGAATGAGGTTAAATTCACGATTTAGCTCTCTTATACAAATATAGTTTCTTAAGTAATCTTAACTAATTTAGAACACGTTTTTTATTTTACTCTTTTGCTGGGATTAAAAGGATGGTGCATCAATAAAATTGGCCATAAATGGATAAATCACTAAAGTGACCTAGTGCTAGAGATTAGTGGAATATTGTTGGTGGTTTCAAAGCCGTACCTTCAATAGTAAAGGTATCACTATACAATTTGTTCATAAAAATGAGGATTTCTATTATGCGAAAAATTTAGCTTAACTTTGAAGATCTGCTTTTCATGAGACTTTATCGGTTTTAGTTGTCCAACCGGAAGCATTTTGTTAGATCTTATTTTTGTATAGAATTGTAGAAATGAGGTTGAACGATGCACAGAAAACCGTTTTAAATTTTATAAATAAATAAAGAGATATAACATAAACAAAGTGTCCACTTCTTAAAATGTACAGTGCTTACTTATAAAAATGTGCTCTTCCCAAGCTATTAAAACTTTTTCATTGCTTAGCCACCCAATTGTTTCAAATTCTCTTTACTACTTTATATGAAGTAGTTCAAATTAATATTATGCGATGAATCTGAAGTTTGTTGAATAATGTCAAGTTTTCCATACTTATGAACGATAACAGGAACTATATACTTTTTGATGAGATCATTCACTGTGCAAACATGTTTTGACCTAAGAGAAAAATATGTAAACAAATATATAATTCATTTCATTTTATTTTCATTTGATCTTTAGGCTCGTTGAATAAAACATAATAATGAATCGTCTGGCCATCCATTCATTATTATGTGAGATGGATTACGTGCTCAGAAAACTAGGAAACTTGAGCCGTCGCATGCCTAGTACAACAACTTAAATAATGCACAACACGGGTATCTCCGGTGGCCATTCATGGGTTATTTCATGTTAACAATGAACCAGAGTTGTTATTCATCTATATTTGAACTAGAAGAGTCGCAGGTATTCAAACTCATGAAGAGTGAGCCGTCACATGCCTTCTCCCGGTGGCCATTCCGGTGCTCCAAAAGGACCATAATAACCATCCATTCATTCTTTTGGCAAAATGCATCCAAACATAAAAAAATCGTAAAGAATTGGGCACAATTCATTTGGGTTTGGGGCATAAATCTGAGTAATTTCATCGAATTGTCCAGATTGGCCACCTTCCGGGACTCCAGGAACTGGTACCACATGGACCATACTGGGCCGAATTTTTCAGGGGATGTGCGCCGGTAATTGGTTCCTTATTACAAAATTTATTTTTTGCCAAAATATCCATCAACAGAATAGTACCGATGTGAAGTACATATACAAAACTGTGATGGAAACTTACATTTCGGATGTTCCGGAACCGGGTATGAATATCTTAGTGATTTGAGAATCTCTATTCACAGTCCACGTGAATACCGGGGGCTTTCCTCAGCCGAGTGGTTAGAGTCCGCGGCTACAAAGCAAAGCCATGCTGAAGGTGTTTGGGTTCGAATCCCGTTTGGTCCAGGATATTTTCGTAAAGGGCATAGAGTATCATCGTACCTCCCAAACGATATACGAATGCAAAAATGGCAACTTTGGCAAAGAAAGCTCTCAGTTAATAACTGTGGAAGTGCTCATAAGAACACTACTCTGAGAAGCAGACTCTGCCTCAGTGAGGACGTAAATTCCAAGAAGAAGAAGATGAAGAAGTGAAAACCTTTTAAACAGTATGAGGACGGTTCAGATTACTTGTTTAGTTACGAATCTACAGGTTGTCAAAGTAAGGGTCCCTTAAAGAACTTTTTTGAGATGTAGCAGGTTCCCGGTGGCCACAGTGACCAAATGCGGATCTCCGGTAGGGTTTCTGAAACTAGACATGTGTGCCTTTCATATAAGCCCAACAGAAATAAATTCGGTCAACACACTGATTTTTACGAGCTGTTTGAATTTTCAGGTCAAGAACGAGGTCACAATTTGTAACTTTTTGTTAGGGACTAAGGAAGGTTAAATTGTAAGGTCAAGAAACGTTGCTTTGTGGGAAATTGTTTCTTCTTTGAAAAAAATACTTCAGATCTCTGTCTTTTCTATTTCCTTTTTGACCATTCGTTCTTTTGAAGAATTTTCTTTGAACCTTTTGCCTTGAATTTATGACAAGCTGATCTATTTCACATGACCTTACGGAATGCGAGGTTAACTCATACAAACCATAAGTGCACATAAAGAAAGAGTAGAGTTTCTAAATGTAAAAAGATTTGGAATCCAAGGATTCATCTGTTTCGGGAAAGTTTCTATGCCTACGTATTTTCGCAGCACCGTTTTTGAGTTCTGTTTGATCTTTCGACCTTGACACTTGCTTTTGCCGGGGCGAGCGACGAGGGCAGGATCAAACATGTCGCGCGTCGGTCTAGTAAGTGAAAAAGTGGCGTGATCGGTGAGTTCGATTGGAGTAAGTGAAAAAGTGCCGCGATCGGTTCGTTCTTTTCGATCCTTCGACCTTGACGCTTGCTCCTGGGCAGTGCCGGTTAGTTCTGTTTGATCTTTCGACCTTGACACTTGCTTTTGCCGGGGCTGAGCGACGAGGGCAAGACCAAACATGTCGCGCGTCGGTCTAGTAAGTGAAAAAGTGGCGTGATAGGTGAGTTCGGTTGGAGTAAGTTAAAAAGTGCCGCGATCGGTTCGTTCTTTTCGATCCTTCGACCTTGACGCTTGCTCCTGGGCAGTGCGTCAAGAAAGCCCGAGAGCCGTCCATTTTTTTCGGGAGGCGCGCCTATTTTTGAAGCTGAAAGTGGATTGTGGCTGCTCAGTTAAGGATAACGGATCAATTGGTGAGCTCGTTTCATGCTACTATTTCTAATCTGTAAAATATGTGTGACTGCACATTTAATCGTTACAATGGTGGGATGTAGATGTGATTTTTCAACAAACTATGAATGGTTCGTCACTGTGAGTGTCGACACAAACTCTGATTCATGATTTATTTATGTTTAACATTTTTTTTTTCAGAACACCTCTTTTATACCTTTATTTTTGTAAATAAATAAATAAATAAATAAATAAATAAAATTTTTCATATCAAATGAAAATATTATATTTACGTATAAGCATGTATATATCTCACAAATCATTGTTTATCATGGTCTAATCGCTTATCAAAGTGAATCCTGTGACCCAACGATCCTTCCCATTAACAAACATCCCTCCCAGTAACCTTTGTGGAGATGCAGAGGCAAACACGGTCTCCAAATAGCAAAGGTTACACACTAACATTCCTTCCCCCAATCCCACCTGACTGCAAGGACGTAGCCGGCGCCGTTATTGACCTTGTTCAAATAGAGGCACTGAATTATGCACATTGAAAAAGATTATGGCCAATCCCAGCCGAACTTCTAGTTGATTCTTTGTGCATTTTCACTGACTTCGGTCAATCACGGAATAGCAACCATTGATATGTGTAGTCGATCTAAGCTAAGCTAAGCTAGCTAAGCTACGCATTTTTGCAGGACCATTTTGTCTAAAATTCCGAACAGACTCATACTCCAAACACTTGATATAGTGAGAAGATTTTTTAGAAATATTAGCTGAAATAATTCATCAAATTACCAGGAAATGGTGGTCAAATAAATTTATCCCCAAAATGTTGCATATGAATACTAATCATTCGTGCTGTTCAGAATATGTAACAATATGTTTGGAAAATGAGGAATAATAAGCAAAATGTTCGGCATTTGAATCAAAATTTAATGATAAAATTTTTCCAAATTCCAGGCAGACTCATGGCATGGTTGTACATGGCAATTTTGTTGAAACATTTCACTGATATATGTCATCAAACTTCCAGGAAATGGCAGTCTTTTGCAACTCACTTTAAATGTCTCTAAAGATATATAAGACAATGTGAAATGTAACGGTTTCTTATTTCAATATCAGTAAAACCAGTTCAAATAAATTTATTTGCGAAATTATTCATTTGAATACCCTTTACTGTTGCTATTCGTAATATGAATCAATATGCTCGGAATATGAAACAGAATGAGCGCAATGTTCAGCATTTGAAGCAATATGTTGTTCCATACTTTTGCGTAAAAATAATGGATAGTACCGTTTTGACTCATATTTGGAACACTAAAGGCCAACAGTCAAATGCATCTGATAGGCATGGAGAAGCTGATATTTGTGAATATGTTAATTTCTTTGCAAAGCTTAACTGTAAGCTGTTTGGTATGCCGAAAAATGTCGATTTTATGATTTTAAGTATAGATTTTACGTTAAAGTATGGAACAACATTTTGACTCAAATGCCGAACACATTCAGTCTCATATTTCGAGCACCTTGATTCAAATTCCGAATGCTTAGTACGAATAAATCGTATTCAATGGATTTCGCAAACAAATTGGTCTGAGCTAATGTTACTAGCCTCGAAGTTAAGCATCACAACGAACCCCAAAGTATAAAATATATTTAAATACATTAACACTGAATTGCAATCAACTTTCAGGGAAATTCAATGACATATTTCAGTAAAACATTTCAACCGTCATACAAAAACCGAGTGTTCAAAATTTGAGACAACACAGTAGAAGATAATTGATTATTATTTTTTATTCGTACATTAGAAAGTTTACAGTTTAATAAAGCTAACAAATAGATTTTTTCATAAATGGGTTATGATTGATGATTGTTATATCAGTTTAGTCATAATATTTGTCAAATGTTTAGAACAATAGTCAACATGGGAATCCATTTATTCGCGTTATAGTAAAATATTATATCTCATTATTTTTGTCAGTACACCTAATATTTTACAGTTGAATGTTCTGAATAAAGTCAAAACTGAAGCATTTGAAATCGTTGTAATCCTCAAGTCTTCGGAATAAGATTCAAACTTGTGTGTAAACAAAGTAATTAAAGTTAAAATGAAATTTCACTTGATCTTTTCTACTTTTTTACAATCCAACTCAAATTTTGTTGAAATGTTTCCCTGAAATACGTCGTCCGCTCTCTGAGTCCATTGCGGCTCAATTATAATGTTTGTAAAACTATTTTAGACACTGAGAGTTAGTTACGTAATTATTCATTTAAAATTCGTTCATGTTGTGCGAAATTTAAATCAAGATGTTAGAAATATAAGACAGACAGAGCAAAAGTTTTCGGTATTTAAAGCATTCTTTTTCAAAAAATTGAAAGACAGATATGATAAAACATTATTTATATCAGCATACTCATTAGTGTTCAGTTAAATTTCGCATTAAAATTTCAAATTTCAAAAATATCACCTTATTTAAACTTATTAAGTCCCAGCAAGCCTTAAGTATTCGGAATAAGTGAGACAAAACTGTACTTCTTTTAATATAATCACTGAGTCATGTCACAGTCTTGAACCTTTTTGTTTTGTTTTCGCACACTGTTGCGCCTACTCGTAACATTGCGAACCAGCCGTGCTTTCCCACTGACAGCTATAGACAGCTGTAGCTATAGTAGCTGTCAAAATACGTTGACTATATACAAGCTAGGACACACTCCCACAGCTGTACCTGCTCACCTACTAAAGGCGGTGTGTGTTTGAAGAACCATGCGCAAGTGCATGTAGTACAGGCATTGCACAATGTTGAGTTTTTGGTGTTCTCATTTTACGAGTTCATGCTTTTAGCCTTGTCGGAAACTTTGCAGGTTTCGGTATTGGAATAGTTTTACGAATAACACAATGGAAAACACGAATTTAAGGCCGTCATTGAAATTTGTACGCGTCGTTGATGATTGTTGCTAATTCATCTCACGATTTCTAATCAAAGGAAATCAGTTGGTTTTGCTCTGACACAGCAGAAAAAGTATCAGCATATTTTAAGCATGTTAGCGCGTACAGTGATACTTTTTCAAGTCAATATAAACTATCAAGACTGAGTTTTATCACTTTGAAATGCAAGCTGAAAAATCATCATTGTTGCCAAAACGAATGACGGGCTACTTAGCCTTAAGTAGAAAAAAATAACAAAGTTTGAAAAATCGTAGCATGACTGTAGAATTGCATAGACCCAAATATTATGGGATCGTTCAAATATTACGTAACGCAACAGGGGGAGGGAGGGGGTCTTACAAAGTGTTACGGTCCATACAAAAAAATAAAATTTTCCATACAAAAGCTGTTACGTGGGAGAGGGAGGGGGTCTAAAATTGGCAAATTTTGCGTTACGTAATATTTGAATGAACCCTATACGGAAAGGCAATGAGGAATCGCGGAGACTCGAACGCTCTCAGAAGAGACGACACGAACGGAACGCGGGCCAGAGTAGAGTTATGGGTTGGGGGTGGCTGACGGTAAACGCAAGAAAAGCAGAGCGCTGAGAGCGTGTCGTCATCGTCTCAAACAAATCAGCAAACCGCGAGAGGTGAGAAAATTCGAGTCTCAGAACCAAGCGTTCGGGGTGGACGCTTTTCCACGAGAGAAGAGCGTCGCTGGTTTGTGGTGGTTGGGTGAGCGCGCGGTGCGGAAAACAAGGGTAAGGTCTCTCCGAAACCAGCTGATCGTTGCATCGCAGCGTGTGAGTGATGCAAACATCCTTTCAATCCGCTGCCTCTGGGACCGACCGCGCCGCGCCTCTTCGACGCGAGCGAGTGTGATTCACGTATAGAACGGTGTTGGAGTGGTGAGTATGCTAGGGGGAGTAATCGAGTGTGGTGAATTCGAAGCGGGTTGCGAGAGCATGAGTATGGAGCGCTCTCGCATGTGCGCAGAGTTAGTAATTGGTTTCAAGTCGTGGTTCGGTTCGGTATGGTCTCGTAGACACAGTTCAGTTTTGAAGCAACAGTAAACACGATCGGACGGAAAATAGGATTTTAGTTTTGAGATTCAGGAACATCAAACTGCAGTCCTCTCTTCTTGACTCTGTGTTTTGGTAGAACACTTCCCAGCAGAGTAGTGTTAGGTCCAATGGAATGGAAAACACATAACTATCTTATGAGGTAGAAATCACGAAAAACAGCATGAATTAGAAGTGATAAGCTGGAAAAACTGTGAAAGAGCAAGAAAGTGAAAAAGGACTTTTTTTCGTAAATTGGTAAAAATGTGTGACTTGGTGCGGTGTTACTATCCACAATCGATGCCATATAGGTATCCAACAAACACTTTGTCGCAGGACGGAAAAGCGTCCAACTAAAGTTCCGTCATACTTCCGGACAGTGCTTGACCAGTAGGTCTCGTAAAACAAAAAACGATATTTTTTGTCAATTTGTCCATTAGTGATAGAGAGAAAAATATTTGGAATATTTCCAAAATCGTGAATTCGGAACAGATTTCCGATATCCTTGGGCAGTGAATAATCGGGAAAACCCCCCTCGAAGCCAAGCGCAACAAGAACAGCATCGGTCGGAAAAGCTAATGAAAAACTGAAATTTCCTCGGTCTCGAAAGAGCAAAACAAACAAGAAAAGCAAAATACACAGCGCCTAACAAAGCTACTCTAAACGGCGAGAGCTACACGATACGCACAATTTTCTTGTATTTTCGTAGAAGACTTAGGTGATTAAACGCTTCGAGTAAAGTTTATTTGGAAGAAGTTGATAATCTACACAGTGTCGGTTCAGTGGAAGTTCTGAAATTTTTAGCAACTTTGTTGGAAAAAAGCCGAAGGGAAAAATATGTAAACGGTGTTTTCGAAGTTCCTAGCGGGCTTTTGTGGAAAAAAAAGTTGGATTGGTTATTAATCTGAAGAGCTCAGTGAATTGCAACGACCTTAAAGTTTACAAATGAGACAGGGGATGAATTAGAAATCAGTAATCGACAGAGAATGAATCAAAACGAATTGTGAAAAATAGAATCATATTTGTGCTGAACAAACATCCTAAGCTTGAGACATCAAAGAGCAACAGTTCTTGTTACCAGAGAAGAAGCAGGAAAAAAAAAACAAAAACCGCCCGCATAAAAAAGGGCAAAAAGTGATTATCCGTGAAAGAGGCCGGCCAGCGAAAGCACTAAACTGATGTCATTGGACTTGTAAATCAAATTATTTACGTTTGTTTCAACGTGAAACTGGGTGCTCAACCAACGGTCGAATGTTTAATAAACAACAGAGCAGAATAGCGAAAAAGTGCAACCGAAAGCAAGTGTGAGAAGTGTGATTCCGCGGAGAAAAGTGCAGCTGCAGGCACAGCTAGCGATTGCAAGGCGGGTATGTTGATAAGTGTCTAAAAAAAGATTTTTTTGCTCTTGTCTTGTCACCACTTGCAAACCCCACCAACCCAACTCAGAAAAGAAGGTGCAAATGCCGAATGCAGCGCGTGAAAATTTCATGAAGAAAAATTCGAAATATTCCCAAAACACGTAAACTGGTGCTGCCCCACGTCAAACAGTGAATTAGTGAGAACAAGTGAAGCGAGTGCTACTAGAGAGAAAAAAAAGGAAAAAACGCGTGCAGATTTCTGCACCCTCCCCCCATACAAAATATGGTCCCCCAGCACAATCACGACTTGCAGCTGGTAGTGTCCCAAAGTGGTGAGATGATGGATACCGGTGCAGTGCAGGTGCAGCTTGGTAACAATTCCGGAGTCCCGTTGACTTCGCTGCTCGTTGACACCACAATGCTCCAGCAGCAACAGCAGACGGCTTTGGCGAACGGTCAAACGGTGGCCATGGTTCAGCAACAGCAGCAGCAGTTGGTCCCACCGGTGCTCTTCGGGTCCCAAATGGTGGACAAAAATTCGAGCACACCCTACACCGATGCAACACAGGTGAGTGACCTGAAGAATGCATTTCATTTCGTTTTTTTTTTCTGGGGCGATACGAGACTTGGACGTTTCTGTGTACTCAAGTGTCGTCCTGTTTCGCGATAAGAGCCCGATATCTGGGAAGGTGGACGAAAATGGGGCTTCGAACGATTGAAGGTTGTTCTTGTTTGCTGGAATCGCGGGGTAAAGTGAAATGGACGTGTGACTAATTTTATGGCAGTGCTAAAAGTGATACGCTGATGAGCCGGATTTATGAGGTCGGAGGGAAATTTGAGCTAAAGTGTTGGAAAGTGTCCGTTGACAAGCGTTATCGGGTTTAGGTTCGGGCAGGGAATGATTAATCAGTGGCAGTTTGAGGTTTATGTTACACCACTTTGACTAATATATGGACGGTGCCAACTGAAACGTTAATGCGTAATAGGTTGACCTACTTTGGATGCGTTTGTTCGGACATGGGTTTAATTGGTTATTAGTAGTGAATAAGGATTGTGATTTTTTTCTGGAAATCTAACCATGGAAAAGATAGGAAATTTATGTGTCTTAGTGGATAATTAGTTATCAATTGCAATAAATATTGAGTTTCTAGTTTTCAACCCATAACTTTCATTAAATTAGTATTGTGGCAAAATTCTCAAAAGTTTGCAGAACATATGTAATTAAATTTAAAAAAACTTAATATTAAATAATTTTAGAAATTTGATAAGTAAAGATTTTTTCCATAGATGATAAGGAACTACCTAAACATCACCATTACTTACACTGATGGGGTAGTTTTTCTCGGCCGAATTGTTTGAAATTTTGAAATCCTACCATGATTATAATAGCTCAATTGCTTTCAAAAATTATTCTCCTTCGAAGTGAATCAAATATGCCAAGAGATGCGGCTCCCGATTAGGGTTCCTTTGTATGGTTCATAAATTGACCAAGTGTTGGTTTAGTCAGCGAGGCGTCAGATTTACAATCCAAAATCCGGTCAAAGTTAGATTTCCAGTCCGCTAGAACGTGTTTCGGAAAAAAATGTTTGAAAATTTTCTAAATACTGTGGACTTAGTATGTTATTGAATTTGATGCATACCCGTATGCAAATATACTGTAGGTAAATATAGTAAAAATACGCACAATAACTCTAAGCTAAATTAATCTAGTTTCGTTTTCGAGGGAAGTAGAATTTACATGTCTAACTATTTACTTATCGTCCAGCGAGAAAATGTCAGCGAATGTAATGATTTTTCGTGTTTGATGGATTTGAAAGTGTGTAATTAAAAATCAGACTTTTTTTTCGAAATAAACTGCATTCCACAAATTATTAGATTTGGAAAATGAAACGAATAATGAAAAAATATCAGTGAAATAAGGAGTGAAAATTCTAGTGAAATAAAGAGTCAAAATCTCAGTGAGTGTATCGAAAAGTTATCGTAAACACTTATACCAATCTCAATAATATTGAGTTGAACCGACGATCGATTTTATAATTTATAATGCGTTACAATGTATTCGGAATTGCTAAGCGATGATATTATTTCGATAAAATTTAACGCCATTTTATGATAATTTGAACGCCATTCTACGATAATTTCCAAATTATTAACGAATGGAACACCTCCAAAAAATCGGAATTTGAAAAAAATGTGGGATATTTTTGGAAAAAAATACTATGTTTGAGCTACTATATTCTGTGGCACAATTCTCATGACATAGTCAAAAATATTTTGTAGAATTTAAGATCAAATTCAATTAACGAAAAAAAAAATGGATTATTGAGGACCTCGTTGTTTTTTATTCTCGCTCTCTATACGTTAATGGAAATATTGCCATGATGAAACGGAATGGAACTGCATTCACAAATTATCATATTTAGAAAATAAAACGAAAAATAAAAAAAAATCAGTGAAATAAGGAGTGAAAATTCCAGAGAAAAAAAATAGTATAACAACTACCGAAAAGCTAAACATTACATATAATTTGCAATTGGATTAGATGGACAAATTGATGTGAAGATTTGCGAAAAAGTTACACGTCTTCTCAGTGAGAATCGAACTCACGACTCCCCGATCTCTAGTTGGGGCGCGTTAACCACTACGCCATGAGAGGACTCATGAACGCAGAAGTTAACCTGAATTCGATTTCAGCTCAATAATCACGTGGTCCTCTTTCGCAAAGTGCACCTCTTTCGGAAGAATTAGATGCCCATCCAAACACAACGCTTTCTATATATATCCAATGCCTAGCCCGAGAGCGCATTGTTTTTTAGATATAGGAATAGCACACTACACTAGCCAGCAACTGCGCTGGCTGAGGTTTCTATTGTGTGGGCTTCCAATGGGTCGCGACGTTCTCAAACGACCGGTTACGGAACATGAGTCCGTTGCTCGATAAATACTTGTTTTAATTATGAATCGTGGTTTACGGCCAACCAGCCGAGTGGAAGTTTAACAACTACCGAAAAGCTAAACATTACATATAATTTGCAATTGGATTAGATGGACAAATTGATGTGAAGATTTGCGAAAAAGTTACACGTCTTCTCAGTGAGAATCGAACTCACGACTCCCCGATCTCTAGTTGGGGCGCGTTAACCACTACGCCATGAGAGGACTCATGAACGCAGAAGTTAACCTGAATTCGATTTCAGCTCAATAATCACGTGGTCCTCTTTCGCAAAGTGCACCTCTTTCGGAAGAATTAGATGCCCATCCACGATTCATAATTAAAACAAGTATTTATCGAGCAACGGACTCATGTTCCGTAACCGGTCGTTTGAGAACGTCGCGACCCATTGGAAGCCCACACAATAGAAACCTCAGCCAGCGCAGTTGCTGGCTAGTGTAGTGTGCTATTCCTATATCTAAAAAACAATGCGCTCTCGGGCTAGGCATTGGATATATATAGAAAGCGTTGTGTTTGGATGGGCATCTAATTCTTCCGAAAGAGGTGCACTTTGCGAAAGAGGACCACGTGATTATTGAGCTGAAATCGAATTCAGGTTAACTTCTGCGTTCATGAGTCCTCTCATGGCGTAGTGGTTAACGCGCCCCAACTAGAGATCGGGGAGTCGTGAGTTCGATTCTCACTGAGAAGACGTGTAACTTTTTCGCAAATCTTCACATCAATTTGTCCATCTAATCCAATTGCAAATTATATGTAATGTTTAGCTTTTCGGTAGTTGTTAAACTTCCACTCGGCTGGTTGGCCGTAAACCACGATTCATAATTAAAACAAGTAAAAAAATAGTAGTTATTGAAGGAGTGTATCGAAAAGGAATCGCCAACTCAAAATAAAAAACCAGTTTCGTTCAAATATCAAGAAATCCCCATAAAAATCTATCATCGCAATCCAGATAGCAAGCGTAATGCAATGATAGATTTTCTTGAACATTGCCTAAATTTTGAGCAAACAAACTGGTTTTGAAAATTTGTAAAACGATTATGGTTATTTTCCTCTTAATATTGTATTAAATATGTGTCCTGATGGCAGAATTAGATACGCTTACCTAGGTCGGGGAAATTTATGATAGGTTAAATGACATCAGAGACGATTTTTTTTTTCTGAGAGGCTCTTGCAAAAGCTATGACATTTTACTTTATTTTAATTGAGTGAAAAACAATAAACGGACGTAGTTACGCAGATTACCGTTATTATTTCGATAAAAGGGCGTTCGCCATGATAATTTCCAAATTATTAACAAATGGTGAAAAAAATCTTGTACACATCCAAAAAATTTGAAATTGGAAAAAATGTGGGAAATTTAAAGAAAAATTTTCTATGTTTGTGCTACTATATTCTGTGGCACAATTCTCATGTCGTAGTGATTTTTATATTGTTTTTATATTGTTAAATTTTAGAGCAATTTAATGAACAAAAAACGTGGATTGTTGAGGACCTCGTTTTTTTTTTATTTCCGCTCTCTACACGTGAATAGAAATGCTGTCATAATGAAACGGAACAAAAAAAAGTGATTGGAAAAGTTTCTATACTTAATTATGGAGTAACGTATGTATATGATACTCTATATAATGACAGCTGTAATTTACAAAGCTTCAAAAATTAATTATAAAATGGTGACTTTTCAAAACAGACCTTATTCCAATAACACAGCGCAACAAAAATGACATGTTTGCGTGTCTCAAGGATTAAATTATGTGTCTCTAGTAGATTCGGGGTTGCTGAATCTGATGCCATTCTCAGAAATGTTCTACCACGTCACAATTTTTAGCTACAGGTCGTCAAAGTTGCATAATACACTGGTTTTATGGATGTTTACATAAATTTTAAGGTATGATTTATCAAATTGTTTTGTGATCTTATCCATCAAGCATGCATAACAGGACTCAAACTTTCATTTTGTATGTAATTTGGTTGAAATTGTCCGATTAAATTGAGATTAAACCAATTTTTTCAACAAACTTGCTGTCTCCATACAAAATTCTTCGTTTCTCTTATATGGGAAAATACAATACTTTTTTAAACCACAAAAAAAACTTTTCCGCATCGAAAGTATTGTAAACTTTGGATAAATATTTTTATACACATAAAGTTTAAAATTCTGTGACCAATTAAGCAAATAAATTGCCTTACAAGCTGGCAAACTTGCATGCAAGTTGGCTTAAATAGTCAATTTTGGCATTTTCAACAGCCAATATCTCAAAAACTAGACGTGCTATAATATTTTTGAAAACGGCAATGGATTCAGCAACCCTTAACCCTCTAATACCCAAATTTTTATTTTCGATCTAAATATCATTTTGCGTTATCTAAAATCGTTCTAAACACGTTTTGGGCATAGATTTATTTTTCTTCGCAAATCTATGAGTTTTGGTTTTTGATTTTTATAATTTTTATTTTTGAACATCCCTATTCTTTTTCATTTTTTCTTTAAGCCTCTTCTAGTTACTAATTTTTGGCAATAATAAAAATTAAAGTTTTTACGGTATTTTTGAAAATAATAAATTTTAAATATTTTTCTGGAAATATTTTTGTTTTCCGTGTAATTAACGGAAAAACAGGTTTGAAATTATTTTAATACCATCAAATTCTTCTTCTGCTATTGGTTGATAGTAGAAAAATATAAAAGGCCCGATTTTTTATATTACACGTTAAATAAACCCCAGGCATTTGAAGGTTATATAAGAATACAATTTTTCAAACAATTTTCAAAAATACAAAAAAGTTTCAAAAGTCATAAAAAATTTTTCTTATATGCGTGTTATGAGTCAAGGTTTAAGCCAAAAATAAAATCATTTTGATTTCCGAGCTACGAAAAAATACACAAAATTCCAAAGTGTACCCCGTCTAAAGGCGGGGTTGGGTATTAGAGGGTTAATTGAGTGTATAGCGGTATTTTGGTGCTTGAGACAAAAACGTGTTCCGCAGTGTAATTGAGCTCCTTGGAGCAATTATTTTATCTTTCTAAAATCCGTTTTGAGTGGTTTATGAAGTCCACCGATTCAATTGAGTCCATATTATTTCATTTCGACACCTAAAAAAACATAATATTGTGCACGATTTGAATCTTGTTGTATTTAAATTAAGAATGCATATTTTTCAACATTTCTTAAGTTACTTCAACACTTGATGACGTAATGAAGATTTGCTTAAATAAACGATTTCTTAAAGATCAACTGTGCTCGGAGATATATCGTTTACTAATAATATTTGTGACTACTTTTGAATAAACTTCTCATGTAAAGCATAAAGTGTTTGGCTGAATAAAATTTTCAACTAATTTGACGAAATATTTCACCTATTTGACTCATCGATCGTTGGGTCGACAGTTGATTTTTTTTCCTTAAGATTTCAACCTAAGGCGTTTTTTGATAGCAGTCATTCTTGTACGACATATAAGTACAAACAAAGTCAACCAGTGAATTTGAATAAGAAATATTGAGGAATAAAATGAAAGTAAACTTTTCGACCATAGATGAGTTTTCGAGTTGGGATATTAACGAGAATGATGTCCAAAAAAGACCAGCATTATGGCTGGCAGTTCATCACGTCAGCTGGATGGTAAATAAAACAAGCAGTTTATTTTGTATTCAAAGAGGCAACTAACAGGAATAGGTCAGGGCTTAGGGACGAATGACCTTCGGGTTGAAGTCCCTCTCAAACAACAACAACAACAACGATAGGTCAGGATAATTTGCATTACCTAGAAACCGCCAAATGGATTTTCAAATTGAATGGATTGATTGTTGTTAGATCAGGATAATTTGCATTACCCTAAAGCCCACAATATCCGCTGTGAAATATATCTAGAAAGAACAGCCTTTGATTAAAAAAGGAAAAAAAAACACTGATGAATGTGTTAGCCATTTGCCATAGTAGCAAATAATCAAATGCTATTTCGGCCTAACGATCTTTCGGTCAAATGGCATTCGGCCTAATGGCCTTTGGCCTAACGGCATTCGGCCTAATGGCATTCGGTACCTCTCAAGAGAAGCGCGTGTCCATGAAATTATTTTTAATGAGGGGAAAGTTTTTATTGCTGGACAAGAATTTTTAAATCCGTTTGAACCAAGAATGCACTATTGCTATACCCTTATCGTTATGAGGGCATTTGTTTTTTTTTTTTCACAAAGTCAATTTAGCATCATTTTTTTGTCAATGACACCAGAATATGCCGTTTATCACATTTTTAAAAGGCTGTACCTTAAAATCTCATATTCGGTTTCAGTATCTTATGTCACTCAAACTTCAGTCGTTTTTCGACAAATGCCCGTGCTTCTGCACTCTACTGGTTTTCGAAATTCATTGCTCTGAAGATGGCTTGGATTGAGTACTGGTTCAGTCATAGAACGTTTTTTTTGTCTTGGATAGGAAATCTGTCAATAAAGACATCTATTGACAATAGAGTTAAATATCTTTTTAGTTCTTGAATAATACAAAATTGAGTAACAGATTAACTATCGATATTTTGGTGATTTGTACTTACCTGTTCCATTAATACGGACTAAATAAAACAATAAATTTAAGCACAACGTTAAAACAATTAACTTATTAACTTATTGCGAGTCAATTTAAAAAAATCTAAAGGCCTCGAAATTTCCAAAAAACAATTGACTCCCCTCAAAATTATGAAAAATAGTCGACAACATTTTGGCTTTCTTTCTCATTTTTGAAATTTGTTAATCAGCATTAGTTTCAAGCCAATTGGAGAATTGCAACTTGACCACCTCAAGTCCATTTCTCCCATCAGCTCACATAAGCCGGAGGCTTACCCCAATTTTCTCATCTGGCCTGCCAACCGTGCCTTCCGATATCAAAAGAATTCCAAAAAATGCACTAATAAATCCTCGCTAAGCAGTAAATTAAAGCCACGCGACTGCTCTCCACCGCCAACCGTGATGGCGGCGGCGGCGGCGACCTCTGACTGTTGTCCATCAAACACCGAAACTAAATTCGCACTTCCTTCATTTTCCCAACTGCTCACAAATCATCGCAACACAAACTAAAACAACGCGATCTCCAATTAAGATCCGTCTAGAGTCAACAAGCTTCAAATTGAGCATTATTTAGCAACGTTTGTTGGGTGGTCGAAAATGCGGAAGGGGGGGGGTTGGGTTGAGAAGTGTCCATCGGACCACCCCATCAAACATCGCCTCCGTCCGTGTTGGTCTAGGTTTGATACGGAGCGGAAAACTAATTTTCCAAGTAGGTAGCTGGCTATCACTGCATCCATCATCGGCGCCGCCAAAATCCCAAAAAAAAAAGCGAAAATCAACGATCCTACTCTAGGAAGCCATAGAAATACGCGAGAACTAGCCCCATTTTGACACTCTTGATGTTGAAGCAGCTCTATTTTCCGGTCCGATCACAATTAGCACCTTTTTAGTTGTGGGTTTTTCGCCGTTTCGCGGGGCTTTGGCAACCGGCATACATAAATAGTTTGTGGTGGCAGTCCAATCGTAAATGCGTCCGGTTTTTTCGCTAAACAAAGTCGATCCGGTATGTTTGTTTGTTGTGGTGAAAAATATGCGTTTATTGAACTTTGCGGACACGTGCCGCCGCCGTCAAAATTTTTGGCGGATGAATAATTCAGTTTTTTTGGCGAACAGTTTTCGCAACTGGAATGCTTCGACGAAAAACAGCAAGTATCTCACGGGTAACCAAAACTAAACTAAATAGTTGAAATTAGGATTTGGATGTCCAGAATTGAGTGCAGAAACTGATTTCTATTCAGAAAACTGGTGGAGCTACCAATAAATCTAGTCAACGAATCACAAAAAGAAAAATATTTAGCCCATGATGAAAAAAGCTCGCTTGCCGTGTTCAGAACGAGCGTGGTTGCGTTGGCGATGGCTGAAGGTGTCTTATGAATTAATATCACAACAGTGGAACAGAATTGACCCTTCACAAGTTCCTCTGAAAATATAAAGGGAAATTACTAGTAAATAACTAGGGATAACATTGACCGAAATTTGCTCTCGTTGACTGGGATCAGCTGGGTCAACCCGTTTTTCTGCAAGTGCATCGGCAAAGATCGACCTGATGGTCCTCGAAAAATCAGCTTCTCGTGGCAGCACTCGATTGCCAGAAGAGCCCAGCGCGAGGGAGTTGACGAACTTCCAGCCCGAGCGGAATACACTTTTCTCCGATTATATGGAAATTTATGTTTAATCTAGAAGATATAAATTATGGAGCACCGAGCAGAAATGGCCACGACTCCGGCACGACTGCCAGGGTGAACGAAAAAGAAATCAGTACGTGAACTGTTCAGGAAGTTAAATTTATGTTTTATCATTCTTCTTTTGCTCCTTTGGCTCTCCTGCCGAGGAAGGAGTGAGTGTCTGGGTCTCGGTCGTCTACTCCATCCGTGCAGAGTTCACATTGGGCCGAAGAGCAGAATTTAGCCAGACACAACCTTTACGAGGTTTAGAAGTGTATTTTTTTTAGACTGATTGTCTTCTGCGACTTTGCCGCGTAGGTGCCAAAGATCTTTACGTTTCAGGACTTCAAAAAACAAAGTTTTTTGTAAAGCATATAATAAAAATACTAGAATTCTACGTTTGTTTTACTAAAAATGTATGTCAAAATTGAAAATTTTTGATTTTTTTAATACCATGCGTCAGCCAAATTCGATAGTTTGTGAATGCTGTATAAGTTATTTTGTATGTTTATTCGAAAATCTTTGTTCTACGAAAGTTATTGTACAAAAATTATTGTCGCTTTACTCATATTTTTTAAATTTGATAAAGATGTTATGCAGGCTCTCTCGTGAGCATCTTCTTGCTACTACTTTGGCAAACTTTCTTGCTCAATTAAAGACGACATCAATTACAAATATGGGTCCAAATGTGAACCTGTTTTAATGTTTTATCATATTTGACAAAAACGCCACATGGGTTGAACTGTCTCTGACATATCAGAAGAGACACGGAAATCCAAATATACCCAATATTTGGGTTTGTATCAAGGGGTGCCAAAAAATCTCGAATACGAAAAAAAAATGTTTTTGGACCCAAACCAACGAAAAACATTTAAAAAAAAGAGTAAACATTTGTTTCTGACCTAAACTGGGAGATATCGAGTTACAGAACACAAAATCAGTGCAACTGCTATCCGAGAGACAATTGAAGTAATCATAATCAAATGAGAGCGACAGAGGAGAGAATCTCTGATCATTTCATAGGTCATTTTGAAAAGTTACGTTAATTATTCATTGGTTATTTTCACATTGTTTTTGATTTGTCAGATAAGGCCTGAACGCGAATCTCTCTCGAAAGGAATCCAGGATAAGACTCCGAAGACACCAACCCAAAAAATCACTTCTTAAATGCTAGAAGTTTTGCCCAACTAAATTCCGCTCGTGACCCACTGTGCCCTCCGAGGACGCGGAGACAAGGGAGTTTCCCAAAGTTTCCCGTCTTGGTCCCGAGCTTCTACGTGCCATAACTGTCTCGATATTTTCCTTTTCTTTTGATTTATTCCAACGATATGCTACTGTCGTGTTGGTTCTCGCGTTTTCTCCGTTCTTCCTCCTTGCTCCGGAGGGGATGTTCCCTTTTCTGGTCCAAGGTACAACTTTGTTAATTAGACCGGTTTTCTCCGGTGCACCATAACTGTGACGGGTGGACGATGGAAAAGCTCTCTCTCCAAAGGTCAACCAGAATTTAGTGTCAATATCGAGACACCACCACCACAGAAAGTCTGTGTGTAGCATCTCAACCCGGGATAATGCTTTGACACGGCAGTCAGACACAGTTAGTGGCCGACCCGATCAATATCACTTAACAAGATTGTAAAACATATCCATCAACAGCAGTTAAAAATAAAAGAGTTGATATAATCTTGCTATAAGATGTCTTGGTTCTTAACTTGTTACATATTTTGTAACATATTTAAATACAAGAAATTGTGTTACATGTTTTGTAACAAAATTTCTTGTTTTTTGGCAAAAAATAGTAAGTTTATTGTAAATAATTTCCAATAATATTTACAATAGCATAATTTGTAATCATTTTCTAACTTTGTATCATCCTTGAACCACATTCTGCAATAGTTTTGGTATAATTATATTTGAATTTTAACATTTTTTTTTATAAAAGCGTCTTTTTTTTTGGAATTTATGTTATTTTTACTACCAACGGTGAATATTTATGGCAAATGATTATATGAAAAACATATCATGGGAAGTACATTCTGTCATAATCGTGTTACTTTCGCCTGGTCGGGGAACGATGCCAGAGGATTGTAAGGTGGGGGTGGCGGCGATCGGAGCTGGTCGTTTGCCAAAAAAGATTGATGGCGCTCAGAAACGAAAAATGCGTGACACGGGCCAAGTGCGACAGGAACTTTTTCGGGCGTAAACGGTTTATCGACACCTTCGAAGGTAGGATGAGAGGGAAGGGGAGGGGATGGGTTGATTGGCTTGCGGAATGATGATGGCGATGCGCGTGCAAATACCGTAGGTACTATGAACTTCGGGCTCATGCTGGGGATCAATTTCTCAGAAGCCGGAGTCGTTATTTTGGTGACACCCGTATTTGGCAAGATTTTTGATGTTTGCTTCAGATCTCATATGGACAGCGGGTTGTTTTATCAGGGATGGTTTGATTGTTGAATGAATGTCACATTTTTTATGATTGATCCATGGCCCATGTTTCGTGCAAGCAAATGGAGGATCAAAGGATTCTTTTCAATTGGTTTAGTTTCCTAAATTTAGTAGCATTCTTTTAATTAATTCAGTAAAACCTACATAAAGGATGCAATTAACAATTGTCAGAGATTTTGTGTAATATTCTAATTGCATTCATAAGCTAAGAACTGGAAGTTTGTTTATGAAAAAAAGAAGACAATTCCCATAATGAAGCTAAAGATCTTCTGCCTTAATCCACTTGAATCAATGAGCCTGGGCTAGAAACTGCTTTGATTAGTCGCTCGGAAAATTCGCCATCCTTAACCTGGTATTATTTGGAGACCCTTAACATATTCTACACTTAATACATTCGCAAAATGCTACAATTCCATAATGCACCATCTGTCCTGCCTCACTATAGTGCAATCAGCTACTCGGGCCGCCATCATATGTGAGGCTCGTCAAGGTGCTACTGCCGCAGCCGACAACTTCAGGTACGCACAGTTCGATAGCAACGCAATATAAGGAAAAAAAAAACTTAAAAGCTAAATGAAGCATATAAGCATGTGCATACCCTCGTTCAATGTCAACTCGTGCGCTGCGCTGCGCAGCTCGTCATGTCCCGTATTGAGTCGCTGAACTTGCAGCAACTCCTAGCTCTACGCACGCACAAACACACACACCAACAGCTCCTCGGAGCCAACATGTGCCACCGGTTGCAATATCAATGAATTATTTCAATGTCAGTTTATCTTTTATTTTCATTTCCTGAAATTACTTGCATTTGCTTGCCCCTGCACTTCCGAGCCCTGTTGCGCTGGATCTCTAGGGCTGTTCGGCTGACTGCCTGCCTGCCACCGGTTGTTTATTAGCTTCTTGTTTCAAAACTCTATACAAATATTTCCACGTAGAGGTGGACGGTCGGACGGGCGGATTTCTGCTGGGCTCGGCAGAACGCTGAAGTCGCACAGGGGTCCAAGTTTGTAGAAACCTGACAAAACCCTAATATCTAAAAACAAACATTTATCTACAATACAGATAACTAAGAACACATAAGAAAATTTCAAAAAAGTTGTTTTTCCTTACCTGAATATACTTATGTCCAAAAAAACTTGTTTATTCTTTAAAACTCGACTATTTACGCCACAGCGAGGGCAAATAACGTTCTGGGCACAAGTTCTCCTGGTAAGCAACTAAGTTATCCCTAGACTCAGCATTTCTGGACTGAAGTTTATTTTCAGCTGTCAATAACCCTAATCAATGAACAACTTTTATTGTAGATATGTCAAATAATGAAAGAACAGCTTCTCCGTATCGTACAAATCGTTCCACGCGGAGATATCTTGTTCAAATACTCTTTGAGTCTAAGGAACCGAATAGAGAAGAATCCTTTGGCTAAGTTTGCTTTAACATTTGTTTTTTGTAGGACATGAAAGCATAAAAATGCATGAAAACCATTTTTTTGTAACTGTGCCCAAAATATGATTTGCAGCCCCAAAACATTTGAATACTATTAAGAATGCGTATTTTTCGCTAAGATTTTCCCAAATCCGCACCACTGTGCGCCGTCGCCAGAGCTAGTAGGGGGTGTACAATTTATCGATAAACAAAACCGACCAATGCAGCCGAGGGCTTCGGCTAGCGAGCGAGCGCCAAGACGGAAAGGAACTTGGACCTTCTTCTGGCGGACCTCGTGTCCGATTTTGCATTTGCATTTGCACTGCACGCCGGTGTACTGACTGGCTGACTAACCAAGAGTGATTCGTTCATGTTTCTGAGAATGTGCACTGGATGCACCCAACGCGAAAGGGTTGGTTGACTGAGTGAGTGACTGCAATCAAAATAGGACCGAAATCGAATCGGACCGGTTCACTATGGGAATTGGAGGCAAAAATCTAATTTTTATAGTTCTTCTACTAATTTATTCAAAGATTCTTTGAAAATTTTCATGCTGGATTTTATCAATATTGACTGCGGGTTCCCTCAACGATTTTCCGAGACGTTTTATCGGACACTTCTCCAGGGGTTCCTCTAACATATGGTTCTAATTTTCGTCTAAGAATTAATCACTAGTTTAACCAGGAATTCTTCGAACCATTTCCCCTAGATTACGACTAGGAATTCTTTCCATGGAATTAAATTTTCATTAGGTTGATCAAAATTTTCATCGAGTATTCAGGATTTCAAATGAATTCTTCCAAAACCTTATGAATCATTCATCTATAGGGTTCTCTTTAGAGAGGGGCAAAACGGCTTATTTTAGTGAACGGATCTGATTCGAATCACTCATTTTAGTGACCCGGATCTTTTGAACGGTTCAGTAGCTCAGCAGCTCGCAAAGGAAGAGCGAACTGAGCTGAGCAAACGGGAGAAGAGCGGTTCTCCCTCTGTTGCGCGACATGCATCGTAGCTTAGGTACTATCTTTCACTCTCTCATTCTTCCCCAGAACTTCACGAGCCGTTTTCCCCTATCCGAAAGAAGAATCAATATGTGCTTTGCCATTCAAATGGGCTCTGTTTGCAACTGGGCGGGGCAAATTAGTTGTTTGGCTGTGTATGCTCTGAGAGAGCGGAGCTGCATGTGTGCCGTGGCGCGCAAAGCAAGGCACGTGTCAAGCGTTATAATAAAGCCGTTTGAAACGAAGGGGGAAGGAGAATAGGGGAACCGATTCTTGGTTCGTACTTTTTCCGGGTTACTTGTTTTACTGATTGGTGGTAAAAAAAGAGCCATGGATCACTCGTTATTTTAAGTGATTCGGATCTTTTGAATGGTTCCGATTATTTTTGCCCATCTCCAGTTCTCGGTCATTAATAGATTTCTTTAGTGACTATTCCTTACAGGGCTCTTTTAAAAAAGCTACAACATCCTCAGCGACTGCATCACTAAAATTGGCTAAAATTGGCAAACACGCTCTACATTGAATTGCATTTTTTTTATGTACGCAAATATAAGGTTCTATGTAAAAAATTGCGTAGAAATAATTGGCATATTTTTTTTCTTGCGATTGCTTGAAAATGAAAAAAAAGGATAATCAGATAATTAAAATATGAACAAGGATGATGGAAAAAACAGCAAAATACCTATAGTTGAAGATACATCAAAAAACTTTGAGAGAAAAGCATTTCTCTTAATCTTCGGGCTGTCGCGCTGTTGTACTTTGTACAACAGTTGTGATTTATATGCTATCATTTTGCAACAATATCTATCGACACCAAACCAAAATGTATTCCTCAAGAATCTTCTTAAGAACAATATTCGATGATTTTTATGAACAGTATGACCCTTTATAATGCGGTAAAATCAACAAATGTACATGAAAGTTGCATAATAATGCACGCACTATACACGATTCGAGAAAATCACAGTTTTAAATCGGTATATCTCAAAATCCAGATAATATAGAAAATTGGGGTCTTTTAATAAAGTTGTTCTGGAGGTGAAGTGCTATCTGATGGTACCGCATTTAATTCGGAATTTGACCGCTAGGTGGCACTAGTGGGCATGGAAGTTTTACTTTTGTTTTGCAAATATTTCAGGATCCTGATCATTTAGAAGGATGGCATCTTTGGCAAAGTTGTTTAGAAAGTTAAGGACTATCATTATTTGAGCTAGTTGTTTCAACATTTTGCCACAAGGCGGCGCTAGTGTGCATGAAACTTTTGTTTGCAGATTTCTCAGGAGCTTGACCACTTAGAAAAATAGTGTCTTCGGCAAAGTAGTTCAGTAGCTCAAGGACTATCATTATTTGAGACAAGAAATAGAATTTTTTGCCACTAGGCGGCGCTAGTGAGCATAAAATTTTTGTTTTGTGGATGCTACATGATTTTGACTCTTTGGACAGGCATCTTCAGCAAAGTTGTTCAGAAGCTCAGGAACTATCACTATTTTACAAAACCTCGAATATTAAGGATTAAACAAAGACATAATTTGAACTATTGAACAACTCTGCCGAAGAAGCCATCTTTCTAAGTTATCAGGCTCCTGAGATATTTGCGAAACAAATGTTTTATGCTCACTAGCGCCGCCTAGTGGCAAAAAATTCTATTTCTTGTCACCGATGTCGAAGATAGCGCGGAACATGAAGGACACCTCGCTGGATAAGACCGGTCGGGTTAGCGGTGGCGGCGCTGAGGGCCGGGATCAGTCTCTGGGCAAAGAGTGTGTGAAAAAAGCAAGCCATGCATAAAACGAGAGTAGTGCATGTGTGTGAGTGGTGGCACGCCAATAAGTGAAAGCGCAGCAGGTATATTAGTGTGCAGATTAGATGTAGAAGAGCGAAGAAAGCGAGCGCTTCACACGAAGATAAAGATAGGAGAATGCAATGCGGATCTGGTGAGTTTGTTCTGATTTGCATATCGTCGTTGTGTCAGTGTATTTTTTTCGGTGCAATAGGCCTTTTCATGTGACAGATCCGTCTATGCATCTATTTACATCGGTGGAGTACCGGTGCTAACACGGGCCTGTCATTTTCATAGAAGAACTGTCAAAGTGCTTCCCGATCAGCTGATTTGAGACGTCATGTGAATAGGCCTATAGGGCACTTGCAGCCTTTGTTTGGTGTGCCCAACGGCCCCCTTTGATTTTGCTGGGAAACGTTTCGTAACGTGTTTTCCGTTTCAAACCGTTGCCCGGCAAAATCAAGGGGGGCCGTTGGGCACACTTTTGTTTGCTGCAAGCGCCCTATAATCCAAAGCGGTTTTGTACTAATACATACTCGGTAGCGCATGGTATCACGTGCTTCAATGTTGTGGTGGTGGTGTTTGCAAATGTAACTTGTTCATGTGTTGTTTAAGCGAGATGGATTAGTTCGTTGAGAGACACCACGATGCGTTGCATGCAAGCTGTTCCCGTACAGGCGTTTTTTGATTTGACACGGCATGAGTTTAGTAGAATACGAGAGGGATTCGCGATAAGGGCATGTCTGACAAATCAATAATAATGCGATAATAAAACTTTCCACTATAATTCTCATTTCATAAACCTTGTTTTAAAACATCATGAATACTACACATATCTTGTATAATTTATTTTGCTATTTCGTCCTCAATGTTATAAGGTTTCGCGGATCTTTCTAGAGTTTATAAACAAAAGGTCGTCAAGTTGTGGTTCTTGTTTTTGTCCTCGAAAATTATTTGACAATAATAATATTAACTGTTAGTATTTTGAATAGGTAGACAGTTTGATTCGTTGTGTAGATTGGGTTTCTTTCATATGAAAAATGAAACTTACTGTTTAGAAATAAATTAAAAAACTATCAAGAAAAGTTTCAAATGTTGATGGTTTTGCATTATAGTTGATGATTTTTAACAATGTGGATAGTCGATTCTGGGACGGTGGAGTATGCGGTTTACCAAGTCCGATCAATGTTTTATGTGTTATTGCGAAGCTCTTATTTTATGTTATGTTCTATTAACCCTTCAGTCGTCGCACGGTTTGCCATTGTCAGATCCACCATGCTGATGCTGTGTACGATAAGCGAGGGTTTTTTTTTTCACCACTGTTGTACAAAAAGCAACAGTGCGACGACTGAAGTGTTAAAATTGATTATATTATATTCTATTATATTGCATAATATTATATTGTATCATGTTATATTGTATTATGTTATGTTGTGTAATATAATATTATATTATGTTGTATTGTATTATATTATATTATATATTATATTATATTATATTATGTTATAATATATTATATTATGTTATATTATATTATATTATATTATTTTATATTATATTATATTGTATTATATTATATTGTATTATATTATATTGTATTATATTATATTATGTTATATTATATTATGTTATGTACACAATATAATAGTGTTATATTATGATATGTTATGTAATATTATATTATTTTATGTTACATTATATTACATTATATTACCGATTAATTTATAGAAATGTTTGGTGCACTGATTTTAAACATGAAATTGTGCATGTATTCAATAATGAAACATCGACTGATAAAGTTTTTACTGTGTATTATACTTCATGATACAGCACCCGTTCGATTTTGGTACGGTTCGTTACTGCCACTGTTTGATTTTGGCAACATGAAACCATTTGATTCTAACAACACACCTAAAATCTAGTTTGACACCATTCTAAAATCCAACAATTAACTATCAACTATTTCTACAACTGAGTTGAAGTTAATATTGTAGAATTACTTCTTTAAACAATTCAGTAAACTTTGTAATATTTTGGGCAAAAAAAAAGTCGATATGGATTGTTTTTGAAAATACAAAATTTTTGGTTGCAGTAACAAAATCGAACGCATTCTGCCTTCATTTCATATAACTTTATATTATTTCAGTATATTCAACTTATTCATCATGCCTACAGTGCTTCAAGTCGGACAAAATCGCTTTGAATTGTCTGTGGTCGCATAGGCATAATCATTTCAATACAAATAGTATACAATATTCCTTTTTATATAGGTATTACTAGTATCTAAGCTTGCTACCATTTGTCTGTATTTATAATCATAAAATAATTGTGAAGATAAACATGTATATATAAATTCAGTCGCGATTAACTGATGGAGATACTGTAAGAATACATATTCGTCTTTTTTCGAGCAGTGAACAGTAAATTATACATCTATTGCAGTTTAGCCTGATGGAACTATAGAGTATACTGACCGTTACATTACAGAATTCTATTGGCACTAGTATGTAAAATTCCAAATTCCAATAAATTAAATTTCAATTCTATTAAATTTATAGAGAACAAAGCAGGATCAATTGATGGATCGATGTTGGAGCTGTAAACAGACTAAAGCTGCATATTGCACACGACCATCGATTAAGTTTTATTTCATAATTTCTTCTCTCTATATATAAAAATTGTAAGGGCGGCAGCAGGAAGGTGTGAGCATTTGAATAGTGTTAAAATTGAAGCTCTTAACCGTTTTTCTCTTAGGTACGACAATAGTTAAAAACAAAACGTAGGATGTACAGCGTATCATAATGGTTATATTGTAGTTCATTGCACGAGTTCCTGGGAACAATAATTCACCAAATTATGAAATTCGGATATGAAGTGATGTTGCACGAAATTAGCATCAGTAACAACAGTGTTGTCGTTTTATACAAGGGGCTAGTGTGTAATGTTATTTTATGTTATATTGTGTAGCGTTGTACTATATCTACTGTTCAAAGGTAATAAATAGGTATACAAATAATTCCTTTGGCTCATAAAATAACAGATAATTTTCATTCCTTATAGCTACTAGTCCAGTGGAGGTGCACGAACTACTTATTTAAAATTGGTTTGTTATACTAATTCATTGGCATAATTTGCAGAAGCATCATGGAGTCATCGGAGATACTAAAATAATCACTGCTTTTAATATTTCAGCATGTCATTCTATTCCGGAAATTGTAATTCTTCCTTATTTTGGAGACTACCTAATGAGGTTCGATTCATCACATTTAAAGAATGGAAATTCTGAAATATCTATATTCATATCATATACAACTATAAATTCCAATTTATATATTTTATTATAATTATTTCATTTATCATATGCTGGGTTTTGAAAGGGTGCATTAGGGTACAGAGAAGTAACAGATAGACGATGTAGTAGGGTGTCAGCTGGAGTCTAGGGGAATGTGGCGTAACATCCTTGCACTACATACTGCTACTTAAAAATGACTTTAATGTAATTGTTCTTGTTTACTACAGTAGGCTACAGCGAATAAAACGAAGTGTCGGATGTAATATTATTTTATTTGACCTCCCTATACATATGGAAGCTGGAATTTTGTTTTTGATGTATCTGGAAACTTTATTAACAAATAGCTGATTTTTTATTTTTATTCAAATTATTTGTTTATTTTTATCATTCTTCCATTGACCGGCCTAATATCATCAGTAGGACAAATATTCAAAAGAAAAGTATATGTCGGACGATATAATACTGCATGCATTCAGATGCTGTTTCACTGCGTCATATTTTATTATTACTACCATTTTATTATCATATTTTATTATCATATCATTATATATATATTATAATCTATTCTACACTATAAAATATCACTATAATTGAGGTTATCATGTTTTGGGGAGGGAGGGAGCATCAGGGCATCATTGAATTTACAACTGGACAATGAAGTGGAGTGCCAATCGGAGTCAGGAGGAAAAGTGTTAGTCGTTCGCGTCTAGTACTTTTCTCTCCAACAGTTGTAAATGATTTGACGCGCCCTTCTTCTAACAAACCTTTCCGTGGAAAGCTCGACAAGTATTGCAAATTCTAATACTCAATCTGTTGGATCATATGGTTGGAAGGAGATTCTCTAATTCCCGCGGGTTTCGCGTAAGTGTTTCTACTTACGGGTCCGCCACCCCCCTTTTGGCCCTTCATACAGCGATATGTTGAATGCAGATTGGTAATAAAATTTGACATTACTGTTGAGTGGAGCCGCATGCAGAGCAAGACTCAAGCAAGGATTGGTGGCTACCTACATACATACATACATACACTAGCGCCGACTGGTGGCAAAACTTTGAATTTATTACCTCTAACAATGATAGTCCAGATATAAGTTACTGAGCAACTTTGCCAAAGACGCCATCTTTCTAAGTGGTCAGGATTCTGAGATCTGCGATACAAAAGTTTCATGCTCAATAGCGCCACTTAGTGGCAAAATCCCGAATTTCTTGGCTAAAATAATAATAGCCCTTGAGCTACTGAACAACTTTGTCGAAGACGCCATATTTCTAAGTAGTCAGACTCCTGGGATATTCGCAAAACCAAGGGTGTTGTACAAAGTACAACGCGCGACTACTCGCATTACAAAAAATCGCTCGACGGCCGAAAGGTTAAAAGTTTTTTTAAGTTTTTCTTCTGAGGATTTTTTGAAAGTTGTTTCAATACATTTCTGTAAAGATAACTTCTATAATAACTACTGTATCTGTGCACAGGGTGTCAACTACCTGAAAAAACCTGGAAAGTCAGAGAATTTCACTAGACGTCAGGGAAAAATTATCAATAATATACTACAACATCAAACTAGTTGATTGTCTGCAATGCAATCGATTAGGCCAACACGGCAATACAATAATCATTATGTTAAAATTGAATACGATTTCCGCAAGAAATAAGTAAACCAATCGTTCAAAATAGCATACCTAGCCTCAGAATTTATTTTTTCTGAGTAAGAAACATCTTGGACCAATTTCTCCAACGTCGAAGAAATTGCTTCAAAAAATTTTTAAATTTGATGTGCTCTAGATTAACGCATTGCCGCATTGGTTTTGATCGAAATCTTGAAAAAAGTGAAGTTTGCTCCATCCAAGAATGCCAATCTTCACAAGTTTGCTCAAAATGCAGAAGTAAAACAGGTAAAACGATACATAGAGAAAAAACAAATGAGATTTCTCGTATTTAGGTGAAGATACAATCATGATATAATATTATCTCAAATTTTCAGAAGCTTCTGAAAACTTAACGTGTAAGGTTTTTAAAAAAATACCATTGGCTATAACTTTGAATTTCCTAATTTATTGAAAATTGCTGAGTTAGGGTTAAAGCGTTACTTCAGGATTATGTCAGGATCTATATTTCCTTCTTTTTTTTCTACGAATATACTGTCAACTCTCCCATACTCGATATTCGGTTTCTCGATATCGAGTTAGAGAACCACAGTGAAAGTTGATTTTCATGGCTACTTCGATGGTCCCTTGGATCGCATGTGCACTTGTTTTGTGTTCTAAAGCTTGATACCTCCCAAACTTGATGGTCCCTTCAATATCGAGTTATGGAGAGTTGGCTGTACTCAGGAAATTTTTCAGAGATTCGGAAGATGCCTAGAGAAATTCTTTTCTATTTGGCTTCAAATAATCACCTCGATAATGCATTACAATTTTGTAAGAGTTCTTGGAGATATTTATAGAAGATCTTGAAGGAGTTCCTTAGAGAATAGCTGGTGGCACGAAAAATGCAAGAAGAATATCCGAAAACTTTTCCTTCCTTTGTTAATGATGTTTTCAGTCCTAGGCTGGTTTTGCAATTAAGAAAACTTATTATAAACGCATTATTAAATCTCTGATTGCATTCGTTTAAGAATCTTTAGATAACTTCCTCAGGAAAGAAAACCTAGGTTTAATTCAAATACAGGTTGACTCAATTATCCGGAGCCTCGATTATCCGGCGACTCGATTATCCGAGATTCGATTATCCGGAATTTTAGACTCGATTTTTCGGAGTATGTTCATATTATTGTTTTCAATTTTTATTCAAAAAATTGAGATAATTTAGTATTGCAATATATAATATAAAAAGTTTAGGAATTTTGGGCGTGCATAGGTAAGAAAAGGAGAGTTTGAAAAAGGGTTTTTGTGTATGCCAGTAAAATGGCAGTCTCAAGATCCCTAATGCTCCTAGAAATAATTTCTGGCTTCGCCACTGCTATATAAAAAAAAACAAAAATGATGATAATGATAAAAATGATAATATTCATGTTCTTTTATTACAGATTTTATTATTTTTTTAAGGGATTCGATAGTTCGGAGTGAAAAAAATGATACTCCGGATTATCGGGTCCGACCTGTACCTAAAATAATTTACCTGTAACGAATCATCGTGAAGTGTTCCTGAAATATTCTCAGAAACTCCAAATGCTATTCTGGGAGAAATTCAAGACGTAAATATTTAAAACTTATCTTGTTTCTAAGCATACCAACGGCATTTTAGATGTTTGTGGTCCAACAGAAAAAAATAACATAATTCGCAGAAGATTGTCATGTTTTTGGCTCACATACAATTTATATGGGATGAATAAAATGCAAAACTGATAAACTTGAGTTAATTTTCGCAACACTAGGTTTTTGTCACTAACACACTTCTGCTTCAAACCCCCTCAATTCTTAACAATTTTTGGAGAAAGCTCTGGATGGAGGAATCTTTGGATTTGTTTATGGAGGAACAATGTTAAAGTTCTCAAAAGAGTTAAAGAAATAATTCCTTGTGATAAAAAAAAACATTAGGAGAAAAGAAGTTTTTGGAGGAATTCTTAGAAAAGTTCGTGGAGAAGTTCCCGAAGGAGTTATTGGACAAAGATCTGGAATAAAAATAAATAAAACACGTTCAAGAAGTTCAAAAGAAATTTGTAGAGAAATTTTGGTTGATTTTTTTGAATCAGTTCTCTGAGATATTTTTCAGCAATGTCTGAAATTATACCTTGAAAAACGCCCAAGAAAGTTTGTTTGACAACATAGTAAAGTGAAAGCATTTGCCCAGTTGATTAATACGGGCTATAACATTGATTCATGAAACTCGTACTTATTTTGGTTAAAATTAATTAATTCAGTGGTCTGGAATTTTCCCTAAAAGCAACTAGAAGGTCAGGGAAAGTCAGGGAACTTTATTTTCGAAATTGAGTCGACACCCTGGCATTCCTCTAGCGATTTTTCCAAAACACAATTTAACTAAGAATTTTGTCTTAGCTATGCTTCTTGGTTCCTTTCATCAAACTTCCTTTAATTCTTCCAAAAGATTTCCATGGATTTTTTTTTCTAAGAATTCTCCACAGATTTGAGATATTTCCGAGAATCCGCCTAAAATCTCGTCAATCAGTTTATGGAATATGATATATCAACAAATACTCTTACATTGCATGAACTTTTACCGAAACTAGAATTTGACCATCCAAACCCCCATCAGCATCCCATATTGCACCTGCCAAGCTGCTTAGCTGGTTAAGCAAAAATAAACCATCGGAGAGAGATTAAATCACTATACCGACCGCTCGACCTGCCAAGCAGCCAAACAGATTGACGAAGGTGTACCCGTACGACTCTGGTGCGCAGAACGGGTAGTAAGGTGCAAAGTATGTAAATATAAACCATATTACGAGCGATGAGTTTTACACCGCCGCGCCGCCGTTGTCTGCAGCACACTGTTCCACCAATGATGCATCAGGCAGCAGCAGTTTATCGAAGCATTTCAATTAGTAATGTTGTGAATGCGGTTGTTGCAACCATCAGTCCGCTGTCTACGAAAGGGAACGACGACGACGAAGCAAAGCGGCGAGAGACGGACGGACAACTGATAAGCGAACCTGTCCGCCGTAAACCTGACTCTGCACCTTGCAAACTGCAGTGCGCATACATTCCTGTTAGGGCGTTCCAAAAAAATGTCACCAAATTATTTTGATCATTTCTAAGACGAAAGATTACAGTATCAGAAGCAAAAGCTTCTTACACACAATTTTAATTCTAGATCACACAAACAATATTTTTTTTAGTTAAAAAAATAGGTTTTTTTTTGTATAAAATTTGTTTTTATATTTATTTTCGCAGGATTTTACTTTTCTTGAACATGAATTTCCTTACCTTGCACAAAATTTCATGTAGATTGTTTGCTCTCAAAAAAGTTTTCCACTATCTGCTCTCTGGGCCAAGATATTTTGATATTATTGAGAAAAATACGAACGAAAAACTAAATTTTCATCGCAAAATTTCTTGTTTGTTAACTTTTGTTCATTTTGTTCTAAACAAACACAAACTTTTTATGGAACTAGTAATCTACATAAAATTTGTACAAGATAGATAGTTATTCACATTACCAGAAATCCAAAATCCTTGAAATAGCGTACTAAAGCAACATTTTGAAAAAAAAAAAAAAAAGTTATTTTGGTTTTTTTGCCAAGCATATGAAATTTATTTTATTCACAAAACTTTGCAGCAAACTATGTTTATTGGATCTTGAACTATAATTGTACGCTATTTGTTTATTTTATTTCGAACGTTTTTCCACTCCTCTGAGCACAACATTAATGAATAATCTAAAAATGCGTCAATTTTCCATAAAATCTATGCACATAATGATGTATCATGCTTCTGATTTGAGTGGTGAGCATGTTAACTTTTTGACACTTTTATGTTTTGGGACACCCTAATCCGCGTGGTGGTACCCGATTGCTGCTCGCTGCATTCACTTACATAATTGGGATATGTGCGCGGGTGGCCGGCGCGGGCGTCCGGAAGTGCCGGGTAAATGCGAGGGTGCAAAGATGCGAATGATATTGATCGCTGCACCGCTGTACCGACTAGCTGAGCTCTGATGGCTGGCTACATACCAACCGCTTCGGTTATGTTCGGTGCAATGAGGGTTGTTTTTTTCTGCTGCTGCTGCACCGTCTGGTGGCTGACTTCCTCGATTCTTATCGGGTACCCAATTGGCTCCTGGTTCGATTTAGATTGAGAACTAAACTTCTGCAAATGGCTGTGCCAGCGACGATGGCGGTGGCGGCAGCGATTGAAGGGTTCTGTAGGTTCTCCAAACAGGTGCATTCAACAGCTTTTTTGATGGGTTGTTGAATTAGAAGCACTATCGGTGCTCTATCAGGAGGTGGTTCTTGCAGTTGCGTGACTGGTGGCGCTAAGAACTTCAATCGAGCGTTTTAGATTGCGGAAGTGCTGATCATTTCAAGCCGGGTTGATCCTTTGTTTGTGGAAGAGTTCGAAGTCTTAAGGAAGTGATTCACTTCAATGCAGATGTTAGTGAGGAACGAATCCTTTCCATGGTCAGCAGAATTATCTTGAAGATTCTGCAAGGACACTTTTAGACATTCTGTCAGATTCGTCCCCAGGATTAATTCAAAATTAGTAAGAATGTTTATCTAGATTAACTGAAGTATATTAAGAATATTTTCATGACTTCTTTATAACTATGTATATTCCGTACAATTAGAAGCCATTTTCTTTGAAATTCAATCTGAACCTTCTAGATCCTTTAGGAAACAGCTTTATTTAGATTACCTTTAGAAAAAAAATCGGTTTTCAGTCTAAACATTCTTCAAATGTAATTAGTTTTCAAAATTCAAGTAAAATCTTGTTTGCAATGTTGGAACCCTCTACCAATCTAAAACCTTTACCTGAAGTCACCTTTAAACCATAACCAATATTCCTCCCAGGTGACTCAAACTCAAAACATATCAGAACAGAAAGCGCATCGTAACTTCCCTTGAACTCGCCAGCAGCGCGTTGCTCACTCACTCCAAAGTCCTTCAGCCTAGTTCGTCGCATTCGTCATCGCCAATCTAGTTTCTAGCACCGCCAAAGGGGGGCATTTCCTTGTCACTAGACTTTAACGGCGACCGATTTGCGCCATTGTCGTCGGCTCAAGTCTCGTCATCGCGATCATCACTCCAATGGCTAGCACGCTGCTGCAACCAACTAGGCAGCAAATAAGTTAATCCAAGAGACTAGAGAGCTGCGCTCGGAGGATACGAATGCGCGTCTTGTTTACAAATAGTTTTCGCAATTTGCCACTTTGCCAGCGATCTGTTTCGGTAAACATACACCCTCCGCCTCGGTGTTCTACGCCATATTGAGTCCTTAAAATGGGTCACCTGCACCGCCCCGTTTGCCCAACCTCGCGTCAGTTGATTGAATCCAAATTGCGCCAAATTACTTACGGAGCAATAGGCGCTCTCTGTCAGTTTATGGCAGTTGCAGCACTGCTACGGGAGGATTCCATACCAGGAGACCTTGGATGGGTTCGAGAATTTGCTCGTATTTCAACGCGATTTAATACGCGGCCTATAATTAGAAGTTTGTTTTTCCTCATTGCCCTTTTTGTGCGCACAGCACAGCGTCCTGTCCTGACTCTGAATTGCATCCGTGTAGCTGAATTTACGATCGATCTCCACTTACGACCGCCACGTATCACAATCCGCGCAACCAAGCTCAATAGATTCCGTTTCTGATGACACGAGACGCCGCCAGTTAATTTACTGCAAATTTATTTGAAGTCATCTCCTGCGGCCGTCGCCGTCGTGTAAAAGCGTGCTCCGCAGCGCGGTTTGCGTCTCCCTGGTCGAGATCAAGTTTTTACGCGTTGCGAAGGTTTGCCGTGTGATCTGCGTTTCTGGGCTAGACTGGTTCACGTTTCGTTGAATCTCTTTGTGTGTATTTAATTCAATACTTTTCAAAGTTTATAAAAATCCTTCAGTCTGAATTTATGAACTCATATGTTTATGAGAACTTCTTCTTCTTCTTCTTCTTAGCATTACGTCCTCACTGGGACAGAGCCTGCATCTCAACTTATTCCAGTGTTGCCATTTTCGCTTTCGTATATCGTGTGGCAGGTACGATGATACTCTATGCCCAGGGAAGTCAAGGAAATTTTCATTACGAAAAGATCCTGAACCGACCGGAAATCGAACCCAGACACCTTCGGTATGGCTTTGCCTTACAGCCGCGGACTCTAACCACACGGCTAAGAAAGGCCCCCTGAGATGTTCTAAGTCCATTGAATGACCAGGGAGTTCAAGTCAGATTATCTGCTTGATCTACCAAGACTCTTACTGTTTTCTTTTTAACAGTAGATATCCAACAATGTCCTGTAAGTCTATGTTTTTTTTTTATTTATAGTAGGATACAAAAAAGGCTCAAATGTCTTGCCTGTTGTGTGGCACGGTGTGGGAGTCACGTGCTTTAACCATTAAAAAACTATCTCTGCTGCTCCTGTTCCTCGATCTCCTCCGGAACTGCATCACGCAACTTCATCTGAGGAGGGCTGTGCTCATGCACTTCGTCAGGCTCAGCCTTTAGCTGTTCTGATAGTTAGCTGCTGGAGCTTAATGTCGTCAAAAACGCTGTTCACTACGACATTTCTACGATGTCTCTGCGATTACTCGTTTTGCCCAATAGGGTCCTAAAATGTTTAATGAAATCTTGTTTTTATTTAATATCATGAAAGTGTATGTTACTGCAACTGCTTTAGCAATTCTCCCCGCTTAAACAACGGCTATATCATATATAAACTTTAATTTCAAAATTGGGTCCATAAATGAACCTTGACAGTTTTGATCATGTTTGACGTTCGCTTAGTCGAGAAAAACACCACAGGGCTTTTAGTTGTAACACTGAGGTTGTTCCTATCTGACATTTCGGAGGGGACACGGAAAACAAAATTCACCCAAAATTTGAGTTCAAGCCAAGGGGTGTGACAAAATCTCAAAAACATAACAAAAAATGTTTTTTGGACTTAAACAAACAAAAAACATTAAAAATTGAGTAAACATGTGTTTTTGGCCTAAACTTAAGCGTTTGGCATTAAAATTGGGACAGGGCTTTAGGACCCTATTGGCGGTTGAACATATCGCCAGGGCTTGAGACAGCTTTCTGTGCGACAGCGCACTTCTCTTGGGCTGGCCTGCGGTCAGAGCCCTGTTGAACTTCTACTGGACGCTTTTGTGCATTTCGTCGCTCTACTACGACTCGTTCTCTGTTGCTGCTGTTCCAGCTCTCCTGATTGGCCGAGGTCCAGGCTGCCGGTTCACTGAAGTTTCAACGACTTAAGCCGGCGATACGCTACGTACTACTCAGAGTAGTCCCCGGCAGTGGATCTATCCTACTCCGACGAAGATTTTCCCGGCGGCTGAAGATCTCCCGAACCGATGCTATACGGGCAGATGCCAAGGTCCTGCGACTCCGGTGGTGGGAAGCTTCCAGTTCACAGGCGCCTCGGCGATCACAAGACGGTGCAACAAAGCGATCTTCTCAACCAGTCCTCGACGGTGGACTTAGCCTATTCCGAACCTGGCCGGGCAGATGCCGAGGTCGGCCCTGTGATTCCGGTGGTGGGAAGCTTTCGTTTCACAGGCACACCGACGACCATTTGCCGGTGCTGTTTTGCGAATTACTCAATTTTAAATTGTATTACTGTGAATTTTAAATTGTATAATTGTGTAGTTTACGTTGGAGTTGGATATAACGCAAAATTGAATTAATTGATTTTTTTTATGGAGGCAGTAATTTGATCTGAAGCAAATTTGCATCTAAACAAATTCCAACTTTATATAACAAAATATGTAACTTTAAATTGTCATTCCCTTGCGATTTCTACTTCACTTGATTTGATTCTATTATAATCTTGAATGAGAGATTAGATATGAGTTCATCTGATGTAAATACAAAATCATACAGCGAATGCACACACCGCTGAATGCATCTTATTAAACAAGCATAACCCGATCAAGCGGTACACATGAATAAATTGATACTGGATATCAAAACACCCATGTTTATCAGAAACGCAATGACATCACTTCACATAACTTCTGCGTACTTTCTTCAATAATCACTTCACTATGAGGTGGATGTACTGAGTCAGCGTTTGGGATCATTAATTGGACTGCATTTGCTCTCCGGACTCACGGTGATGTTACAATTACATACCTACGTTTACTTGATGAAAATCACACATGAAAAGATGCTTCAGCGTTTTACTGATTAATTATTACATTTTTTAGTTTAAAACTTGAAAACCGATGGTCACAATTTTGCTGTATGTCTCACGATTTTTATTTATGTTTCTTTGCTATGTTTGTAAATATTAAATCATACAAAGTGCAATACACTGTCATGCGCGTTAGTCATAGTAAACGCCAAATCAATTCGTTTGGAGTTGTATTGACCATGATTAATTGTCTAAAATATATGTAAGGTTAAAAAATGTAATACGCCCCTATAAGGACAAAGTGCTCTATCACAGTAGCAAATACATTACACCAAAAATCTGTTATGTCAGGGTGTTGTTTATTTGGTTATTGCTCTGTACGCAACTTTCTCGTGCCATGTAGCTACTGAAAAGGGTACAAGATGTTTTTTGTAAACGATACAAATAATGACGTTTTAAAACAAACCGTGCAGTATGCCCCTCCCGTAGAAACAAGTTGCACAGTGTTGTAGAAATGTTTCCAACTAGAATTCCACCACCTGCTAACTTTAAATGAATCCATTAGCAGTCGTCTTCCGGTAAAAGTTTGTGTAAAAATTACAATAATAAAGCATGGACTTTATTCACAATGAGGCTTGCTTATCGGACGGATCATACTTACGTGTGAAAAGCTACAATCATGTGGAAACATAGTTAAGCCTATTGGGGCATATTACTTTGAATTACCCTATATGGTCTCCAAATTTGTGCGAATAGAGGAAATTCTCGCATTTTCAACAATTTGGTGTTACCGAATAGCGAACTCTGTTACGTGAACAAAATTTTTGACTGGGTAATAATTATAATTAGTAATGATCATTATTGTAGCTACCTGATGTATTTACGATATGTATCGATAAAAGCTTCTCTTGAGCCCATAAAAAGTACGAACCAAGAATCGGTTCCCCTATTCTCTTTCGTTCGTTTCTCGGCTTTATTATTATTGATACGTGCCTTGCTTTGCGCGCCATGGCTCACATGCAGCTCCGCTCTCTTAGAGCATACACAGCCAAACAACTAATTGGTCCCGCCCAGTTGCAAAAAGAGCCCACTTGAATGGCAAAGTACAAATTGATTCTACCTTCGCGTAGGGGAAAACGGCCGAGTATCGTGAGTTTCTGGGGAAGAAAGAGAGAGCGAAAGCTGGTACCAAAGCTACGACGCATGTCGCGCAACAAAGAGAGAACCGCTCTTCTTCCCGTTTGCTCAGTTCAGTTCGCTCTTCCTTTGCGAGCCGCTGAGCAACTGAACCGTTCAAAAGATCCGGTTCACTAAAATGAGCCGTTTTCCCCATCTCTATTGAGAACTATATCAGCTCCAGGCATTGCAGAATTCGTTCTCATTTGAGTTTGAAGCACGATCAAAGCAAGTGATGAAAAATATCCTATCTGTTGCGGTCTATGATCGGAATCGTATCGCAAGTTCATGTCTGATAAATAAGAGCAGTGAACAAGAGACCCAAAGAGAGAGCGATGATAGAATCCATTTTTCTCTTTTGTTTTCCGTTGAGATTAGGTGTTTCACTTTACTGGCACGATAAACAATCTCCGAACTTCCGATAGCAATAGTGTCTCCCAGGTTTTGAGCTTGTTTAGAGGGGTTTTATCATGCACTGCTATTCCCCTGATTTGATCAACGTTGTAGCAGTATACGATAAACAGTCTCTCAAAATGTGCTGCATGTTATGATAGTTACAGAGAGCGTACGTGAAAAAATTTCTCAGTTTATCGAAAATCTTTCGAATGTTCGTGATAAATTGAAAGCCTTTGCTATTTCTTGCTTATTTTAAGTTATTAGCAAGAATCACTTCTTAGTATAATGACTTCACGGATCCCCTGAGAGGAATATATTGACCTACAAAATCCCTAAAAAAATCTGTAAATCTTTTAAAGCATTCTGATACATCTGAACAGAAAAACTAAAGTCCGTGCGTTAAATATTTGTGGAAAAACTCGACTTGAAAGGGTTAAGCGGCTTAGTTGTCCTACGTATATGATCTTTAAGTGCTCCTTTTTGAATCAATTTCCGGTAACCAAATCTCACTCACATTTACTATTCTGAACCAGTCTACCATCAAATTTAGAACACTTGAACAGCTTCGCGCATCGCTCCTCCACAAGTAAATAGTCGCAAATTCGCAAACAGCACCTCGCTAATAGGGGGACGGCATCAAAGCTAGCAACAGCCATGGGACGAAGGGTAGGAATGTTTTTCAAAATTACTCGTTCTCAGCCTTGCCCATTGCGGTTGTATGAATACGAATGCTGAAACCGTCCGGCAGGCAGGCAGTCAAGTTTCTTCCAAATAGGTATACGCACTTGCTGCTTGTGAGCAGCTCGTTTGCGCAAAGTGACCGCCAATTTGCCATTGGGTGCAGCGAGCTGCGGTGCGCGATTCGTGAGCGATCAAGGCAAATAAACTTGATCTTGATTTCGCTTGACGGAGGGGGATGGACGGCCAAAGGGACCGTGGCCAGATGATGGTGCGAGTGAAAATAGATGCTGGCCCTCTCAGAATCTTGCTGACTATTAGCATACGGAAGTGGTGGCGAGAAATGGAACAGTGATGTCTCGATTTGGAGTTTTCGAAGCATTAGGAGAAATCTTTTATTTTTGTTAGTATGAAGAAAAAATATCCAAACTTTCTTTAAATCTACTATAGATGACAAACAGGCTTCGCCCTTAGGCGGAGAGGGCTGGATCATCTGCAAACAAAGATTTTTGACATCTCTGAGGTAACTCAGGTAAGTCAGATGTGAAAATATTGTACAATATTGATCCCAAAATGCTGTCTTGAGAAACATCAGCTCTTACAGGAAATCTGTCTGACTTGGAGTGTTGAATTAAGAAATCGATAGTAAAGTGGGCTTCGTGGCCGTGCGGTTAGTGTTACCAAGCATTTAGCCGCATCGTGTCAAGGAGTGTGGGTTCGATTCCCGCTTCAGTCCAGAAAACTTTTCGTCAGGAAAGTATTTCGACTGTGCCACTGGGCGTTGCATGTTGCATGCTAGTCCGTTGTCTAGTGTGGTGCTTCCTTCAAAGGGCAAATCGTCCACTGAAAGCATTAACATGTCGGTGTCTTAAAAAAAAAGTATTGAATTAAAAATTAAAGTCCCCAATGGGCTGTTCTACTGATTTCCAAAACTTTAAATCGTGCAATGTGCAGAACAACTGTAATCCGCATTCCTCCAAAATTGAAACGAGAACAAAATCCTGCCCCCAGCTCTATCTTCTCCGAAGTTCAGTCCGAAAGCGATGGAGCGAATATCGTTTTACACTAACGACTTTTCCGTAGCAAAAATAAAAAATGCTCGAGAAAAGATAATGGCAATGGGTGCTCAGCAGGGGCATGGTCGTCGTTTTCGTCCTGGTCCTGGTCGTCCTTGGTGTAAGTTATAAGCACCCTTGGGAGGTGGGTGTTGGGTGGAGCAGCAACGGTGACAAACAGGACTGCTAGCTGCCACACGGCAGCCGATGATGGAACCAGAAAGAGGATCCACGTTTGTCGAAACAATTTAAATCTCTAATTTAATTTTAATTTGAAACCGAAAGAGGATTACTTTCCAACTCGGTGGGAGTTTTGTCGAGATGGTGCTGCTGGTGCCAAGCAGACGAACGAACCGAACCGAACCGAATGGACGGTTGAATTTTTATGGCACTAAGCTCGAGTTCGGGTGGCAGGATTTGTGACTGTCGCCGTGCCGTTCCGTTGAAGCTTCCTTCGGAGAAATGGGGAAATTTGGTGTCAAGTTTAACTAGGGAAGTCGGGAGTAGATTTTGGAGCAGCAGAATGATGCCCTCATTAAAAGAATTTGAGCAAGAGGCACGCTGACGATTGGACTTGGGGCCAGATGAGATGGTGACAAGTTGAGTGGGCTCAATTGAAGGGGGGGGGGGGGTTCCGTTTCGAGGAGTGTTTCGGTGCGACGAAAGCAGGTTACTGGAGTATTGGAGCTTAGAGTTTAGTTCGGTTTGGATTTCAAGGTAGGACTTTTCGAATGAATTCAATCAATATTTTTCACAAGGTTTTTTTTTGCTTTGGATTTAATTTTGATCTTGAAAGTGGTCTAAATACATAATAAAAACGAATTTGTTACTTGAAATGAATAACATGGAGGAAATAGTAGAAAAAACGACGTGATGGAATTACAAGATATGATGAAGTTTGTATTGAGAATGTTCAATTTTCCGCCTAGAATACGTAAAGGTTTTTGGGAGATATACTTGAAGGACATATTGATTAATTCGTAGTAGGATTTTTGGCATTATACCATGAGTAACTTTAGATGCAGTTATTGGAACTAATATTCCACTTACAAGCTCGGAGCTTTAGTATCAGGTATATTGAACAAAATTTTTGATCATTCTGCAGCCAGCAATGCATGGAAAAAGTTTTTGCTGGGTTCTTACTTTTGGGAGTGTTCCTGGAGAAAATTCTTAGGTGGAAAGCGCAAAATTCTTTGTTTTCATCATCAATACTTTCAACTTTCTTACAAACATTTTAATAATCTTTGTGCCTCCTAGCGGATGAATTCCGAATCAGACTCTTCACCCAGATAAACTTGATCAGCCTAATAGCTTTATCGAAGACACCATCCTTGTAGCTTATAAAGGATCATAAGATACGATTGGAGAAAATGTGTCCCTAGCGCCACCTAGCGGACAAATTCTCAATCAGACTCTTCACTGCCAGATATCCAATGATCTTCGTCGAAAACCCCAACCTTCTAGCTGATAAGGATTTTGAGATATGATTGAAAAAAAATGGCACTAGTGCCTCCTAGCGGGAAAATTCCTAATCAGACTCTTCACCGCCATATAACACTTGATCTGCTAAACAGCTTTATCGCAGACACCAACCTTCTAGCTGATAAGGATCTTGAGATACGAATGAAGAAAAAAGGTGGCACTAACGCCATCTAGCTCTCAATCAGACTCTACACTGCCAGATAGCTCTTCTAGCTTATAAGGGTTTTGAGATAAGATTGAAAAAAAAATGTCACTAGCGCCAACTAGCGGGAAAATTCTTAATCATACTCTTCACCGCGAGATAACCCTTGATCCCCAAAAGCTTTGTCGTAGACACCAACCTTCTAGTTTTTTTTTTTAAATTTGTATTTTTCCGTAGCTCGGAAATCAAAATGATTTTATTTTTGGCACAAACTATGACTCATAGCACGCATATAAGAAAAGTTTTTTATAACTTTTGAAACTATTTTGAATTTTTGAAAATTGTTTGAAAAATTGCATTCTTGTATAACCTACAAATGCATGGGATTCATTTAACGTGTAATACAAAAATCGTACCTTTTTTTTACTATCAACCTATCACAGAAGAACAGCTTGGTGGTATTGAAATAATTTCAAACCTGTTTTTCCGTTATTTACACGGAAAATAAAAATATTTCCAGAAAAATATTTAAAATTTAATATTTTTAAATGTACCGTAAATACTTGAATTTTTATCATTGTCAAAAATCAGTAACTAAAAGAGGCTTCAAGAAAAAATGAAAAATGATAGGGATGTTCAAACATAACAATTATAAAAATCAAAAACCAAAATTCATAGATTTGCAAATAAAAATAAATTATTGCCCAAAAAGTGTTCAGAACGATTTTATATAACTAAAAATGAAATTTAGATCGAAAATAAAAATTTGGGTATTAGAGGGTTAATAATAAATAAATAATAATTAAATAAATAAATTCAATGATCTTGAGATACAATTAAAAAAATGGCACTTACGCAACCTAGCGGGAAAATTCTCAATCAGACTCCACACCGACAGATAGCCCTTGATTTGTTCAACAGCTTTCTCGAAGACACCAATCTTCTAGCTTATAAGGATCTTGAGATACGATTGAAAATAAAATGGCACTAGCGCCGCCTAGAGGGAAAATTCTTAATCAAACTCTTCACCTCCAGATAGCTCTTGATCTGCTCAACAGCTTCGTCGAAAACACCAACTTTGTAGCTCGTGAGCATCTTGAGAAATTCTCAAGCTGACTCTCTACCGCCAGATAGCCCTTAATCTGTTCAACAGTTTCGTCGAAGGCACCCACTTTTTAGCTTATAAGGATCTTGAGATACGATTGGAGAAAATTTGTCACTAGCGCCACCTAGCGGGAAAATTCCCAGAATCTCCACTGCCAGATAGCCCTTGATCTACTCAACAACTTTGTCGAAGACACCAGCCTTCTAGCTTATAAAAATCTTGAGATACGATCGAAAAAAAATGACACTAACGCCACCCGTAGTAGAAATATTTTCAATCAGACTCTCTACCGCCAGATAGCCCATAATCTATGCAACAGCTTCGTCGAAAACACCAGCCTTCTAGCTTTCAAGTATCTTGAGAAACGATTGAAAAAAAAAAGGCACTAACGCCACCTAGCTGGAAAATTCTCAATCAGACTCTTCACCGCCAGATAGACCTTGATCTGTTGAACAGCTTTGTCGAAGACACCAGCCTTCTAGCTGATAAGGCCTTCAGATACGATTAAAGAAATGTGTCACTAGCGCCACCTAACGGGAAAATTCTTAATCAGATTCTTCACCGCCATATAGTCCTTGATCTGCTCAACAACTTTGTCGAAGACACCAACTTTCTAGTTCATTTGGATGTTGAAATATCTGTTTGAGGCCAATTTTGGACCCCACTGACACTGACTAGCCCTATCAAAAAACGACAACAAATTTTGTTCTCAAACAAACCCATTCGCTCATTCGGGACTGCGCAGCAGTGAGTCTCAGGTGCGTGCCTTAATGCGCACTCGTTTACACGTTTGGTGTTTGCGTCCAAACGATAGTGGACAAAGTTAGACAAAACGACTCCATTTGTCTTCAACGCCGTCGACGTCGTCATCCTCTCCATCGGTGGGCAGCAAATAGTCTGTAATGTGAAACCAACTGATAAGCTACAGGGCACTTATCGGACACTACTTGGAACGTGTTGGAAGATCGAAACGAACGTGAACCGGGTCGGCTTGAATGATGTAACTCTACACTAGTGGCCTAGAGAATGTCGAGCGGCCTCGGCCACAGCTGCCGCAATTGAATCGGATGATCGATTGCTTCACATCATGGCAGAGCAAAAAAAAAAAGCTTGACGCTAACCAGAGATCCCGTCGAAAACGCGTGAAAAGTGCTTCGGGTTGATCCGTTTCTGACACCCGGCTGCGGCCACTTGATCTGCGCTCTCGGATGGAGGATGAGATCTGGAACGTTGAGTTGAACTGCGCGATCCCTCTTCGATCGACGTAGCGCTTACAACGCCAAGAGTTGACCCAGTTTTTCTTCGGTTTTATTACAAGAGCCTTATCAACTCGTCGTCGCGGGCTGGCTAGATGAGTTGCAGTGTGCAGAAGAGTATTTATTTACTATTTGTGATAAACTGAAGCACCCAGGCAAATAAACAAGGAAGTGCTGTAGTCGCCGCGCGACTGCATATGGCTATATGGGGCTGGGGGCTCATCGGTGTGCAAATGGTGTGACATTGAACAGAACGTAATCCAGCGCGCTGCCGGTTTACTCAGAGGAGATAAGTGCATCGGCGCAAACAGGGCAACCGGGAAGTAGAGGCTGGCAGCTGCAAGAAACTGAATTGCTTATGGAAGTTTGGTCGGTGGTATCATCATACTGTTGTTGATGTGGACCATTATTATGTTCAAAATGACATTTTCAAAAAGTTAACTAGAGTCGCTTAAGACGTAAGCAACCGTAGAAAAGAGAAAAAACAAGTAAGGCTATCAGGGTATTGAAATGAGAAATATCCTGGAGAACACTCATCAAATAAGCAGCTAGAAAGTATATTCACCAGGCTGTGTTTCAACAGAAACACCCAATGCTTCAAAATTTTTACTTTTAAATCACGAAAAAAGTTGTTTTATTTTTCATACGCCTATGACTGACGATAGCAACTCCAGTCGATTTCATAAAACAGCGCCGTCCAATATGGACCAAGTCCTTAAAAAAATTCGACTCTCATCCAGATTTCCTCAATTGAGCAAACTGCGGAAAAATCGGATTAACCCGTCGTAGAGTCAATCACCACCAAAGAAAAAGATTTAGTTTTCCCACAATGGATACCACATCACCCCATCAAGCCATGCTCGTCTATTCAAGTCACGCGCCTATCTTGCCTGCCCAAAACTCGGGCGCCAGCCATTCATCACACATGGAGGAAAAAAGTCGGCAGGACCTCTTCCAGGGCGTTTCGGTGCGGCTTCCGCACTATTTTGAATCGCAGCATTGCTGATTGGGAACTAGGCTCCGCCACCACCACTAACTTCCATGCCGACTTCAGAGTTGCCGACTTCAGCCATATCCGACGACCTGTTCGTCGGGTTCATCCCTCATTTGGCAGTCCCCAACCCCAACGCGTGAAGGGGAACCTAATTTATTTATATCTGAAGTTTTGGGAGTGATTTAAATTTATGACTGCTGGCGTTTTTCACGATGCGGAGTTTTTTGTCGTAGTACAAGAATTGGGAGCTCAATAGTTGTTGGAGAAAGTGTTACAGAACACGGCAACATTTTGTAGTAATTAGTCTCTGTCAATTGTGCTGTGCGGAACTGAAACGGGCGAATCGGTAGTCAGTTGATTAGCCAAGCGAAATGAGGGAAAGTTCTGGAATGGACAGGTTGTGGGAGTTTTTCGGGATTGGCGAATGGTATTGGAATCGTTTTAAACTACGAATTTTACAATTGTTTCAGTGCAAAACAAAATGAGGGAATTTTAAAACATGGCCTTTAGAAAACAAAAAAATCTTTTTGCAGAATCCTGAAAAAGATTCTAACAAAATTCTTAACAAAATTGCAGAAATCATAGCAAGGATTATCACAAAATCAAAAGTTCATTTCAAACAGAATTCTGAGCAGCATAATTTAGAAATTTTTGGTTGAGAAGTTGGTTTTCGAAAATTTGTACCCAGGATTCTCAGTAAACTCTGGGTGGAATTCGCAATTATTGCTAGATGAAAATCAGATAACATCCACACCAGGGAAAAAACTGATCAAAATTCCGAAAAATATTCGAGTTACAGCAGGCAAAAACATCAATGTGTGCATGTTAAAAGCCTTATAAACCAAATTTTTTCAACAAACAAAAAAAAAAATGTATTAATAGCTTCAGGAGATTTTTTTTAAATTTCTTTATTAGTATCATTCCGAACATTACATTCATTTCTTATATCTAGGTGTTCTGTGTTATTAGACAACACTATCATCCTAATTTGGTAAAACAAATTTAAGATTTTATTAACATTTTGTTAGCAACATATTACATTTCATTTGCCGTAGCAGTTCAGATTTTTTACAGGTGAGTTGATTTCACCGCTTATAAGAGAAAAAAACGCTTTGAATATACTTAACCTAACTTAACCTAAAGATATAACGCATTAATCGGGGCAATAGAAGATGTAACGATTTTTGCTTGAAATTATTAATTATTTTATTTGACATTTGTTCCAATGCTTCAACATTGGATATTCTATGTAACTCATTGGTACTATACCAAAGAGGAAGCTTCATAATAATTTCCAATCTTTGGGAGATTAAAACTCAACAAACCTAACGTGACTTTAACAATGGACGTTCTCTTGTTTAAGGATGATAGAATATGTATTATCGGAATTATATTTCAAATGTATGATGTAAGTATAATTCAAAACAGAACGATAATGTTTTCAAAAATGTTGATAATACATAACATTTTGTTGCAACCAAATATTCGATGGAAAATATATTTCGTAAGTCTATCTATTGCTATCAATTGTCCAACAAAATTACACAACAATTTTCAATATGGGTATCATGTTATCACAGCAAAGCAAGCCCCCAGACATGACACGAAGATTTTTTTTTAAACTTCTTAAGAGCTTAAATGTTCCTGATACAAATATTATTAGCTATATTAAAATGTGTAAAAATTCTTAATCTTATTAAAATCATCATTTTATGCTTATATATTACAACATTGGGGAGGATAACGTTAAATTATAAGTGCGTACTTAACAAAAGAAAAAAAAAATGCATTTTCTAGTTGGAATACAATGATAAGATACTAAATCTGATTTTTTTTTTTGTTTACTTACAGGTAATCCACAAGTTCTAATCATAAATACTAGTCCACAACTTAACCTGCGATGAGTAATGCGAGATTTATATCTGAATTGTCTGAAGTAAGTAATTTTATTTCATTTTGTTTCATCTGAAGAAAATCGACGCAGATGAAACAAACCTACAGAGTTTAAATTATGTCATTTTTCTCAAGAGAAAAATTGTTATTATTATTCACTGGAATGTTTAAACCTGTCTTCCATTTGATAAACTTTAACTTTAACTTTAAATACACTGAAGAAATGCGACCAGATGAAACGAGATGTTGTGTTAATTTATTATCCTATCAAAAATTTTTGTCCTCTTATCGTATTTTAAAATTCTTGTAGTTCGCTCCAGCTCGACTTGTTGCTCTACGTCAATGAACTAAAATTTCAAGTTTCCTGCCCCTTCTATAAGCAATGATTCAACTCCCCGTAGATGGTTCGAGTTCAAACTTTTTCGCATTGAAAACGTCAAACGGAAAACTTCTCACTGGGGCCGGGAAACCCCCTCCTCCTTCCGCACCGTAGCAAAGTGATTTAGAGTGAGTTAGAAGCTCCCATCCACCGGGTCGGGTAAATCATGCTTTAAAATTAAATATTCCACCCGGCTCAGAGATTGATGAAAAGACATTAAACTTTTACCCGGTCGGACGTGTCACGAATCGTAATGAATGATTTGGCTGGCGCTGAAGGTCGTCGTCCTCGCGCGAGGATCGAATCTCGCTTCAAGAAAAAAAAAGAAGGACAGGTCTGGTCTAGGTCTTCTGTGGAAAATGATGACTACAGGATTGCTTTACCACCAAAGTTGGAAGCCTCGATTCGGCTACCAAGGCTGGTTGGTCGTCGTCTTGGTGAATTGTGATTTCTTCACCAAAGCACCATAAATCTTCTCGGCTGCGCTGCCTGGTGGCAAGGACTAGGCAATGTGTGTAAGAGAGGGGCCCGCACATAAATCATTGGAAATATGAATTTTCATGAAACGAATGTGGTGTCGGGTGTGCGAGGCAGCATCCGGTGCGTCAGGAATGCGGTTCCAGGAGGAGAGGTCAGACGGACACCACATCGAAAAAAAAAATGGAGAAAGTACTATCATGCTCTAGGAAAAGGATAACCATCTCCTGTCTATTTCAAAGCAGCTTAGAAAAAAATGAAACATGCAATAAATGGATTAATATTAGCAATCATAAATTGAAAAAAAACTTGTTCATTTATATAATTTCATCGAAATGATTGCAAAAGAAACTATAAAAATTAAAAAGCATTTGAGAGTTAAATATTTCACAAAAAAAGAAACGAAAAAGTGATGGTAGAATAAAACATTGAATAGAAAGACTTAGAACAGCACTTAAAATCTTAAAAATAATAAGTAATTCAAGTGAAAAACGGCAACTTTTTTTGTTTCATTCACTTCCATTGAAGTTTTTAATATTTTTCTGAGCTCCTTTTATATTTTTTGTTGAAAATCTTAGGTTGTTCAGTGCTAGTTATCATGCTCTATTTAATATATATTAGTTTGTTAGTGCTTTTTTCAATGTTTAGTGCTAACAAAGAATATTGAATATTTTTTTTTGCTTAATTCCAATTTATTTTTACTTATTTTTAACGATTTCACGGTTATGAATTTATTTCAAGTGCATAGTGATTGCTTTAAAAACGTTCTTTAAATGCTTGTTCATTCGTCTACCGAAAAAAAAACCGGTTGCGGATAACACGCAGCAATAATTTCACGCAAAACCCCGCAGCCGATGCGATGGTCAACGGTGATGGAAGTGGGGTTCCACCTCGCATTCAGGGTTCCGCGTCAGGGATGAAACAGCAGGTCCTCCTTTCTTGGGAGAAATTTTGTGTGATTGTGTCTATGTGATGGGAGGGTGGAATTTTTATTTGGGTTGAGGAATTTTTTCGGGCTTTTTTGGGAGTGAGGAAAATTCACGCGGAAGGGGCACCTCAAGGGTACGAATGCTTTCAACGGGATCTTTTTCGCATTTTTGGGCTTTGTTTATTGGGAATTGATTTGAATCCGGGACCGGAGGCGAAGATTGTTCCGGTGAAAGTGGGAATTGAATTAGGTGCAGGCCATCGGCGATGACCTATGGGGAATTGGGAGGGTTCGGGGAAGGTGCTGACTCAAGGATACAGCGAGAGGTGTAAGGGAGTATGAGTTTGATTTTAGGAGGAATTTGAGGAGGATGCTTGAATGAGCTCTTAGGAATTTTCATACAGATATCTCCATAAGCTCAATTAAACTTCAGTATTAAATGTAAATTGATTGATTTTTTAAAGCCATTTTTGGGATTTGAACGTAGCCTTCTCTGAGATGCAGTCAAAGTCCTTCCTGTGATTTTTGAAGTTTTGCTCCTTCGCTTCAATACTTATTTATCAAAATTCTGAGTAAAAATCCGGATTTGAAACTTTCTCTTAGTACTAGAAGCAGGTCTGATTACAAACACTTAGTCACTATTTTTATGCATTATTGTTTTCATTTTTGCGGTTTATTTTGCTCCAAATTCTTGAGACTCGAGAAATTCTTACAAGACAAATCCACATCTTTTCAAGGAAGTCATTCACATCTGACCCGTAAATTACAACAGCGTTGTTACATATTTTGTTTTCCAATTACCGCATTTTATTCTAACACAAAATGTTATAATTTTGGCTTATTAACAACAATTGTAACTAAACAAAATTGAAACAAAATATAATATAATTTCAATAAAAATATTACCAAGTTTTTATTTTAAATACCTAAATTATAACAAAATTTGTTATTTTTTCACATGACAATAGCGCACATATATAAGCAAATGCTCTCAGATTTTTTATAACGACTTGTGTTATAATTAGAAATGGGCAAAACGGCTGACTTAGTGAACGGATCCGATTCGAATCACTCATTTTAGTGAACCGGATCTTTTGAACGGTGCAGTGGCTCAGGAAGAGCGAACTGATCTGAGCAAACGAGAAGAAGAGCGGTTTTCTCTCTTTTGCGCGACATGCGTCGTAGCTTTGGTACTATCTTTCGCTCTCTCATTCTTCCCCAGAAACTCACGATATTCGGCCGTTTTCCCCTACCCGAAGGAAGCATCAAAAGGTGCTTTGCCATTCTAGTGGGCTCTGTTTGTAACTGGGCGGGGCAAATTTGTTGTTTGGCTGTATACGCTCTGAGAGAGCGAAGCTGCATGTGTGCCGTGGCGCGAAAAGCAAGACGTCAAGCGTTATAATTAAGCCAAAAAACGAACGAAGGAAAATAGGGGAACCGATTCTTGGTTCGTACTTTTTCCGGGTTACTTTTTGACTGATCCGTGGTGATCAAATAAACCGACTCTGGCCGAAAAAAGAGACACAGATCACTCGTTTTTTTAAGTGATTCAAATCTTTTGAATAGCTCCGATTCTTTTTGGACCAGAAATTTGTCCTGAAACTCCTCCAGTGATTTCTCGAGGAATGCTACGAAGAATTCCCTTAAACATTTTTCAGCAGTCCAACGCTAACACTTTTTGTGATTTTTACACGGTAAACTCCGAAAGTTCTTCTGGGATTTCCCTTAGACGGTTTATCAATAATCGATGCAAATAGTTGATTTTCATTCAGGAATGCTTCCAGTAAATCCTACAATAAATCATCGAGAAATTATTCTGGAGAATGATTCATAGCATCCTCAAAGGTTCATAAGTTCTATTGAAGACCTTTGCTCGAATTCTGTCCTGCAACACTGTCAGGTTCAAAACACGAGAAAACGGTAATTATTATTTTATTTTTATGTAAAAATAAAAGGGAAATTTTATATTTTTCTTGAAAAGTCAAAATCTTTAGCTTTCATTTCGTCGAAGAAAATTGAAAATCGGTCAAGCGGTTCAAAAGGTATAATATTTTTTAAATGAAAATTTTGCAAAGTCGCGATTTTTCTGGTAACCCTCTTTCGGAAATGGTCACCCTAATCGAAAAATCCAAAACCACGTGTATCCTTATTTCGGATAAGGAACAAAATATCAAATTTTCACGAAATTCTGTGATCCATTGTATCGGTTTTTCATGGAATTGCTGTATAATTATAACTATAATTATAATGATTTCACGTACCGTCCTAAAGATCGTCACAGCTCTAGGGGCGAACTGGTTGAGAAATCCTGCTTTAAGACTTCCTTCAGAAAACTCTCCCCGACTGGATCTTCATTTTTATTTGAAAAAAATCCTTTTCACGAGATGTTTTGGAAAAATTGGCCGAAAAAATTCCTGAAGATATTCATAGAAGAACTACTAGTTGAAGTCTTGAAGAAACCCTAAATGTTATCCATTCCTATTCTTGTCTTGGAATGTGCTTTATAAAATGCTTCATCTGATTTTCTTAGAATTTGCCACTTCAGTGCCGTTTGGAAAGATAACTAAACCAACAAATCGCTTATCCACGTTTTCCACCTTCAACCTATGCCGGATTATGTATCCGGCCATCCACTATTCATACGCAGTAAATTATTAAACAACCCTTATTTCGGGCTTATCGTTTACGTCGCAACTCATCTGCGCTAACATCCTTCAATCTTGGCATCAATTTCCTCCCTCCCCCCCAGAAAAAAAGGTACCGGATTTTGAGGATTGCTGCAAACGCATCGTCGCCCACGCACACACACAAACACACACACACGTACAATCATCATAGCCCAGCGCTTCGTCAGGATCATCCCAATGCGTCTGGCGCGCTGAGTCAAACAGTGGGAGGAATCTTTAAATAGACGGTCAAAACCTCTTAGTGTTATTTAAAAATCTCCCGAATAATGATAAAAAAAACGGTTCGAGCAAAAACATAATTGCAAATCATGTTCATATAGGATTGTTGTACGAATTATGGCCATAGTGGCTCCCTATTTCGCCATATGTGATAGTCCAATTATTTAAAATTTTGATATGCCATATGACCAAATTGGGAACCAATATATTTTTAACAGGTACGTTTTGACACATTCCACGCACATCTACGCCAGGATATCAAAAATTCAAACTCTGAAATATTCCTAAAGCTATGCAGAACATGAAAGACAATATGTTGAATTGTATAAAAAACATAAATTTGATTGAAAATACTGTGAAAAATATACCTGAAAAGTTATATAAAGTTTATATAATTTATTGGTGAGAAATTGAGACATTAAACAACTTTTTTATAAAAGCCCTGTATCATAGTTTATCAAGTGTAATATGATTGTCTTATCCGTTAATTAGAAGGGTATTAGATGACATTGTTATGTGCGGGTTTAATTTTTTCAAACAAATTATTGGTTCTTTGAAAACGTATTTTTTCAAATAGTCACATTATTATGGTGTCGCGTTACGAAAATAGCTTTATTTTTGACAATGTAAAATAAATACTTCTTATAGAACTCTTATATTTTGGATTATCTCCCTACTCGTCAAGATACGTGTTTCCATAAAAAAAGGTTTAAAATTGGACCATTCTTCGAAAAGTTACACTAGGTGCAAAGTTTTGGTGTCGCGTTACGTTAATTTTCACCGTATATTTTCAGGATGAAACTACAAATTTCAAAATGCTCGTTCTCAGCAATGCTACAACCGATTTTCGAAATTTTTGATTTTTAGTAGATGGAAATAGTTATACTAGCTTTCAGCGTTGGTGCCACCCCACTAAAACCATCCCTGTTTTTGTGAAATGAGGGTATGTCTGTTTTCTCTTGTTTTTCTCTCAAATCTGATCAAGTAGCTCTGGTTTTTAATGGCTAGTGACCCAAATCTTATCAGACAGGTGCCGTTTAGTGCAGGAATAGTCTCTTACATGTTGTGGAATACTTGGATTCGATGGTAAACAACGTGGTTCTCCAGCGGATAATCCGGAATATCCGTAAAAATGGTCAATTCATGAAAATAATCCAAGACAGTTTTTTTTTTGCAAACTCACCAGAACTCCTTATTATAAACGCAATAGATTATTTGAATTGTTCATGGACCTAGGTGGTCACAATGATGACCTCCGGAAGATCCGGAACATCCGTAAACATGGTCATTTCGTGAAAATCATCCTGGATCACTGGGCTGTTTTTCAAAACATATCAGAAATCAATAACTAAACATAACGGATGATTGAGATTGTATTTGGATATAGGTGGCCATTATAAAGCTTTTGAGAGGATCTGCAGCAACCGTAAAAAATGGTAATCTCGTAAAAATCAACTTGGACACGTAGTTTTTTTTTTTTTCAAATCTTTTGGATGTCTTGTCATGACATTTATCTATGTTTACATTCATCTTTACGTTGTATAATAATTAATTTGATTAATTTTGCAATAAACTTCGGTGATCAAGGTGGTGTTTAATTTCAATACAACTTATACTTCTTCTTCTTCCTGGCGTTACGTCCTCACTGGGATAGAACCTGCTTCTCAGTTTAGTGTTCTTATGATACTTCCACAGTTGTTAACTGAGAGCTTTCTTTGCCAAAGTTGTAATTTTCACATTCGTATATCGTGTGGCAGGTACGATTATACTCTATGCACAGGGAAGTCAAGTAAATTTGCTTTACGAAAAGATCCTGGACCGACCGGAAATCGAACCCAGACATGACTTTGCTTTATAGCCGCGGACTATAACCACTCGGCTAAGAAATGCCCCCAATTATACGTGTATTACAAATTTTATATGTTCTATAATTATGATTTTTTACGTGTTAAAAAAAACGCACAGTGGTATCTGTATCCTTCAGACCGCCATTAGTAAATCATAAACACTTGCACACGGTATGTCTGAACCAGCAGATTGTAAAAATCGAATGTACATCGGATATTCTCATCATCTTCAAAAGAGATCAAAGGAACGGTTAAAAAATTGAACCCAAGAAAAGTGTAATTACCCCACTGTACAGCAGCTCTACATATTTTTCGTCCCATCATTGGGAAGCTTTTATGGTCGTCTACAAATTTCTGAAACAATATTCTCAAAATAATTTTTTGAATCTTTTTATAATTTTACCCATTTATCAGATCCATTAACTCCACTGTGTTATTGAATTTCAGATAGTTCCGACAATCATACATGTCTGCTTGTCGACTTTGCCGAAAGCATACTTTTAAAAGTACATCGTTGAAAGGTTTACATATTTTTATTTTACAATCAAATTCAATCATTCTAACATGTATCAAAGCTCAAGATTATTCGCACCGCCATCCGAAAGTACTGTACTGGAAAAATTCTTAAAAAATCACAGAAATATCTTAACATTATTGCAAAGAATTTAGTCAAATTTATATGGTGACCACAAGTGCCATCTGAGCAATTCTCGCTGAAACCAGGCCGCCATCGGCACCCATCGTTAGAATTCCAATTTTACGTCTCTGATCGCTAGCTTTCGATAAAACTTAAGGGTGGTCCTTTTTGTTTTCTCAAATTGGTGGACCCCTCGTACGCCAGCTAGCTAAACAGTTTGCAAAAAAGCCCATTTTTTGATAAATCTTGGGTATTTCTTCACGTGATATGTCTCATATTTCCCTTGGAACACATACCAAACTTAATGGAATCGTATAGAGAAAGGATATAGCTTTCATTTGAAGTTAAAAAAAATCCGGCGGCCATTTTGAATTTGGCCGCCATCTTGAATTTTGTTAGAAAAATCGTTTTTTCACCATTAGCGCACCGCTCGTTTTGAATTCTGAGATCACCATCAGAAAGCTGAGGAAAAATTGCGTAAGATAGGCTACAGAAACTAGGTGTGCAATGGTATTTACCCTATGAAATGAACGATTTTCTAAAACATGTTCCACGATTTTGACGTATATGGCGAGTGCAATCAATGCAAACATCATTTTTGGAACAACAAAGATACAAGTTTTCAATAGTTGGTGTATTTTTCGAGTCAGATGAAGAATAGGAGTATTATTTTGAGTGAAAAAATCTGGCGGCCATCTTGGATTTTGACGCCATCTTGGTTTTAAGTAGTAGAATGAGTTTTCACCTTGATAACACTCAACATGTTGAATTTTAATGCCACCGTTACACTTACTATTCTTCTTGTTCTTCTTTTTCCTGACGTTACGTCCCTACTGGAATAGAGCCAGCCCCTAAGCTTCAAAAATAAATTAACAAGTAGAATTTTTTAACGCTTATTTGCCACCTGAATGATTGTTCTGCATATCTGCGAGTTGAAAAATAGCATTAATTCTTTCATATATTTGGTCTAAAACCATTGATAGAAATGAACAATCTGTTGAACAGCTAAAATAAGATAAGAAATAAAGAATCTGTTTGTTTTTTAACGGAGATCTTTAATTAATTAAACATGAAGAGCGCTGAGATGGTAAAAAATCATTCTACTGCTAAAAACTAAGATGGCGTCGAAATCCAAGATGGCCACCAGATTTTCCAAACTCAAAATGATTCACCTGAGTTTCGGCATTACGTCAACATTAGAACAAAGCCTGCTTCTCACCTTTCAATTTCGCTATTTTTCACATGCATGTTGGGTGTTAGTAAAAACAATATTTAATGATTCAGAAAATCAAGGATTTTTTTTGCTT